>NC_045793.1:38189699-38874140 GCF_009873245.2 Balaenoptera musculus
TTTGGCTACTGTTCTTATTGAGGTCCTTCGCAAAGTACCACGGAACAGGAAGCTCAGACCGCTTTGCTTTGGAATTTCCAAACTCCATTAGGGAATCTATTCAACCTTTCTCCCCATTCCTGGGTCTTGGCCCCAGTAGGATACCAGGCAGGTGCTATGCTTTTATACAGCCCCCTGGGTCACATCTTTCTTTCCCCCATCCCCTTCTCTCCTTTTCTAGATTGGTAGAGATTTTCTCCTTCCAATGTTGGGAAACCATTCTGCATCTTTCATGCTCTGTGGTTTATACCAAAAGTCTGAGTTCTCCCGATTCTAATCTGGATATTTAAAGGACAGCCTTCGGAATTTAGAAGACGCTTCTCCCAGTAAAGCCAGGCTTTTGTTAATGGAAGCCTTGGCAAACGGAAGCCTTGACTTTCCCTACTATTGCCTGGGAAATGAGCCACGTCTGTTTGGGAAGTGGAAGACTGAGCATCGTCTCCTTTGTTTTGTTGTCCCCATGAAGCAATGCAGCTGCCTCAGTGGGAGGAGGGCTAAGGAGCACAGGAAATTACTGGGAATGAAAAACATAAATGATATTGGGCTGGCCAAAAAGTTCGTTCGGTTTTTCTGTAACTTTGGCCAACCCAATGATATATAAACATATTGTCCAGCTTGAGAATCAGATGTGGATGGGTAAATCCAAGAACCATCCTCCCAAATTTCCTGATGTTGAAATTTACTGATGACAGTACCCTGTTGAGTAGTGGGAGTGGAGAGTGGAGAGAGCAGAAATACAAAGTGAGGGATGTTCTTTTTTGATTATATGAGTCGATTGCAGTTTTTTAAAACTACACTATTGTATAGACCCTAAAGTCTTTAGGACCTAATCTCTAGACGTAATGTTCACCTAGAGCCAGGCCGTTGTGATGAGTGGCTACCACACCCTCTCATTATTTCTAGCTCCCTCTCTTGCCCAGCTTTTTGCTCATCCATTAAATTTCTTTAAAAAATTTTACGTGTAGGCTCTGAGTGGGTCTTTATCATACAAAACAAAATCAATTTCAGCCTATTTTCTTTGCCACATGATCTTATAAGGCCCTCGGGTTTGGGATACTGAAGTTTTGATCATTTAAGCCTAAGACTAGTTTTCAAGAAATGATTGACATCTATTCATTTTCCAAAAACAAATGTAAGTCAGACATTTTGTTTTTTGTAAGGCCAGGAGGTGCAAGCTGCAGACTAAATGAAGGGCATCAGAGATTCAAACTGAGATTTGTTTTGTTTTGTTTTGTTTTGTTTTTTAACAAACAGAAGGACCTGCCACAGCTAAGGAATTGTATGAAGCTGAACTTTTTCACCTCGGGGCTTTGAGATGCATGCACATTAAGTAGTTTGACATATGTTACTTCTAGCGGGACCCCACTAGTCTTTGGGAAGCTGACAGAATGATTTATTATTTTTACATATGTCTCAGGAACTAAAAAAGTTTCAGTCTTACGGCAAAGAAAGAAAAATATTAGCTTGATGGAGGGAAGAATAGGTACATCTTAACTTATCTATTTTGATGAGATTTTGGTTAATATGTCCTATTTGCTTACTGTGTTTGTCAGAATTGGGGCAGGTGGTGGGGAGGAGATGATTGAGAAACAGTTAAGACATATATCTGTCGCACAGCTTCAAATATAGTGTAGGAAAGTTTTTCCCTATAATGTTTGGTATTTTTAACTGTGTAGTTCTAATTGTAAATTGGAATTTCCTGGCATGAAATAACTTAGTCCTACAAATATCTCCTATATAAACAAACAAATAGAAAGTTGACCTTGCTAGCTATGAATGTTTTTAAGAAGAACTCATAGAAAAATGCAGGATTTTTTAAAACTGCGTTCTGTTTTAGCCAGATTTGCTACTCTGGATTCATTGAAAATGTTAAAAAAAAAAAAAGCACAAATATTTAGTACACAAAATGACCTTAAAACTCAATGACTGAAAACTCTTTGAAGAAGTATCTTAATCTTTTGCTAATACTTCACTCAAATGTCAGAGCTAGAGCTAGGAGAGATGGCAAGAACATTTGGTTACTTATTTGTTTAAATTTTTGTATTTGAAGTTTACAAGAAGTTCATAAATTCAGGATTTTTAAGCATATTATTATGGGATCTGGATAGCCTATGATCAGTTTTTTGGTCCATTTATTTATATTTAGAAATACCTAATTTTTCATTTATATAGATGAATATATAGCTTCTTAACTTCAAGAATTCACTACACTTACTTACATTTATTATTATTATTATTAATAGTGAAACTTTTAGTAAATTGTCAATACTTTGTAAAGCATAACTAACACATGGTTGTTATCAGAGGTTCTAAAACAAGATACTTTTAATTATAGACATGAATAAAAGAAGAAATAGCCATATTTTCTTATATGTACTTTTCATGTAGATGTAACTTCTTCTAGTGATGTTTAGGAATTTGACGTACTCATTTTTCTTTCTGTTAAATGGAATTATCTTTAAATTCCCACACACCTGTGGAAGAATCCACTCCATTTTCAATTTCATTTTTTACATTGAGGTTGTTTTTTGGGAATTTGAGTTATCTTCCAAAAAATAAAAATTTCTATGTTGTTTGAAATGTTTCTCTCTTTTTAATCTTATCATCTTCGGGCACTTGTTACTTCACTCTGTGTTGTCTGGAATATTAAAGGCACTCACTTTGTACATAACCCCCAAGGACATTCACATTGTCAGATTTAGTTCATGAACAGACTGAGTCACCTCCAGTAATGCTCAGAAAAATAGAAACAAGTGCAAAATTATCCTTCAAACCAAAGAATCGCAATAGATGGATTCTTCCTAATTCACATATTGTGAAACAAATGACGGGGTTTGGCCCTAACACCAGGCCTGTTGTCTGGTTTTGAAGATATTTTGGAAAACTTACCGAATTTGCTTGGCAAGTTTCATTGTAGAGGGGGGAAAGGACAAATACTTACAAAGATTTTTAACCCTAGCCAAGCACAGCGATTTTTAATCTCTATGAAAAAAAAAAAAAAGGAGTATATTTGGGGGGGGATAGTTTTTAAAAGTTTCTTTTCAGTAGTGCATCAATTTGCTAACAAAGAATGCAGATTTCAATTACTGTAGACAACATCTGGGAGCAATAGTTAGCTGAAATTTAGTGAGAAGAAAGGCATGGGAAGCAACTGCTTCATTAGTTTATAAAATTGGAAGAGGCGAAGAACAGAGGGCATGATCCCCAGGGGAACTTGGTGCCCTCTAAAAACCCTGAGGAAGGATTTAAAAGTTCATTTATAATTGATAAGTGCTGAGTCAGTAATGTTCATTTTTATGTTTATGTTCCCTGATTTGGCTATTACAGTTTCATGAGTTTTGCCTTAACTTGTCGTTAAAATCTCAGTGATAAACTAGCAGCATTCTTTTCGTAATATCTTTTAATTTTAAAAATAGTCATTGAGGAGAAGCAGAAAGGTTTCATGGAGAATTTATAAAGTGGAAATAACAGGCTTAGATGAATTTCCTGGATAATATAAGCCACATGAATACCAGGTTTACAAATACCACATCTGTAATGATGTGATCATTCCTATAAAGTCCTTCCAGTCCTAATACTTTGTAAATCTAAAGAATGGCTGGGCTGGGCTTCTACCAGATTCCAGAGGACGTGGATGTTCAGTCACTCCCACCCCACTGGTCAGGTAGCTGCTGGCTTTGCCCTGTGGGTAGGGGTGGGAGTGAAGTTGAGAGAGGTGTTCTAATACAACTACGTTTCCCCGGGGGAAAAGGAAATGATGAAAGAAGGCCAACATGTATTCATAATTATACAATCTGTATTGGGGGCACTGACTGGTGTGGATGGATCACCAGGTCGTGGCAAAGTTGAGGTACGGTGGCCCTCTCTGGGCTTGGGGTTTTCTAGGAGACCAGGATGAGAAGCATGGTGTTGGGAAGGAGTTAGCTTATGCCTACTGTCTCTCCACGTTTGCCAGTACCTCTCCACCTCTGCCATAGTATACCTCCCCTACTATAAGTGCCTCCATCCCCTAGTTTTCATTGCATGTGAAATGATTGTTTCAGCTGCTTCGTCAATCGAGTATACTATTATGTGGTAGCTTGAGAATCCATTTGTTCTAAGTAACCAACTTTATAAAATTTCCAAAATGCAAATCACTTGTAAGTTAAAGACTTACTCTAGGTTGTAGTCAATGTCTTATTTTAAGTAAGATTTTTATAACCAGTTCTAATACAGTATGCAACAGAATTAATAACAACTGTTGGGAACATCAGTAAAACCCAAGACTTCAGTTAAAAATCAGTATTATCGTACAAAATTATTAGGAGGGTGTATTAGGGTTCTCCAGAGAGACAAAACCAACAGGATGGATATGGAGATATATATACATACATATACATACATATATATGTTCATATACATACATACATACATACATATAAATATATGTATATACATGAGTATGTATGTATATGTATATACATACACACATGTATATGTATATATGTATATGTATGTATATGTATATATGTGTATGTATATGTATATGACTTACTATAAGGAATTGGCTCATATGATTATAGCAGCAGAGAAGTCCCACGATGGAGGTTGGAGACCCAGGAAAGCCAGTGATATAGTTGTGAGAACCAGAGGGCTGATGATTTAAGTCCTGGTCAGGGTAAGAGAAGATTGATGTCCCAGCTCAAACAGGCAGAGACATCAAATTCCTCCTCCCACCTTTTTGTTATATTCAGGCCCTTCAGCAGATTGGATGGTGCTTACCCATATTGGGAAGGGCAGTGTGCTTTACTCAGTCCGCTGATTCAAATGCTAATTTCTTCCAGAAACACCCTCACAGGCACACCCAGAGATAATGTTTCATCTGGGAACTCTGTGTCTCAGTCAAGTTGACACATGAAATTAGCCATCACAGAAGGCTAGATTCCTTCCCTGAAATAAAAGAAATTGAAAATTTTACCACAATTCCCTTATCAGTGACCCATAAGTACTGTGAAGACAGAAAGGCTTAATTCACATCTGTGGATGGTTATAGTTAATGACAAGATCCATTCAGTCTTTCTTGAAAATGTTGGCTGAAACAGTTCAAAAGTTATCTTTCACCAAACACACATATATCCATTCTTTGGTTAAGAAAGTAGTATTTAAGGAGACCATGTAGTGTACTGGAAATTAAGCAAAAATACTAATTCTGTTGATTTTCTGAAATGAATGAAATGTTGAGATTGAAGTTTTATTTGATATGATGAGTAGGTCATCTCAAGAATACCTATGGTAGTAGTGGTGTTAATTTTATGCTTTATGCTTAGTAAATCAAGGCTAAAGTCAGGATAATGTGCCACCTTCAAAAAGGACCCATTACAGATTTTAACTGCAATTAAAATAAACCAGCTGTGTCTGGATAACCCTATGAAAAAATGTCAGAGTTAAATTTGCTAAGGTTGCAGGCAAGAGTCATTAATGGTTGCTATAAATTATGATTAAAAAAAATGGTATATTTGCATAGTCTCAAAGTATGTCCCCACGAGATACTTGTTAATTACGAAGGAAGTAGTAATTCTACAGTGGAGAAATCATCTTAACCAAGCGATCAAGGTTAACATCACCAGCAGTGAGACACATTACCATCATATGTCTTCTGTTAAGGTACACTGAGCAGGTACACATCATCACTTCTGTGGTATTCTTGCCCAAATTGTACATCCTACACTTGATCATGAGGAAACATCAGACAAAACTAAATTTAGAGACATTCTGCAAAATAACTGGACAGTATTCTTGAAAGCATCAGGGTCATGAAAGACAAAGAACCTGTCAAATGAGAGGAGGCTAAAGAAATATAACAACTGAATGTAATGTGGAATCCTGGGTTGGATCTTTAACCAGACAAAGGACATTGGTTGGACGGTTGGTGAAAATTGTATACGATCGGTAGGATAGTTAAGAATATTGTATCAACGTTAATTTCCTGGTTTTGGTAAGTGTGCTTTATTTATTTAATATCTTAACATTTGCTGAAGCTAACTTAAGGCTGAATCAATTTTTATACTATTTTTGTGCGTTTTTTATAAATCTTCAATTATTTCAAAATTAAAAGTTAAAAAAAAAATGGACAATAATCTTAATTTTTTCCCCCACACAAGAATGATAGAATTATAAGTGTGTCAATTTTGCCGCATACATTTAAAAATCACTCGGGATACAAAATTCAGCATTGTATTTTGTAGGAACCAAAAGATATAGGAAACGTTCTTTCTCGTGACTAATGAACTAGATGAAACAGATGCAAAGTGTTACCTTCACTGTTGTCTTTCCAGTGCCTGCCACAGTGCTGGCACGTAGAAGTGAATGAATGAGTAAACTTCATTGTGCGTTCGTTCATTATTTATTGAGTAGCCACTAGGTGGCGTTGGGAGCATAAAGGGGCCTCAAACCTAGAGACCCTGGGTGTAGTCAGTGTTAGAGGGATGGAAATGGGAGGGGTACTGTGGAGTCAGGGAGGCTGGAGTTGATATGAAGGACACCCTGTGGGGAAGGGCAAAAGGGAATCCCAACTAGAGCGTAAAGCATTTGCAGCACTTGCTAAGGCCCAGATAAGAGGTTCAGTGTGACTGTTGAATGTGGTTTGTAAAGGCTGAGATTAGAAAAGTGTGCAGGAACCAGATTTTTAGAGAACTTTGAACTTTGTTCCTTTTCTCCATTGACCTGTTCACTGGTTCCCCTTTTTCTAGAGAAATTGCTTTTGACTGGTTTTCAGTGGTCAAAACCAGTCAAAACTAGTGTTTGTTCAAAACTGGAAACTGGCTTAGTCATCAGAGCAGAAGAGGGAGTGATGTAAGAATGTAGGGTTTGATTCTCTTTAGGTGGAAGTTACACGGTTTGTAGGTAGTATCCTAGCAGACTTCTTGAGAAGTGAGCATTGGGAATGGAAGTCAAATTCAAGTTGGAAAAAGAAAAGCCTATGGAGGGAAAGTTAGACATACGAGTGCTTTATTGTGTGGGCCAGATGAATGACCAGGTGAGACAGGGCTGAATATTAGCTTGGAGAGGGTGTTAGAAGAGGCTGTGAGAACAAGCTGACCTCTCCCCATTTGGGGGCAAACTGTGAGTCCCTCTGGTGCAGGGGGAGAGGGCTGGGTGCAGGTGTACCACTTCAGCTCTCCTGTGCTGTTTTGTGACTTTGAGTATTTAGTACTTGGAGAGATAAATCAGAACAAAGCACAGAAGGGTGTAACCGTTTTTTTCTGTCTCTTCCCTTATAGCAAGACATTAAGAAAAAAAAAAGGGTCAGGAAACTTAATCCTGTGTTTCAAAAATTCTCTTAAATAATATAATTTTAACATTAGCCATCTCACACTGGAAAAAGGATATGTATTTGATTTAAGTAGATTTATATATGTATATAAAATGTATATATAAATTTTGTAAACCAATACTTGGTGGTAGATTTATTATGCTTGCTTGGAGAATGGTATTTTACTTCTTAGTGAAAAATTTTCCCTTGGAGTGTGGGGAAAGCAATTATTATTTTCTGTAACTTCATTCCACTTTGTGACATGAAGTCTGTGTTGTAATTTTTCCTCCTAATGCTGTCTAGTATCCCTTGGACAAATATTGTGCTGTTTGGCAGAGTGAGTATTAAAAGCTGAATCTCCTTCCCTTCCTATCTCTGCCTTAGCATTTTAGGAAAATCTCTCTTAACTCTGTTACTTTTTTTTTATCTGTCTCATTTGCCAAAGTTTTTTTCCCATTTTATTAGAAAAAACAATAGTGTCAGCCTTTTTCCCCTCTGGAGCGGTTGAACCTGAATCTTTCTAAGTTTAACTTGTTAATAATGATTTCCAAGAATCCAAGGGTTTTTGATTTATGCAATTGTAAACAGAAACCTTATTTTCACCCATGACAGATTCAGATCTAGTCTCCAAGCTTCCAGTTAGCAGTGATGATGGAAAAATAATATCCTATATTTACTTACATTTATAGGCTTACAAATCCAGTTCTCATGCATTTATTTGATCCTCATGACATTTCTGTGAGGTAGGCCGGGCAGATAATGTCATCCTGCCTGCAAACGGTAGACCCAAAGACTATATGGTTCGTAAGTAGTGGAGCTAAGCCCCGGGCCTCCATCTCCCTGTTCAGTATTTGTCTCCCTAGGGGACCTCCCTGGCCGCCCAGTGGTTAAGACCTCCCTGGCGGTCTGTGCTTCCAGTGAAGGGGGCGCACGTGCAATCCCTGGTCGGGAACTAAGATCCCACATGCTGCACAGCCAAAAAAAATTTTTAAAAAAAAGAGGGGGTGGGCTGTGAGCTCTTAATATTATCTCCCTTTCCTAAGTACTGGGATACTTCTGAGATAATTGTTTAAACTCTGTCTTTTCCAAGATGCTCCTCTTGACTGGCGGTTGGCCAAAACCATAACCTTTTCTATCATATTAAGTTGTTTTTAAAAGTACTGATGGGTGCATGCAGTCATCAGTTCAGAGTTTTACTGTTTGACCTTTAGTTGTTCTTGTAGCCACTTAGGAAAGTGCCTTTGCATTTGTAACATTAAAACCAAGGGGAAGAGTATGTTTATGACTCTTTGGGGAATAAAACGCGTTCATTTACTGCCTGCAGTGACAATGTCTTCAAATAAATCTTAATGGGGAACAGTTCCCTCTTGATGTTCATTCATTCCCTTGTTTTGCCTCTTTCCTCTTCTTTTTCTCTATCTCTAAAATGGGAATAGAAACACCTACATCATAGAAGATTAGAAATAATACATAAAGAACTTACTAAAACCACAAGATAGTACTGTAGTCATGCTACTTTCCTTCTCCCTTGAAAATGCATCCGGCAAGAGGTCAGTTCTGAATGGGTGATGTTGTAAGCTTGGAGCAGGTTTGGCTCTCCAGAAAGCAGACTCTGAGATGGAGATTAGCTTGCAGGATGTTTATCAGGGAATGTTCTTGGGCGTCACACCTATGGCAGGGATGAAGGAGAAGCAGAACTGGGCAGAGGGAAGAGATGACCTGTGATGCCGGCCCAGTGACAGCCGTCCTCACTTCAGCTGGAGTGGCCCTTCAGAACTGTACCAAGTTGTGGCCGGAGGGCCTGGCCCTCCTAGGCACTGGGTGCAGGCCACCCTGGGAAGAGGACATGGCCTTGGGCAAAACAGCTCTCTTCAGCTCAGGCAACCCCAGAAGGCTGCCCCTTGGCCGCATGCCCTAAGGCTCTCGGCAGCTGGGAAAACAAGTCATCCGTTTCTGAAGAGGGGCGTTGCTGTGGCAGCACTCACCACTGTCCTTTACGTTTACCTCGAGTCCAAAGGGCAGTGGTTCAAGCAGAGTGAAGGTCTGCAGTTGGTAGAAATGTCCTCTTAACAGTCAAGGACAGCAGTACATTTTCAAGGTGGTACTTGTAAAATGTCAGAAAATGAATACATTTTATTCAGCGTGCTTCTGATTTTTCAGTCACTTAGGGCCGGAGAGAGCCCTGTGACCTGTCTCAAGGCCTGACCGTGGTACCTGTGGCATAAGAATGGGGTCCTATTTGTAAATGTGCATGTGTCTGCCTCTCAGGCGTGCCTGCAAGGTGTGTGAGACCTGCATAGGCAATTGCCAGAATGGAGGCTGATCTCAAATGCATGGCAAGTCCAAGGATGGGAAGATGGGAGCCTAGCAAGCGTTTCTTTGATTTTCCTACTGAGTTCATTTTCAGCATCAAAGCAGTGTTCAGGAGCTAGCACCCCATCTCCCCCTTGCACGTTTCCTTTGAATTTCTTTTTTTCATTCTTTCTGGACAGCCTGCTCCCATGGCCCTACTGTCATACTGATGACCAGCTGGGAGTCCCTTCAAGTTAGAAATGGCACTTTGCTCTTAACTTCATCTCACGAGGGGCAAGGTGGAAGGGGATACGGGAGAAAGACAGTTCCATCCTGTGCTAGTGATCGTACCAATAGAAATCTCCAGATGACTTCTATTTCAGCCTCCCTCAAGCTCTATCCAGACAGCTAGAAAAAAGATAGTGTCTTTGATAAGACTATTAACTTGTTTTTCCCCACCGTATTTCATCTTTCCCTACAGGAGAAATTTGTGCATGTGCAGAGGAGATGACCCCTTGTCCTCTTTTTCCACAGTTCATTATTTTATGAAATAAAATCCCTGAAAAGAATTTAGTTCTCTTTAATCCACTTCCCCTTTTCACTGTTTCCTCCAGCTCTTATCCAGAAAAAAATCTTCTTATCCTTCAGAAATTCTACCTTTTTCTCCCCTTTTTTCCATTTGTGTCCCCCCCCACTGCAATGATACTCATAAAAACTGATAAACCGGGCTTCCCTGGTGGCGCAGTGGTTGAGAGTCTGCCTGCTAATGCAGGGGACACGGGTTCGAGTCCTGGTCTGGGAGGATCCCACATGCCGCGGAGCGGCTGGGCCCGTGAGCCACAACTACTGAGCCTGCGCGTCTGGAGCCTGTGCCCCGCAACAAGAGAGGCCGCGATAGTGAGAGGCCCGCGCACCGCGATGAAGAGCAGTCCCCGCACCGCGATGAAGAGTGGCCCCCGCTTGCCGCAACTGGAGAAAGCCCTCGCACGAACCGAAGACCCAACACAGCCAAAAATAAATAAATAAATAAATAAAGTAGCTATAAAAAAAAACGCAGCTTTAAAAAAAAAAACAAAAAACAAAACAAAAAAAAACTGATAAACCTAAATGTAGATACATCCATGAGAAACCAAAGCCAAGTACAGTGTGAAATGCACGTGGACATGGGAAGGACCACTTTTAAATGTCCTCTGAGAGACGGAGTTCCTTTACAATGCCCTGCTTTCTCACTGCCTTCTCATTGTCGCTGCCATGTTTCAGGTACCAGCTTTCAGAATTTTACAACTATTCACATAGAAATGTTTATTTAAATTCTCGTGCAGTCATAGCTCATTTCTGTTGTGAAAAACAGGAGTTTCATTTTTTGTATTAGGTGGGATTCCATGGGATAATCTCAGAACTTGAGAATAATAGCATCGTGTTCTGTGCTGTAAATAGCTCACAAGTGACCTTTCAGACCACAGCCTGTTCCTGAGTTGGAGATCCTTTTATCAGAAAGATGAAGGCAGAACTCCGACTTTGAGGGATGAGTTTCCTTCCTTCGTGTCACGAGGGACAGAGTATTTCATTATTTTTTTTTTCCTGCATTATGTTCCATTCATCTTAAATTGTCAACCCATAAAGGGCAAGGGCAGCATTTGCCAGGCTTGACGTGAATCGTGGTGTGTAGCATCGTGGTAAATATTATTTTGACCAAGATGATGAATATGTAACCATCTGTGATATAGAGCTACATGATTGTCATCTAGTAGTTTTTTTATAATTTGTTTCTTTTTTTGCTTTTAAAGGTCATAGAACTCTGTGATTGAGTTTCTCTGTACTAAGTTTAAAAGTTTTAAAGTACGAATTTGTTCTTTGCATGAGCAAGCTGTGTCTCTGAAACTGAGAGAAATGAGTCCCTGTTTCACAGCACAATTTTGCTTTTTTTTTTCACCGTCTTCATAGAAAACACTCGTGAGTTATATATGAGGATGTTTCTCACAGACATTTAATTTTTAATAAACTGTCACTAGGTACTAAACTGATACTATGTAAACGAATAACGTTATAAGTGGTAAGAGGCAGCTGTTTATGATATTATTTTCAATATGGTTACCCTATACGTTTAACACTTTCAGCTTACACATATAAAGTTAGCCAGTGTTTTTGGTTTTGTTTTTGTTTTGGCCGTGCCACGTGGCATGCAGGATCTTAGTTCCCTGACCAAGGATCTAACCCGTGCCCCATGCAGTAGAGGCGTGGAGTCCTAACCACTGGACCTCCAGGGAGTTCCCCACATACAATTTTAAAGGATTTGAGTATAAGCTATGTTTATATGCATGTTTGTTAATCCAAAGAAATTTTTATATAGTAGCAAAGGGGCAGAGATGAAAACAATACCATATAGTAGTTTTTATGTGCTGTTTAAAACTGTACTCCCAGGATCCTTAGGACTGAAACAATAGTATTGAACCTTTATGTTTCCAGCTCTGTGAATGATTCATTCTCTATGATCTTATCTGTAGCTGCTAAAGTTGTTCAATTTATAAGAAAACAAACAAGAAAAAGAAATCAAGGGATCAAGACAATGTGTGGTCATGTTCAGTAAACCCAAATATCATTGGTGGGGAAATGCCCCTGGAAAGTGTAGGATGAGAAGACCTTTGGATAAAGACAGAGCTACTTTACAACAAGTGGGGACAAGATGAATTTTCAACTGTGGACTTGTTTCATGCAAAAATGCTTGGAGGATTTTGGGATTTAGTTGGAAAGTTGTATCCAAAATGGAATCTAAACATAACATATTCTTCAAGTGCACTTGATAGAAATGCAAATTGAGGTTTCATGAATGCCTGTGTTTTCTTTGAATCTTTGCTTTACTAAACCAGTTTTCCTTACTTTATGATACATTATATGCTACCACTAGTAAATTTGAGCCAGTCATGTATTCAGATCTTTTGCTCTTACCTAGAACTGCCTTCCCCTTTCAACTTTCTCTTTCATAACCTGAAACATAAAGAGGATAGCATTCATCCATCCATTCATGACTTTCATACACTGCAAGGCAGAGTTACTTGTGTAATTCAAAGGTTGGAAATGACTTGCCATTTTAGAAGGTAAAGATCAAAGTCATGCCTTGAATTATAGCCTAAAAAAGTGTTACTCTCCAATATGATCTGCAGTTTAATATTTATTTTAGATGTTTTAAGTTATGAGAGGTGCCCCTGACATTCTCTGAATCCATTAAAACCTGACTACCATTTTTCAGTGGCTTCATTCATTCATTCCATGTGTGTGTTCATTCTCCATTCACGCACTGACACATTTGTATGCTGGTTTATGGAAGATGAATTAAAAATAGTTCAAGTTCTCAAGTAGAAAGACACAGATAAATAAAGTGCTAAATAGTATGTGATACCTTGCCCTATTTAAGGTGTGGTCAGAGCGCCCTTGGAGCACAGATGAAAGAGTAAATGATTCCATTTGGGCCCAGGGATGGGGAAAAGGAAGGGGGTCGCATCAGGAAATTGAAAGGGCTAACCTTGGAGCTAGACCTAAAACTAAGGCTACTTTGCAGTATCCAGTGTAGAAGGGCTGGGGAATGCAACTCCCGCAAAGGGGATAATATGTATAAAGGCACTGAGGCCTGCATGAAAGAGCTTGATGAGAATTTAAGTATGACAGTGTGGAGGGCAGTGTGTGGAGAGGTAGCTGGGATGGGAGCCTGGAAAAGTAGCAGGAGAGCAGTGGTAAAGCATTTTGTAGGAGATACTGAGAACAGGCTTTCCCTCAGATGGCTGTTGCAGGTGGGGACAGATGTCCATTCTTTCAGAACTCAGGCAGTGACTAAAACCAAAGCAAGACTGGTCTGGGGATAGAGTGCTTCAGTTATATATCATGCTCTGTAGTGCTGAGCTGAAAGGACTCTTCCAGACTCTCAGAATTGCAGGCTGGCAGGGACCTTTCAGTTCACCTTGTCTAGCTCCTTTGTTTTATAGAGGAGCCATCTGAAGCCCAGTGAGACTGAAGAACTTAATAGCTTGCCTTTAATAGTTATCAAATATGATATAGCTGAAGAGTGAAGTCAGAATTCACCCACGTAGACTTCTTAGGTAAGAAATGAGGTGTGATACACAGTTATGACCCAGACAACCTGTCATCCCAGTTTTAAACAGCTCCTATGAAAGAATGAGCTTTCACAGGTAATATAGTTTGGTTCTTAGAATTTTGAGTGCCCTCTTAAAATAGAATTGCCCATAATAAAGGAACCTGACTGCCTAAGACCAGAACACGTAACAGTAATGGCTCTGCCCTCATTCATCCCCTCAGTGATTATTTACCGAGTTCAGTTTGTGCGCCAGGCTCTGAACTGAATTAGGTAGACAATTGGGAGCTAGAACTAACCTAGTCCTTATACCCATGGAACTTACAGTCTGTTGCAGGAGACATCATTCAAAAACTTGCACAAATAAGAGGGGATGGTTGAGTGGTATATGGTGCTATGAGAGTATGCAGTTGGGGTGAGGGGATGTGTGTCGAGGAAAGCTGCTCTGAGAAGTGACCACTGAACCGACATCTGTACGGTGAATACAGCTTAACTTGGTGGGGAGGGAAAGGAAGAATATTCCTTGCAAGGGGTCGATCATGGGCAAAGTCCTGTGTGGGAGGGAGTATAGCAAGGAAGGTCTTTGTGACCAGAGTATAGAAAGTCAGGGTTGAGAAGTACAGGATGAAACCAGAAAAGGGCAGGGCCTTACAGGCTGTAGTACTGATTTTTTTCTATTATTCTCAGAGCTTTGATATATTTATGAGGATGATGACATCATCAAATGTGAATTTTGAAAAGAGCTCTCTAACTGCTGTGTGAGAAATGGATTGGAGAGGAACCTGAGTATATGGGCACAGCCCTATAAGGAGACTGCTAGAGAAGGCCAGGCAAGAGGTGATAATGAAGCTAGGGCAGTGGTGGGAGTGGAGATGTTGAGAAGAAGATGGCTTCGGGAGATATCAAAGAGATAAGGCCATTGTGATGTGGGTCTTGGACTGGATATGTGGGTCAAGGGGCATGTGAATGACTCCTGGGTTTCTGGCTTGTAGAGTCGTTGGACACAGTGCTACCGTTCGACAGAATTGGGGGCAATGGACGAGGATCTGGCTTGGAGACATGTAAGGATTGTATCAGCTAAATGGTAGCATGAAATAAAAGGAAAACAACCCCATCAAACTGTTGTCTGATACAGCATGATATGTCTTATTACCTTTTCCTTTAAAGAAAAGAAATTGAACCTAATAAAATTTTCCTGATGCCACATATCCAAAAAGCATTTATGTACAAGTGTGACAGAATCAAAGGGACCTCTGGTGGTCTCATAGATACTGTGTTGAGGAAGGACAACCATGGAGACAGGGAACCTTCCGGGAAGGCTTTCCAGTGGCCCTTTGGAGCGATGCAGAGAAATCCACCTAGGAATAGCGAGATAAAGCAGGACTAACAACAGAAGACTAACATTTTAGAGTGGGTGATTGGGAGAGAGAAAATTGATTAGATTTGGCTGGAGGCAGAGGGGAGGTAATGAATTCAGTTGAAGCCATGCTACGTTTTAGGTGCTTAGACCTCTAAATAGAGATATACAAGTTGGAAGTTTGTGTCAGCTGCTGAGGCCACAGATCAGGACTGGAGAGAGACTTGGCAAGTCATATAGAGACAGGTGATTCTGGAAGTCTTAGCACGTTCTCCAAATAGGGAGAATGTATATGGATCGAAGGAAAAAAAGTATAGTTTCACAATTGAGATATTTATTAAATAGCTAGAATATACCAGACAGTGTGGTAAATTATTTCTGATAGGTGCCTTATTTAATCCTCCACTACCTTTTGCAGTTTCTTCATTGTTACCCGCATTTTCCTAATGAGGTAATGGAGATTCTGAGAGGTTGGTATATTGACCAAAGTCACACAGCTAATAAGTGGTCAGATCTGGGTTCAAACCCACATCTCATGATGCCAAGTTTGATGTTATTTTCCTACACCCAGCCTTTTTGACACCAACATTTAAGAAGAGGATTAAGGAAAGAAGGTCTACAGAAGAAGGCTGGAGAGTATGAGAGAAGCAGTAGAAGATTCAAAAGAAGATAGACTACTGAAAGGCAATATGAATTTGGTCACAGTGAGGGACAGAGCAGTTTCAGAACACAGTGAAGTGAAGGGCTGAGGCATGAAGGGATGGTGAAGAAATGGAATTCGTGAATGGTACTGCCATGTTCAAGAAGGCGATGAGGGGTAGGAGAGAGCGACCAGCAGTAGGGGACGTATTCATGGCAGCCTTGGGAGTTACAATAGCATTTGTGAGTGGTAAGAGCTGTACACAGAACTGGGTTGGGTGCCCGTACACTTAGACCTCTCATAGAAGCATCAGTAGTGCAGGGTTGAAACACTAGGGTTGTGAGAGGTTAAGGTAACTTCATGAGTGTAGACAGGCAATTCTGGGTACAAGCTTGCTTTGGAGTCTTTTAAATTGTACTCAATCTGCTGTCTATTCACTTGTTGATCCCTTATAAGAAGAGGTCTCTGAATTATTATTTGAAGTAATCTGTCAAGATATACAGACCTTTGATTATTTTTCAAGCAGACATGTCTTCTAGGACATCAACATGAGGTCATAGGGTATTTATGGTTATAGTTAGAAAATGACATCATAAACTAGTGCTTATCTAAAATGTTCTAACTTGGTTACTATTTAGTTATTTTTATCTATCTCATGTACTTTAGGTTATGTTTTCTGTCCTGTGTTTTGACTGCTACCGCTAATTTTGTTTCGAGATCGTAAAACAGCTTTAGACTTCTCTGAAAGCCCATTACTTATTGGCATGTTTTGATTTTTTGACAGGTTCATGTATTCCTTCAGGCTTTTAAAACACATTCATAGCAATAGCAATCATTTATTTTGGGGATTGGAGTTGTATCTAAGTCTCACCATCTGAAAGAGAATTATAAAATTCACTTCCAAAATTTTGGGCTTTTAAAAATCATGTAGTCAGAGCATTTACTATCATTTTTTTGGATGTGAATTGCAAGGTGGTTTCAGCGTGTATAGTATTTAACAGGAGATGTCTCTTTCTCTTTTCGCGTGTTGAGGTACATTTTTTAAATTTTCTACCCTTGTCTCCTTTATGACTCAAGTGTTACTTTCCCGGGGAGAATCACTGTGCTTTTATTCTCCCTTAACCACTCACATTGCCTAGGGATGGTTAATCTATGCACTTTCTCTCTCGTACCCTAGTCCTGC
Source organism: Balaenoptera musculus (assembly GCF_009873245.2). NCBI lineage: Eukaryota > Metazoa > Chordata > Mammalia > Artiodactyla > Balaenopteridae > Balaenoptera > Balaenoptera musculus. The sequence continues at coordinate 38,206,586 of NC_045793.1, forward strand.
TCAGCCCTGTGAAATGTTTCAGAAACCAATCAATCTGTAACCATTAGGTAAGGCTAAATGGTGACTCCCCCCAATTCCAAATGGTCTGAGAGCTGAGGCATGTGGGAACTGTCACGGTGGCCGTGTGTTTAGACCCAGGGGAGAGGACCAGGCATCACCATTGCTTACTATAGAAGCAGAAGACTGCTTTAATGCCACATACTGGGCTAGGCCCTGGGGACATATTAATGAGCAAATAGGTGCAGTCCCTTCTCTTGAGGACTTTCTGGAAGAGAAATACCCTGCAAACAGCGTAGCAGAAAGGTAAACCAAGCTTATTAATGAGTAAGAAATATATTCCTTACTTATTATTGAACACATATTTATTGAGTAACTACCGTGGGGTGGGCATCTGGATGGGGAGTGATTGTAACAGCGAGCAAGAGGGGCACAGCTCCTTGCGAGGCTCTTCAGGCAATATCTTTGTTCACGTATGCTATTGGGTGACGTTGTTGATATTTTGTCTACTCTCTTAGTAAATTCCACATCTTTGAAATTTGTATTAATAACACTTATTCGACCAAGAAGTTGGCGAAGTATGTAAACTTAAAGATTGACTTTCTTCAAGAATCTGTCAAATTAGAATATGACAGCCGGCTCTAGCTATCAATGTGTATTTCCTACTCACATTCATTTTTCTTAGTCAATAACATTTAATAGTAAGCAGTATAACTGGCTATAACTGATAGGATGATCATCTCCATATATTCTATGTCATTTCTTACAGTTATTGCCAGTTTTCGAGGAACTGTCCCGTATGGCCTGTCATTGGAAATTGGAGATACAGTTCAGATCCTGGAGAAGTGTGATGGTAAGTAGACTACTGTTGATTGTTTGAGGTTGTATAAACAATCTCCTGCAACATTGGACAGCTCATAAAGTTTACAGATTGTTTCCATACTTCTATCAGTCCCTGGAATTTCCCCAGTAGTCACAGTGAACCATTTTTAACAAAACTTTTTTCTTGCATATTGAATGTTTGGTTTATGGGAAAGCATTATTTGGTATTTTTAAGCTGATTGTATTTTTTTCCCTAATATTATTTACTTATATTCACTAGATGCCAACATAGAAAACAATTGAGACTATTGAATTTGTGAGAGTTCATGACTCGGGGCCAAACAAGAAGGCCTTTCTTAGAATGTCAGGAGTCTGGTGGGTTCCCCAGGACAGAAAGAAACAGAGGTCCAGAGCAGAAATGCCTTACCCCAAGTTGGGTAACCAGATGCCTCCAGGTGGGACTCCTGCCCGGGCCAACTCTGCTCTAGTACTGCAGCCATCTCCTCCTCACCTCCCTCAAATTTGGGCTGAAGTTATTTACTGCATTTGAAATGTTAAATGAGCTTGTATGATTAATTTACGTAACAGGTATCGCCTTCAATCAGCCTAATATGTATGTTCTCAAATGCTTCTATTCCTGGTCAACAAAACATCCTTAAACTCTAGTCCTTAAAAAGATCCCAGATGAAATGACTACTCTTTTTTCTTATCAAAATGGCCACATTGTAAAGTCCTATCAGTATATCCAAAGATAACTGTTTTTCCTCTTAATATGTTGTCCTTGTTAGGAATTTATAATATGGTAAGATTCTATCATATCAAGGTTCATTATTGGCAAAATTGTGTTCTCCCAAATAGAACTATTACTTTTAGTTAGAGCCTGTCATTAAATGGTGGTGATACATGGACGTTTATTTTGTCCAATGTAACTAATAAAAATAAAAGGTTTTCTCTGTCATTGCCAGATATATTTTGTTTCTATTTTCTTTACAGATAAATATAAAGTCTGTTTTGAATTGGTGAAAATGGGCTTCACAACTAATGGGAGCTGTTTTATAACCTGAAAACCTTTCTGTATGATGTAGTTGGACAGAGACCTCTCTGTGACATATCTGCAATTCTCAAAAAGTTTTGGTTTCTGTTAAAATAGTTGTTTAAGAATGGCTATATTTCTTGGATGGATGTCTTTAAGGGATGTAGTAAACCCTGACATTATAGAGATTCCAATTCTCAATTCATTCTGTTCTCTCCAGATTGATTTCAAAATGATGTTTTACAATATATTCTTTTGAGAAAACTTATGAGGAACAAAAATAGTTAAATACAAATCTCAAATACTTCCTTCTAAAAGTTCAATTAATCAAAAAAAGATTCAATTCCATAGAACATTTGTTACATGATAAAATAATTTCTTACCAATAAGCAAAATGGTTTCTATTCTTGAAGAAAAAATAAATTGAAAATAATACATTTATAGGGGACTATATATTAACCATATAAATATATATATATGTATATGTGTATATATATATATATATATGTGTGTATATATATATATATATATATATATATATATATACACACACATATATACACACCCTGTAATTGTTTTAAACTATAAAAAGATATGTTCCCCGTTAAGGATAGTGCCGTAAAATTGATTCAGAGTTCCTTGCAGGTTAAGTAATAGGCATTCTACAGAATAAAAACTATGTGTGGATGAAAAGAGTGCCATTAGTTCTCTTAGTGGATGAGACTTGGCTTCACTCTTCTTAGGCTATCAGACTGATCCTAATCCAAGATGGTAGGCTGAAGAAATGTGTAAATTCACTACAGAACTGCTGGCTGAGCACTATTCTTTGATGGTAGAGTCTGGGCTTTGTAGTCAGGCAAAGAAAATTTGGAACTATGTTAAATCTTGTGTAGATTTTTGAATTTCCCTGGGATGTAGCGTTTTATAAAATGAAGTGAAACTAAGCTCAGAGAGGTCAATTAATTTGCCCAAGATTCAACAGCTAATAAGTAACAAAGCCAGAATTTAAGCGCAATACTCTGATTCCAAAGCCTTTACTTCCGTTATGCATGCTTCTATTTTTCATGTACGTTTCCAATACAATTTGTAAATGATTTTATTAATGGAAGACTTAAACTAGTAGTCACTTGACTGTTAGTCTAGCCTAATCCCAACCCCCACTATGTTTATACCTAGAATATTTATATGTAGGGTAAAATTCCATCAGTAAAGGACAGATTGGTTTCTAATCATTTCGTCAAAGTATTGTAATGATTTATTGAAATATGACCATGATTATTTCTCCACAGGCTGGTACAGAGGATTTGCCTTAAAAAACCCAAATATCAAGGTAAAAATTATTGCTTTTAACTATAATTATGGGATTTTTAAGAAAGATAGTTAATTTACTTTATTTCATTATACAATTGAAATTACCGTTGGGACTCTTAGTTGAAATACTAAATGGCAATACAGATTTTCATAATTTTGGAAATTCCTTTGAACTTGGATTATAGTTAAGACATGCTATTCAAATGATAATCCTATGTAGCTCTTGAAATTTATACTGAGAAGACCTTAATAGGCTTACTACATATAAAAAAAATCTTTTTGAAGTGTTAGTTTCACAGACAGCGAAAGTAAAATTCAGGCAGGGGAAATATATATATTCCAAAAGAAACACTGAATAGAGGTATTTAATCTTTAAGTTTTCTGTGGTATCATTTGTAAAAAGTTGGTGTGGAGAAACAGGTTTATTGTAGGGTATGTTAAGAGTCCCTTTGGATTTGAGGAGCTGAAATGTGGGAAAATCATATAAAGAGTCCATCTTTCTTACCATTCCAGACAAAAACTAAGACTCATTATCCTTTATATATTTATATAAATCCTAAGGAATTATAGTAGGAAGTAATGTGATTTTTCTTCTACCTTTCATTTATGTAGTTTTTGATTTTGACACTAATTCTCGCTAATATCTATATTTTTCTAATACTTTGTTCTAATCTACCCATGCTACCCACATTTCTCTAATATTTTTTTACATGTCATGTTCATTTTTCGGTTTAATTCTGATTTTACTAGGATTGTAGATAAGAAATTGTATAATTTCTCATTACCAAAGTCTAAGATAAGTAATCTAAACTCTTTTGTCTGCCTTTCTGCTTAAATATACCTTTTTTTCTGGATCATCCAACTGTGTTTATTACTTTATTTCATTTATTTTAGATCATTCTAAAGGAGAGCCTGATACTTTAGCCCTCATTTAAAGTTATTTTAGGACATCTGCAGGCACATGCAAATGTAGCTTCAGTATTTAATTTTTCATTTAGTACATGCTTGAGAAAAAATGTGTTATGATTTGTTACTTCTGTTACTCTTTGAACCTCAAGTTCTGACTTTTTCTTGTTAATTACTATAATTACTCTATTTGTTATTCCTACCATATTAAGGTAAATTTAAATTCCAAAGGAAAAAAAAAGTTATCTTTTTTAACCTATATACCTATTTACTACTGTTGTATATTACAGAACTTGCTAGTTCAATTTTATATTATCCTTGGATCCACAATGGTGATAATGTATTCAAATGACATTTGTTTTCCTAAATATTTAATTGAATTTGTCATTTAATTGTACCTAAAAAATCATTCAGAGAATATTGTTGTTTAATGGATAATAAAATGATGCTCTTCTCTTTAATGTTGTTGTTTTCAATTTCTCATTTAGAACGAAGGAATAAGTTCCTTGCCCTAGCTTTTCCCTACAACAAAAAGCTTTAAGCTAGCGTGGCTTCTTTTGTTTAATTTTTATTCCATCAAAATGGCAGCCTGGTGATTAATTGCTGCTATGTTTTCATCAAAGATCTTCCCTAACATGTAATACACAGATTGTTTCCAGATTCATAGTGGTATTTTTTAGTATATATTTTTAAATAGACACATGAGTATTTTGGAGAGAAGAAAAAGAACTACAACCAAAACAAACAAACAAAACCCCCTTCTTTCAATACTGCGGCATTAAAAAAAAATTCTTATTCAGCATGCTTTCTATATAGAATTCTTGAAAATATAAAAATTTTCTGTTTTATAAAGAATATACTTTTGAGTGGGATTTAATATTTTGATTATATTTATTTTAAAGTATCTCTAAATTTGTAAACTGGTAAGTAGTAGAAAATAAAATGAATGGGTCTAAGCTACAATAGATTTAGCCTAAAGAATGTGTTAGAGATTCCTTCTTCCTAGTATTGTTACAGTTGTGTGGCTATATTTTATACATATGACTTACAGAACTAACTCTGGTGTAATAGACAGCTAGAACCATAACCTGCATGTTTTCTCTTCCAGGGTATATTTCCTTCCAGCTACGTTCACTTGAAAAATGCCTGTGTAAAGAACAAAGGGTAAGAAATGAATTTTATTAATAGTTGAAGGATTTTTCATGGAAGCATTACTTATTTTGGAATTTGAAGACTTAGTAAGTGTCTTGAAAAATGAACTATAGAAAATCATGCCATTGTCTGTGTTGTTTGATAAAGACAGATTACACTAAGGCAGTTGGGGGAGAAAATTAAAGAACCACGTCTGTGTGTCGGACAACAGTAAGATCTAGGGCACTGGAGGTCTCTCATTGTCCAGAAATCATGGAATCGGCCTAATCTTTTTTTTTTTTTTTAACATCTTTATTGGAGTGTAATTGCTTTACAATGGTGTGTTAGTTTCTGCTTTAAGCAAAAGGAGTTGGTTTTTCTTGGTTTCCTGCTGTGTAGGGAAGCATGGCAGTCACACCCATCAAATGCTGAGTCATGTCTCAGCCCCAGGAATTTCCTAGATTCACTACTGAATTATAAGTAGCCAAGTCTGCCATTATTTTCCTATTTGGGGTTAATACCGTATCCTTGTGTGACCATTTCACAAAGCCGCTATTCTGCTTCAGAGAACATCATTTCTATGCTATTGTTTGATTGAGCTCATTGATCACTTAGGATTTCTCATATATTTAAAAAGTTTTTCCCAGTCTGTGTCCAAAAGGACTTAAAGCAGCTGTTATGATAAAAGATTATTCAAATAAAATATCACAGAATGAAAGAGTAGCACTTGCTTATTTAAGTGGTTAACATAAGCAGATTATTCATTTTAAGTGAATCCAAATATTTGCTGCCAGTGTCACAAGGAATATACATTGGATCACTGAATAATTTTCATTTTATGACAGAAGAAACAATACAGGTTGTACCATAAAAATTGCATTTTTCATCAAATAGCAAAAAATAGGAATTTATTAAATTATTAAAGCACATTTTAAAGCATATTAAATTATATCTTCAAACTTTATTTTTACCAGAAAAGTTCCATGGAGGCTATTCAAATGGGTGATTCTTATATCCACTCTCTATAAAGGTAGAATATTAAATCTTAGCTCAGTGAAATAATTTCTTCAGGTGGCTGAGAGTATATGGTATAACTACTTTGAGTATGTGGATAAAACTTAAAGCGTCTAGGAGATCCTTATGTTATATGTCTTATATATGTCAGTTACTTTAAGCAGTATTATTATTATTATTTTGATAGTAGTAGTAGTAATTATTTAAAACAGTAGATTAAAAACATAATTCTGATACTAATAATTACCACCACTATTACTCTTCTAATAAATGTGTGTCCGTCAGAAATGTTGTGCAGTTAAAATCCGCCAGAAGTGAGTCAAGCAGAGTTATCAATCCTTTTGGAATTCTCCCACCAGGCTCTATCCAGCTCCCTTCAAGTAAACCAAGGGACGCTCCAGAAAACACATGCTTACTCTTTGTTCTGACCTTTCTGCCCTAGTGATCTGGTCTAGGCAATGTTGAAACCCAGGGTTTCTACCCTGTCCCTTCAAGAGTCCACCTGAACAGATCCCCTGCAGCCAGAGTTCTTTGCTGCCTTTGCCCCAAGCCCCACCCTGATCCCCTCAACTCTCCAGAGCAGAGGGCCCCCCAGCCCCCATCTTACACTCTGACCGAGGAAGAGAAAAGAGAAGATGCTAGCAAAAATGTCAAGCATCAGTTCACCCAGTGAAAGTCCTCTCTCTCAAACTGTATTGGGGTGGGACATAATTTTAATTGAAACAAGTACCTTCTTTTATTTTTTTATTTTTATTTTTGTCCCAGCCAGTAAGTGGTGAGTATCTGGCTCCCTTGAGTCCGAGGAAGTTTAAGTATGGGTAAAGGTGTCTCAGAATTTGGTCGTGTAAGTTTAAGACTTGGCTGTGGGTTCTCCACCTGACACAGGGCATGATAAGCATTATACAGCAAGAGAACTTCAGGGTAGAACCAAAATTTATTTTCTTAAAAAAAAAAAAATGTTAGAATTCATTGAGACTTTAGGTTCTAGGACTATTAACTGGAAGAAAAACTTTAGCCTGAAAACATTCAAGAACACGTATTGCCAGGTGATTGCTTTCCCAGAGAGGAACCTCTTTGGGATTTCGATGTTACCTGCCTTATTTTCAGGGGATTAGCACCCTGATTGCCCACCAGGATGAAATAGCTGCAAAGTTCATCTCAGAATAACTGAACAAAATATAATTTCAGGGGCAACTGAAATGTTTGAATGTTGATTTTGGTATAATTAAAAGGAAACAGCTGCCTCACCTAAAATGGCAATTCTGTGCTTCTTAAAAATTTACATTTTGGTTGAACAAACCCCAAATCAACTTCCCACAGACTGAATTGCCTTTATGTTCTTTCCTGGGTCTGCAGAGCAATGCAGGACTGACAGGGGTCCTTAAATTATAGTTTGTGAGGTCACTTCTCTATTGTTTAATTCCTGCTGAGGTCATTTCAGTTTTTAGATGTTAAGTAGGTTGTTGAGTTTTCCTGGAAATTCACTGTTCCCTCCTGACCTTGCAGTCTATCATTTTATAGTCTCTGTCTCCAGATATTCATCCTTTAAATTGCAACAGCTGCTTCAAAAGCAAAATAAATGCACTACCATTTGAAAATGTCATATTATGTAGACTTGATAAAAGGTTCTATATATGTCACAGTTCATATATTACTGTTTACTTTTATTTCTAGTTTTACAACCCAGCTTTACATTTTCAGCAGTGTTTAAGCTCTAGAAAGGAGTAAAACATTCACAGGGTCAGTACTTTAGCAGCAGTATGAAATGAGGAGAAGAGGCTCTGTTGGTGAAGAAATCAAGGCAAGATTTTAATTCCCATACTTGCTGTCAAGAAAACTTTACAAAAAAAATTATATGCACTTTGGACATAACATCAAAAAGGAATGCAGAGCAGTTATTAGCCTCATGCTAAGAAGTAATTTTCCCTTGATCATCCATGTCACCTGGTTCGGTGTCTACATATTAGATATTGTCCTTGGAAAAAAATACTCAGATGAAGAAGATAATCCCCATCAGTACCGTCGGTTAGCATTCTTTTGAGAAGCTGTAGTATTAATAGGCACTTAGCCATTTTAAGCTGCACAAAAACTGGAAGAATGTGAAAAAAGAAACTAGAGACGAGAAGAAAAGTTTATTGTATGTCAAAGATAGAATACAGAAGACCAAGTCAATCTTCTGTTTTTTCCCTCCATCTCCTTCTATATCTCCTTAATATTAGGACCACCATACATACCCTGCTAGATGTTGGTATGAATATTTTCCAAGTATAGATTCTGATGTTTAGAAAAGAAATAGGAGAAATATATTACACTAATCATGGAGCGGAGCATTCTGCAATGGATATTCAAATATCTGTGATGTCAAACCCTTAATAAGTTCTGTGATGCATGACAACATTACTGATAGTAGTAATCATTTTTCATGGTCTTGTTGGCAAGTCATGAAAATGAAGTGTTAATGAGAACAAGTGAGTGTTCAGTCAGTATCTCAGTGTCTAGTTGTTTATAACGGTGAGTTAGTTTAGACGATTGCAGCCATCAAAGCCTGATCGTTGAACGAGCCTGTCCCTCCCTTTGAGTCCTATGGTCATAGAGCTTGGAAGGCAAAAGCCATCTCACAGTTTATGTAAGCCTGGTGACCTCATGTTACACACAAGGACTTTGGGACTTGGAGAAGTTAAACGAGTTGCTCTTTAGAGGTCAAACTGTGGCTGGAGCAGAACTTTTCTGCTTTTGTTGCTTTCCACCACACTGCTCAGACTTGATCTGGATAAAGTGGCTGGTCGCTGTGTTATGGTACTGCCGTAACCCACTTTACATTCCTCACACAAGTTCATAATCGGATCCCGGTTACTGCCTGCAGAACCAAAAATAACTCTGCAGCTTCCTTTCCTGTTTGGTCTTTTAGAGTGTTTAAAAGAAGATTACTGTCTATGTCATTTGCATATACACTTTGTTGTTGTTGTTCAATTTCACAGACAATTTGAAATGGTTATTCCCACTGAAGACTCTGTTATCACAGAAATGACATCAACATTAAGAGACTGGGGAACCATGTGGAAACAACTCTACGTGGTACGTAACTTTTTAATGGCATCATGTTTCCGATACAGAATTGTTTGAAGAAATATCTGAACAGGAGTGTCAACTAGCATTTGAGCACATGCTGTAGGTCACTAGTACTCCTCCAGGAATTGGGGATAGAGAGCTTAATAAGACTCAGTGTTGTTTTAATCCCTGTGTCCATCTAGCATGGATTTTGCAAGTTCTTTTTCAAGCCGCACGAAGGTAAAAGATCACTTTCCTGGCATCTAATCAAATAGGATGGTTTACATGGAACCAGGGTTAGGCTTTCTGAATACATTTAATTTTCAGGGGGAACTAAACTTATTTTCAATGCAATTTTCATATTGGTGGTTTTTTTTTTTTTATTTTTTTTATTTTTGGCTGTCTTGGGTCTTCGTTTCTGTGCGAGGGCTTTCTCCAGTTGCGGCGAGCGGGGGCCACTCTTCATCGCGGTGCGTGGGCCTCTTACTGTCGCGGCCTCTCCCGTTGCGGAGCACAAGCTCCAGACGCGCAGGCTCAGTAGTTGTGGCTCACGGGCTTAGTTGCTCCATGGCATGTGGGATCTTCCCAGACCAGGGCTCGAACCCGTGTCCCCTGCATTGGCAGGCAGATTCTCAACCACTGCGCCACCAGGGAAGCCCGGTGGTATTTTTTATGTTCTAATTCTCTATGAATTATTCAAGTATAATAAAAATGATAGGCTGCTTAGCCAGAATCAATGAGAATATTCTAAATGTACAAGAGAAAGGAATGTTTCTTGGGGAAAAAAGGGGTCAGTGTTTTGGGTATATATATATACCTATTTACATGTTATACTTACTGAGAGTCTTCTGTGGTGCAAACCCTGTGGGAAGTACTCTATATGTAGTATCTCATTTAATCCTTACTACCACTCAAGGAAATAAAAGACTATGATCATCCTGAGTTTACAAATGAGGAAAATGAGGCCGAGAGTGAAGAACTTGCTGGAGGCCAAGTAGTTGGAAAATGGCTGAGCTGGGATTCAGATGTAAATCTAGCACCCTCCCCTCACTCTGAACCACTGTATATGGGGGATTGGGGGTGACATTTTGGGGAAGATGAATTTATTTCTTCTCTGATTTTCAAAGGAATTTATAGAACAGCTTAATCATTTGAAGGGATGTGCTCAAAATACAAAGGTGTACTTATCCTGACAAAATGATTTGAAATAGCCTGTCAAAGAGAAAATCCAAATTAGTGAGGGACATGGGCACAGAATGATCGTTTTTATTTTCTGCTACATAGAAAATGCAATAGGGGGACTTCCCTGGTGGCGCAGTGGTTAAGAATCCACCTGCCAATGCAGGGGAACATGGGTTCAAGCCCTGGTCTGGGAAGATCCCACGTGCCGAGGAGCAACTAAGCCTGTGTGCCACAACTACTGAGCCTGCGCTCTAGAGCCCGTGAGCCACAAGTACTGAGCCAGTGAGCCACAACTACTGAGGCCCACACGCCTAGAGTCTGTGCTCTGCAACAAGAGAAGCCACCGCAATGAGAAGGCCACGCACCACAACACAGAGCAGCCCCCGCTCGCCACAACTAGAGAAAACCTGTGCACAGCAATGAAGACCCAGTGCAGCCAAAAATAAATAAATAAATAAATAAATTAATTAAAAAAAAAAGAAAATGCAATAGGATAGTTCATTGAGGCAAGAAAATCTTTAAAAGTCACTAATAAAAACCCTTTTGATGTTGGATTTCTCTGACCATGCCCTCCTGGAGCTGGTGGCGTTAGGGCTCACTACTAAAATCCACAAGATGATCTTAGATGAAACACAGTGTCTAGGCTTTGCTGGAGTGAGGTAAATGCACTGTCAAGATAACTGAACTCAAGGGCTCTGTGCTGGGAGACTACAAAGGAAATGCAGATCTCCTTTTCAGATTTAAAAAAATTTGTGTTGGAAAGAATATAAAACCCAAGTATTATTTCACTTAATATTGTACATGACACTAACATGGAAAATGAAACTGTGTGAAATTTTCAAATCACTGCATCCTAAATACCCACTATAAAAATAATGACAGTGTAAGTGTCAAACATTAGCTGAGCTAAGGCGCCAGCACTTTTCCTTTTATGTAGCTGCTGGTGAGGAACAGAGTTGAATTTCCACTTGATTCTTCCTTATCTAGCTATTTTTACCTGCTTTTGAGGCTGCAAGCATCTATTTTGGGGACATACTTGATTGGCTTGAAAACCTATGTGTTGTAAGCTCTAGGAGTAACCTTCTCACCTCCTACTGTCCTAAGTGACAGAAACAGAGAGAGAATTATTTCCGAGTTTCCTTGGATACTGGAATGGTAGTCAGTTCTATTAGGAAAAAATATAAAGTTTAACCTGGAAGTACCAGATTTTTGACCTTGAGAAGGAGGTTGACTTGGCTCTGTTGGACCTTGTTGTTTCTCTTTTCCTGATGTAAACATTTTTGCTAAATGTTTTGGTTCAACTTCATCATGCTTGAGTGTATTGGGGTACTGTCTGTGGTCTTTCCTAACAGTTTTAAGGCTAGCTTGCTTCTCCATTGGAAGGTGCTTGATGAGCCACTAATATCTTGTCAATTGTAAGTAGTATATGAGATATACTTAATATATGTAGGACATTTAGCATAAAAAAGCACATGGCAGATGCTTGAGAAATGCTATTTGCTCTTTTTAATAACATTGGTAATGGCCTAATTAATGTCCTTTAAAATATCACTTAATAATGTATCAGTAATCTAACCACAAAACGTTTAGGAGAAATACAGCAGCCATCTTTTACCAAGTACTTTTGTGCAGGCCTTTGGGCGGGTATTTCACATCTCTCTTCTGTGGGACTCTGCCAGGTAGTTTTTATTCTCGAAGCTCATCAAAGATAATCTATCCAGGGTCCCATGCTAAGTGGGAAAGCCTGGCTGTAAACTGAGGTCTGCTGCTCCAAAAATTACATTATTTTCATCTTGAGGCAAATCAAAACTTACCCATTCTCTACAACACTAAAGTACTTACAGTTCACTTTTTGCAGAAAAACATTGCAGAAATTTTCTGACATATTGTAAAAATGTTTAGATATTTTTCTATTTTAAGTGTTTAATATTGTACCCTACCTTTTTCATTTGACATTAAATCAAAAGCATTCTTCACGTTTTGAACAGTCTTCATAACTATCCAATTTTTAAAATCCAGTTTTTAAAGAAGCATCATTTTCTGACTAGCTGTCAAAACAGATGTACTGTTTTCATGCACTAGTAGGGAGGGTTTGCTGGTCAGGGCTGCAGTATGTCACTGTTCCTGCCACCCCTTCCTGAAAGGGAAAGCAGACCAACTTGTTCTCCTTTTATAAAGGATCTGACTTCTTCTCAGCTCAATGTTCTCTTAGACTTAAGAACTAGAGGTGACATTATTAGGAAATCAAGCCCATTCTTCTGGACAACTGCAGAACGCCTGCCCCAAGAGCAGGACAAGTGACTTTCACACTGTGACAGTCATTTTAAGCAGAGCTGACTCTCTTCCCGGCTGCATGAGATTTGACTTACATTTTCCTTATGTAATTTCTTTGACTCAAGTGAACTTTTCTTTCTGACCACAGAGTTCCTCAAGTTTTTTTTATTTATTTTAATTTTTTAAATTAATTTTTTAATTGAAGTATAGTTGATTTACAGTGTTGTGTTAGTTTCAGGTGAACAGCATAGTGATTCAGTTATATATATGTATATGTATGTGTACATATATATATATATATATATATATATATATATATATTCTTTTTCAGATTCTTTTCCATTATAGTTTATTACAAGATACTGAATATATAGTTCCCTGTGCTATACAGTAGGTCCTTGTTTATCTGTTTTATATATAGTAGTATGTGTCTGTTAACCCCAAACTCCTAATTTATCCCCCCCACTTGCCCCCTTTGATAATTGTAGGTTTGTTCTCTGTGTCTGTGAGTCTCTTTCTGTTTTGTAAATAAGTTCCTTTGCAACATTTTTTTTAGATTCCATGTATAAGTGAAATCATATGATGTTTGTTTTTCTCGGTCTGGCTTACTTCACTTAGTATGATGATCTCTAGGTCCATCCTCTTCAAGTTTTTCTTGATCTTCCCTGCTTGTTCTTTTATATGATCTAAACAGAACCCACCTCTCAAGATCCACCAAAACTAACAGCTCTAAATCAAGGTATTCCTTCCTTCATTCTTCAGCTGCTGGGACTACGTAGTGCAGCCTCGGCCATTGTGGTTGGGAGCTTACACCAGGTGAAGAACACAGACACTGACCAGTGACTTACAACATTATAGCACCTTTGTAATGACTTGTATGGGAGTGTATAATGTGAGTAAAGAGTGAGAGGTTATAGAAGAACAGGCTCAAGAGAGTGCTATAGGAGGTGAGAGCAAGATTATTGATATCTTAGAGGATCAGGGATGGTGTCATGGAGAATGCTTCTTGGTCAGCTGGCACATTGTCTAACCTGCACAGTACACGAAAATGCTTTTCTAGTCACCAAGCATTGATAAAGCAGAAGATCCATCACTACTTTTTACCAAAAAAAAAAAAAACATTATGACTGACCATCTTTACCCATCACACAGAACTTGGTATTTCTGGCAGCTTATCTCTGTAGAGGACTTTAGATGAACGATGATCTCAATACTTTCATACCACTATTCATATAGCCTACTAATAATTTTTGTAGAAAGTAAAAGCATGGCTTCTGCTTAAGAAAGATGAAGGGTTGATGGAAGATGAAATACTTATAAAAGGTTTACCCTAAATACCTCTGGGGAAGAGACATACACTTAAATTTTGATAAAGACAATATTTATAAGAGGGTTTATTCTGGATCAAAACCATAATGATAACAGCATTAGTAGCAGCTGATACATGATATTTATTCTGGACCAAGCATTGTTCTCAGAGTTTTAATATATGAAGTCATCAATCCTTATAGCAAGCCTATGAGATAGGTACTATGATAGCCACTCTACAGATAAGAAAAGAAGCACAAAGAGGTTAATACACTGCCAAAGGTTTTTCAGTCAGTGAAGGGCAGAATTAGAATGCAGATTGAGGTAGTTTGTCTTTCAAGTCTATGCTCTTAATCAGTGTACTATCGGGGTCTCTTCACAAATGTTATCTCTAATCCATAAAATAACCTTACAGGAAGTTAGTACTGTGCCTGTTTCACAGATGACAAAAGCCATACTCAAAGCCTATAAAACTAGTGAGTGGCAAAACCAAGATTTGAAGCCAGGAGTTTAACCTGTCTTTTTTCCAACTAAGCCTCCTCGCTTGGTGAATTTCACAGGAGATTAGCCTGAATTTACATGAATGTTTAACAAGTAAGAAAGAAAACATTTTTTTAAAAGTCTAAATACTGACCAGATAATAGCAGTGAAAATTCATCAATGAACGAGTGTGAGAGCCCTCTGTGTACCCAGCTTCTGATGGGAACACAGTAAAGCATTAAGACCAACATGCAAGAAATAATTGGAAAACAGTGTTTTCTGTTGAATTGGCTTTAATTGCATGCAGCCATGCTTCAGAGAAGGGGGAAAAAAGAATGTGAGCAAGAGTTGTAAGGGGAAGATTTCCTGAGGGAGGTGGAAGTCGGTTGGAGCCTTGAAGGGTAGTAGAATTGGATGGAGCTAAAGAAAGAGGATTTGAGGTGGAAAGGGAAGCAGAGTAAGTAAAGCCAGAGACCAAGCTTGGGTGTGGAAGCTTAGTGAGGACCCTGGGACACAACGTCTGTGTTGGGGGGTCTGAGAAGTGAAGTTGGATTCTTGGGCAGGAGAACAGCATTGTGAAATGGGATGAAAACATGTAGAGCAGTGAGTGCCTTTGAGGACCTGAGGGGAGAGTTTGTTCATGGAGAATCTGTCCACAGCGTGGCCAGCACACAGAGGGTAAGCAGGACTGCCCCCCGTTTCCTCTGTGGTTACCCCATGTCTCAGTGACTGACCATTGAATTTCCGCATTTGCGTATTTCCCAGAGAAATGAAGGCGATCTCTTCCACCGGCTGTGGCACATCATGAATGAAATCCTGGATCTGCGGCGGCAGGTGCTTGTGGGGCATCTCACCCACGACCGTATGAAGGATGTGAAGCGCCACATCACCGCCCGCCTGGACTGGGGCAACGAGTGAGTACTGGCCACTGAGGGGGCGGGCTCTGGTGGCTGAACACCACAGATGTGACTGCGACACACGTGTGAGCCACTGTGCAGTCATATCTCTGGAAGACACCAGAGGAGGCTTTTCCATCTTTCCCCTTCGGGGGGCTTAGTGCAAACTCTCACTGGTGGAGTCGAGAACTGCATCCTCTAGGGCTGGTATGGGTCCCAGGACGTTGTCGGTTCTCTACTGCCCTGTGTGCTCTGACAGTGTGCAAGTGCTCATGAAATACAAAATATTCACTGGGGTCAATCAGATATGGCGTCTGCTAAAAATTCATCTTGTTTCAAGGCTTTAGGTTTGACATGTGAATTTCCTTCTAAATATATTCCTCTGCTTTATTGTGGTAGTAGGTCGTTGGTGTAATCTGGAGGGAAACACTAATGCTAATAGCTTCTGTTAAAAGGCTTAGGACAGGTACCCTGGGTGGGAGGGGGGCGTGCTCTCCTTATTGCCCTGATTCTGCCTGTGTATACATATAAGTCTCTTTGAGGAGCTACTTGGGAGAGCTCAGTAAAAAAGCAGTTCTTGACCAAGATTTACTTTTAAATAAAACTGTAAGTGACTAACCTAAAATAACAGCCAAGCACTTTAAATAGTATATCTAATCACTTAAAGCTCTGATGAAGGTTGATATTGTGCTAAGTATGAATGTTAATATATGGGGGAGAAATTAGAATAAACCAGCTTTGACTATGATGTTAGGCTTGTATGGGCTTAAGTTTAAGGAAGGTAAATGGTTCCTCGGTATCCTACAAGGTCAGAGCCTCCCTCCCTTTCCTCTCCCCAAATCCCCATTTGCTATTTGGACCTTCAAAGGATCTTAGGGCAACAGAATAAAAGAAAAGCTGACAGAAAAAGGAGAAGGCAGTAAAACGTGCACCACAGATAAATTTGCCTCTTACTGAATCTGGAAAAACTGATCTGAAACGAGAGTGTGCTTCCTCTAACCATAGCAAGTCGCTTTATCAGAAGCCAGTTTTGATTCCTGCCAAGACATCACATACTACAGGTATGAAGACATGGACCCACTAACACATTTTAAAGCTCTGTCTCATCCAGAGTCCTTCTGGTATTTCGTTGAGTGAGCTGTGCCATTCATCCTTTCACCGACAGTCGGGAGAGCAGCCCTAATTCATTTATCTCGGGGAGATTTATTCCTTCTGGGGAATCAAAAACAAGAGCAGGTTTGGAATGCAGCAAGACATTGCACTAGGAACTCTGCTCTTTTACGATGGGAGGCAAATTCCAGAGCCCTCCTTGACTTCAGTTTCCTCACTTGTCTAAGGAGTAAGTTGAGCTAGAAGAGATCCAAGGCCCCTTTCCGGTCCAGGGCAACATGATTCAAAGCACGTAGCTCCTCTCCTTCCATCCTGTTCCTTCCCTCTTTGCCTCATTTCTTCTTGTCTTTTAGAGCACTGTCCTGACCCTCTTCTGTGAGCTCAGAAGCCTCACACAGTGGGAGGGTTATCCTAAGGATATACCTAGGAATTAACAGAACAAAATAGAAACATATAAAAGTCTCTTCACACAGCTAGGACTCCAGGAAGCCAGCAGAAGTTGAATATTCCGAGCCTTATGAGAGGAAAAGACTTGCAGATCACCAGCTCCTGGGGCCCCAAAGCTGAGGAAGGTTCTGGATCCCACACCTACTCCAGAACCTCTGCTGCTGGAGTTGGTCTTAACTCAGTCATCCTGCAGTGATGTAGATGACTTGTCCTTCATGTTTCTCAGATGGTTGATGCTATGTGAATTTCCAGGTTCAAATTCTCAAAGAAGGAATCTCATTGACAGCCAGTATCCGTTATTCATGTTCAAACTGAGCATTTTATACCAGCCACTCATGAGCTGCTGGCCAGTCCAGGGATTATTTGTCCTTTGGTCAGGTGCCTACCTGTGGGCCAGTCAGGTGTGGCTTGGGAAGGGGAGATGGTCAGATGACTAAACCACTTCAGCTGCCCCTGCCCCTCCCGGAAGAAAGTATGGTAGGGCAGCTTCTCATGGAACGTGCCACGGGGAAGGAGGTAAGTGCCATGATTCACATGTGGTTGTATGCAGGCACACTGCAGAGATACTGCAGGTTCGGTTCCAGACCACCGCAATAAAGCGGATATCACAGTAAAGCAAGTCACAAAATTTTTTGATTCCCCAGTGCATGTAAAAGTCATGTTTACACTGTACTGTAGTCTATTAATGTGCAATGGCAATATGTATTAAAAATGTACATATCTTAATTTTTAAATACTCTATTGCTAAAAAATGTCAAAACAATTAAGATAGTGACAGCAAAGATCATTGATCAGAGATCCCCATAACAAATATAATAATGAAAAAGTTTAAAATATTTTGAGAGTTACCAAAATGTGACACAGAGACATGAAGTGAACAAATGGTATTGGAAAAATGGCGCCAACAGGCGTGCTTGACACAGGGTTGCCACAAACCTTCAACTTGTAAAAAACGTAATATCTGCAAAGTGCAGTAAAAACAAGGTATGCCTACATCCTCTTTCCTTTGCTAGATAATCTTTCCTCACCTGGTGTCTTCTGATATCTTACATTGTAGTGCAGTGGTCCTCTCTTGGGATGGGATAGAGAATGGGGAACAGACCCTATCAGAATCCCCTGATGAGCTAGAGCAAGGGGAATTTATTAGTCTGCTCAGGCTGCCATAACAAAATACCACAGACTGGGTGGCTTAAACAACAGACATTTATTTTCTCATAATTCTGGAGGCTACTAGTCCGTGAGCAAGGTACCAGCAAATTCAGTTTCTGGTGAGTAGTCTGTTGCTGGCTTGCGGATGGCTGCCTTCTTGCTGTGTCCTCGTATGGCCTTTCCTCTGTGCGTGCGTGGAGAGAGAGAAATCTCTGGAGTCTCTTCTGCTTCTTCTAAGGACACCAGTCCTGTTGGATTAGGGCCTCACTCATATGACCTCACTTAACCTATATTATCTCCTTATAGTTCCTCTTTTCAAATATAGTCATATTGGGGTTAGGGCTTCAACGTACAGATTTTGGGATGACACAGTTCAGAAACTAACAGGGAGACATGGGTATTTTGAAAATGAATTACCGAGTTTGTGCTTTGAAAGTTCAGCAAACATTAGAGAATGGGAGTGTGATTTTTAAGTTTCTCAAAGAGAAACACAATTGAAGAAAAGTGAGAAACTGTTTTAGTATCTAAAAGCCAAGTCCTACCATCAAGAGGGCCACAGTCTTGTAATCTTAAGACCAACAATCCCTCAGGGTGGCTGGGGAAGTACCTGGCTTGAAGTATGTGCTGAATTAATAAGAGGTTTTTACTTATGAAACCTCTAATGAGGTTTTGGGGAGGTCACAGAATTTTAGGATGTTTTCAAAATACAACAGTGAGAAAGCTGTGGTTGTATAATTGGAAATGCCATGCAGGAAGGCTTCCATATTAGAGAGAGTAATGATGTGGAAGGGATGTAGAGCAAATTATCCTCAGAGAATTAAGTGTGAGACCCGGAGTGGGGTAATTGAGGGGAGTCTGGTAGAGAGACGTCATGAAGCCTTTGGGATAGTTGTGACGGTTAAGGAGATGAGTAGAATTATACAGCCTTGACATCAGTGTAGTAAGGTGGATGCCTGGAAAGGAGTGTTATCAAGGTCACTAGAGGGAAACTGGCAAGATTATACTCATTTTCCTCTGTCCATGGTAAGACATCACAAATCCGTTACCATACTTGGTCCCACTGAGGCTGGATATAACCTTAGAATATTTCTTAGCATAGTAATTCACATATCAGTCACAGTGAAACCTGACGTAAGAGATTAAGCCATTTTTGCTACCCCAGGCGTAGACCTATGCTGTCCTAATTTCTGTCCCCTGCCTTTACTGAGTTTCTCCTAACGACTGACCCCAGAACTTGCCATGAATAAGGACCATGCACGTGTTGCCAGAGAGTCCCACTATTAATGTGTTAGCTCTGGATATAACTAGGTATTTTGGTGCCAGGTCAAATCCTAAAGGCTACACTTCCCTCTCCTCAACTCTATTTTCTAGAACAAAATTATGTCTATCTCTAGTTTCCACCCCAGTACAAGGAGGAAGGGTTTCTGTGGTAGTAGCTTGTAGGGTGCTAAAGGTTCCCCATCATAGAGTACCAAGGCCCCCAGTGGCAGGAGCGCTCCACCAAGAGTGCCAGCCCATTCCCACCCGACCCCATTTACTTGCCTTTGTCATCTTTTGTTTCTCAAGTTATGACCAGTGTTCAGCCTAGTTACTTACTCCAATCACGGTGAGAGGTTAATATAAGGTAAAAAATATGGGTGAGAGAAGCATGGTGGGTGATGTATCGAATGTTAGGGTGATACAGTAAAGATAATTATTTTTAATATATTCTGTCAAGGTGACTCTTCCGCCAAATGTTTGCAATCTGTTTTCTAGACAACTGGGACTGGACCTGGTGCCTAGGAAAGAGTACGCGATGGTGGATCCAGAGGACATCAGCATTACTGAGCTCTACCGATTGGTGGGTATAGGAATCCTTGGCTCACAGCCTCACTGCTAATTTTGTGGTTTCCATGACACTCTTCATACTTGCTTGATTTTGTAAGAACAGGATGTTGTTCCCGGTTTAATTTGGAGCAAGTAAAGAGAATTGAGAGCTGAGGTGACCATGCCCCAAGCACAAAACTGAGATAATTTACCCATCTCAGAATGCCCTGACGTTCCTACTGAGCCCTCAATGCCCAGGCACTAGGAAGTAAAGCCAAAGAAGTTTTAAGTTTTATTTTGCAAATCTTTGTACTTTGCCTAGTCTAGTGAAATCTTTGTATTTTGCCTAGTCTAGTGGAATGGTTACAAGTCATACGTATTTATCTGTTCTGTTTCAGGACATTGTTGTGACTAATGGTTTCCAGTTAGTGCTCACCAATATGTTAGCTCCCCTCCCTGCCCTGTTATCACTGTAGGCACAGACTCCTGCAAGTATCTCTTCCTCTGTCTCCAAATGCTAGACTTATCCCTCACATCTCCCAAACCCCAGGCCATCCCTAAGTGCTGAAGCTTGTTAATAATGCTGAGATATTTGGTCATCTTTCCCATCATGGCATCACCCATGACTTGAGTTTTTTGTCTAGTTACATGGTAGGTTGAAGTCCAGTTATTTACTTGGCATCTAGGTTACCCAAATCTGGTCCCATCTGCCTTGTTTTTTTTTGTTGTTTTTTTTTTTTTTTTGGCTGCATTGGGTTTTCTTTGCTGCGCGCGGGCTTTCTCTAGTTGCAGTGAGCGGGGGCTACTCTTCGTTGTGGTGTGTGGGCTTCTCGTTGCGGTAGCTTCTCTTGTTGCAGAGCAGGGGCTCTAGGCATGTGGGCTTCAGTAGTTGCAACATGCGGGCTCAGTAGTCGTGGCTCGCGGGCTCTAGAGTGCAGGCTCAGTAGTTGCGGCGCACGGGCTTAGTAGCTCCTCAGCTTGTGGGATCTGCTCGAACCAGTGTCCCCTGCATTGGCAGGCGGATTCTTAACCATTGCACCACCAGGGAGGTCCCTAGCCTCATCTTCTTAATATTTGTATAAAGTTTCACCTAATCTCTAGATACTCACTGAGCTAGTTTAAAACCTCAAATCAAAGAAGCCAGTATCCCAGCTGCATCTTACCCCACGTTCCAAGGAGGAGTGACTGTGGTAAATAGCTGACTCCTTTTTGGAAGATCCTACCTGTCTGGGGGTAGCTTCCCAAGCTTAGAGTATTCTTCATAGAATTGCAGATTATTCTTGACCTGAGATTATCTGAAAAACGTGGTGGAAAAAATCATCAGTAAATCCATCAGGCGTATGTCTGATTTGAGAAAGCAGTTCTTTTTTTTTTTTTTTTTTTAAATTAATTAATTAATTAATTTTTATTTTTGGCTGTGTTGGGTCTTCGTTTCTGTGCCAGGGCTTTCTCTAGTTGCGGCAAGCGGGGGCCACTCTTCATCGCGGTGCGTGGGCCTCTCACCATCATGGCCTCTCTTGTTGCGGAGCACAGGCTCCAGACGTGCAGGCTCAGTAGTTGTGGCTCACGGGCCTAGTTGCTCCGCGGCATGTGGGATCTTCCCAGACCAGGGCTCGAACCCGTGTCCCCTGCATTGGCAGACAGATTCTCAACCACTGCGCCACCAGGGAAGCCCCGAGAAAGCAGTTCTTAATACCACTTTCAGTTTCCCCCTTCATCATCAATCTGTTCAGATTATCTACAGCTCGTTATTTCCGTTGGAATAAATTCCGTTTCTGTGGAGAATTTCCTTTGCTTTACGTTGAGCTTCTTGAGAGTGATGTTTCATGCTGCACCCCTCTGTGGCATCAGTGCTAAGCAGGGTATCAGGCCCAGAGCAAAAACACAGTTGAAGGTTGGTTGGAGGGAGGAGGGCAGAGATGGAGGAAGGGCACACAAGGAGAATATTTGCAGTTAAAGTCACCACTAACTCTTAGCTTATGTAACAAACAAAATCTCTAGAATTTATTTGTCAGCGACATCCTCTAATGGGACATTTTTATTATAGTTTATTTATCTATTTATTGGGCATCAGATTTTGTCTCTCACTTTTGTTTTAATCTGTCACTCAATTTGAAGTTTCTTCAGAGTGGGCACCGTGTCCTATATTGATACTTCCTCTGTTATGTCCAACATGATCTCGTTCAGTGATCTGCGCTTAATAAGCAAACACTTAATGATTTTGATGTTATTACGGTATTATGAGAAGACCATGGGTATAGATGCAAAAAACTAGATTTAACTTCCATCTCTTCCTTCCACCAGCTCTCTGATCTTGGACTTACTGCTAAATTTTTCAGAGCTTCAGTTTCTTAGTCTATTAAATGGAGAAATAATTCTAACCATGTTTGTTAGGATGGTTAAATAAGAAATGCATGTAAAATGCCTTTCCTTGACAGACAATGTTTGCAAAGCACCTAAGCATTCAGTCAGTTTTCATTCCTTTGTCACCTTTATTTCATCCTTATTAAGGAGGTAAGATGGCAAGAATAATTGCTGCCTTATGTGCTAAATCTTAAGATTAGATCTGGCTGTGTTCAATGAAATAAATAAATAATAGAAGCTTAGACATGATGGAAATTATTTCTCTTTTACAGTATGCAAGCCCAGAGGCAGGAAGTCCTGGGCTTGTTTGTGGTTTCATGGTGTCAGAAGCAAAAAAAGGCTCCATCATCAAGGATACTTCAAAGTACAACATAGCTGCAAGAACTCTAGCCATGACCTTGCTCTCCAGCTGTAAGAAGGAGAAAGATTTCTCTCAGTTGACTCAACTATTTTAATGAGCCTTCCTGGAGCTCTACCACACAATACTTGCACTTATATTTCATTGGCCAGAACACAGTCACATCTCCATATTTAGCTAAGGATGTCAAATATTTGAGAAGCAGCTAACAGTGTCTGACACAAATATGTTTTATATTCCCAAGTTTGATTTTGTATGCATGTGATTTTATCTCTCTTCTTTTTCCTTAATGTCATATATAGGACGGGAAATTTATTTCATCTCTTTGAACATTCCGATTTGTGAGTTGTGGCTGCTGGGAGTGTTACATTGATAAGATTCTGGGGTCTCATCCAGGCTGTGATGGATTAGCAATGACTGCCATCGGAGGGGTTTTTTCATATTTTATAGCTCAGAACCTAGTCCACAGTCTTCATTTGACAGATGAGGAAAATAAAACATTGTAATTTTACATGAAATTGTAATTTCTCCTCCATAGTGGTTGCATTTTACTGCTTCTAAAGCAAAGACAATAGCCCAAGAGAACCCCAAATGATTATAAGCTTCGGAAGGACATGTTTTTTCTTTAAGGCAGCTTCAAGTTCCTATTTATGTCCTGGCCCAGCAGTAATCAGGTTCTCTGTAGCACTGGCCCTTTTCTCTATGCAACCTAAACGTGACTGATTGTATTGACTTTGCCAGGGGGAGTTGGCAGGCACCACCACCAATCCCTTATGGTGAGGGTGGGAGTGGGGTGGTGATTTATTGTCACTCCTAGATCAAGGATCATGGCATGGAGGTAAAATGCCCCAACACAGGATGCTGGATTAATTGTTGCCACTTCTCTTTCTTTACTATGTCTTCTCCCCGTAATATTTGAAACACAGGTGTTTGCATCTTACAAACTCCCTACTGCATCATTAGAAAAAAAATGCCTTGTTTTGGGTTTTTGATAGCCCTGTTAGCAGATCTTTCTCACCTGATTGTGTTCATCTAAGCAGTAAAATGTGCTAAACCTCACCGTGTTGACATATGTCCCGTTGGAACATATGGTTTACTGCCAACAACCAGAGCTCAATCCTTCTGTAGTCAAGAGGACTTTATTGACTGGATTCTCAGGTTGTTTGGGCATGAGGAGTATCTTTTTAGGAACCTTTCTTGGTTTTTATAAGATCAGGTTAGCTGCTTGCTTTGTGATACTTAGTGGGTAGGCCATTGTTTCTCCAACAGAGAACAGGGTACATTTGGCAATGTCCGGAGACATTTTTGGTTGTCACAATTGGGGATGGTGTGGAGTCGGGGGTGGGGAGAGGTACTACTGGTATCTGGTGAGTAGATGCCAGAAAAAGCTGTTAAACATCCTACCAAGCCCGGGACAGCCCCACGGCAGAGAAATTACCAGCCCAAATTGTCAGTAGTGCTGAAGGTGCGAACCCTGGTGTGGACCATTCACCCAGTAATTAATGCATTAGTGAGGGTTAATAATTTGTATCGCTTTAATAAATCTTCGGAATGCATCTGTTTCTTTTCCTAATCAAAAGTCTAGTTAAACTGTAAGCACATTTAGAGTCACTGCTAGGTGCCTTTGTAACCATAAATTATTTCAGAGATGGATTTTTGTCTATGTGTTATAACTACCAAATCATAGTTCTTGAAGTGTGGACACACCTTTTAAATTTTGCTACTGCAATAATATATTCACAGAGAGATTTTTTAGCAGTTCCCAAAAGTAGTGAATTACCAAAAGATAAACAAGGCATCGTAACCTATGTAAGTTCAAATCTGTCTCAGGGTTGGAAGGATGGTGGGTGAGAAAGAGAGGAGATTTCAGTGCCATTTGTGAGGGCCCATGTCACACGTACAAAGGGTAGAATTAAGTGGGCTTATTACTAGCATGCGTGCACATGCAAAGACCAAGGCAGTAATTATACAAAAGATGCAACAATATGTTTTTCACTCTTCTAGGATTTGCATCTCTCTGCACATGATGTCAATCAGTGATTCTCAGCCCTCATTGCACATTAGAATCACCTGGGGAGCTTTTAAAACTACCACTGTCTGGACCCCCATCCCCTAGAAATTCTAATTTAATTGTTCTGGGATGGGACCTGGGCATACGTATGTTTTAAAAGCTCTCTTGGTGATTCTAAAGTGCAGCCAAGGTTGAGAACCACTGATCTAGATAGATTGGATTCTTTGCAGAAATAAGGGAGCTAATTTTTCTCCTCAGTTTTTAGTGAATGTCATGAATGATGCTGGGAACTTTGCACTGTTTGAAGTAAAGACCAGACATCTCTTTGAGGTCTGTTCTTTTCATAATGTTTTTATATCTGTTTTTCCAGCTCTAGCCTTTAGTAGTTATTCATTTCTTCATAGCAGTTTGTGCATTGTTACCCTGAACTTTTAAGTAAATCAGTAAATAAGTTAGCAACTTCAGAAAATAAAAAGCTTGAGAAGTTAAAGAGATGTAGTTTTATGAATGCGTTGTTTCCTTTGCCCTGTTATAAAGGATTTTTAAAGCCCAAAATAGAGCAACTCTCATAGAAAAAAAGACAGAATTGTGCTTTTTTTCTAGTTATAATATTTCTCTGCAGAAAGCCTTTTCAAGTAATTATGGCCAACACATACCACAATGCTGAGGTCCGCTTTAAAAGAAAATGCACTTACTCTTCACTTTCACAGAGGCGTGTCCAGGGTACCTGCTGAGTATACAATAATTATAGATGCATTTGGTTAATTGCATTTTTTTTAGCTGTCTACTTTTCAAGTGGTTCAATTTAAAAAATAAAAGCATGAAAAAATTCTGGTGATTTTATGCTGTTGCATCTATAATTGTAAATGGCATTTTTTTACATTCAAATCTTGGTTAGTTAGTCATTAGTTATTGAACTATACTTAGAAACATAAAAAGATGGCTAATGTAGACCTATAGTTCTGTACCTTAACCTCAACAAAGGATATGACTCCTTTGGAGTTAATCCCTGAGCTATTAATATTTTTTTTAATTGTCAAGTGATCCACAAGAGGTAGCCTCTTTAGTAGTCTGTGTTATGAAAGCAATACTCTTACACGTTCTTAGCACCTGTTCTGTTAATTCACAGCCTTTCTGTATGTCTTCCCTGTGCTCTTAGCCTGAGTCAGTTCTGCTCACAGTGTGGTCCAAGAACTAGCTGGACCGTGAACTGTTTGTAACTGGCCCAAGTACAAAAATGGCGAGTAAACGTTTAGAAACCTTTATAACATTTTGACATTGCCATGGCATTTT
Organism: Balaenoptera musculus; assembly: GCF_009873245.2. Classification (NCBI taxonomy): domain Eukaryota; kingdom Metazoa; phylum Chordata; class Mammalia; order Artiodactyla; family Balaenopteridae; genus Balaenoptera; species Balaenoptera musculus. The sequence goes on from NC_045793.1 coordinate 38,232,526, forward strand.
TATGGCATTTTATGAAAATATCAGTCTGCGGTAGGTTAGGGGGAAAAACCAACCTGGTCCTTCACTGCAGGTAGTTTGAGAAGTTCTGTCCTAGATGGTTCATAATTCCCGCTCACTCTTTCGCTCTCAGCTAAAGTGTCGTTTTCCCAAGAAACCTTCTGACTGCCCAGACACAAGTCAAATTCTCCATTCATCACAGTTGCAGTTTTCTATCCGTTTGTGCGACAATTTTGTTGATGTCTGCTCCCCCTAGTAGAAAAGCTCTACGAAGGCAGGCTGTTACTGTGTTTACGCATCATTGCATTCCCAGTGCTGGGCTCATAATAGACAGGTAACAAGTATATGCTGACTAAATGATCATTCTCATGTTCTCCTCACCCCTGGAACCATGGGTGATTCCTTTCCTTCCTCAACTTGTGGGAACTCTTACTTCCGGTCCCGCCTCCCAAGTATAGCCTAGGCTAGCTGTATTAAGGACGGAAATAAGAGATGGACACAGACTCTATTCCTGCCTTTAGACCCCTCACTGGCTTTCTTAGGTCTGCTCCCCTTTAGCTCTGCAGCAAGTTAGAAACATTTTCTTGCTCTAGTGATTGAATATCATTTGATACTGCCCGCCTCAGAAAACTATCACAAGTTTGAAATTTAGTATACTTTAAAAGAATTTTCAATTATGAGAAATGTGAAGTCATAGCTACATTGTTCAGCGAAATGATCAGCTAGATACAATTTAGTCTGATTTTTAAAAGATGGCTAATAATTTGTTCTCACCCTGGGAGTTGACGAGGGACCGATAGCATCCTTTGAACTTCACGCTGCCTGAATCTACTCAGTGAGTTGATATCATTTTAACATTAATGATTAAGAAACAAATCTTAAAGCAGGATTCCTTGATGGTCTACAAACTTCAGTTTTTTATTTCAGAAGTTGGGAGAAAACTTGGAATTTAACATCCAACTAGATACCAAATACACACCAAAAAAAAAAGCACAGGACATCATAATCACACCATAGCTAACTAGCTTGTCGGGTTCCATTATTTAATTCGGTCCATGCTGATCATGTTTTTTGGGGGGGGGTGTCATTCAGATGGAGCATCGACATCGGAAGAAAGATACCCCAGTGCAGGCCAGCAATCACCACCTCTTTGTGCAGATGAAAAGCCTCATGTGTTCCAACCTGGGAGAGGAGCTTGAGGTCATCTTTTCACTCTTTGACAGTAAAGAGAATCGACCAATCAGGTAACTGCATGTGGAGGTATGACTTGAACTTCTTAATGTTGGAATTGTGGATATTTGCAACTGGCGGGCTTCAGGATATATGACCTTGTACATTTTTCCTCTATCAGCCTGTTTTCTCATCTGTAGAACTCTGTGAATTTCTAAGCTGCCTAACTTCTGGGCTTTTCCCCGAAAATTAGATGAAATGATGCATGCAAACGTTTTTTGAAAAACTCAAAAGGGCTGTGGAACCATAATTATTATTAAATGAAAGTATGTCATTGATATCAGGTCTGTTATTTGAGTTATTTTGTATTGATAATGCAAGGAAGACATAATATCTCTGAAATCTGAAGTTTGTTTGCTTATCAAGTTCAATACATTGTATTTTTCAAATTTTCAGTAAGCAATTATATTATTCTTACCCTGTCTGCATCAAATGATATTGAGAGACAACTAAGTACTTGGAAACCTTCCCATGAGAGTTTCAGAGCTGGGAAATAATAAACAGTTTTCACCTACATTTTTTTTCTTTCTCTGTCTTACCTGTTGTAGTTCTCTTATGGCAAGTTTTCAATATTTAGGAGAAACTTACAATGGACGTTTTGGTTGTTATCCAAAGGTCTCAACGTTTTTTGAGACTTTTTTTATGTTTAAGATTTTTTAAATCTTAAAGTTGAGCACAATCCACACCATCTTTTACATTAAAATTTTTAAATTTGAATTTAGAATTAAAATTGTACCACAAATTACACATAATGACCCAATTGTACCACACTTCAAAGAAATAATACTTACTAAAATAAACATTGACAATTTTAAGCAACAATTAGACACATATATTGTTTTGTAAATATAAAATAATCCTGGAGTATTTTCTGGTAAAAAAAAATCTTTTTCTAGGAAATATGTGTGAAGTTTATTTTTAGTGCATTTATAGCCATAAAATCTTTGGTGAATTAACTTATATGTTATTCATTACCTACTAGAAAGTGTACTTTCTATTTCTTTTTTTTTTTTTTAAATATTATTTATTTATTTATTTATTTATTTATTTATTTTGGCTGTGTTGGGTCTTCGTTTCTGTGCGAGGGCTTTCTCTAGCTGCAGCAAGCGGGGTCCATTCCTCATCGCGGTGCGCGGGCCTCTCACTATCGCGGCCTCTCTTGTTGCGGAGCACAGGCTCCAGACGCGCAGGCTCAGTAGTTGTGGCTCACGGGCCCAGTTGCTCCGCGGCATGTGGGATCCTCCCAGACCAGGGCTCGAACCCATGTCCCCTGCATTAGCAGGCAGAATCTCAACCACTGTGCCACCAGGGAAGCCCTCTATTTCTTGACAGTGGACTGTGTCCATAGAATTTTTTTTTAAATTTATTTTTATTTTATTTTTTATTTTTTTTAAACAGTAATAGCTATATTTAGAGGGTGCCAGTCACAATTCTAAGTGCTTTACATGTGTGATCTCATTTAATCCTCCCATAGAATTTTTTAATTTTTAAAATTTTATTTATTTTTGGCTGCGTTGGGTCTTCGTTGCTGCGCGCGGGCTTTCTCTAGTTGCAGCAAGCGGGGGCTACTCTTCGTTGCAGTGTGCGGGCTTCTCGTTGTGGTGGCTTCTCTTGTTGCGGAGCACGAGCTCTAGGTGCTCAGGCTTCAGTAGTTGTGGCACGCGGGCTCAGGAGTTGTGGTTCGTGGGCTCTCGAGCACAGGCTCAGTAGTTGTGGAGCACGGGCTTAGTTGCTCCGCGGCATGTGGGATCATCCCGGACCAGGGCTTGAACCCATGTTCCCTGCATTGGCCGGTGGATTCTTAACCACTGCGCCACCAGGGAAGTCCCGTGTTCATAGAATTTAAAGGTGGTGGTTTTGTGCAGCAAGGACAGGGTTTATGAGGTGTGGAAATAACAATGGTAATTCAGTTTCAAAATCTACTTTATATACTGTCGGAGAAAATGAATCAGTGAGTTAAAAAACCCTTTCCCCTTCCCAAATCAACACCACTAAAAAGGGAAGATAAATGCCTGAAAAAAGGATTCAAGTTACAGCTTAACACTGGCTTTAGAAATGTGAAAGATTATTTAGAGATAATGCCTGCTTACATATCAAAGTGTGTGTTAGAAAGCTTGGTTTCCAGGTAGTGTAGTTTAACCAAAGTCTTCATAACATTGTCTGTGTAATGTATGGTCTCTAGAATATTTAACAAGCTATTGTTTGTTATGGATTGTAACAGGGAGAAGTGAGGTCACTCTTTTGCTCATTGCTGTTCAGCTAAAGTTTTTGAGGAATATACATTCCCCTTTGCCACTCAAATTGCCTTTATGTAGGATTAATATTAGCTGGTCTTTCAGTTTTGTCTTGTTACAAACATTTTCAAATTTTCTAAAATGTTCTTTTAGGTTTTGATCGACAGAGTTCCCTTTCTTTTGTTCCTACTTACTTGGTGAAAGTAGGAAAATAACCTGGCTGCACAATCCCAAAATATTGTTTTTGTGGTCCCTAGGTTCAGGCCAGGAGCTGGGCCTTTTACCTGCTCTGGATGTGGTTGGGCTACCTTATATGCCTGCCTCCCTCCTCTGCCCTCCTTCCTTCCCCCTCCTGGTTTTTTCCCCTCCACCCTCTCCCCCTCCCCTCTTGCTTCCCCTCTTGCTTCCCCTCTCGCTTCCCCTCTCCCTCCCATCTCCCTTTCCCTCTGTCGCACACACCTGATACAGAATGACCCTAGGAGAAATCAAGCCTGAGTTTCTCTCCCCTGCTTCTACTCACTGAGTTTGGCCATCGGCTCTCACCTCCCAAACTCATAATCACTATAAAGGTGATTGACAAAAGAATGAATAAGAGTGAAAATACCCGCTTACTAGGTGTTTGGAACCATCTCAGATTTCTTTTCTTGACTCTCTGAGGCCTCAGATAGCACAGCGATTATTCTTTTAGGGAGTGTTCAAAACCTTGCTATGAGTAGCTCGGATTCACACTGTACAGGGTGGTGTCACCGTTACCTTTTGAAGAGGCCTTAGGGTGCACAGATCTGAGGACCGGGCTGGATTCTTGTCTCTGCAGTTGACTGCTGCTGCCCTGATCCTTTCACTTACCTCTGTCTTTTCCTTCATCTTGAAACTGGTGACAAATCTTGCTTCCTTCATTGCTTCTGGCGTAGCTGATGAGTGTAAAGTATTTGCATCTTCCCAGAAAAAGTTATTATAAATGCAAGATATGATTTTTGAGGCATTGTTGTGTTTCTTCTTATATCCAACAATGAATACACTGTAGGATATGTGGGTATTTTAAAATCAACTCGTATTACTTTTTTTTTTTTTAAATAAATTTATTTATTATTTTATTTTATTTTTGGCTGCGTTGGGTCTTCGTTGCTGCGCGCGGGCTTTCTCTAGTTGTGGCAATCGGGGGGCTACTCTTCTTTGTGGTGCACGGGCTTCTCATTGCAGTGGCTTCTCTTGTTGCGGAGCACGGGCTCTAGGCATGCGGGCTTCAGTAGTTGCAGCATGCGGGCTCAGTAGTTGTGGCGTGGCTCGTGGGCTCTAGAGCGCAGGCTCAGTAGCTGTGGTGCACGGGCTTAGTTGCTCCACGGCATGTGGGATCTTCCCGGACCAGGACTCGAACCTGTGTCCCCTGCATTGGCAGGCGGATTCTCAACCACTGCACCACCAGGGAAGCCCTCGTATTACTTTTTTAAACTTCTTATTTTAGAAAATTTCAGATGTATAAAAAAGTAAAATAGTATCATGAAGCTTCATGGACCTACCACCAGTGACAAGAGTGATTGACTCAGGGCTGATCTTGTTTTAACCACATCCCGTTCTAGTCCTCCTCTTTGCCCCCAGCTTATTGGAGGCAAATCCCAGACATCAAATTTTCATATGTAACTATTACAGGGTGTACCTATCTGTTAAAAAAAAAAAAAAAAGGAACTCTAAAGAAATTGCCACCCCCAAAATAAGTATTCCCTTAACATCATCAGATATCCATTTCCAGTCAGTATTCAGAGTTCTGCTGTTGACTGATGTATATTGTTTTACAGATTCCAAATTCGGAATTTGTAATTTATGAGATCCAAATAAAGTCCATCCATTGCATGGTTAAGTTTGCCAGTCACTTTTCAGCTATAGTTTCCCTTTCCCTGTCTCTCTTAAATTCCTTGTAATTTATTTGTTGAAGAGAATGGATAATTTGATTTTTTATTTCTTTTTCAGTATTCGAAGTCCAATCCAAACCATAAAATTTACTAGGCAAAAGATGGTATAGTTCAGGGAATGCGTTTGTTGTTAAATAGAATCATTAGTGCTGTTATTTACAAAAAATAAATACAATCTAAGTGTTATCTTTATGGTATTGCCCTGACCATTAATCACAGGAAATTACCTTGTCCAGGTACAGGTGGAGGGGCCAACATGTACAAACCCTGTAGAGGTTTGATTAGGAAAGATAGACGTTTATTCCTCTCACAAGGCAGACAACTGGCTAGGACTTTTTCATTTAACTTACCTCCTCTAAGAAGCAAACAGCCAGCATTTTATTGAGCACTAACCATCTGCCAGACTTTGTTCTAAATGCTTTAAATATATTATCAGCACTGATTGTATAGGTGAGGAAGCAAGGCACAGAAAGGTTAGGGAACTTGCCTAAGTTTACAAACTGGCAAGAGGCAAAGCACAGAGTGGCAAGCCAGTGACCTGGCCCCAGAGTTTGCCCTCTGAACACCCCCTTCCCGCATTGGCCTCAGCCACGTTCCTCCTCAAGGGCTTCAGTATTTGTCTGAACATTTCCATCATTGAGCAGGATTTTATTGCCCAGGGTGAGAGCTTCAGAGACTGATAGCCCTAATAATAAGTTGTTATAAATTATTGATAGTGATAACACTGAAACTAATATAGGGCCTCAGAAATATTCCATGCTATAGAAATTGATTTTTCAAATTGAGTCCTTCTCAAGATACTTTAAGAATAGCAAAAAAGCATCAACTCTTACTGTGTGCCAGTGATCAAAATCTTAGATTCAGTACTTGGAGATGTCAAATGCAAAAGGAGTCAACACATGAAAATTACCCCCTCTAGTTCACTGTGTGGAACAATGAAGCACATGGTACTTCCTCAGTACCAGGAAGGGTACGTTTTCTGAGAGAGACTTAAAACAATTTGTCATTGATGTTGAGCTATATCTAGAAAGCCCATTAATATTATTCAAAACAGTTTCTGCCTGAGGCTGACCTAGAATATTAAGCCTCTGATGCATGTTGCAGACACCTGTTACTGTACCGGAAAGATGCAGGCGTATTCTGACAGCATCTTGCTAACATGCACCTACCCTGTACTTCTTTTCCTTTTTTCCTGCCTCATGTGTTCATGTAACAGCATCTGCCCAGACACAGCCCCTGGCAGGTACAGCTACTTTGGACTCAATTATCAGCAGAAATAACATAGTTTAATTTATTTGAGTGAGTTTTGCACAGTCTTTGACATGATTTCTCACCATAAAAGATAATTTCTTAGTTAAAAAAAATGTTTGCCAAATTAAGTTTTATATGAGTTAAGTATTTTTAGAGAGCATCTATCTGGTTGAAAGTTTGTAATTTCTCCAAGCTGTAAGGGTATAGCTAGGAAAGTCAGGGAATCATTTCCCTAGATAGCATCTGTAATTTCATTTTATTCAGTTCTATTCAGTTTATTTAACTAACACTTATATGCCATGTAACACAACCATGTACCAGACACTGTTCTAAGCTGTTTAATAATACTAACTTATTTATCCCTTGTAACAACCTTATGAGATAGGTAGTATTAATACAGTCTTCACTTGGTATCCATGGGGAATTGGTTCAGGACCTCCCTCAGGTACCAAAATCCACAGATACTCAAGTCCCTTACATAAAATGGCATAGTATTTGCATATAACGTACACACATCCTCCCATATACTTTTAATCATCTCTAAATTAATTATAATACCTAATAAAATATAAATACTATTTAAATAGTTGCTTTTTGAAACTTTCTGGAATGTTTTTTCCTGAATATTTTCTATCTGCAGTTGATTGAATCTGCAGATGCAGTACCTACAGATACGGAAGGCTGACTGTATCCCCATTTTTTATAGATGGGGAAAGTGTGGCACAGAGAGATTAATAACTTGCCCAAGGCCACACAGCTGGTATATAGTGGAGTTGTATTTTAACATGCAGTCTGATCAGGCATCACTATTCTTAATCACTTTTCTATACCCATTCTCATGAACTTCGATATTAATAGTAATCTGTTTTCTTCCGCAACCAATTTTTTACTCACCAGTGTATAGCAAGGGGTCTGTTGAGGGTTTTTTCTTTTGTTTTGTTTTTTTAAGAAACTGAAGTGGAAGAGGCTTGAGCTTATTAAGAATTGACAGGAAGGATCCAGTAACCTGGGAGAGGTTACACTCATGGGAGAGGGGAGGTCATTGCTGGATCAAGGTCCCTTAGAAGACATCAGGAAACAACCTTGAAATTGCAGGTGGGAAGATCAGCCAAGGACCGGAGAAACGGAGAAAGGGCAGAGAGTGGATGTGCATAAACTGGGGTATAGGACTGGGAATATCAGGGGAGAGGGGATTTGTATAAAGAAATCAAACCACAGGTTTGGTTCCAGACAACTGAAATAAAGTGAGTATCACAATAAAGCAAGTCACACGAATTTTTTGGTTTCCTGGTGCAGACAAAAGTTATGTTTACACTATACTATAGTCTTTGTGTCTGAAAAAAAAAAGTGCATATCTTAATCAAAAAATACTTTATTGCAAAAAAATGCTAACCATCATCTGAGCCCTCATCTTTTTTGCTGGTGGAGTGTCTTGCCACCAGCAAGACATATTGATGGTGCTGACTGATGAGGGTGGTCGTCGCTGAAGGCTGGGTGGCTGTGACAGTTTCTTCAACTAAGACATCAGTGAAATTTGCTGCATCAGTTGACTCTTTTTTTCCATGAACGATCTCTCTGTAGCATGCAATGCTGTTTGATAGCATTTTACCCACGGCAGAACTTCTTTCAAAAATGGGAGTCAGTCCTCTTAAACCCTGCCTTATCAACTACATTCATATAATATTATAGATCCTTTGTTGTCATTTCAACCATCTTCACAGCATCTTCACCAGGAGTAGATTTCATCTCAAAAAACCACTTTCATTGCTCATCCTTAAGAAGCCACTTCTCATCCTTTCGAGGTTGAATATGAGATTGCAGCCATTCAGTCACATCTTCAGGCTCCACTTCTAATTCCAGTTCTCTTGCTGTGTCTACCACATCTACAGTTACTTCCTCCACTGAAGTCTTGAACTCCTCAAACTCATCCATGAGGGTTGGAAGCAACTTCTTCCAAGCTCCTGTTAATGTTATTTGGACATCTTCCCATGAAGCACAAATGTTTTCTCAATGGCATCTTGAACGATGAATCCTTTCAGAGGCTTTCGATTGACTTTGCCCAGATCCACAAGAGGAATCACTATCTATGGCAGCTATAGCCTTACAAATTGTATTTCTTAAATAATAAGACTTGAAAGTCGAAATGACTCCTTGATCCATGAGCTGCAGAATGGATGTTGTGTTAGCAGGCATGAAAACAACATGAGTCTTGTTGTACCTCTCCATCGGAGACCTTAGGTGACCAGGTACATTGTCAGTGAACAGTAATATTTTAAAAGGAATCTCTTTTTCCAGGATACTAGATCTCAACAGTGGCCTTAAAATATTCAGTAAATCATATTGTAAACAGATATGTTGTTCCAGGCTTTGTTGTTCCATTTATAGAGCATAGGCATAGTAGATTTAGCATCATCCTTAAAGGCTCTACAATTTTCAGAATGGTAAACAAGCATTGGCTTCAACTTAAAGTCACCAGCTGCATTAGCCTCAAATAGGAGAGTCAGCCTGTCCTTTGAAGTTTTGAAGCCAGGCACTGACTTCTCCTCTCTAGCTATGAAAGTCCTAGACGGCATCTTCTTCTGGTATAAGGCTGTTGTGTCTACCTTGAAAATCTGTTGTTTGGTGTGGCCACCTTCATGGATTATCTTAGCTAGGTCTTCTGGATAACTTGTTGCAGCTTCTACATCAGCACTTGCTGCTTCACCTGACACTTTGATGTTATGGAGACGGCTTCTTGCCTTAAACCCCATGAACCAACCTCCGCTAGCTTCAAACATTTCTTCTGCAACCTTCTCACCTCTCTCAGCCTTCAGAGAATTGATGAGAGTTAGGGCCTTTCTCTGGATCTGACTTTGGCTGAAGGGAATGTTGTGGCTGGTTTGATCTTCTATCCAGACCACTAAAATTTTCTCCATATCATCAATAAAGCTGTTTTGCTCTTTACCTTTCATGTGTTCACTGGAGTACCGCTTTTCATTTCCTTCAAGAACTTTCCCTTTGTGCAGTCACAACTTGGCTAACTGGTGTGAGAGGCCTAGCTTTCAGCCTGTCTCAGCTTTCCACATGCCTTCCTCATGAAGCTTAATCTTTCTAGCTTTTGAGTTAAAGTGAGAAACATGCGGCTCTTCCTTTCATTTGAACACTTGGAGGCCACTGTAGGGTTATTAATTGTCCTTATGTCAGTATTATTGTATCTTAGAGAACAGGGAAGCCCTAGGAGAGGGAGAGAGATGAGGAACAGCCTACTGGTGGAGCAGTCAGATCATACACCCAGCTTGTATGGGTGCAGTTCGAGATGCCCCAAAAGAATTACAATAGTAACATCAGAGATCACTGATCATGGGTCACTATGACAAATATAATAATAATGAAAAAGTCTGAAATATTGCAAGAATTATGAAAACCTGACACAGAGACCTGAAATGAGCAAATGCTGTTGGAAAACGGGCGCCGATAGACTTGCTTGCTCAACACAGGTTTGTCACAGACCTTCAATTTGTAAAAAATGCAATAGCTGTGAAGTGCAATAAAGCGAAGCACAGTCAAATGAGGTCTGCTTGTACTTAGCGTCATATGCTACAAATGTTTCTTTCAGCTTGCATTTAAAATTGGATGTCGTACTGTTTGGTGATAGAAATACTTGTAGCGTTTTATGTTTTTCATAGTCTGTGCAGCTGTGGATGTGTGTATTATCTTTCCTGTGTTGACATATTAATATGTCAGTTAATCTACAACAGAGTATAAGTTACATGGGCCAATGCAAATGACATAGTCCACTTGTTGACTATTTCCCTTATGACTTTCAGTACTTTGGTTACTGCTATAATCTAAGTTTCAGGACTAATCTGTTACTGTATTTCATTCTCATCAGAGGATATATTTAATAGGACCTAAGCGCCACCAGTGAGCCCTCAGCCTAGTATAGGGCTGCTTATACGTGTAAGCTGTTGGCATGGGCTTTTATTTGAGAAAATAGCACAGAGTAGTACTTCTGTAAAAAGTCTTATCCTGGTGACTAAATACAAAAAGTCTTTTCATAGTAATTAAGTTCAGATAAAGTTGACTTTCTTGCTGGTACCTTATTCACATACTTGACTGAAGTTATGTGCTTTTTCTACCATCACACAGTTAAACTCTCCATTTTCATTAAATGCTTCATTTCCATATAAATTTTATATTGCCTAAAATTACCTTCTTTTTCAGTGTACTCCAGTTCTGTCATTTAAGAAAAAGTAGTGAATATTATTGGTGAGGCACAGATTTTTTTTTTTAATATGAACTCATTCTGGACTATGAAATATATCTGAATTTTTCTCCATCCTCAAGACTCAGATCTTGTATCTTGTGCAGATACCACTCTATAGTATATAAGTGGCCAGGCTCTAGAGTCAGAGGATCTGCCATTGCCATTCAGTAGCTACATCAGCCTGGGCAAATTAACTCATGTCTCTTATGTCTATAATTTATCTGCTAAAAGAGGATAATAATAGTACTTCTTTCCTGGGATTATTTGAGGATTACATGAGATAATGCATATACTTCTTAGTCTAATGCTTGACACCGGGTCATTGGTCAGTAATTATAAGCTATGATGATGATGATTAAAAATGGAAACTGTACTTTAACATAACCAGAAATGATATGTGGTGTTTGGTCTTGAATTCTTAAAGAAATCATATAGTCTAAGGAATTATTATTAATTTTTAAGGTATGTGTTATTATAGTTATATAAGATTTAGAGAGACTAGTAAACAGGTTGAATGGCATCAGGGATATGATTTGCTTTAAAATACTTTAGCAACAGGAAAAATAAAAAGAGAAAAACAAAGAAAGAACAAAGGGATAGGTAGAGCGGTGTGACAGAATTGAATGGTTGTGAATTCCTTGTGACAGGTCTTTGGGTGCTTGCTTTACCTTTTAGCATATAGTATGTATGGTTAATGAATTACCTCCTTAAAATTATCAATGTTTTATGCATGTGGGCAGTAAAGCAATGAGGGCAGGCATTTTTTTCAATCTCTTCGAAAGAAGACGGGTTCATTAATCTGGTCTAATCACTAGCCCCATACATGGTTTGGATTCCATTCTGCCTTGAATAATAATCCTGGGTTCCTTTGAACTGACAATGATATTTTTGATAATGTTTTTGGCAGAACTTAACAGGAATGTTTTCTGAAGGTCTAGAACATTCAGTATTATAATAACACATATATTACAATAGTATTATCTTTAAAGCATAAACTTTGACTCATATATAAAACAAAATAGGCTACTTTTAGAAGATTAATGTTCTGTGAGAGGGAATACCTTATATGCTTAAGCAAAATCCTGTGTCTATGTAAGGACCAGCTTCCCCAAAACTCTGAATTAATAAAGGTTTGTCCTAAACAACAAGATCCTACTGTATAACACAGGGAACTGTATTCAATATCCTGTGATAAACCATAATGGAAAAGAATATGAAAAAGAATGTATATATGTATAACTGAGTCACTTTGATGTACAGCAGAAATTAACACAACATTATAACTCAGCTCAACTATACTTAAATAAATTTTTTTAAAAATACTAAAAAACATAGCGATTTGTTCTCCCAAAGGTGAGGAAACCACTCACCACTCCCTTGTTCATTCATTCACGCATCACACAGTGCACAGGAGCAACTGTTGCGTGCCAGCAGCGTGAGGCCCTGCTGGAGACCCAAAGGTGACTCCTGCAGCAGATGGCAGAAGGGATCCAGGACACATGTGAAGGCAGCTATTTCAAGAAAGAGGAAGGTCGCTTCTTCTACTAATGTGGGAGGGAGGGAGGGCGTTGAAATGGGTGTAAGATATTGAAATGGAAAAGAGGGACTGGGTCTGTGGCCTTGATCTTTTACAGGAAAAGTGGGGAAACAAGATAAACTGCTGCTGGAGAGCAAAAGAGAGATTGAAAGGGAGTTCAGGGCTGAAAGTGAGTTGCAGGAACAAGGTCAGCAGCCTTTGAGCAAAAATGTGATCGGAAGTGAGTTAGTGATGAAAAATGGAACTGCTGAGTGCAGGACGGGACCTCCAAAGAGAGACATCTGAAATTGGTGGTGAATCCTGGCTCCCAAGTTAGACAGCTTTTGCCAGGTGTGCTCAGGAAAGAGGTATCAGGCGGTAGAGTTGGAGTCTGACACATCACAGTTGGAAAGAACTGAGAATGGGAATCTAGCATAATGAGGAGGAGAATTAAAGACATTACAACCATAGCTTCCATTTGGTCTCTTCAGAGGCTGATGTGATCTAATTGCCTTTCATTTTTAAGAGGAAATTAAAGAATTAGGGCTTCTTTTGAAAAGACTTAGTTACTGGGAAATTTTTTTAAGACCTTACCGGAGGGAGCTGTTGGAGGGAATAGTTATTTAGCCCACTCTTGGATAAAATGCTAATATTTTTGTGTCTATATTATAGTACATAACACAGTTAAGGGAGCACATATGATTCTTTAATTCTCTGAGCACTGCGCTAGAATTTCTTATTTCATACCTCATTTACAACTTATTATAGTGTGATCACACAAGTTCAGCCTCTATATTTTTACATAAATTAGGAGCATTTGTTGTTTTGAACGTAGAAAGATAGTTGGCATAGATCTCTTTTTATAGTTTTATGTTATAAAATTAACTCAAAATTATAACCTCTCCGAAGTACAGCAATAATGGAGGGGAAAAAGTCTGACTGGCCGTGCATGCAGGGAGCACAAGTCTATTTGAGAACAGAAATAGAAGAAGGCATTCAGAGGTCCTCCTTGGACTGTGGCAAGATCAACAATTCCATGCGGCCCAGAGTGCTTCCTGCTGTGTGTAGACATGCTGGCACAGAGTTCCCTGTGGGTGTCTGTACATCACTGACCCACAGTGACCTTCCCTCGGGCTTCCTCTTTAAAGGCATGAGTGCTTTCCACTCTCGCCCTTCTTTGCCATCATTTGATTCACCTAGCAGGTGCGTGAAAATAGGGATTGTTGTCACTTCGAAGTTAATCAGATTCTGTGGTTTGCTCCCCCTTTGGTCACACTTCTGTTGCATACAAAAAAAAAAAAAAAAGAGATGTAATGATGTTAATAGGAGAGATTTTAAGAAATGGACCAGGAGGAGGATCTAAATTAAAACAAAAACAAGCAAACAAATAACTTTATTCATGCTGAGAACACCCAGCGTAGAAAGTGATCCACAGTTTTTCTCTGTAGCATTTTAAGAGCCACACAATTCCAATTATTTTTGAAATTTTAAATTACTACATTATTATAAGAATAAGTGGCTGGATTTAAAGTGGCAGAAAACCAAAAACTCATAGAGTAAATGTATTCAGAACTGGCCTTCTCATCCCCTTTAGCTCTAAACACTTACGCAGCCGACTTGTCTCATTGTACTTAAACAGTGCAGAGTTTTAGAAATTGATCAGAAGGGCTTTCCACCCCTATTCCTGTGTTTTAAAAGATGACCAGATGGGTGTTCTTTTCACCAGGATTCTGGTTGTCTCTGTCTGTTCTCCTCTGCCCTGTGTCTGCTGCCTATAGAGAATTCAGATTAATTTAGTTTTCCTAAATTCACTACCAATTAAATCATGCTCACACATAGCAACCCACCTTACAAGGACTATTTTTGCTCTTCATTGCCATTTGTGCTGTAAGGTGATTCACCATTGACAAAGGAATTATTCATGATACGGTCCTCGTTAGTTCCTTTTCTGAAGATAAGACTTTACCCTCTCCTTATCTTTCTGTTCCCAGCACCTTGCAGAGTGCCCTACACAGACTGGACATCGATGCAGTTAAAGGAAGTTTACAAGTCTCTCACTGTTGTTGAGGCAAAGTATTAAAAGATTGTGTCATTATTGTCTCAGTTTTTTCTGTCTTCCACTCCAGTGGGGACGTGCTTATTAATAAGAGAGAGAACTCAAGCTTGAGCGCACCAGCAATGGTGATGGATTTGTTTCAGGTTCTCCTGTGTTAATCAGAACTGTGCTCTCAGACATGGCTCTATGGGAGCATCATTTGCAAAATCTGTCCTGCTAAAAAAAAAAAAAAAAAGTAAATAAAGATTAGCAGATAAATTTATGGACAGTCCCCGACTTACAGTGGTTCGACTTAGGACTTTTTGACTTCACAGTGGTGTGAAAGCAATACACATTTACTGGAAACTGTACTTTGAATTTTGAATTTGGATCTTTCCCTGGGCTAGCCACATTCGGTACAATGCTCTTGTAAAGCTGAATGGTTTTATCAGGACGTAACCCTGTAAGTTGAGGAGTATCTGTGTAGCGTCTTCTCCTAAGTATTTCCATTTAGAGATCTTTGACTACAAGTTAAACAGAGACTGCATCTTTTTATTTCCATTGAGCAACAGAGATTTCACGCTGTTGCTGTTGAATCACTGATCTTCATTCATTCAGGAAACAATTACTGCTCTCCTTCTCGGGGAAGGGCACTGATCTGGGCATTGGGGACACATCAATGAATAAAAAAAAAAAAAAAATTCTTGCCCTCCCAGAACTTACATTCTATTGATGTTCAAAATACTATTAAGCTTTAAGTCAAGAAGTATTTTTAAAGGCTAGAGTTTCTCTTTGTATGGTAACCAGTATTGCTGTTTTTGTTTCACCAAAAATACTTGTGGTGTCTAAAGCAATGCTTCCTAAACTTTTCAGTGCCTAAAGTTCATTTTCAAACTTCTGAAAACTATGGAGCTCTTCAGAAAATAATGTACCTATCCTCATACACATGAATATTTGCATATCAGTGTAGAGGCTTTGTAGCTCCCTGGTTAAAAAGAAGAAGCATTTGACCTTTAGAAAGTCCAATTGCATAGGTCATCTTGTTAATAAATAGTATTTAATGATGATTTAGATACTTTTCTTTTTTTTAGATTGAAGTATAGTTGATTTATAATAATGCGTTAGTTTCAGGTGTACAGCAAAGTGATTCAGTTATACATGTACATATATTTTTTTTCAGGTTCTTTTCCATTATAGGTTGTTATAGTTCCCTGTGCTATACAGCAAATCCTTATTGTTTATCTATTTTTATATCTAGTGGTTTGTATCTGTTAATCCCATACTCCTAATTTATCCCTACCCTACTGCTTTCCCCTTTGGTAATCATAAGTTTTCATTTTTTTAAGTTATAATGAATATAAAGAATCTATCAGTATCAGTAAGCTGTTGAAAGGGACATTTGATTTTGGCTTCTTTCATTTTAAAAATTAGAACTTTTTTTGAGATAATAAATGTATGAAAGACATTATACTTACTGTTTTTGCAGGGCTTGAATTACTTAGATTTTTTTATTTAGTCTGTTTTCATTAAGGTTTCTTTGCCTTTGCAAAGAACTGCATGCTTCAACCCAGAGTAGTTATAAAGAGCTCAGGTTTGCTTTACTTTCAAGATTGCTTATTACAGATACTTTCTAACAAAAGAGGCATTGTTAAAAAGGTCAGAATAATTACTGTATATAAATCAGAGCGATTCCTCCCTCATGAAATGTCAAAGGAATAGTGTTTACCATAATCAAATTATGTAAATTCCAAGAAGAATAAGCATAAGACATTCTGCGTGTAAACAGGCCTTCTTATTTCACAGTCCTTGTTTCTGTTGACCAGATCCTATCATCACCTACTTTTAGTTACTTCTCTAAGAAACTTGTTTTCTAGTGAAATTCTTAATGAGTTCTCTAGAGATAGACATAAGCAAGTTTTTTCCTGAGTGGCTCAGTTCAACAGTTTAGCTGTTTCTAAGGATTTTACTTGAATTCAACAATGAGATTTTTAGGGTCTCAAGTCTTTAGAACTTATAGTCATTACTGTTTTTCTCAAATCAACAGTTGAACCAAATCTTTTCTTTAATTCATCCGTCAATCAGCAGGTGATCTGTACATCACTTATTTATAACTTTAGAAAGCATTGCACTCCTTTTTCTTTGAGCTTTACCTTCCCAAGAAGAATTCTGATTCAGTTAGCTTTATTCTCTGAAAAGAAAAATAACATGAAGTGGTTTTAAGTCATTCTAAGCAGTAAGAAAGAATCAGCTTGATGTTCAACATTGGCAATAGAGTTGACTGTAGTTTAAAAAATTATCTCCCTTTTTCATCATTCAACTAAAGCAAAATCCTTTATTGTCCTGACAAAGCCATCCCATTAGTTGGTTGCTTAGTCCTTCAACCTCAAATATTTGTAAAGTGAATCTGGACTTGGGTATTAATATTAAAAAAGAAAACTCAGAGTCTTTCTGCTCTTTAGGCAAACTACTGTGGAAACCCTGGTATCAAGGATCCTTCCTGTTTCATTTCCCTTTAATCAGAAGAGCTCATGACCCTTGTGTTGCTTTTGTTTTAAAATTAGAAAGCACATTAATAACTTTATCTAGGAAGACTTGCTTGAGGAGTTGCTTTCATTTATTGCCAAGGAAAAACTTCATTTGTATCAGTCACATGGTTGGGAGAAGAAAGGGGAGAAGTCGTTGACCTGAAGATATCAGGCATTTGTTGCCTGTTTTCTGGTTGTATACGACGATCATAAAAGACAGTCAGCAATTCTGACTCATTAGTGCCTAGGCATTTGGGTCAAAACAGTGGTTGTTAAATATGACTGTGCTTTTAAACACATAGGGAGCTTTTAGGTCCATAGTAAGTCAGGATCCCCAGGCTAGGGCCTGGGCTTTATACAGCTCCCAGGAGAATGTTGTACACACCCATGTTTGGAGATGGCCTGGATGAGAGCCCCTTTTTCTGTGCCATGGTGAGCACCAAAACTCTTGGTCTAGTGGCCAAGTGGCCACCCCAGGGCAGCTAGCGCACCTTCCACTCACTTCCCCAGAGTATCTTGCCGGGTCAGCAGTAGCACCAGCTCCTGGGGGCGTTACTATGACAATTTAGAATGCTCCTTTGCAAAGAGTTGTCCTTTGCCACTCGTTCTAGGAAAGAACACAGTAACAGTTCCCTGCACGGATGGTTGGAAGCGTCTTACACTGTTAGTCAATCAGAAAGCATTTGAGAAAATGCAGGAGGAGCAGTGACATAGAAGCATTGAGATCACCTTCTATTTGTGTACTATTGCCTTTTGGGTAGAGGGCCTAGAGTCAGCGCAGCTGAACCATTCTCCTACCTCTTCTCACTGTTCTCCTAACGTCTTCTTGCTCCCACTGTTTCCTCCCTGACTGCTGGTGCATCTCCCTGCACTACTATTCAGTGGAGAGTAGATATTAATCGTCCTCACACACAGCATAGTTAAATTTCAGACAAGGGACTTGGCTTTTTCAAAGACACTACTATTTTTTGGTATTTACAATTGTTTTATAAAGTGTAAGCGTAGGACTTCCCTGGTGGCGTGTTGGTTAAGAATCCGCCTGCCAATGCAGGGGACAAGGGTTCGAGCCCTGGTCTGGGAAGATCCCACATGCCGCGGAGCAACTAAGCCCGTGTGCCACAACTATTGAGCCTGCGCTCTAGAGCCCGCGAGTCACAACTACTGAGCCTGTGTGCTGCAACTACTGAGCCCGTGTGCTGCAACTCCTGAAGCCCGTGCGCCTAGAGCCTGTGCTCTGCAACAAGAGAAGCCACCACAGTGAGAAGCCTGCACACTGCAACGAAGGGTAGCCCCGCTCGCCGCAACTAGAGAAAGCCCGCGCATAGCAACGAAGACCCAGCGCAGCCAAAAATAAATAAATAAATTTAAAAAATAAAAATTAAAAAGTGTAAGCATAAAAGAACCAGACAGTTCTTTTTCCAATTAGTGTACCAGAATACGACCACCGAAGTGTTTGCTCTCTTTTGTTACTATCACTTTTGAAGAACATAAATTTATTTCAGTGCCTTAACTGTTCAAAATGATTTTGGAAATATTCTTTGTAATTTTTTGTAGATTAATCAGACTTCAACCCAAGATATTATCCAATCATATATTTTTGGATAAAGTATACATTGTGTAACTTCCACAAACATTAAACCACTAGGCAGTTTTGCTTCTTATGAGAGGGGAGCTATAGAGTGATAAACATGAATCCATATAGAGAAATACAAAAATCTCCTTGGCGTTGGTCATTCCTAACTTTAGGTGCATTGCTCTTTGAAGGCAAATGATTGTCCTGGGAGAGCCGCTTTATGTGATTAGTCAGAAGGCTGGGAGGACCCTCCCACATCTGGCCTGGAGGCCTCCAAGACCCTAGGTAGGGCCTTTCCTACAGGACAGCTGCTTCTGAGTGTTATGATAGGAGGAGGGGGTGGGAAGATAGGAGCATCCTATCCTGCTGAGAAGGGGAAGGAGAAGCCATTAGGGTCTTCAGAACCCTACTGTGCCTCCCATATTATTTGCATCACTGGTAAAAAGTTTTCTACCAAACTATGCTGTTGAAGTACACCCTTCATTATCAGAGGTTGTTTTGAGTACATCAGAAGGTCAGTAGTGCAGCTGAACAGGTTCACAGACATAAACTCCCGAAACACAGATACGTTTGTGACTTTATTTTTTTTTTGTCTGGCTTCATGCATTTTTAATTATTATTTTTGTATTTTATTGAAAATATTCATAATAAAATCCTTGGTTCACGTGACATGGGTAGGCTTGTTCTTTTTGTCTGTTTTGAGGTGTTCTGTTATTTTGAAGACAGCATAACATTGTGGTTAAGAGCTGAAACTTTGGAATCAGACCCTGGAAATTAATTTCCTGGTTCCAACCTTGACTGACCATGCAACTTTGGCCAACTTACCCAATATCCCCAAACCTCAGCTTTCTCATCTGTAAAATGGGGATGCGAGGGGCTCCTACCTTATAGGGTGGTTGGGAGAATTAAATGAGAAAATCCATGTAAAGCATATATAAATACACCAGGACAGGGGATATTTTGACTTTTAATATTTTTCCCCAGGGATATCTGGGGATACTCTTGCACACTCTTATTTCATTATCTTGGTTTTCTCAAATCCTTGTTAGAAGAAGGCAGGTTATAAATAATAAATAATTGTGATTTTTTTGTTCTTTATTTCCAAAGAAAGAATTTGAGATTGTTGATTTATAATATATTGATTTATAATGGCTCACACAAGGAATTCAGGTGGACACTAAATTTCTCTGGCAGTGATATTTCCTCTGGGAGGACATGGCACTATAACGGGAAGTCAAATGATGATTTTTCTCTGCTGGTAATAATATCAACTCTCATTTCTTAACGTGTCTAGAAGTGTTCTATGTGCTTATTCATTCTTTGCTGATGAAGAAGGCAGTATTCTCATTTGAAAACATATTATGTCACCATAGATATTTCCATTACTATATGTTTACTGTAATAAAGACATAGGATATGCGTGGCAGACAGAGTTAAATGGCATGATCTAGAATCTGGAGGGGCCATGAAGTTAATTATGTGACTCTCACATCTGGTGGTAAGGTACCATTGATTGAAATGTCTCTGGAGAATTTTGTACATTTCACTACTGTGAAGTAAAAGATATTATAGGGAAGAGAGCGAAAGTTGCTTCCCAATAATTTATATTTTGCTCTATTTTTTCCTAAAAGGTTGTATTTGTTCAGTCTTTAAACACTAAGGAGGTACCGAATCATTGGCTAGCAGCTGGGAATGTAAAGGTTAATAGTCATGGGCCTGTATTCTAGTTAGTCACAGTGTAATAGAAAGAAACACACATACCTCTTATGATTAGGGGGAAAAAAGTATAAATAATGTAATGTAGGTATGCACATCTTATAATAGGACACTTCTTAAATTCACAAAAGCTAGTTCTGTTTTCTGATGAGGTGCCACTCTTTGACTTACAGTAGAGAATTGAAAATACCTTTGTGTGTGGCCACAAAAGTTTGTGAGAGAATTTTAGAAGATGTGCCAGAGTGAAATGTCATCCACTCATTTGGTCCCCCCTCCTTGAAGGCAACATTTTGGCATTCTCCAGATGTGTGTGAGCGTGTGGGTGGTATTTATTGTAATCTGAAGATTCTGAAATGTGTTGCTGTAGTTCTTTTTTTTCTCTGAAACCATTTGCTGATTAAGTGGTTGCTGTATCACCAAAGCTGAAGAGAAATTGATTGAGTTTGTATACCAACAACTTTCACCAAATGAATAAAAATTTTATTTAATTGGCCATAAAAAGTTGGGCTTTTTTTTCCTTTTAAAAGAAGTCTGGTTTTAAAAAACTTGCACGTGACTTATTTCTCCATAGTACCCATATTCAGTCTATTTTTATCTCCCCTTTAAGGCATGCTTAAGCTAAGGGATATGGCTTAGTACATATTGGTATTCTTTCTGTAATAGGATATGATAATAATACTTGCATAATCAGGATTCTGTCTAGACTAGTGAAATTAAAATAGTGACAGAGCAAAAGGAGTGTCTGAAATAGAATGCTTTAGGAAACATTATTTTACCAGAAGATTGATGAAATTTGTGAATATGGAATAGTATTTTATATCAGTATTAAAGTTAAGGTCTCAATATATAGAATGCCATGTTGACTTTTGTATATTAATATTATTGTTATTTATCATTTTTGACTGACCTGTCAGAAGATAAAGTGACGTTTGTTTCAAATGTTTCAGTAGGGATAAAGGGGAGCCTCAAACATAAGTGTGCCTCAAACATATAAAAAAGAGCATGTGGCCCGCAATCAAGAGAGGGGAAAATGGTCACACTGCTTGCGTTTGGGGCTAAAATACAATCAATAAACATTATATGTTAGTAGGTGACTGATGACTAAGAAGCAAAACCAAACACTGGTCTTAAACCTCCGGAGTTTTGACCAATTAAAGCCAAATACTTAAATCTTTCTGAAGGTTTGCATTTGTTTAGTAAAATAATTTATTTCCCAAGTCATTTTTCTAAGTATGTTTCATTGAAAAAACTACCAAGGAACAATTTCGAACCAGGGATGGCTTTGAAACCTGCTAAATCAGGATTTCCACTTCTTCCATTCCTCTTAGCCCAGGAAGGACGTGGGGTCCCTCTTGGGACCAAGCTTGACTGTGTCAGTGGAGTCCCGGAGGATGAATGACTTCTCCCTTATCTCAGTGTTCTGTAAATATTTGCTCAATTATTCTATGAAGCAGAGAAAGAATTTATTTTATACCATTCAAATGAAGTACGAGCGTTTTGAATTATATGTGGCATAGAATTCCTACTCAGCCACACACCAGCTCTGTAATCTTTTTTTTAAATTTAATTTTATTTATTTTTTTATACAGCAGGTTCTTAGTAGTCATCCATTTTATACACATCAGTGTATACATGTCAATCCCAATCGCCCAATTCATCACCCCCCCACCCCCACCCTCCCCGCCACTTTCCCCCCTTGGTGTCCAAACGTTTGTTCTCTACATCTGTGTCTCAATTTCTGCCCTGCAAACCGGTTCATCTGTACCATTTTTCTAGGTTCCACATATATGCGTTAATATACGGTATTTTTTTTTTTAATCGGTCATCAATTTTATACACATCAGTGTATACCTGTCAATCCCAATCGCCCAATTCAGCACACCACCATCCCCACCCCACCGCGGTTTTCCCCCCTTGGTGTCCACACGTTTGTTCTCTACATCTGTGTCTCAACTTCTGCCCTGCAAACCGGTTCATCTGTACCATTTTTCTAGGTTCCACATATATACGTTAATATACGATATTTGTTTTTCTCTTTCTGACTTACTTCACTCTGTATGACAGTCTCTAGATCCATCCACGTCTGAACAAATGACTCAATTTCGTTCCTTTTTATGGCTGAGTAATATTCCATTGTATATATGTACCATGTCTTCTTTATCCATTCGTCTGTCGATGGGCATTTAGGTTGCTTCCATGACCTGGCTATTGTAAATAGTGCTGCAATGAACATTGGGGTGCATGTGTCTTTTTGAATTACGGTTTTCTCTGGGTATATGCCCAGTAGTGGGATTGCTGGGTCATATGGTAATTCTATTTTTAGTTTTTTAAGGAACCTCCATATTGTTCTCCATAGTGGCTGTATCAATTTACATTCCCACCAACAGTACAAGAGGGTTCCCTTTTCTCCACACCCTCTCCAGCATTTGTTGTTTGTAGATTTTCTGATGATGCCCATTCTAACTGGTGTGAGGTGATACCTCATTGTAGTTTTGATTTGCATTTCTCTAATAATTAGTGATGTTGAGCATCTTTTCATGTGCTTCTTGGCCATCTGTATGTCTTCTTTGGAGAAATGTCTGTTTAGGTCTTCTGCCCATTTTTTGATTGTGTTGTTTGTTTTTTTAATATTGAGCTGCATGAACTGTTTATATATTTTGGAGATTAATCCTTTGTCCGTTGATTCATTTGCAAATATTTTCTCCCATTCTGAGAGTTGTCTTTTCATCTTGTTTAAGGTTTCCTTCGCTGTGCAAAAGCTTTGAAGTTTCATTAGGTCCCATTTGTTTGTTTTTATTTCCATTACTCTAGGAGGTGGATCAAAAAAGATCTTGCTGTGATTTATGTCAAAGAGTGTTCTTCCTATGTTTTCCTCTAAGAGTTTTATAGTGTCCCATCTTACATTTAGGTCTCGAATCCATTTTGAGTTTATTTTTGTGTATGGTGTTAGGGAGTGTTCTAATTTCATTCTTTTACATGTAGCTGTCCAGCTTTCCCAGCGCCATTTATTGAAGAGACTGTCTTTTCTCCAACAGCTCTGTAATCTTGGGCAAAACTATTTACTATTTCTCAGTTTTCCCAACTATAAAATGGCATAATAATAATACCGACTTCCTAAAGGCGTAGTGAGGATAAAAGGAGTTAATCTGTGTAAAGTCCTTAGCAGAGTGCCCATTCTCAAAAAAATAGTGTTTTCTCAAAAAAATAGTATTACCTAATAAAAAATTAGTATTACCTAATGACTATTTTAAAGTGTAATTCATTTATCCCAAGGTGAATTTTTGCACATTTCCTTTTAGTACATATTAAATTTGAAATAATAGTAAATATTCTTCTACTCTGAAGAGAGTTTGCAGTCCTTTGCCATGAATTATAGTAAATGACAATTGGATTAGATTGATTTAACTCTGCATCCAAGGTTGGATCTGTCATTTCCAGCCTCCACTTCAGAATTATATCCTATGGGAACTTTACAGTCTTCATTTGAGAATCCTTGCAGCAATTTATATTCTCTTCAGTCACATCTCATCAGCCACTGCTCTGTGGAACAAGACATAGGTAATAAGTGTGGAAATGACCCCGTAGAAATGTGTATTGGTTGCCCTTTCTCATGTGAGAGATCAGGGTTAGGCATAATATAAGAAAAGGACAGGGTGAGCCAGGTAGTTGAATCTGTTAAATATATCTATCTAGATTTAGATGGCAAAAGAGAATAAAAATGTTCCAGAACAACCATAAATTCAAATCCATATGCTTCCTTAGAGATCTGATTATGGTCCTCATTTCTCCCCCTGTAGGGGAGAAGGGTGATTTTGGATGACAGAACCATTATTTACGGGAAGGACCAAGTGATAAATAAGCATGGAGACTTGGAAGGGTCTGAACCTTACTAACGCCCTACCTTCCCTTTCCCTGCTTGATCCCTAGGCTGAAGCTACACTGACCAAGGCCACACCATGTGCTAATGTCACATTTTGGGGATGTTGGCTGTGTGTTTTCTGCCTGAGGCTGCCAGCCATTTAATTCTATTGTGGGCACCAGGGTATTAAAATTCAGAAGCTTGTGGTAGCTGGTAGATTAATTTGGGGGCGAGGGTGATATTCATTTTATTTTTTTGAACATAAATAGTGTAACACATTATCTTGGGTATAAATGGTGTCCACAAGTATTTATTGACTTGAATTAGTGTCTGATCAACAGCGTTATTTGTGTTTGCATTAAATCTAGGTGTCACTATATTTTCAATGGAAGTTCTCTAGACAGTGCGAGGTCTTCTGTTCCTTTGTGGACCAAAGAAAATTCAAGTTTCATTTCTTGGTCTCTCTTTTTGTGTTTTGGATTATAGGTTTATAAGAGCATAAAATATTAAGCCTTCTAATGAATGGTTACCACTCAGAATGGTGTCCTTGTATGATGTTTATTAAATACTATGACACAAAACATGATAAAAAATCTTAGGTACAAACACACAAAACACATTGTCACGTGTTTTCTTTTAGTGTACTTTTTTCTACTTTTTAAAATAATGATATCATTGATATAGAAGCTTATTCTTTTCAAAGTTAATTTTTTGCTTGCATATATATTTATGTTTTCTGCTTTTGCACTTGCCTCTTTGCCAGTTTTGTCAGAAGTGAAGCAAATGTTTATTGTCTTGGGTTCTCTCCTAAATTATATCCGCAGTTTTGATGTCAAATGAAAGACCTACTAAGTTTTGAGTTTAACTCTTAGGATGAAGAGCAGCTAGAAAAGTAATGAGTCCTTACATATTAAATAATTTTCAAAATATTAAACTTCTTTTCTCTTGTAGTGAGAGATTTTTCTTGAGGCTGAATAGAAATGGGCTTCCCAAAGCCCCAGATAAACCAGAACGACAGTGCTCTCTCTTTGTGGTAAGTGGATCTTGTTTTATCCAGGTGGCACATTCTTTCTTAAGTACTTTATCTTATTTAAGAGAAATAAGTTATTGTGAGAGAACATAGTAGATTTGCTTAAACTTTGTAAATAACACATAAATTACAGTAGTGCCCCAAAATCTGAATACCAGCATTCACAGTCACACCTTTGTCCCTTAGTGTGTATTAGAGCCTGTCACACTATGGCCAAAGCCCAATGATGATAGGGCTCAGTATGGCAGGTGGTATTTAGTATGTACTTAATAAGTGTTTAAAGAATGAGTGAGTGAGAGACTGAAATAAGAATGGGCTTTCCTTTTAAGTCTTATTTGACATCATAGGCTTACAGTAAAGTTGATTGTAGTGGTATTTTAGAACAGGATTTGAACTTCATGCTTCTGCTACAGAAATTCCATTAAGAATGTCTATGTTTATCTTTGTCTTTCTTCTGTTATTTGTGAAGATTATGTGCTATGTATGCCTTTTAAATGCTTCTGCATAAATTATGAGTTCTAAAATGACCAGACTTTGTTTCTTGGTAGGATTTGGGTAGCAGTGAGCTAAGAAGAGACATCTACATTACCGTGCACATCATCCGAATCGGTAGGTATGATACTTGGTGTGACAGGAGCACGACAGGGAGAATTACTGAGAGGTCTCTGTGTAGTTGTGATTTATGTGATGTCTAGATCAGAAAGAAGTCAAGGCCACATTTGAGTCCAGTAAGTACAGAATTTGGGAATTGTTCCCTGGTCTCCCCAGACTTTCACATCACCATAAATAGATTTTGTTCTCTTTCCGTATAAGTCATTAGTTAGTTTGTTGTGTTTCATTTTGTTTTATTGGACTCTCTAAACATATTTGATTCAAACACTTGGTATTTGTTTTTTTTTTAATTCTAATTTCTATTAACAGCATAAATTAAACTTCTAGGAGCTGGATTTCCTACAAGTTTATGGAACCAATTGGCGTTTTCCAAAGTGCAGAAGGCTACAGAGCATTATTACAGAAAGTGCTATAAGAAAAGGGTTATGAAATACTGAAAACTTTGTGTATATTTTTCACTTGTATAATTTCATCAGCTTATTAAAGGGTCTGAGAAGTCCTACAGAGAAATATAAAAATGCTTCTCTAACTTTGTTGACCCTCGCTTTCTCCAAATTTGATTTGACTGTGGAAACATTTATATGATGTAACGTTTATTAACATCTTGCAGAACACACTTTGAGTGTTCTACAGTGAACTTGCACATCAGAGCCAAAATGTGGTCAGTAGTTTTTACGCATATAAGGCGTCTAAAAGCAGGCATTTTATGGCAGAGGAACTACATGGTGTAGCCTACATCATTTTTCTATTACAGCTAACCAGCCGATACTGGCAATTGGTTCCCACTTCCTCATTAACTGTGCTACATGACTTGCTGGGGATACTTCTGCAGGATAGTGGTATCTCACCATGCGGTCCTGCACAGTGATCTTTATTTTTATAGTTTTTTATTTTATGCACATGATAACCACATTGTGCATTGAGAGGGACTATAAAACATGTCATTTCAACATAGATTTTCTAAGTATTTTTTCTCATAAAAATCTGTTCTGAAAACCCATTTCATTTTATCCTGTTTTTATATTTGAGGGACAATAGAAATAAATAAAAAAGTAAATGGTTTTTGGTTTTGTTTTAATTTTCTTTTTATAGATGAGTATGAGGTGGGGTGGAAATTGGAAAGAATCTTTTAAAACGTTGGAAAAGTTGTAATGCGTGTTGCTGTGTATTTATGAGATAAAGCCTCTCTTCCCAGGATGGCAGGGGTGCAGTTTATGTAATTCTTTGTGTTTTTTAAAAATTTATTCAAATTTATAATAGCAATTGTTAATGTAAAATGTGGTTTTGGATATCTTCATGTAAACATTGCTAAAATTTGAATATAATCTTCTACAGCATTGAGAAAAAAAAGTAAACCACTTTAGCTTTCAGAACTTTTTAAAAGGTATCTATAGGTTTTTGCTGGTAGAAACACACACGGTAGAGTGACCACATGCCCTGCTTGCCCATGGCCTGGGCAACTCTGTCCTTCACTCCCAGGATACAGCTGACGAAACCACTTCACAGTATTACCCATCGCAGGGCTGCCTTTCAAATACCTGGCATTTGATTTTCTATTTTTTACTAAGATTTTTATGATCATTAAGTCATCAGAATGAATGTTGAATAGAAATTATCTACCCTCCTTCCCTGAGCTTCGGTCAAATTAATTCTTTATTGACATTACTACAAAAACTTGTCTGATGATCACTCCATAAGATTGAAGGTAAGAAACTCTAAGAAAGATTAAGACTTAGTCTGCTGCAGTGAAATTAAGGAGTGGAAGATTCTTGTCCATCAGGGACAGATACTTCTTACTTTTTCTAGAGTATTCCTCGTACTGTTTAATGGGAAAAGGGCACGCTGACCCTCACTGGCTGCAGAGAGCAGGAAGTAATAGCACCTGCCTCAGAATTTAAGCCCTGATCTTTGATTGGAAAGAAGGGGAGGAAACAAAGAGAAATAAATAGTTTCCCCACGCCGGATTCGTGAATAACAACTGTATGATTTCTATTCAGCAGTGATTAGTTCAACTTACATCAAAACAATGGCCATTCATAACTCTGAAGGACAGACTTGAACATTAATACTTACATCATTTACTTATCGGCTCAACAAACTTAGTTGGTCTTTCACCACCATTCATTTACACCCACCACGCCTTTCAATAAATTTAGGAATGGCTATCCCTGTCTGAACACGAACAGTCATTCCTGGCTTTCACATAAAACAAAAGCATCTCTAACCTATTTTCTACCACCAGGAACACCCATCCCTCTTATTAGTATATTAGTAATTATCGGAGCTCTCAGCATATTCATCCAACCAATAGCTCTAGCTGTATGACTAACAGCTAATATTACAGCCGGGCACCTACTAACTCATTTAATCGGAGGAGTAATGCTAGCCCTAATAATCGTTAGTTCTACTACAACCTTCATTACATTTATTATTCTTATTTTACTTACTGTTCTTGAATTCACAGTAGTCAAGTTTACGTATTAACCCTATTAGTAAGCCTTTACCTACATGGTAATACCTAATGACCCACCAAAACCATGCGTGTCACGTAGTAAACGCCAGCTCCTGACCTCAGAAGAGCCCTCTAGGCTCTTCTTATAGTATCCAGTCTAGTATATGAATCCATTTTAGCTCATCATTCGTATTATCCTTAGGCCTTTTAACCAGTATATTAATAATATATCAATGATGACAAGACATCATCCAAGAAAGTATGTTTCAAGGCTGTCACACATCAGTTGTTCAAAAGGGACTTCGATAGGGAAAAATCCATTATTTCAGAGGTCCTCTTTTTACTGGTATCTTCTGTGCTTTTTATCACCTTAAGTGGTATTCCAGCTTTTATTTATAAGCATTTCTCTGAAGATGATATACTGCAGAGGCAATTCTCCTTTATTACTGAAGAATGAAAGCCAAATTGGATGTTGCCATTCCTTTTTTTTTTTTTTCTATTTAACATTGGATTTGGGGAGTGCTAGAGTCATGCAGATGTGCTGTAGGAGAATTTCACTCAGATGGAAACAGCTTATGGATCCGTTACCAAGCATCTGGAAACAGACTTACAGACTTTTTTCATTATTTTTCCTCACATTAACTTGCTATATTACAGCTCCAGTGTGCTTTTTGCTTTCAGTCTTCAAAATAACCCATTGGTAATTAAATGCAATGATAAATTAAAACAGTATCTCAACCACACATTTAAAAATGTCTAACAATTTAAACAAGTTGAAACTGTGTCAGAGTAAAAACCATCCCTGGAGATTTCAGCCTGGGTACGGAGTCAGGAAAGAGCGTGCTCATTTGATCACCTGTGCTTACTCGCTATACCTTCAGGGAATCTCAAACTGCTTCCTTTCAAAGGTGAAATATTTGAAATGGTTTTTAAATATGGCAGTTTTAAAAAGTAGAAAATGAGATAGGCACCACTACTGCCTTTTTTGATGTGAGCCTCCTGGGATGCCTTCATGAATGCTTGGGGGAAGGTACCCAGACATAGGCTCAGCTCCCATCTTCATGTTTTATAGATAACAGCTGATGGCCAGAGTTCACGCTGCGTGACCTTGGGCATGCTAGGTGGTTGGAGGGGAGAGTCCAGAGCCGAAGCAACATCTTCAGTTGCCCCAAAGCTGTGTCTTTTCCATCACCCAGTTACATTTCATATGGCCTATTTTATAACTATATGTGTCTCTATTTAAGGTGGATTAATCAAATGGCTCCTTGGGCCATATGTGCTTTTTAATTGAACAGGTCGGATGGGGGCAGGAGAAAAAAAGAACGCCTGTAGTGTTCAGTACCGGCGACCCTTTGGCTGTGCGGTTCTTAGCATTGCTGACCTGCTGACAGGAGAGACAAAAGATGACCTCATCCTGAAAGTGTACATGTAAGAAGCTTGCACGCTCTGGGGGCTGGGGTGGGCGCAGAGGTACATGGGGACCCTACGTGGCGAATCCTGCTTTTCATGGGTAATGGAAGAGCCAGGGATGGGTTGCATTCATTCCTCAAAAACTCAATAATCTGTAGGTTCACTACAAGTGAGCCCACAAATCAACATTTGCCTGTCAGCGGAATTAAGAAATCAAGAACCAGAAAATACAGACAGTTTCTCAGTTGGGTGGACCATCTACTGCATAGAGTACCTCCCGTGAATTTAAAGCCTAACATGTCTTTACCCTCAGAGAGTTCATTTGTCCTTGGAAAATGGAAATCGTTTTTAATATAAATTAATTAGAATTAGGAAAAGGAAGTTCAGGTCAGGTGATTTCCCTCTTACTCCGTGTATTATTAGTTTGCTAGGGCTGCCCTAACAAAGCACCATAAACAGTGAGGCTCAAACCCCAGGAATTTATTGTCTCACAGTAATGGAAGCCACAGATGCTGGATCAAGGTGTTGACTACACTGATTCCTCCTGAGGGCTGTGAGGGGGAAATCTGTTCCCTGCCTCTCTCTCCTAGTTTCCGGGGACTTGTAGATGCATCACCTGATCTCTGCCTTCACCATCACATGGCTCTCTCCCTGCTTGTGCGTCTGTTTCGGTGTCCAAATTTCCCCTTTTTATAAGGACACAGTTATATTGGGTTAGGGCCCACCCTAACGACCTAATTTTAACTTTATTAACTGTGTGAAGACCCTATTTCCAAATAAGGTCCTCAGAATGTGGGTTAGGACTTACATCATCTTTTGAGGGTCGGTGGGAGCAGACACAGTTCAGCTCAAACACTCCACTAAGAAGATCACTTAATGTATTCCAAATCCTAAGTTTTTTAAAATGCACATGGTTTTGGATCACCCCACCCTGAGCACCTCCCCACAGGACTGAAAATTGAGAGTTGACACACAGTGACATCCTCAGAGCAGACCCATGGGGGGTTGAAGGATGGGGGATCTGCTTTCCACATTCCCGATTTGAGGACCACACTGCTGACCTCCTCTGTGAGTGAGCTTGCTTTAGCTTTCTGTTCTGGCTGTTGAGTCGATGTATCCAACATGTGCCAATAGTTTTTCCATATGTGGCGGGAACGCACGTGGCGCACTGCCTGTGGGACATATACTTCAAATTGCTTTTTGACCACAGCTGCAGGGTTTCATGGATTTATCCATCCTCTACCCAGTGCCCCTGGGACCCGTGCCACACATTTGCTAATTAGTTGACAGAGATTTGCTTACAGCCTGTGGTTTAGGACTGGAAACTCTCTTTATCTCTTTTAAGAGCAATAAAATCTGTGACCTTGATTTTAAACTTGAAAACTTCTGACTAGTGGGTAGTAAAGCACGCTACTCTTTTTATCATATGGTCGGGCTTAAATCCATGATAATCCCCTTTCTAAACTCTACTGGTGTTCGTAAAGCGTAATTTAATTGCAGTGATACTAATGATAATAGCCACCATTTACTTTGTGCTAACTACATGCAAGGAACCGTGTTAAGCACTTTGCATGTGTCATGTCACTTTATCCTCATGACAAACCCATGAAGCAGTTGCTGTTGGCTCCGTTTCCATATAAGGGAAGAGAGAGGCTAAATAACACCCAAAGTCATCTGGCTAATCAGAACAGGAACCAGATGTGAAGTCAGGACTGTCTGACTCAGAACCTGAGCTCTCATGTGACGAGGTTGTATGTTTCCTGGTGTTATTTCACACCACTGTCTAGTGACGTGACAATGATGCTGTTAGGTGGCATTGCTTTTCAAGGAAACTAAAATTCCTTACAAGCACAGTCTCAATGTTTCTTAGAGTGATCTTTCCAGGTGTGGGTAGCAAGTGTTAGAGTTATCTCGCTACTGGGAAAACTGAGGGACCCGAAGTTCCATGCATCCCCTTTGATTATGCAGCCAGCAAAGGAAGACACATAAATTCCAGTTCTGTGGTAGACACTCACTCCCATAAAAATAAATTGTACTGCTCTTTGTGGTTGTTATTGTCTGTTTTTTCATAAGTATCAAATAAGGTTTAGGGTTGTTCTTGCTGCAAGAGAGATCCCGTAAAAATTCCAGTTCAGCAAATTACAAATCTGTTCCAGGAAGGATGCTAGGCAGTCAAAACAGTCATTGTAGATTAAGAAGAAACTATGAATATAGTGAAACATTTTAGGGAAGTGCCTGTTAGAAACAAATTGGGAGAAATTTCTATTTGTTAAGGTGAGCGAATCCCTAGCCCATCTAGAACTCAAAATGGAGAACAATAACAAATACCTCATCGGAGCCTGGAAGATATTTCAGTCACATACTTTAGGAGCTTTTATTTTATTAGGAGTTTTGTAGGTTAAAATCATGACTTCTGAAGTCATGACTTATCTATCTAATAAGAAGCAAACCATCTTTCTCCCTTCCCAACTGAGTTGAACTAAGAAAACTGGGGACAGAATGTACTAAATGGCAATTTTGTATCTTACAGCTGGACAGGTGGAATGGTTTCATTTCATCTTAATTTTCCAGCCTTCTAAGAGTCAGTGGTCTGTTTGGCACTCTACTGTTAACTGGTTCAAAAACAGCCTCCATCCTGTTCATCCTGGAAAAGCCTATAGTGATGAAATAAATAAATAAGTAAACAAATTGTGAATTATTGGCTATAGACAAGATTGCGAGGAAAAGGACTCTATACTCTGGAACATTTTGATTGATAGCGTATAGAATCTTTGGTATTCAGGACTCTTGGGAGGGAACCTTTGTGGCTAATAAAAGATGGTAGTGAATTCACAAACATGTCCAGATAAGGGAGGCTTTCCCTAGCCTAATTGGGGGAGGCCCAGCAGTAAGGAGATAGCAGACCCAGATATTTACGAACCATCAGGAGTTACCAGTCAGAGGGAGATCCATTCAGTCATTCATGCAGCTGGTATTTTTTAAGCACCCACAGTGTTCAAAATACTCAGGGGAACACAGATATCTACCAGTCCTAGATTCAATCCTCAGGAACCTTCAGTGTCTCCTAGGTGAACGTACCATGTATACAAAGATAGCATGAGTCAGTGACTGGCAAGAGCTGAAAGACCAAGGAACAGATGGTTGTCAGAGTGAGAAGATGGAGAGATGCCTTTTGACCTAGTGGAAAATCTGGAAGGGTTACCTTAATTACCCTTCGGTCAATCCTGCCAGCCTTTTGCCAGTGCCAGTTGTGTTAACCTCAGTTGCATTTTGCTTAATTAGTTGCATTTTGATGCTAGCAAACTTGGTCATGATATAATAGGTGGAGACTCGCTAATGAGAATTAAATTTTTTGAGCATTTACTATACGCCAGGCATTATCCTAAGCCCAAGCTTGTTTAGTGTTCTAGTGTTTTACCCCCATTTCACAGATGAACAAATCAAGGCACAGAGAGAGTAAATAACTCCCCAAAGAACATAACATAAGAACATTAACTCAGTTAATAGTGAGGATTCGAATCCAGGGAGTCAGACTCTTAGTCTGTACTTCCTTCCAGTGTATGCATTGTTCTCTGAGACTGGGGGGATGGGAAGCTCTCATAATCTGCATTCTTCATCCCAGCCACTTCTGGCATGAAGTAGTTGGTCATGCATTACTGGAAATGGTCATTCCTGCTCATCTTGAGGCAACTATGCCAAAACTGACAGTCACTTGCAGTGGGTTGTTGAGATCTCCAAGGAGGTTTAAGGAAGTACATTATAGTGGGTATAACAAAAAGGGCAGGTGTGCTAGTAAGGTCATCTCATGCATCATCAAAACTTAACAGAGTGGTCATGTTTTCATAGGTGTAATACAGAGAGTGAGTGGTACCAAATCCACGAGAACATCATCAAGAAGTTGAATGCGCGTTATAATTTGACTGGCTCCAATGCAGGTGAGTAAATAGCTCTGGCTGAGTCTCTACACTTTTCATTTCAGGTGCTTTCTTTTATTTGTCTCTGAAGAAGGAAACAATCAGCCCTTTGCTTTTTTCTCTACTCCCTAAAAATGCTCAGTCAGCATTCTGGTATGTCTCCTTTTTCTATGATAGGCTTGTAGCTGTAACTCTAAAAAATATATTCTGTTCTGGTTTGAATCAAGGTAGAGTATCTGAATTTGTTCTATAGTACCAAGTCTTGGGACCTCCAAGTTGTTACTGACTGCTAAAAACCAAAGGACAAATATGCCTGGTTTCATGACTGTTGTGTGGAATGGGTTTGATAAACAGGAATTTTTGTCAGTAGGGTCCAGGGAAAACATGCTTCACTGCCTATAGCTGCAGTTTTATGTATAGAAAAACGTATGCATGCCTGTCCAGCAGGAACTGAAATGTAATATAGCATTATAAGTTATATATAATACATTATGTGTCACGTAGTCTTATACTAGTAATATACTATAGATTGTATTATATAGCATATCTAGATTATATAGTATATAGAGTGATGTCTTAAAGTTTGATCAGTAGACAAAAACTTGGTGAATATTGTTTGCTCCCTATCCCACCTTCAAACCCATGTTGAAACAAAATAAACTACGCAGTTGTGTGCTTTAATTACATAAAGAAACCTCAAATCAAATTAGCTGGTATTTGAACTGAATGCATTGCTTTTTGTGGCTGATTTTTAAAGTCCCCTGAATATGGATATTTGTGTGATAGTCCCACTTGCCTGGCAATTAGAAGAACCTGAATTTACATTTAGACCACCTTTTTTTCAGACCTGTGCACATCTTGCCAGGCCAAAACAACCCACAAAGAAAAAGTAACTGCAGACAGAAACTTTGTGGTTCGGTCCCATGAGAGCCATAAGTATCCACAGCTCACACGTGGCAGCGCTTCAGGCCGCAGTGAATGGTGAGGTCAGTTTTTTCTTCCCTCTCCCAAGAGCTGGGGAGGTAACTTGGCTTTTCTTTGATTCACACGAAGTCCTACATCTACCACTAAATAAACAAAAGACTTGCACTTACTGTTGAAGGCAGAGGAGTCTCTGAAGGACCAGGAGATTTTAGTAGTGACTATAACATGAAATAATACAAATACTTCATAAACTGCTATGTACACTTGTCTTCACTTTTTCTGTGAAAGAATTAGAGTAGTGCTTACTGTGTAGGGACCAAATGATTTATTTTAAATGTACCTTCAATAAGATGGTAGGGCTGCTGCTTTTTAAAAACTTACCTTGCCAAATTCATTGGCAAACTTCTAGCCAAATCGATTAGTTTTGTTCAGACCTTTTGGTGTTTCTTGATACCGTGAACTATATCATGAACTGTATTCTGTACCTGTGCTGTCCACTTTGATAGGCACCAGGCACCTGTGGCTATTGAGCATTAGACAGGCTAGTACAGCACTGGGATTGAGGCGTGCAGTAATCGTAAAATACATACTCGATTTTGAAGACTTGATACATATAAAATGAATATAAAACATCCCCTTAATAATTTTTATGTTGGTTATATGTTCAGAGATAACATTGTGGATATATTGGTTTAAATAAAATATATTACTGAAGTTAATTTTGTTTCTTTCTACTTTTTAATGTGGCTACTAGAAAACGTTTAATTTCATAGGTGGCTCATATCATAGTTCTGTTAGGCAGTGCTGCTGTAGACTTGATTTAAAGAATTTTCTTTTTGAGTTCTTTTGATGCCTCACACACATTCATTATGCCTTGCTCCTTTCCTTCTGCCCACTAACTTTGGGTGGAGAAGTCTATAACCATTGTATATCTTTTTCTTTCTCCCCAAGAGTCCCATTACTCTTAATTTGCTTGCATTTGCCTCCTATGTGAATAAATAAACATAAAACTAACCCTGACCTTCTGACTTTTCCCATATATTCCCTTCCCTCCTTACCATCATTGATTCAGTCTTGACTAAGCAGGGTGTGTTGGCCTGCTCCAATATACTTCTTTCCAAACTCCTTGTCAACTCCCAAGCCTTTCCTCTTTCCGATATGCCTTAAAATCCTTCTGTTATTGGGTCATTTGAATATATCATTGTCCAGACTGAGGTGATACCCAGTTGCCTCTTGAATCATGGTGAAGTACTCAGTGATTGGCTTTGATTTATACGTCCATATAGATTCCTTTAACATAACTGACCCTGTATCCTATGGGATCAGGATACCGGTCAAGCCAAAGCATAAATTTCTCTCTACTTACAGATGGGAGTCATGTCTTAGAGAGTATAGCCCCAAGAGCTTTGCCTCTGGAAGTGGGATGTCCTAAGTTTGAATCAAGTTTTACTGGGATAATAGTAGTGTCTTCCTCTAAGGGTTATTGGAAGGATTAAAAGAGAAAACATATGCAAAGCATGTAGCACAGCACTTGATACATAATAAGTGTCTATTCAATGTTAACTATTGTTATTTTTTACCCACTTTGGAGTAATCATCTAGAATATTCTACCACTTCCTCTTTAGTCAAGTCACCTTGTTTCATTTTCTCAGAATGGATCCTGATTTGATCTTCTAAATGGAGACTTTGAGAATAATGCAGGTGGATTATTGATAGGTTGAATCATTGAACTGACCCTTCCTACTCTTTGTTTCTAACATCTCATCTGTGCTCAGTTGACTGCTAACATCTCTTCCCAGGTCTTCCTTCTGATTACATAGATTAACTCCAGGAAGGAAAGGCAGCACATTCTATTTCCTTGGGAAGTTCTCCGAGTGCTTAGACATGTTCCACATGTTCCACGTGCTTTGTCACTTTTATTGACCAACTGACCACTTATTCTTCCTGGAATTCTGTGTGAGGCTACCAGAAAGTGAGATCCAAGCCATGTTATTCCCTGGGTGTTACCTGTTGGGTTTGCAGCCATTGTACTGAAATGAAAAACTATTTGTTGCATCTTTGGAAAGAGTAAAAGAAACCTTTAGACTGTAGAGCCCTGTCTACCAGGTTTCCTCTCCCTTTGGCAGAATCAGTCCTCCATTTTGCTGCCTACCGTTTGATGCTTAGATTTCTCGGCAGCCGAATGTATACCCTTTATACTTGGCTTTTACAGCAAAGCCCCGTCTGCTCTCCTGTCCTTAAGACCCACCCCTCTCCATCCTCCTCCTTTCAAGCCTGAGTTCCAGCCAGCTGCATGCAGCCAGCATCTACCTGCCTTCTATTCCTTTGGTCTCCTCCTGGTCCCTTCTAGCTCTCTCAAGGCAAGGCAAGACAAACCCAGCCCTAAGCTTCATCACTCCAAAATACTGCTCCAGAGAGAGGAAGCTCAAAAGAAACTTTTAAAAATTAATAAATTAGCCCTTTACTCTTTCCATTTAAGTTTCCACTCTTCAGTCTTGGTGGGTCATTTTTCTGTTGTCACCTGTCTTGAGGGAAGGCAGTTATAAAAACAGCAGATAGGGTTTTAGGAGCTGCTCGGCTTTATTATTGAAAGGGAGGCATCTGATGGCTTACTTAAGGGTGAAGCAAGGGTATGCAAAATTGAAGTTGGAAATTGGGGTGCCTGATGTTTAAACTATCACAGTGGTAAGATACGTTGACTTTTTCTCCTTGGACCATGGAGTAGTCGATTAAATGGAAGCAGTGCAGTCAAAGAGAATTTTCAAGAGAATTGAGTTCACTCAACAAAGTATTGTTTTTTCCCTGCTTTCCTCCTGCTGTTCCTTGGTCATTGTACTAAAAAAAGAAAAACATAACAACTTTGAAATTAGTTTTAGAATCAAATTCTACCACCTAATTTCCAGGCCTTTTATGCTTCATTGATGTCCTCCTATCTCTTGGAGTTGTAATCTTGTCTTTTTAATAGATAAAAGGATTTGTCTAGATAACTGGGTTTTTTCCCTCTAACCTAAGACTTATGTAGCAAAGGTACATTAACCACTATCTTTATTGGGTTTAGAAACTGGGAGAAAATTTCAAGTGATTCGTTTAATTTTTAAAGATAAAAATATAATTGAATTAACATATCTGTATGGTTAGATTTAGTTACGTTTGGTAATTCGAAATTTCCAAAGCTGTACTCTGTGGGAATTTTAAAATCCAAAAATCATATTGTGAGAGTTTGAAATTCTAAAAATAGTCATTAAAATGAGCCTGGTTTAGGTTTGTCCAGCAAATTGTTATTGTAAACATCACCTCTGATAGACGTTCGTGGTCGAATTCTAGGAATGTGAACAAAAAAGATATAGTTCTAGGAATGTGAAATAAGACTGAGCTGGTATGATTTACTGAGACATATTCAGTTCTGCGACTTGAAATAAATTGTGTAAAAATCCCTGGCTCCTGTTCAGTATGTACTAAGAGAAAATTCTTTTCATATTATCTGTGTGTTTATGAAATCCTATTTCCTGTAGTTTGCACGTGTAACTTACAACTAGCAGAAATCATATTTGCTAATCAGGTCAATTTCTACAGTCTACTTTTTGCCTTAGCATCATGAGTGTTGTGGTTTCATTCCTGCCGAGACTGTACATTTTAACCCCCATGGAAGGTTAAAAGGAGTTAACCTAGATAAGGAGCCCACACATGCAAGGAGGGCAGTTTAACTCTGTGGAGGAAGCGAACAGTGTTCTTTATCTAGCTGAGGTGAAAGGAGGCTTTTGAGAGAGTTAGACTGCATTTGGGGGATTGAGCATCCTGTCTTCACATAGTCAGGTGGTCATTTAATTCAACAGTATTGAACTGGCGTTATTCTTAAAGATTGTGTCAATGCTCCTGATTTTTTTTTTTTTTAGTAAATTTATTTATTTATTTATTTATTTTTGGCTGTGTTGGGTCTTTGTTGCTGAGCGCAGACTTTCTCTAGTTGCGGTGAGTGCGGGCTACTCTTGGTTGCAGTACGCGGGCTTCTCATTGCGGTGGCTTCTCTTGTTGTAGAGCACAGGCTCTAGGCTCACGGCCTTCAGTAGTTGTGGTGTGTGGGCTCAGTAGTTGTGGTTCGCGGGCTCTAGAGCTCCGGCTCAGTAGTTGCACACGGGCTTAGTTGCTCTGCAGCATGTGGGATCTTCCCAGACCAGGGCTCGAACCCGTGTCCCCTGCACTGGCAAGTGGATTCTTAACCACTGCGCGACCAGGGAAGTCCAATGCTACTGATTTTTGAACACTGCCTTTAGAAACTTTGCTTTCTAATATTGTTTAAAGAAAACTGGTACTTATTGGCACCACCTATTGGCTAGACATATAGTGTGTGGTCTTTTTGCTCACTTTTGGAATTTTGTAATTATTAAACCATGCTCTCTTTTTTATTCTTTTAGAGTTTTTAATTTTCAATTAATTTTACTTTCAGAAAAGTTGCAAGAATAGTACAAAGAATTCCTAATTTCTCAAAGGTTAACATTTTACTATAGTTGCTTATCCTTCTCTCTCTTTCTCTTTCTGTGCACACACACACACATGCTTTATATATATATGTATATATGTGTGTATAATTATATATGTGTGTATATTATATAGACTCTTTATATAGTAATTTAATATTACTGAATTGGTATAATTCTTAAGGGTTGCATTAATGCCCCTGATGTTTATATATATATGTATATACCTACACATACAGACACATATACATATATATACTTGTACATACATACATACCACACTCATATACATTTTTTCCCCACTTGAACTGTTTGAGAACAAATTGCAGGAATCATTCCTCTCTACCCCTGCTTACTCCATGGCATGGCAACATAACCACAGTACAGTGATCAAAATCAGGAAGGTAACATTGATATAACACTCTTATCTAATCTGTAGATCTCATTCAGATTTTGGCAATTTTCTCAATGTCCTTTATAACTAAAGAAACTCAAGCTGTGTTGCATGCAGTTGTCACACCTTTTTAATTTCCTTTAAACCATTCTCTTTTAATGACAGTGAACAAAAAAGATATAGTTCAAGATATGATATGAAAAAATGCTTTAAGATATCTGTAAAGCTGCATGCAGTACTTTAAAAAAAAAACACGCAAATTCAAACCCAAATTATAAGCTAATGGAAGTAGTGATTAGAACCTAATTTTATTCTCTAAATTACTTATATTTTGCTAATTTAGATATAATCACTAGCAATACTGTTTGGAAGATTTGCTGCGTAGAAAAAACTTGCAGTTTATAGCAAGTATTTCAGTAAATTAAAAGAATCAGTGGTTTACTATATGCTTCATGTCCTGAAAAAATTGCAAGTAAGTAATAATAGGTACAGTAGAAAGCAAACAAACAAACAACCTTTTTAACCTTGACATAATCCTCAGTGTATGCCACTGAAATGTTGATATCCCAAATCCGAAATAAAGATGGAAACTTTAAGGTGAAAATTCTCCTTTGTTAAAAAAGAAATGGTAATTCTCTCTGAATGGTCTCATCCAGCTTTCACTATATGCCAGTGGTCCCTCTTCATCTCTCATTTCTGGTCAATAAATTTCTTTTCTGGTTGAGACTCGATGAAAGTAAACAACTTCAGATGTCTCTTATGTTCCTTAGTTTGACATTCCATGACTTACTATGTATTACTTCAGTCATATTTTCTCAATAACTGTTAGCCATAGGCTAACCAATTCTTTAAAGAAAACATAAAAGCCTTGCCAAAACTTTGAAATAGCAGATCTGTAGACCAGCAGTTAAAATCACAAGATCATTTGCTCATACTTACCATACCTTTTACATGTTAGAAAGTAGGCATCCCAGTGGATAGGGTTACCTGTTCAAAGATCTCGAGGACATGATCTTCGGAAGGTTAAGCCTGTAGTTAGACCCT
This sequence comes from Balaenoptera musculus, assembly GCF_009873245.2. Classification (NCBI taxonomy): domain Eukaryota; kingdom Metazoa; phylum Chordata; class Mammalia; order Artiodactyla; family Balaenopteridae; genus Balaenoptera; species Balaenoptera musculus. Next base: position 38,272,871 of record NC_045793.1, read on the forward strand.
TTGATTAATCCTCCATGTTGTCAAAATTGCATCCTTTAAGAGTTAAGTGTGTCAACGAAAAAACTGTCAATCTAAAAAAGAAATGGAGAGGACCTTCAAGATGGCAGAGGAGTAAGACATGGAGATCACCTACCTCCACACAAATATATCAAAAATACATCTACATGTGGAACAGCTCCTACAGAACACCTACTGAATGCTGGCAGAAGACCTCAGACTTCCCAAAAGGCAAGAAACTCCCCACATACCTGTCTGTGTGGCGGACAGGGTCTTGGTGCTCCAGCCGGGTGTCAGGCCGGGGCCTCTGAGGTGGGAGAGCCAAGTTCAGGACATCGGACACCAGAGACCTCCCGGCCCCACGTAATATCAATCAGTGAGAGCTCTCCCAGAGATCTCGGTCTCAACGCTAAGACCCAGCCCCACTCAACATCCAGCAAGCTCCAGTGCTGGACACCCCAGGCCGAACAACTAGCAAGACAGGAACACAACCCCACCCATTAGCAGAAAGGCTGCCTAAAATCATAATAAGTTCATAGACACCCCAAAACACACCACTGGACGTGGTCCTGCCCACCAGAAAGACAAGATCCAGCCTCATCCACCAGAACACAGGCACCAGTCCCCTCCACCAGGAAGCCTACACAACCCACTGAGCGAAACTTACCCATTGAGGGCAGACACCAAAAAACAACAGGAACTATGAACCTGCAGCCTGCGAAAAGGAGACCCCAAACACAGTAAGTTAAGCAAAATGAGAAGACAGAGAAATACGCAGCAGATGAAGGAGCAAGGTAAAAACCCACCAGACCAAACAAATGAAGAGGAAATAGGCAGTCTACCTGAAAAAGAATTCAGAGTAATGATAGTAATGATGATTCAGAATCTCAGAAATAGAATGGAGACAATACAAGAAACGTTTAACAAGGACCTAGAAGAACTAAAGAGCAAGCAAACAATGATGAACAACACAATAAATGAAATTAAAAATTCTCTAGAAGGAATCAATTGCAGAATAACTGAGGCAGAAGAACAGATAAGTGACCTGGAAGATAAAATAGTGGAAATAACTACCACAGAGCAGAATACAGAAAAAAGAATGAAAAGAATTCAGGACAGTCTCAGAGAACTCTGGGACAACATTAAATGCACCAACATTCAAATTATAGGGGTCCCAGAAGAAGAAGAGAAAAAGGAAGGGACTGAGAAAATATTTGAAGAGATTATAGTTGAAAACTCCCCTAATATGGGAAAGGAAATAATCAAGTCCAGGAAGTGCAGAGAGTCCCATACAGGATAAATCCAAGGAGAAACTCGCCAAGACACATATGAATCAAACTATAAAAAATTAAATACAAAGAAAAAATATTAAAAGCAGCAAGGGAAAAGCAACAAAAAACATACAAGGGAATCCCCATAAGGTTAACAGCTGACCTTTCAGCAGGAACTCTGCAAGCCAGAAGGGAGTGGCAGGACATATTTAAAGTGATGAAAGGGAAAAACCTACAACCAAGATTACTCTACCCAGCAAAGATCTCATTCAGATTCGACAGAGAAATTAAAACCTTTACAGACAGGCAAAAGCTAAGAGAATTCAGCACCACCAAACCAGCTGTACAACAAATGCTAAAGGAACTTCTCTATGCAGGAAACACAAGAGGAGGAAAAGACCTACAATAACAAACCCAAAACAATTAAGAAAATGATAATAGGAACATACATATTGATAATTACCTTAAATGTAAATGGATTAAATGCTCCAACCAAAAGACATAGACTGGCTGAATGGATACAAAAACAAGACCCGTACATATGCTGTCTACAAGAGACCCATTTCAGACCTAGGGACACATACAGACTGAAAGTGAGGGGATGGGAGAAGATATTCCATGCAAATGGAAATCAAAAGAAAGCTGCAGTAGCAATTCTCATATCAGACAAAATAGACTTTAAAATAAAGACTATTACAAGAGACAAAGAAGGACACTACATTAATGATCAAGAGATCAATCCAAGAAGATATAACAATTGTAAATATTTATGCACCCAACATAGGTGCACCTCAATACATGCAAATGCTAACAGCCATAAAAGGGGAATCGACAGTAACACAATCATAGTAGGGGACTTTAAGCCCCCACTTTAACCAATGGACAGATTAACCAAAATGAAAATAAATAAGGAGACACAAGCTTTAAATGATACATTAAACAAGATGGACTTAATTGATATTTATAGGACATTCCATCCAAAAACCACAGAATACACTTTATTCTCAAGTGCTCATGGAATATTCTCCAGGATAGATCATGTAGTGGGCCACAAATCAAGCCTTGGTAAATTCAATAAACTTGAAATTGTATCAAGTATCTTTTCCAACCACAATGCTGTGAAACTAGATATCAATTACAGGAAAAGATCTGTAAAAAATACAAACACATGGAGGCTAAACAATACGCTCCTACATAACCAAGAGATCACTGAAGAAATCAAACAGGAAATCAGAAAATACCTAGAAACAACTGACAATGAAAACACGATGGCCCAAAACCTATGGCATGCAGCAAAAGCAGTTCAAAGAGGGAAGTTTATAGCAATACAGTCCTACCTCAAGAAACAAGAAAAATCTCAAATAAATAACCTAAACTTACACCTGAAGCAATTAGAGAAAGAAGAACAAAAAACCCCTCAAAGTTAGCAGAAGGAAAGAAATCATAAGGATCAGATCAGAAATAAATGAAACCGAAATGAAGGAAATGACAGGGAAGATCAATGAAACTAAAAGCTGATTCTTTGAGAAGATAAACAAAATTGATAAACCATTAGCCAGACTCATCAGGAAAAAAAGGGAGAAGACTCAAGTCAACAGAATTAGAAGTGAAAAAGGAGAAGTAAAAAATGAAACTGCAGAAATACAAAGGATCATGAGAGATTACTACAAACAACTATATGCCAATAAAATGGAAAACCTGGAAGAAATAGACAAATTCTTACAAAAGCACAGCCTTCTGAGACTGAACCAGGAAGAAACGGAAAATATAAACAGACCAATCACAAGCACTGAAATTGAGACTGTGATTAAAAATATTCCAACAAACAAAAGCCCAGGACCAGACGGCTTCACAGGCGAATTCTATCACACATTCAGAGAAGAGCTAACACCTATCCTTCTCAAACTCTTCCAAAATATAGCAGAGGGAGGAACACTCCCAAACTCATTCTCCGAGGCCAACATCACCCTGATACCAAAACCAGACAAAGAAGCCACAAAAAAAGAATACTACAGACCAATATCACTGTTGAACATAGATTCAAAAAACCTCAACAAATACTAGCAAACGGAATCCAGCAGCACATTTAAAGGATCATACACCATGATCAAGTGGGGTTTATCCCAGGAATGCAAGAATTCTTCAACATATGCAAACCAATCACTGTGATACACAATATTGACAAATTGAAGGATAAAAACCATATGATCATCTCATTAGATGCAGAAAAAACTTTTGACAAAATACAACACCCATTTATGATAAAAACCCTCCAGAAAATAGGCATAGAGGGAACTTACCTCAACATAATAAAGGCCATATATGACAAACCCACAGCCAACATCATTCTCAATGGGGAAAAACTGAAACCATTTCCACTAAGATCAGGAACAGGACAAGGTTGCCCACTCTCACCACTGTTATTCAACATAGTTTTGGAAGTTTTAACCACAGCAATCAGAGAATAACAAGAAATAAAAGAAATTCAAATCAGAAAAGAAGAAGTAAAACTGTTACTGTTTGCAGATGACATGATACTGTACATAGAGAATCCTAATGATGCTACCAGAAAACTACTAGAGCTAATCAGTGAATTTGGTAAAGTAGCAGGATACAAAATTAATGCACAGCAATCTCTTGCACTCCTATACACTATTGATGAAAAATCTGAAAGAGAAATTAAGGAAATACTCCCATTTACCATTGCAACAAAAAGAATAAAATTCCTAGGAATAAACCTACCTAAGGAGACAAAAGACGTATAAGCAGAAAACTATAAGACACTGATGAAAGAAATTAAAGATGATACAAACAGATGGAGAGATATACCATGTTCTTGGATTGGAAGAATCAACACTGTGAAAATAACTATACTACCGAAAGCAATCTACAGATTCAATGCAATCCCTATCAAACTGCCAATGGCATTTTTCACAGAACTAGAACAAAAAATTTCACAATTTGTATGGAAAATAAAAGACTCCGAATAGCCAAAGCAATCTTGAGAAGAAAAAAACGGAGCTGGAGGAATCAGGCTCCCTGACTTCAGAATATACTACAAAGCTACAGTAATCAAGACAATATGGTACTGGCAGAAAACAGAAATATTGATCAATGGAACAGGATAGAAAGCCCAGAGATAAACCCACGCACCTGTGGTCAACTAATCTATGACAAAGGAGGCAAGGATATACAATGTAGAAAAGACAGTCTCTTCAAAAAGTGGTGCTGGGAAAACTGCACAGCTACATGTAAAAGAATGCAATTAGAACACTGCCTAACACCGTACACAAAAATAAGATTAAAGACTTAAATGTAAGGCCAGACTCTATAAAACTCTTAGAGGAAAACATAGGCAGAACACTGTTTGACATAAATCACAGCAAGCTCCTTTTTGACCCACCTCCTAGAGTAATGGAAATAAAAACAAAAAACAAATGGGACCTAACGAAACTTAAAAGCTTTTGCATGGCAAAGGAAACCATAAACAAGACAAAAAGACAACCCTCAGAATGGGAGGAAATATTTTCAAATAAAGCTACTGACAAAGGATTAATCTCCAAAATATACAAGCAGCTCATGCAGCTCAATATCAAAAAAAACAAACAACCCAATCCAAAAATGGGCAGAAGACCTAAATAGACATTTCTCCAAAGAAGATATACAGATTGCCAAACAAACACACGAAAGGATGCTCAATATCACTAATCATTAGAGAAATGCAAATCAAAACTACAATGAGGAATCACCTCACACCGGTCAGAATGGCCATCATCAAAAAATCTACAAACAGTAAGTACTGGAGAGGGTGTGGAGAAAACGGAACACTCTTGCACTGTTGGTGGGAATGTAAATTGATACAGCCTCTATGGAGAACAGTATGGAGGTTCCTTAAAAAACTAAAAATAGAACTACCATATGACCCAGCAATCCCACTACTGGGCATATACCCTGAGAAAACCATAATTCAAAAAGAGTCATGTACCACAATGTTCATTGCAGCACTTAAGTGTCCATCGACCGATGAATGGATGAAGAAGATGTGGCACATATATACAATGGAATATTACTCAGCCATAAAAAGAAGCGAAATTGAATTATTTGTAGTGAGGTGGATGGACCTAGAGTCTGTCATACAGAGTGAAGTAAGTCAGAAAGAGAAAAACAAATACTGTATTCTAACACATATATATAGAATCTAAAAAAACAAAAGTGGTTCTGAAGAACGTAGTGGCAGGACAGGAATAAAGACCCAGATGTAGAGAATGGACTTGAGGACACGGGGAGGGGGAAGGGTAAGCTGGGACGAAGTCAGAGAGTGGCATTGACATATATACACTACCAAATGTAAAATAGATAGCTAGTGGGAAGCAGCCGCATAGCACAGGGAGGTCATCTCGGTTCTTTGTGACCACCTAGAGAGGTGGGATAGGGAGGGTGGGAGGGAGATGCAAGAGGGAGCGGATATGTATACATATAGCTGATTCACTTTATTATACAGCTGCAACTAACACAACAATGTAAAACAATTACACTCCAATAAAGATGTTAAAAAATCCTAATCATAAAAAAATAAAATAAAAAAATAAAAATAAAAAAGAAATGGAAAATTTTATTTGAGCCAACCTGAGGATTATAACCCAGGAGACAGTCTCTCAGAGAGTTCTGAGTACTGTTCTGAAGGGGTAAAGGGGGAGGCCATTATGTAAGTGATATATTACATATTTATCTATCTATCTATATATACACACATATATATATCAATATGTATATGCACTATACATATTGCATATACCTGTTGACAAATGGGTATATGCAATTAAGCATCTTGGTAGAAGGTTACTGTTGCTCTTGAGGTAATGATATCTTAGTCAATGGTACTTTTCTAAGTATGGGAATATGCAAGAAATTGGGTTCATAAAGTTTTCTCCTGAAAATATCTAACTCTGTGAGGGCCAGTTCTGCTAGTTTTCCCAGAGCACAGAGTACCTCATCTTTATCTTCACCCTGTACTGTAGGTCAGCAACTGCAGTGGCTAATGACTTGATTATTGTAGAACAGGATGGTGGGCAACTTTCTTTATTTTATAATTCTTTCCCTTTCAGTCTTAATTTCAACCAAGGTTTGGGGGGCATTTTGTGACCAGTTTGTCCCACAGTTCTAGGAATGCTTATTCCCAGGACAGGCGAAGATTTTGTTGATGGGCCACTCAGTGTATTATTCCTGGTCTAGGTCCTGTTAACAGTAGCAAAAATCCTCTTGACCGCCTGTCTTACTAGTCTGTTGTGGTCCAGGACATGGTTCCCTCTTGTTGCTTCTTCCCCTGTCTATCGTTACACTATTTCAATCCTTGATCTTGTGGGACTATATGTTTAGTCAATTGTTTCAAGTCTCCTAATCATCATTAATTTTATCTGAGGCTCAGTCATGCATTTGGTAATGCAAGAAACAATAATCTTGTGAAATAGACAAAATAGAAGTAGGATAGCTAATAACATTAATAAGATCATTAGTAAGTATTTAAGCTAAGAATTTTAATTAGGTTCAGCCCAGGTTGTCTGACCAGTTTGTTCTTCACCAATTGCTCTCTTTAAAAGAAATAATATATTGGCACTGTACATAAAATTCACCAAAGATATCTACACACACAAGGCGAGTGTTGGGTGCCTTACAGGATTGAGAAGAGAATGTTATCTTCTAAGGAGTTACGTGGCTGGCACCAGAAGAAGAAAAATTGATCTTCATGGTTGAAGTTATTTCTGCCATTGGGGAGGTCTTATTAACACATAATGCACATGCAAAGTGCAAGCTAGAGGGGAGGGCAGAAGCCCAAAAGGGCAGAGAAAAATTTTATGTTTAAAGTTTTCTTGTCTTGCCTTAAAATATGAATTTTTATTTCATCAAACAGTTTAAATGGTCAGTAATAGGCATATTCACAAATTAAATAATACTGGCTGAAAATCAGAAATCAAGGTGTGATTCTTTAGAAAGGAGAGTAATTTTTTTTAAACTTTAAATTGGCTTTTAAAGTGCATCAGAAAGAGGAGATACATCCCCAAATTTGAGCAGTCGCAACATTAATCACATAAGTGTCTAGGTTTTCAATATGAAAATGTTAAAGGTCTTTCTTTTTAATTTTTCTTTTATTTGGGTATAGTTGTTTTACAATGTTGTGTTTCTACTGTACAGCGAAGTGAAGTAGAGTTCCCTGTGCTATACAGCAGGTTCTTATTAGTTATCTATTTTATACATGTTAGTGTATATATGTCAATCTCAATGTCCCAGTTCATCCCACTCCCTGCCCCGGCTTTCCCCCCTTGGTGTCCATATGTCTGTTCTCTACATCTGTGTTTCTATTTCTGCCTTGCAGACCAGTTCATCTGTACCATTTTTTTCGATTCCACATATATGTGTTAATATATGATATAGAATTATGCCATAGATTTAGTGGAAAACAGTTTAATGGTAGTGGAGTTTAAAGAAGTTCGAATAAGATAAACTCCATTATTAAAATGATCATGCGGAAGGTGAGGATGCTGGTAGTGTTTATAATATTTGCCTTTGCTGCAGAGTTCATAGATCATAGGGATTTTGTACAAAACGAGGAGGAAGCCAGTGCTGGGAGGATGGCCTTAGTCACACCATGTAAGCCACCAAACATCTTTTTTAGGCTAAAACACTTCTGAGGCTATCTGCCAAACTGTATTTAAAAAAAAAAAAAAAAAAAAATATGTTCCATGCATTTGAATGCTTATAATTGGAAAACCTCTGGCGATGGAAACTTTGTTTCTTTGTAAACTGATGCTATATTTACATATATTGAGACATGGAACATATCCATAAAGTTGTGTAATTCTCTATAAAATGCATTCTTATATCCCAATCCTTAGTTTGTTAGATCAGATCCTTAAGAATTATTTTAAATGCCTTTGTTAAACCAAAAACAAAAAGAAAGAAAGAAAGAAATGTTAAAGAACACTTGTCCTTTGGGTAATCTGGTCCTGCTGGAGAGAAGCTTTGAGCAGCTTGGTGGCCTCCTTCATATAATGAACACACATTTCAGTAGGCCTAGAGTGCTGTCACAGCTCCCACTTTATTTCTTCATCTAACCTGGCCCATTTCTACACTCTCATCTCTTCCTAATGCTTCTGGGTTTTCCTCACTTGACTCATTTTCCAACAGTCTTTTTTTTTAAACTTTGGGTTTTGTTTATTTATTTATTTATTTATTTATTTATTTATTTATGGCTGTGTTGGGTCTTTGTTTCTGTGCAAGGGCTTTCTCTAGTTGCGGCAAGCGGGGGCCACTCTTCATCGCGGTGCACGGGCCTCTCACTATCGCGGCCTCTCTTGTTGCGGAGCACAAGCTCCAGACGTGCAGGCTCAGTAGTTGTGGCTCATAGGCCTAGTCGCTCTGCAGCATGTGGGATCTTCCCAGACCAGGGCTCAAACCCGTGTCCCCTGCATTAGCAGGCAGATTCTCAACCACTGTGCCACCAGGGAAGCCCTTTCCAACAGTCTTGTCTCACTTGAACCGCTCCTACCAGACATTTGGCTTCCTTTCTTCCCTCTGTTCCAGAGACCCTCAGACCCTGTCCCTGACCTCCCTGTGTAAACACCTCGCCTCATCCCTTCAGGATTTTACTGTTTGATGCAGCCAGGATGTACCCCTGAAAGTTATATATGCTTCTGGTGTTTTATTTTAAAAGTCAATTACCTTACCTTATAGGCACAATATAGAATATTCTAGTACCCACAGCAAAACTCAGATGACAGATATTGTAAATCAAGAACATAGAAGGCAAGAGAAGTAAAATTTCTTGCTCTGATAATAATGAGGTCTTAGGATTTCAGAAAAGAACAAATTTTACTGAAGATGAATTTATGACAGACTCTAATAATATCATCTTTAGGAAGTTTTGCTGACACCTCACGACGTTAGTAATTTTGTGGTTCAAGTTTAGAAGTCCTAGCAGTTACGTTTTACCCTTAGCCCCCTACCTTCCAAATGCAAAGTATGCAAGTACCGTCAAGAAATAGTGTTTTTAGAGTTTTGCCCCAGAACAGCAGCACGAGGAGCTGCGTGGAACCGCTCAAAATTGGAACAACTATAACTGGTAAGGATCATATTTTTAAAAAGTATTAAAGTCTGAAAATTTTCTTAAGCGCATACAGCAAATGAAGAAATACTTATTCAAGAATAATACTAAATTTTGTGCTCGCTTCGGCAGCACATATACTAAAAATTGGAACGATACAGAGAAGATTAGCATGGCCCCTGCGCAAGGATGACGCGCAAATTCGTGAAGCGTTCCATATTTTTGGGATATATGTACCTGTATAGCTGATTCACTGTGTTATAAAGGAGAAACTAACACACCATTGTAAAGCAATTTTACTCCAAGAAAGATGTTAAAAACAACAAAAAAGAATAACACTAAATCTTGATAAGAACAGAGAAAGTGGGTGACACTTGTGCCACAGCCCACTTCCTCCCTCCCACCTGCCCCTGCTCAGTGTGATGGAAGTTCTCCTCTAGGCACTTGTGGCCAAGAAGATGGGGCTGCTTCTCCCCTCAGCTCTCAATCAAGGGATACTGTATCTCAATCAAGGGATACTGATACAATCAAGGGACCAAGAGGTGAAGGCCTCCAGTGTTTCTCATCTCCATTAGTTCTGAGTTGCAGAGGCTGAATTCCTGGCAAAAGTGGCTAAAAGGTTGGGGGCTCCGTTCTACCACCCCACCCCACCCCACTCATAGGGCAGAGGCTCCATCGTAGACATAGCAAGCCAAGAATATTGGGGCATCAATTACCCTTGCCCCAGCTCACTCACTGGGCAGAGGTTCCACATGAGGAGACCAGAGGTTACTGGCCCAGCCTAGCACTGGCTCATAAAGCATGGGTGTCACTCTAAAGAATGGACCCACCTCCAGCTCTGGAGCAGTGCGTCAGAGACTTGGCCAGGGAAGAGTCAGTCCATAAAGAGAGAAAACTCACAAGCTCTGCTGAAAGAAAATGATTTTATTTGAAACAGAGACTGCAGAAATTTAAGCCTATAGGAACTCTTGAAAACAGTGGAGATTTTGGGGGGAAAATTGGTTTTTCTCAGAAAAGAAAGAAAAAGAAGAAAAATGAACAGAACCTCAGAAAAATCCCACCAGGCACACCAACATGTATAAAATGAGAGTACCAGAAGGAAAGGAGAGATAGAAAGGAGCAGGAAACATATTTTTAAAAATATTGACAAAAAAATAAAAAATAAAAAAAAATTAAAAAAAATAAAAAAAAGAAATCAGTAAGCAAAGACAGACTACAAGAAAAATATACATATAAGACCCAAACCATGCCAGGCTTTAAGTTATAAATAAAACGCTACAATAAATAACCAAAAAAAAAAAAAATTGATAAAAAACTTTCCAAATTTGATGAAAACGTTAATCTACACATCCAAGAAGCTCAATCACTCATCAGTTTCACTCCTCCTCATTCTAATCCCATTTTCCAGGCAACCCTAAGAATACTTTCTTAAAACACAAATTGGATCATGTTTCCTTTACTTAAAATTCTCCAATGGCTTCTTTTTGCATTTAGAATAAGAGTAATTAATTATGGCTTCCATGACTGCTGCTTTTCTTTCCTGCCTCCCCTCCAGCCTCATTCGACTCCTCTTGCTTCAGACCCAGTGGCCTTCCTCCAGTTTCTCCATCACCCCAAGCTTTTTCCTGTTGCAGGACCTTTGCACGGGCTCTTTTCTCTTCCTGGTGCATCGTCTCCCCATCTTTTGCATTGCCATTTTTTTCTGTTTCCAAGCTTGAATGTTACTCTCTCAGAAATGCCTTCTATAACCACTTTGCCTTTATTATTTTTATCTCAGTCTCTGGTTTATCTTCTTTATAACAGTTATCACAATTAAAAGAGGAAAATTGTGGTAGGATACTCAAGAAGTTGTAAACATTGATTAATTCTAGTAAACAGAACTCAGTAACTGAGGTAGGGAAGTACATATTCCTCCATAATAGAACCTTTTGTACGTATGCATGTACGACTTAAACAAATTTTTTAAATCTAGTTAAATTTTAAAATGCCCAATGTTTAACAGACACTCAGTATCTATTTCACAAATGAATAAAAAACACAATTATCAGATGTTTGCCTCAAGTTTGTTTCTTTGGTTTCCTAGTACCAAATAGGAAAAAAAAGTTAGAAGGTAAAAAAATTTACTGGGTCCTAAGGAGGTTGCATTATTTTCCTAGCTTTGAGATTTAAGGCCCTAATTTATGTGTCCAACCCTCACTGTTGGACTCTTAAATGCTTTGGAGTTTTTCACATTTATAAGTAATAATGTGAGTAACGTCTGCTGTATTTTGGAATATGTCTTTAAAATAAAGCCTTAGAGTGGAGGAGGGATAAATTGGGAGATTGAGATTGACATATACACACTACTGTACATAAAATAGGTAACTAATAAAAACCTACTGTATAGCAGAGGGAACTCTACTCAATACTCTTAATGGCCTATATGGGAAAAGAGTCTAAAAAATGAGTGGATATATGTATATGTATAACTGATTCACTTTGCTGTACACCTGAAACTAACACAACATTGTAAATCAACTACAATAAATTTTTTTTTAAAAGCCTTAGAAATGGGATTATTAAGGGAGAATGTGAGCTTTTTAATGAATTTTGCCACATTAACAAAATAAAAAGCAGCTGAGGGCTTCCCTGCTGGCGCAGTGGTTAAGAATCTGCCTGCCGATGCAGGGGACGTGGGTTCGAGCCCTGGTCCGGGAAGATCCCACGTGCCGCAGAGCAGCTAAGCCCGTGCACCACAACTACTGAGCCTGCGCTCTAGAGCCCGGGAGCCACGACTACTGAAGCCCACGTACCTAGAGCCCATGTTCCGCAACAAGAGAAGCCACCGCAATGAGAGGCCCGCGCACCGCAGCGAAGAGTAGCCCCTGCTCACCGCAACTAGAGAAAGCCCACGCACAGCAACGAAGACCCAACACAGCCAAAAATAAATAAATAAAATAAATAAATTAAAAAAAAAAAAAAGCAGCTGAGATGGTCATTTTGGAGTAAAACCTGGGACAGTTTATTGAGGACATCAAAGACAAAAATCAAAGATTTTTGGAAAGTTTGGAAGCTGTAGATTCAGAATTGCAGTATTAATTAATAAAAGTGGAAAAAAGATGAAGAAATTGTTTGGGGATTGAGTGGAAGAGACTGATTTTAGAATGTAGGTTTGCTTTCACAGTTTCTGTGTACTCACGATAATTGCTGAAGTTATTTCTCATCCTCTATAATTACTTATGATATTAAGTTTAATCCCTCTCTAATTCTCACCTAGACTGTTAAATTTATCCGTAATATGTATCTTGCCAAATCTTCCTCTGTTGTACTGCCAGAATCCTCTTTCCCAAATAAAAATCTGTTCTCCATCTCATGCCCCATTTCAAGTTTTATTGATTCATCAACTTGTGATGCCAGCTTGGCCCCTTCCTGTGGTGTTGCAAGGCAGGCTTCCCAGATCTGGCCCAATCTCCCTTTCATTGTCTCTCCCTACACTCTGCCTTCAGCCCAACATAACCCTCTTTGGATTGTGGTATTAGTAGCCACACGGAGTTGTGATACTGTAAATGTTCATACCCCAGAAGTGAATGCCTTTATGACAGTTTTATTAGAAATCGAACTAGTGATACAGCCTTCAGTAATTTTACTAGGAATCAGAAGATCTCAGTGATTTCAAAACAAAACAGGGCAAAGACATTTCTTTTACCCATTCTATGTGTTTCTGTCTTTGCTCACAACTCCCTGCTATATTTTGTGTGTCCTCTCCCTACTCAGTTCTTAAAAAAAATGACCTCCTTTGATAAATTATTCCCTGCCTTTTTTCATTTAGATTTTGCCATGTTATATATGATGATTTTTTTTTCAAATCTTTTTAGTCTTGTTCAAATACTCCCATTTTCTAAAATGAGTTTTCTTAAACTTTAGAATATTCTGGCTGAGTTGAGATGAAGAGCCTAATTCAGCGTTCTCTATTTGACACTTTATTTTGAGAAAAAGTAAATGAAGCAATTTTTTTGGTCTTTTCTTAGCATGTAGATATTTTTAAATGCTGAAAATGGAAAGAAAAGACCATTTCAGTTTGATCATCAAACTTCATGAAAATTCTGATTGAGAAAATTAAATGAGTAAGGATTAATAGATATATGCGAACTGTATTCTTTGTTTCCTCCCCCATAGGTCACTTCAGGGATTTGTTTGTTATTAGTTTGGGTTTGTGATGTGACCTTTGGATATCCCACTTGTGAAAATATTTTTGCACTATTAGCACATCTATTCTTAGCTCAGATGTTTTTAGCACATGTATTTTTAGAACATATACTTTAATATTCTACCATTTTTCTTCTATACTTGTATGGAAACTCAGGGGAATTAAAAAGAAAAATGTAATTGTGTAATGTTAAGTACTTTTTACATTTAAGTCAGTTGTTTAATCAATATTGTGACTTTATTTTATACTTTAATTTGGCACATTTGCAAATGTTTTGAAGCAAAGGACAGTTTTTGAATTAAATATTGATGAGATTGATAGTTCTTAAATACTATATAAGTAGAGTAAATTTTTGCTCGGTTAATTAATTTACCCATTTACAATTACAATTTAATTGTGCACTGAAGACACACTATTATATATTCTTCAAAGACTGCTTGTGTTATTGTAAAACAATAGGGATTTCAAGGATTTTAAAATAAATTGGCTTTTGAAACATGGTAGACTGACTCTTGTAATCTCCCCTTCAAACACATAAAAATGCTGGATAAATTACAACTAAGACGTGGTAAGAAATAGAAAATGAAACTTCAAGGAAACGAAGGGACATCTTGCTGACATTAAGAGGGAGCTCCATACCAGAAGGGTAAACACTCAGATAGGCACTCCAACAGGAAAGGGGGGTGTGAATATAGGCCCTGACGACTGGGGGCTTAAGTTTTAAATGTCTCATGGAAGTCAAGACATGATTTGTTATATCTGCTCCCTCTCCCTCATTGCTGATTGTTTCATGATTGATTGTTGTTTTTAGCAATCATTTTATTGTGACTCAACTTCAGTGGGTGTTGCTTTTTTTCATAGGAATCCTATGTACCGTGGGTATGAAAGTGGCAGTATGGAGTGATTATACATTTACTGTTTTCAGGCTACTCAACTGGGACCCGTTACTTACCTTGGATTTCATAGCTATGGATTTTTCCAAACTACTGAGTTAATTTAAATTCAGTGGCTTAAGCTTGGAGTTTCTGTCTCACCAGAGAATCATGTACTCTCATCACCTTTTTAAAACAGAGAACAGTTCTTTCAAGCCCAGTATTAAAGGACTTACTTCTAAGCATTACTTGTATATTCTCTAAGCCATATCTCCTAGAAGTTCAGATAATAAACTATCAGGAAAAGACTAAATAAAAGGTAGAAAAATAGGTTCATAATGAAAAAGAAAACATGAAAAAATGAACAAGGAGAGTTTCAAATTCATGCATCAAAAAAATATTGAACATCTATATGTCTGCATTATTCAAGGCACTAGTAGTACAGCATTTAAGAAAGCAAATACAAATCTTCGTCCTCTTGGTGCTTAGCTTCTAGTGGTTAGAAAGAACTAAATAGAATTTCTAAAATTATTTTAAAGAAGAAGTCATTGAAGAAAAATTAGTGCACTGCTTAAATACCAAATGAGCACAACTGAAAAGAGAAAGAATAATGTGATATAACAGCAGTGGCAGTGGTAGTTGTAGTAGCAGCTGCTAACATTTTTGAGCACTTCCTTTATACCAGGTATTGCCCAAAGTATTTTATGGAGTTGGTATCATTATCATCTTTATTTTACAGATGTGGAGACCAAAGCACAGAGAAGTTAACATTGAGACAGGGTCATGATGCTGTATGATAGACTTCTTAAACTGCACACTTAATCACAACATGTATTTATCGAATATATTTGTCACTATATTCCATTTTTGTGTTGCTATACATTTGCAGCTATGTGTTATTTGGTTCATTGGTGGCAAAATGGCCGATCTAGTCTAAAATTAATTTTGCCTGCTACTTAATAAATCATGCTGTGCTTGCCTTTTTTTTTATGTAAAAGTGCAGAATTTCATGAATTTAAAGAGAATCATCTTATAGAGTGAGTTAGCTCTGATTCCTAAGAAATTAGAGTTACCAAAGAATCAACCACATTTGGTTTAACAGATACCAAGCCTTTCTTTCCTGTATTTCTGCTCCGTAAGCTGAGTTTAATCATGAAAAAATGTTGTTTTGTGACTCTAGATTAATTAATGACTATGCCTCTGTTTAAAATTAGATATCAAATCTTTGTAATTGGGTCTGAAACATCTAGACTGATTTTTTAAAGTTTTGTTTCATGATTGTTTCTTCTAATAAGAGGAACATTTCTCCCTTAGCCATTTCATTTTTGGCATTTATATTAACAGCCAGAAAAAAGTTGATTGTGGAACATTATTGATCTATTTTGTGAAATTAAAAATTTAACCTAATTTTTTAGCTTATTGGTTGTCATAACTCCCAGTTTAAAAAAAAAATCTTCCCTGCACTTTCAAATTCCCTCCATCAGTCATAATTTTTCCTTATTTTAATATTCCTATCATGCACTTAACCTTTGCTGCTTCATATTCTACTTAGGTGTGTGTGTCTTACTTTCATTAGTATTGCAGTGGCTCTTGGTGGGCTGGTCCCTGTAGATTCACTACTATGTCATGTTTCTTTGTCTTCCTGAAAGTACACCCCCTCTTTGATGTTTCTTTGTTAAGTGTTGTGGTTTTTTATGGAAATTGAATTGATGATTTGGGAAGAGCCAAGTACATTGTGGTCAAGCCCTTGGCCCACTTGACCTTTCCAGTTCTTGATTATCGGTGAGTTCTTCATTCTGAAGACATTGGATCACCTCAACAATACCTTCCCCTCAAAATTGATATCAGTAGGCCAGACAAATGAAATCATTATGCCTGGGGCTTTCATCTATATCTTTCTAAACCTTCAGATTGAAAACTACCATATCTTCTAACCAAATTTTAGGATGCATTCAACTGTTGAATGCCTAGTTTTCCTTTTTCCCCCTCTACTATTTTGTCTGTTCTCCCCCTGTCACTTCCTCATTGCCTTCCCTCATCGATTAGCTAGCTCCTTTCTGTCTGTTGTCTTCTACTTGGGTCCTCTCTATCCTCTTGCCTTCTCTCATCTCAATGTCTCTGGCTGTCTCGAGAACATTGATGCATTTCTTTGTTCATGCTTACATCTATCTGTCTTTCCACAAAACATATTTTTTCTCTATTTCCTATCTTTAATTGTCTTTAGAATTCACATGGATTGAATGCCTTTCTTTTCTCATTGTCTTATCCTCTGTATTCAACTTATGTAAAAAATAAAATAAAATAAATCAGTGATGGTTAAATGAATTCTGGCTCCAATAGGGCAAAACAAGAATCCTGGTCAATTTCCTTCCTCCAATCTCTACCCTGAATAGCATGATCTCTTCATTTTTTCATTACTGTTTAGTTCTTTTCTTACATTGTACATACCACATAAGGTTGCTAGTATCTCTGATCAGGTCCTTTGATGAGAAGTTTTAGTAAAATGATCTGTCCTTGCAAAACATCACAGGACCTCAAGAATTTTGTTTAGTGCTTGTGATTCTCTATTTGAAAGCATTGCTTATAGTGTCCTGGGGTACTAGAACAGTGTTCTACCCAGCAGGAGGGATGGTTATTATGTACTGTGTCTGGCACACACTGCTATTCTACAAATATCAGCTTCTGCTGATGTTCATGATGATGGTGACAGTGTGGGTGAGTGTTTTGAAGGCAAAAGGACAGAAGTAGGAGGAGAACAGAGACACCAGTAATGAGGTGGGGGTACTGGGAGAGCGTGAGGCAGGAAGAAATAGCTGCTGGGACAGATGGATTATAACATGTGTTAGTTTATCTTCATTCACCAGCCTCTGGGTTTTAGAAGGAACCAGTAGTACCACATCAAAGCTGTCCGCATCAAACCATCCAGATGGCTCATTCTCCCCTGCTTCATACCATGTGGCTATCGGAGGACTGACGCTCCTCCACTCTATCACCTTCAGTCATCCATCTCGTGTGGGCTGGGGGCAGGGAGGGAGCTAAAGGATAGTGAGGTGAAAATAGGATGAAGATTTAATTAAAGTTCCTGAGTGCCTGCCAGATTTAATCTAATTCTCACAACTTTCTGACACCGACATTCTATTAGATCCACACACCAGAGGACACAGTGATGCAGCCACATCCTGCCCCTCTTTTCTTATGTCATTGCCTTTTTGGGTATGCCTCATCTAAGTCAGATTCGAACCCCAGGAAAGGCTCCATCTTCTCTCCGAGCCTAGTACTATTTTTTTTTTATTTTATTTATTTATTTATTTATTTATTTATTTATTTATTTATTTATTTATTTATTTATTTATTTATGGCTGTGTTGGGTCTTCGTTTCTGCGCGAGGGCTTTCTCTAGTTGAGGCAAGCGGGGGCCACTCTTCATCGCGGTGCGCGGGCCTCTCACTGTCGCGGCCTCTCTTGTTGCGGAGCACAGGCTCCAGACGCGCAGGCTCAGCAATTGTGGCTCACGGGCCTAGTCGCTCCGCGGCACGTGGGATCTTCCCAGGCCAGGGCTCGAACCCATGTCCCCTGCATGGCAGGGCAGATTCTCAACCACTGCGCCACCAGGGAAGCCCCCTAGTACTTTTTTAAAAAAACAAATTTTCCTGATGTTTTACCCACTCTATTGAAAAGCAAGCAACACAAACCAACAAAACACTATTTTGTTGTTGTTTGTTTCTTCATATTACTGAAGACAAGTGAAAGGAAGATTCCAATCTAGATGCATGCAAATGTCTGCACTTCTGTTGCATCCCAGCATGACTGTTGCCATGCTTATGGTGTATGTTTGCAGATAGCATTGTAATGCTGTGCATTAGGAATTGGGGGTGACTACTTGCACAATAGTATGTATGCTACTGAGTGAAAAGGGTGATAAGTAATGATGTAGATGGAGGATCTTTGGAGTACAGATTTATCATTCTCTTGATCCACCATCCAAATTCATTTTAAAATTGAATTCAGGTTAATGATGATTTTAAGTTTTTTAAAAAATAAGTCACCTTTGACTGGTTTCATTTTCTATCACTAATGTAAGTGAGGGACCTTTTTTTTTTTTTGTCTTTTTTGTTTTAAAATAATAGAAGAAAAAAGGAACAGGGAATTAAAAGACTGAAAGAGAAACAGCATGTTGGAAATAGGCAAACATAAGTATTCAAAAAGATAGGACATTAATTTTTTCCTATAGCTAGAGTTGGGAGAATAAGGTATGAAAAACATATCATTCAGTGTCCTCAGTATATCCTGCTGTGGTGATGTCACTATAATGGGGTAACAAAAAAATTTAATTTTACTATTTTACTGACTAAATTCCCTCTTGTTTATCAAAGTGGCCTGCATCCTGCTCAGTTCTGCTCAGTAGAAAATAATGTGATTATGAGTTTCTACTGTATATAATATTAAGAATATAATCTTGGTTTTATTACAATCAACTTTCTTAAATTTTTTTTTTTTTTTTTACTGGTAACTTATTTTTTATTGAACAATAACATTTGTTGCTGTACAATATTGTGTAAGTTAACAGTGTACAATCTAGTGATCACAATTTTAAAGATTATACTCTATTTTAGTTCTAAAATATTGGCTGTATTCCACACATTGAACAATATATCCATATAGCTTGTATTATACCTAATAATTTGTACCTCTTAATCCCCTACCCCTATATTGCTCCTCTCCCCTTCCCTCTACCCACTGATAACCACTAGCTTGTTCTACATATCTGTGAGTTTGCTTCTTTTTTGTTATATTCATTAGTTTGTTGTATTTTTTAGATACCACATGTAAGTGATATCATACACTGTTTGTCTTTCTCTGTCTAATTTCACTTAGCGTAATGCCCTGCAAGTCCATCCATGCTGCAAATGGCAAAATTTCATTCATTTTTATGGCTGAGTAGTATTCTATTGTATTTGTACTTTATGATGATAGCCATTCTGACAGGTGTGAGCTGTTATCTCATTATGGTTTTTTGTTTTTGTTTTTTAATTCAAACAGAAAGTCACAAAAATTATAATCATCCTCATCAGTTCACTCAGTCCCATGTAGTTAATTTTTTTTTTCATCTTGATCTTTTGTTAGCACTTTTATGAGTTCATCAGTTTTTCATTAGAGTTCTGAAAATGCTTATTCATTCAGTTTTTTTTTTAAATCTCTGAATATCCTTAAGATCCTTGAATTTTTATGTCTTTAGATTTGTGTTCATGTTTATGATATTTGATAAGTAATTATTCACAGGCCTTATAGAGTTTTAAAGAAATTAGCACTCCCATTTGAAGATCAATGTCTTCCAGGGCTGGATAGCCCCTGCCATTTGCTAGGATGAGGTTGGTGCAGGGGTGTTTCCGTCTGGCAGGGCGCTGGAGAAGCGGGTGATGGGACTGGAAGCCAGACTTCCTCTTTTTAGTGTTCTGTTCAGGTTTTTTCCAGCTTCTTGGAACCTTCTTTGTTAGTGGAAAAACTCAGGTAGTCAAGTTGGAAAAGTGTTCTCTAGATATTTGTCTTATAGATTCCGTTAATTTTGTCTGAATATTAATCTTCAGTTTAAAACAATGATACCATAGATTTGGGCTTGTTGAAACAATTTCAGTTTCTGTTCATGCTGTTTCTGTCCTTCTTTTTTTAACTCTGGTCTCATTTGTTATAGGTTTAGCAGTTTCCCTACAACTCTTGCACGGAGACATTGAACAAATCAGAAGGGAATACTCATCAGTATTTTCTCATGGAGTATCCATCACCCGGAAGTTGGGTTTCTCTAATATTATTATGCCTGGTAAGTGACTTGGGATGCACTACATGATGAAATATGGCTACTTTGTCTGCTTTTGATGCTTGAGAAATTTTTCAAATTGTCAGCTTCAAAGAGTTCAAATGGGCCATGCTTAAGAATAAAATGAGGTATTTAATTCTTTTTTTAAAAAATCTTTACATTTTTATTATATTAGGGTGGATAACTTGTGGGGGTCATGGTTGCATTTCATTATGACCATAATAGGATAACTGAAGTTGAATACAGAAAATATTTTACCCTCTGGTGGGAAGTGTTATTGAAGTCATTTAGGGGAAATCCTGACAGGTTTTGGCAAGAACAGTTATTGAGCAATGGTTAGCCTTTTTGGAGGATTTTTCCACCAAAGATATGTATGTATATGTGTATATAAATAAGCAGCCATATGCAAGCGCCATATGTATTTCTATACATCTCCTAGTTCTATTTGTATATATAAATCAGATCTATATTAGCAACCAAAAGAGACTCCAAAAAAGTGTTTGTTTCTGAGTGGAAATGGTAGAAGTTAAGGAGATTCACACCATCAAAGTAAATGCCAAGTAATAGTCTTTCTCAGGGCTCTACATCCTACTTTCCACAACCAAGAAAAAAAAAATAGAAGGACCAAATAGTCTCAAATTGTCGACAGTATTTTTAGAAATGAGATCCTTTAAATCACTGTTTAAATCCCATGTGTAAAAAGCAAGCAATGGAAGTTGCATCTGACAGGCCCCTGGTGCAGTTATGAGACTGATGGTAGGACTGTTGTCCATAAAGACCTAACATGATGCAGAAACTGACTGGCATTGACTGTCGCGGCATTTTGTGATCTCCTGACGGAAATTCATTCGTGCAGGAAAGCCTAAGAGAACAGCCTGGATAGTTTCCTGAGATGGCCTGACCTAGCTTAGGGACCCAGTCTGCCTGAGCATCTTCTGTTAACTATTGTCGAAAATGACTGTTTACAGCACTGTTTACTTGGCGGCATGTTATTCAGTGGCTCTTGCAACCATTCATTATTCCTTTCAGTTGCTATAAATAGCTGGTATTTCCTCTTTAACAAAAAAAGAAAAAAATTTCATCCCACTGGGAAGCAAATTGATGGGTAAATCTAATATAAAAAGCATATTTTAGAACAGAATGCAGCCAGCTGCTAAAAGAATTCCTCAGCTTGGTCTCCGAGCAGTATCATTGAGAAATGGAAAAATATCAAGCAACATGACACTTCACTGGCTGAATAATTGTCTGGGGTGTGCTGTGCTCACGCAGCTCTTGTCTGGCTTTAATGATGAAAATGAGCTTTCTGTGGAATAAGGCTCGCTTCTGTCCCTTTCCCACACCACGTTGTAATGACGAGGTTCATGCTGACCGGGGAATCAATCCTCCCAGACACACGTCTGCAGTGCCCAAGACTGCAAGAGGTTTTTTTTAAAGCACTTTCTTCTTTTTCTTCTCTCATTTTTTCTTCTTTGGCTTCTGAGTCTTTCAAATTAGATGGAGAAGGGAAAGATGTGTGTATTAACTTAAACAGCTGAAAGCAACTTTTGGAATGTTTTACATTGGCAAACATAACAGCCATTGTTTTGTTTTCCTTTGTTATTTTTTAGAATTTTGACTCGTCAGTTAATTCTCACTGGTGGCTCTGATGAAAACTTGAGCTGAGTTTTCAATAAGAAAATATATGTGAACAGCATTTCTGATCCCAGTGTTGTATTGACAGTCTGCTAGCATGATGGGTTTTTTTGTTTGTTTGTTTTTCTTTTGTTTTTCTAGACTTGTTCTTCAGAGTTAGTATTGTGATAGGGGTCAGGATGGGTGAAGCACGTGTTTATACCTACAGGACCTTCATTAACTTAGTTACTGCCTTTCTGCAGAATGAATTATCTGTGGTCCTGACACTAACAGGAACATACACAAAACTCTTCTTCAGGGTCACAGAATGTCATCAATGCCAAACTCTTTTTGGGATGGGAAAACCGTGGAAACAGAGATTCTCCCCTTGGTCTGGCTTTTGCATGGGCTGGTCTCGGGAATGTCACCTGGTATAAGGAGACTACCTGCCCATATGCTTTCGGCCTGTCATGAAGTCCTCTGAACCCTTCCTGTTGCTAAGGGTCAGTCATTCAGCACTTTATTTCTTAGAGTACCCAGTTTCCAAAGAAGAAAAGTTACCCTCTGTGAAGCTCCATCACTGCCACCTACGAACCAAATAACTCTGCAGAAAGTTCCATGGTCTGACCTCTGAGCCCATGAGAGGGAGGGCAGTGAAAATGTTTCAGTCAGTGCTCTCCAGTTGAAATACAGTGCGAGCCACAAATGTAATTTTAACTTTTCTAGTAACCATTTTAAAAAAAGTAGGAAGAAGGAGATGAAATTAATTTTAACAATATATTTTATTTAACCCAATGCATCCAAAATATCGTTTTAATAGGTAATCCATATAAAAAATTCGTAATGAGTTATTTTACACTATTTCAACCTAAGTCTTTGAAGGCTGGTAACTACTATACGTTACAGCACATCTCTTTTCAGCCAAGTCACATTTCAAGGACTCAGTTGCCACATGTGGCAGTCGTTATGGGCTTGGACAGCCAAGGTCTAAATGTCTTAACAGACTGCACAAAGCAGAGCTCGAGCCGTTGCTGAATATCAGGAAGGACTAAGTTTCCATCCACCAGACGCTTTGGAACAAAGCTGGCCGATGTGTCAGGAATGTCATGGGAGGTCAGGCGGTGTCCTCCTCCCACCCTAAGGGTCCATTCTTATTCTGAGTTTATGCTTCTTTCTAGGCAATCATCATGGTCTCCCTACTTTATCTTCCCTGCCTGTACCCTCTCTCCTGGAGACTTGTTGTCACATATCAACCAGTAAAACTATCCCTCTTTGTTAAGGAACACCTAATTAATACCTTCCAGTGCATTCACTTTTAATACATCTTGGCAGTTCCTAATCCTAAAAAGAATTAAGGAAAAGTGGTAGACTGATAGGGGAGGGAAGGGTTGAGATTTGGAGGCTAGACGCTCACACTGAAAACGATGAACAGAGCCTGTGTTTCAAATGGTTGCCAGCAGTAGTAGCTGTGATAGTGATTTCCAGATTTGTTTAAGTTTATTTTACAAGTATTTTCCAGAGTAAGCCTCCTTTTCCTTTGGTCTTTAGGCAGTAGTTCAAATAAGTCAAATTTCTATTTGGTCAAAGTTGACTAGATAGTGATTTACAAGACTGGGGTAAGAAGAATGTTGTAGAGGTGTTTGCTTCCCACTTAAGAAGATAAATAATTTTATTCTTTTAAATATATATATATTATTATTATTTACCACTTACTGACAGAGACATGTACATCACCAGATGGAATTGCCTCAAATAATCCTTCTTTTGGAGAAAGCAAGTGGGACCCTGCTTTATTTGATGTTCCCTAAAAGTATATCCTAAATCTAACCAAAGCTCACCACGCCCCAGTCCAAGTCACTGGACCTCCATATCATATAGGTGCAACTACTCTGCTTAGATCTGAACCCCTGATCATGCCACCAAGGGGTGGTGGTCTTTCACCCAATGAATGCCACAGTGACCAAAGAGAGGGGGAGGCGTGTCACCCTGAGGTTGGATCCCAGCCCCAGATCACATTGGGGAAGAGGCTGCTGCCCCCAAATTATGAAGCTTACATGCCCCACTTGCCCAAGGGTGTAGGATTTCCCCAACAGGCACTACCAGAAATGCATGCGTTGTCCTAGAGTGTGAAGGGCAGCCCATCCCTGCTCCTATCTCTGCACCACTGTCTGGAAAGTCCTTCTTGGCTGCTGTTGTATCATTTGCCATTGCTTGCTTGATAGTCATAAACAGAAATTAGGGCTTCCCTGGTGGCGCAGTGGTTGGGAGTCCGCCTGCCAATGCAGGGGACACGGGTTCGTGCCCCGGTCCGGGAAGATCCCACATGCCGCGGAGCGGCTGGGCCCGTGAGCCACAACTACTGAGCTGGTGCGTCTGGAGCCTGTGCTCCGCAACGGGAGAGGCCGTGACAGTGAGAGGCCCGCGCACTGCGATGAGGAGTGGCCCCCGCTTGCCGCAACTGGAGAAAGCCCTTGCACAGAGACGAGGACCCAACACAGCCAAAAATAAAAATAAATAAATTTATAAAAAAAAAGAAAAAAAAAAAAACAGAAATTAAAAAGCTACCCCCTCAAAAGTTTAACATCTCAGAGTATTCTTTTAAAATAAAGCAAAACAAAAACGAGAACAGATATGTTTTACTGAAGTGTACTCTATGTGAGAAATCCAAGGTTAATTTTTCATTCCATGCATAAGTATTCCCTGTGTGTGGTCTGCCTTGATTTCCTGTTACTTGTGAATCTTACCCCTATCCCTTACCCTGCTGCTCCCCCCTCCACCGCTGCCCTGAAGGTATCCTGAAGTAGTAGAAGCCTAGGTGTGGATGGCATATTATATTAGTTTCCTATGGCTAGTGTAACAAATCGTCACAAATGGGGTGGCTTAAAACAATGCGAATGTACTATTTTACAGTTCCGGAGATCAGAAGTTTGCATGAGTCTCACTGGGCTAGTATCAGAGTGTCAGCAGGGCTGCATTTCTTCTGATGGCTCTGAAGGAGAATGCATTTCCTTGCCTTTGCCAGCTTCTGGAGACCCCCTGTACTCCTTGGCCCATGGCCCAACATCATTCAACCTGTGCTTCTCTCATCATATCCCCTTCTCTGACCCTGACCTTCTGCCTCCCTCTTATAAGGACCTTTGTAATTATATTGAGCCCACCCTGATAATCAAAGAAAATCTCCCCGTCTCAAGATTGTCAGCTTAATCACATCTGCGAAGTCCCTTTTGCCGTGTAAAGTAATCTATTCACAGGTTCCCAGGATTAGGACCTGGACATCTTTGGGGAGGTAACGGGGTGCCTGCTACACACATGAAGGTCTATCCAGCTCAACCATGTGTCCAGTGCATGAATGTCTTCCTGAGGTCCCTGAGGATGGTTTTCCGGCTTGTACTTGAGTATTAATAATGGCCAAGATCACACCATCACATCTTACATCTTCTCTCAAAATGACCTCTTTCATGTTGAACTCGTCTCACTCTATCTTCTATCCATTGGGTTGAGTTTCTCTGCTTGTAACCTCAACATTTTCAAATTCAGTTAACTCTCTTGTCTCCCTCATCTCTCCTCTGATGGGTCCCTTCTCCATATCCTTTATGGTCTGGATGATACCGTTTCTGTCTGTCTCTGTCCTAGAAATGAAATCAGTGCTTCATAATTGGTCTGACCAATCAGGGTGAGACTGATACCTTCCTTGCTCAAGGCACTAGTCTTTTGGAGACAAAGGCTGAATTGCGCTAGCTTATTTGATGGATGTTCTCATCCTATTGAATTACATTTTCATGGGTAAAGCAGAGATACGGATAGTACATTGGGCATGTTTCTTAATCTCTATACTTTAGTTTCCTCATCTGTAAAATGGAAATAATAGGGCCTTTCTATAAGGTTAATGTGAGGATTTAATGAGATATTCTACTTATAGCACTTGGCAAAGTACCTAGCTACTGTCTATCTGCTACTGTCTACTACTAACATCATCATCATCATCATCTAAGTTCACAAAAACCCGGAGTCTTTTATGTATGTTCTTTAGTTTTTAAGAAGGACAGTGGGCTTCCCTGGTGGCACAGTGGTTGAGAATCTGCCTGCCAATGCAGGGGACACGGGTTCGAGCCCTGGTCTGGGAAGATCCCACCTGCCGCGTAGCAACTAGGCCTATGAGCCACAACTACTGAGCCTGTGCGTCTGGAGCCTGTGCTCTGCAACAAGAGAGGCCGCGACAGTGAGAGGCCCGCGCACCGCGATGAAGAGTGGCCCCCGCTCGCCACAACTGGAGAGAGCCCTCACACAGAAACGAAGACCCAACACAGCCAAAAATAAATAAATAAATAATTAAAAAAAAAAAAGGAGGACAGGAACTTTTCTTTTCCAGTTCCAAAAATAACAGCAAATATCTAGCACAGAAAAGGCACTGGACTAGCCCCTGTGGCTGGGACAGTGGTTTACTTGACGTGATGAGCATGCCCTCTGTGCCTTTATCCAGTTCATTCATAGGACAGGATCAAGGATCAGGGTTTTCAGCTACTGATAAAAACCTCTTGCCTGTTGAGGTCAAGCCATAAATCAACCCCATTTGATTGTAGTCACTGAACTCTTTGGATTTGTTCCTACTGCTGTGGCCTTATCTCTATCTCGTCTATAGTGATGTTTTGAGAAGCCTTCACATGTGTAAAGGCTTCCCAGCCAGTGGGCCTGTGAAAGAGAGGAGAGTGTCAAGCACATCAAATTTACAGAGTAATAAGTTTAAGATGTGCAAGGTATTAATAAACATTGTCAGGCAAGTAGCTTTTCACGATTGGTGCTATGACTCCATTTCATACTCAGTTTATGATTTCTCTCTTAATTACCCAAGGTGCTTTCTTAACACCATTTGGGCTTATTAGTGTTCTCCAGAGCCAACCTCAAGTGTATTGACTTCAATTAGCACTTGTTTCAACTCTATCCTGCGTATTTTGGCAAAACGTGGCACCTTGCAGTATTAGAGCATAGCAAGCTGCAGATTCCTGGGGGGACACATGTAGAATGGCATCCAGGAGAAATGTTCTTGTCATGTATTCTCTTTTCAAAGAAATCTTATTTTAGTCTAAAAATTTTGCAAAAGATACAGAGGGTTACAGGGACAGGGACAGGGACAGTTAAGAACAGAAAACTAAAACATATGTATAAGGTGTTTAATTTATGAATGTGTTATGGTCCAAGAAGTTCTTTTGTAAGTCACAGAAAACAGCAAGCATAGCATAAATAGTCTCGGCCCTCCTACTGCTTCTCCCATCCCTACCTCTGCCTTTACCCCTTCCCTACTTTAATAACACAGAAACTTGAGGCCCCAAGGTTTATCTTACCCTGTCTAGACTAATGTCACAGAGAAGAGACAGTAGCAGAGAAAGACTTGAATCCAGATCTCCTTATTCCAGTCTTCCTGTGACCCTACATTTTTTTAGGCTTATTTGAATTCAGAAGAGAGAGAAGAATCCAGCTAAGTTATAAGCTAAACCAGCTCTAGGGGTCCATTTGGGAAGCACAGGCCATTTGTAACTTTGGTCCCTTTGGAAACACACCATAGCTTCCACAGATGTCTCATCCTCTTAGTGAGGGCCTCTCTCATGTGACACCCCCTCTCCTCCATTCAACACCCCGTCTCCTCTTACTTTTATCCATGGCACTTAGCATTATTCAGTGTGCTCTATGTTTTACTTCTTTGTTCAAGACCTACTCCTACTAGAATCCCTCCACAGGGAAGGCATTTTTGCTTTGTTCACTGCTGAATCTACTGGGCCTAGAATAATATCTGGCACATAGTAGGTGCTCACGGTATATTTGCTGAATGAATACACTAAGAAAGAATTTCCTGGCACTGGCAGTATGTTACTGTCCCCCCACCCCTGTTCTTCTCTAGGGCCAGCCTGCACACAGCGGGGGGAGACAGGTTGCCTTGCAAACCTCCCTCACCGACCCCCTCCCCGCCCCCCGTCTTTGCTTAAGTCAGAGTTGCCGGTCCTTCCAACAGGTGAGAGTTGGAAGTCCCCCTCCCAAGAAACACTAACTCTCCGTTTTGCGTGACAGTTAATCCCCATGTGGTTTGGACAAGCTAATCACTCACTATGAGAAATTTCCAAGGTAAAAACTCCTGTAGCTGTACTTCCCATTAATCAGTGTGTGTTTTACAGTCTGTGTGTAAGCACGGCCACTCATCATGTGTCACCTACTCCAAGAAGCAAAGGAATTTTACTACTGTTAACTAACATCTTTTGCTCTGAAGTACGTTGATTTTTGTGTTGTTTTTTTACCTGCCAAGTCTGTTCGCGGGAAAACTATTGTCAAGAATTTCCTCTCGGATTGTTGAAATAGCACGTGTGCAGACCGTTAGCATTGCAGACCTGTTTTGAGTTGAAATTGATGGCTTCAGAGGACAAAGTTTGTGAGCTTATTTATTCTATAATGGAATTGTTAAATAGCACTGAGAATGTGTGTTACGTATGTATGAATACATATATATATAAAATGATAAATTTATAGTAATTAAATGAACTGGGTTATAAAAAAACTAGAAAACTTGTAAAATTTACTGGACCATTTTCTCTTAAAATTTTTTTTTAATGGATATGGTTAAAACAAAAAACCTTCAAAGCATACACATATAATTTTACATG
The DNA here is from genome assembly GCF_009873245.2 of Balaenoptera musculus. Lineage (NCBI taxonomy): Eukaryota > Metazoa > Chordata > Mammalia > Artiodactyla > Balaenopteridae > Balaenoptera > Balaenoptera musculus. Next base: position 38,301,364 of record NC_045793.1, read on the forward strand.
TGTTGAAATACGTTGCTTTTCTCCTGGAATTCCAAGTTCATTGCCTTTCCAGGTTGATTTGTGTGAGTTGTATGAGAGTACTGAGAAATTCATAAGACAGAGACCATTGTATTAGTTGTTTCCACTAATGTATTCCTTATATACTCTTTGTAAAGGGTGGGTGAGACTTCATCCTTTTTAGAGCTTATTCAGTTTCTCTCTTTTGTGGCCCATCTGTTTCCTGTTCAGCCAAAGTCATTTGCAAATGATGTTCTCATTAAAAGTTGGTCTTTATGAAGGAAGGTTACCAGGCACACTGGTATTCCGTCATGGTTTTGAAAGCTAGGGTACTTTCTTATAAACACTTTGGTCAGGAAGTTTGAGAAATTTCCCAAGTGTGGGCATATTTGTATGGTTATTGTTCCTTCTGGTGATTTACTTTCTTAAGGAGAGATTTTTTATTAGGAAAAAAAAATATTGCTTTTGGGCCTTCAAATGTTTGAAAGCTATGTTAAGTAAAAGTAAATTCAACCTTGCCAACCTCACCAACACTTACCTTCAAAAACTTTCTAGTCACACTTTGTTTACTTACTTCTCATGTCCGCATCCACTCACTGCTTACCCCTAATTTAATTCTTACAGGAGAGATCAAAGCATGCTGTCAAGCGTGTTTGCCTCTCTTTGCTAGTTGGCATTATATTCTGTTTTTTTCTTGCAGTAATAAGAAAGGGGCAAGATGAAAAAGTATTCAAGTTTATAAATAGCCAATGGAGAAACAAAACTAAATGATATATGTGTACATAGACTATGTCAGTTTGAATCCAGGGCCTTTCTCATTTGTTTTATAGCTTGATGGCAAGAAATATTAAGCCAAGTGTGTCTGTATGACTGACTTATTCTACATCTGTGTTCATAAACACTAATCTGGATTCTTCCAGTAGTGAGATCATTTCATCCATGAATTTTGGAAAAGATTTAAATTGTAACTGTACCCTTTGCAGTCCTATCATTTTCTTCCATTTAGGTATTTCTTCTTCTCTAAATGCTGTGACTATAAAGTATTAAGACTAGTTTCTTTGAGCCACCCCTGCTAGGCTGTCATTTTGTAATCACACCTCATAAATGAAATGAGGGAAATATTGAAAAATGGTGAAATTTGACAACACCTTCCTACCCAGGCCCAGTACTGTCCTCCTAAATGTGCATCTTCAGTATTGCTAATTCAGACTAGCAGAAGCTGGCCTTTGCTTTTCTTGGATGTTGGTAGTAAGGGTGGGGACCTTTTTATAAAAGTATAAATATTGTATATTTTACTTTTATATGTATGCTATAACACTATTTTTTATGAACTAGTTTTTCTTGATAGAGTACTTTATTACACTTTTTACTATATATAACATGGTTTCAATTTTCCTCTCCTACTAGGTGAAATGCGGAATGATTTATACATCACTATAGAAAGGGGAGAATTTGAGAAAGGAGGAAAGAGTGTGGCCAGAAATGTGGAAGTTACGATGTTCGTTGTAGAGAGTAGCAGCCAGACCTTGAAGGTACGTTAAAGCTGGATTCTTTTTGGTAAAACAATTCCACATCCTTGCTTTGGGTTCATCTTTAATGCGATCAGTTAATTTCTGATTTGCAGTATTTCCAATCTTATTTTTCTTTTCCACCCCTGTGTAGTTTTTTTTTTTTAATTATGAAAATGCCTTTCAGAAAAGAAAGTAGGAAAAAAAAAAGGCTATTACAGTTTGTTTAATTGTGTCAGCAATGTCCTCATAACAGCTATTCCTTAAATGCAGCATTTTTATGCCATTTCATTTTTCCCCTTTCATCTGTCATAGTTTGGAAGATGCATACTTTTGCTTTTGGCAATTAGTAAAACAAAACAAAAATCATATGTCATTCCATGTATTTTCATTTTAACCAAAATAGGACATGAGGATTAAGCTATTACTAATTGGGGTGATAATATCAGGTTCCTTTACGGAAGTGAGCCCGGGGCTTAGTGAGTTTTACAGGAAGGCACAGAACAGGCTTTTGGCTGTGGCAGGTTGAGAATTTTATCATGTAGTTGACTCCAAATTGGGCACGCAGTTGCCCATCTCACTCATGTCACTGAGGTCCACCCTTAGCCGAGTAGACCCTGGGAGAGCAGCCTCAGGATGAAACAGACACAGCCTGTCAGCAGAAGCAAGTGCAGAAACAGGCCTGTAAAGAACTGAGGAGGTAATTTCACATGAAGTGCTCTTTGGGGAGCAGGCAGATACAGCAAAGCAATTGCTCTACTCCTCCCCATATCATCTTGAAATGAAGCTGTCTTTAACCTGCATATTTCCTTTATTAGGATTTTATCTCCTTTGGCTCTGGAGAGCCACCAGCTAGCGAGTACCACTCCTTTGTGCTTTATCATAACAACAGTCCCAGGTGGTCTGAGCTACTGAAACTTCCTATCCCTGTGGATAAATTCAGGGGAGCGCACATCCGCTTCGAGTTTCGGCATTGTTCCAGTAAGTGTTTGGCAGGATTGTCTCCATGGCTTTGTTGTGCTGGGTAGTCTGCTAACTGAGCTGAAACAACAGTGTGGGCTAATCTGTAGAAAGTGTGTGACAAACCAGAGACCTCCACAAGGGAGAAACGAAGGTGAGTGAAGTCCTGGGAGGTGAATGGGCTCACTTCTCGAAGAACCAATAACCTCTGTGGAAACATAGATGCAAGAGGGGAAGGAAACAAAATACCTATGGAAATCTACAGGGTTCTTCTTAAGTTGGTCACTTTCATAAAAACCAGTTCATCACTCTCACATTCTGGAAAGACTAGATAGAAAGAGAAGATGCAGTAGTAAAGACCTGACTGGCTCAGGTGGTTTTAGGCAGTCCTGACCCATCTGCTGTCTCTCCAGCCAAGAGCTGATCCAGCTCTCAGACAGCTCAGGGGGACCCTCGGGGACTTTCCTAGGCATGTGAAGTCACTAGAAAAGCCTCTGATTGGCTCCAATTCATATTGATTTGCATATATCTACATCACCATGCATTCTCAAACAGTATTCAAATGAGGATCAAGTAATGTCAACTCAAACAGGTCTTAGAGATGATGTGAAGTAATTTCCCCATTTTATAGATCTAAAAAACCCAAGACATACAGACGTTACAGGATTTATTCATGTGGACATTACTTATCCGTAAAGTTATCATTTCCTGTTGTCTCTATTTTAATTCTTTTGCATTCATTACCACCCTCTGAAGCCCCCACTCCCTGCCTCCACCAGCCCCCAATCCAGGGATCTTCTGGTTTTCCCTGTGCCCCAGAAGTGTGCACTTCTGGTCGTGTACATTGTGACCAGAGAAGGTTCTGGTGAATCTTGCTTCAAGAGCAGTATAATAATCAAGAGAGGGACTTCCCTGGTGGCACAGTGGTTAAGAATCCACCTGCCAATCCAGGGGACATGGGCTCGAGCCCTGGTCTGGGAAGATCCCACATGCCGTGGAGCAACTAAGCCCGTGCGCCACAACTACTGAAGCCTGCATGCCTAGAGCCCGTGCTCCACAACAAGAGAAGCCACTGCAATGAGAAACCCGTGCACTGCAACGAAGAGTAGCCCCCTCTTGCTGCAACTAGAGAAAGCCCGCGTGCAGCAACAAAGACCCAACACAGCCATAAATCAATCAATCAGTCAATCAATCAGTCAAGAGATAGAGAAGAATCACATTATTGGGGAAGCAGCAGGCTCCTCTCCAGTCTGAAATGAATGGAGGCATTGCCAGTAGATATGCGGTAACCTCGCCTGAGTGCTATGTAACTCGCCCAAGATTCAGGGAGGGGAGAAGGACTTTGTCTTGTTGTTGGGACTTTGCAATGTTTTGGATTAGCTCAGAAGCTCCACAAGTTATGCTTTTGTGGATGTTTCAGAATATAGGGAGATGGCTAGCAGGGTCTTACCATTCTTCCAAATTCCTAGAAGAGTTTCATGGGTAGGATTTAAAGTGGGAAAGCATAAAGGACTTTCCATGGTGCCATACCATTCCTTCCACCAATCTTTGTTATAAATTCTCACTTGGGCCTAATATGAGCTTTGAGCTTTAAGGAAGAAAAAGAGGAAAATAAAAGTGAAATGGGAGAAAAAGGAGAAAGAACATTTGGAGAAAGTTACTATAACTCAGAACTTGGAAACTGGACTAAAGGTGATTTTCAGTAGAACCTGTTAGATCTCTGCCATCTTGTCCTTGTACTTCAAACATTGTCCACAGGGTATTTTTTTTTTTTTTAATGTTCATTGTTAAAATTCAGAAGAAACAGCAACATGTAAAGAAGAAAGAAAATCCCTACAAATAATCAGTGTAGTCATTTTATCACATGAACTTCCAAGTGTTCTTTGTGTGTACATGTATTTATTTTAAAATATTTATTCATGAAACAAATATTTATTAAATACCTGCTATATGTCAACCATTTTACTGGGCATTGAAAATACATCAGTGAACACAACAAAATACCTCCTCTCATAGATCTTTCACTCTAGAGAGGGAAGACAGACAACACTTGGGCAAATAAATCTATAATATATCAAGTAGTGTTAAATACAGTGAAGAAGACTAAACTAGAGTTAGGTGCTAGAAAGCAGTGGTGCTATGTTGCTATTTTACATAGGGCAGTCAGGATAGACCTCTCTGATAAAGAGGTGTGTCAACAACAACATAAAAGAAGTGAAGGTGTGAGCCTCTGGGTATCTGGGGAAAAAATATTTCAGGCATATAGAACAGTAAGTATAAAACACTTGAGGTTGAAACATGGTTGGCACTAAACAAGGTTGGCACTTCCAAGGAATAACAAGGAGGCCAGAAGGAGCAAGTGAGAGAGTTTGGAGGTGAGAACCAGAGAGGTAGCAGGGGAGCCAGATCCCCTATTGTCTTTTAGGTCATGGGAAGGACTTTGGACTTTATTTGGAGTGAGAAGAGGCATTAGAGGTTTTAGATTGAAGGTAAGTCTGACTGCTATATGGATGATAGATTGTAGGTGGGCCAGATGGGAACAGGCCACTTAGGAGGCTTATGCAGTCCTCCAAGTAAGAGATTTAAATGGTTTGATTCTTTTCTACAGATTTATTGACAGATTGGATGTGAAAGAAGGAGAAAATTCAAGGTTGACCCCAAGATTTTGGCCTCATTATGAAGTGGTCATTTAATGAAGTGGGGAAGACAACAGGAAGAATCTGTTTGGAGAGCAAAAATCAAACATTCCATTTTAAATATGTTAAGGCTGAGAAGTCTATTAGACATTCAAGATATCAAGTAGGCAGTTGAATGAGATCCAAGCTGAAGACTTAAACGTGATAATGAGAACATATAGTTCAGTGGTGTGCTGTAAATATTTAACCAGCACTCAGGGTGATGGAGAGGGAAGGGGAAGCCCTAAATTATAGCATTTGCTGATTCCATGGGGTAAATACTCCCACCATGGTCAATTTCAAGCTGCCAACTTGACGTCACTGATCTTGGAGTTGGGGAAAGATGCACACTGTCAGCTCTTGTGAGCCAGTACAGGCCAGCTCCAGCACATCACAGATGTCGAAGATTTTCAAAGCCATGAGACTGGTGAGATGTCTAAGTAAGTTTAGATAGCAAGGGAAGTCCAAGGATGGATCCCTGGGGCACTGACACCTTTAGATTTGGAGAGATTGAAAAGTAGCCATTATGTGGATTAAGAAGGAATAGCCAGTGAGGTTGAAGAAGAATCGAGGAAGAATAGAATCCAGGAGACTAAATGAAGAAAGTTTTTCAAGAGGGGATTAATCAGGTGTGTCAGGTGCCAGTGATAATAAGATAAGGACAGAGAAATTATCACCTGATTTGGCATCATGGAGGTCATTGAACCTGACAAGTTGTTCTAGTGGATTTGTGGTGTTGAAAGCCTGGCTGGAGTGAGTCAAAGAGTAAGCTGGAGAAAAGGAAGGGCAGGCAGTGAGTGTAGACAAATCTTTTGAGAAACTTTGCTATAAAGAATACAGATGAGTAGAGAAGTGGGATAGTAGCTATAAAAAAAAGTGGGTCACCGGAAGTTGGTTTTTTGGTGGTGTTCTTTTTTAAGATGGAGCTTTTAAAGCATGTTTGTTAGAGAGAAATCATTCAGTAGAGAGGAAAAACCGATGTAGAAGAGTGGGGACAGCTGTAGGAGCAGTGTCCTTGAGTTGGGGAAGGAGCAGGGGACCCGGTGCTCAAGGTTAAGAATTCGCCTTGGGTAAGAGCAGTTCAGGTCTAGTACAGGAAGACAGATGCAGGTGGGTAATAGGTGGATGCTAGGGCATGTGGGAATTCTCTCTACATGAGCTGAAAGTGAGGGAAGTGTCAAGGTATTGGAGGCTTGAGAGGAGGGAAGAATGGATGAAATTATTGTCTGGAAAAGTAGAAGAGTGAGTTTATTAGGTAAATGTAGAAAGTTTGCCTATCCCAGGGCACTTCTGTGATTAGTGTAGGCATGGAATGAGCCACAAATTGGATTTTACAAGGGTGCAGTGTTATTAGTGGAAGTGTGGACGGGAGAGAGATTGAGGGTATTTTCAAGGAAGTGATTAGAATGATGGACCACAGAAATGGGAACTTGGAGTGGAGGGGATGGAGGGATGGGTCAATAAACTGGGGGTCCCGGGGGCAGAATTGTTGGAGTTGAGGTACAAGAAAGGATGAATTGGAAAGTTAGGAGGTGGAATCCATAAACTCAGGGTTTTTATTAGTAAAAGGGGATCATGTTATGCATATTATACATAACAGTCCATTCAGTTTATTAATCCTGATCTAATAGCTCAGGACAAAAGGCCATGTACTTTAAACTTTGTTTGGTATTTATTTGTATTTTATAGCAGAAGGCAAATTTGGGGAAAATGTTGCTTTGTTCCTTATCTTTGCTAATTTTATGCATCTTGGATTCTTTTTGTCTTTCTGAATTGAATACCAAAAACCACACCAAAATGGCAGTCAAATCAACTTGGAAAATTATTTGTAAATAAGTCTTCTCCCCTAAATCATAAGTTCCATATCCAGCACTCTCATTGACATAGAAATCTCTTCCCAGAGATCTTTGCTGTGACTTTTGTTTAACTTTAAAGAGTACTGATATTTCCCCAGTTTACCTCTGGGGTTGAAATCAATGATTTAAAAAGAAGAACCGTTGCTATAATCACATTTTCAGGGATGTCCTCATGCTAGGGGCCTAAGCTAGCCAGCCAGAATTACTACTCTCTGTGCAGGGTTCCACGTCCCTGTGGATAAATGCCGGAAGCAATGTGTTTGTTGCTAGAGCCTCTTGTCTAATCCTCAGGATCAGCATATCTGACATCTCTACTGAGGGTCTTACTGCATCCCAAAGCCGGACTTCTCTATCAAGTATAACCAGCCCATAATGGCTGCGAGCCCTGCAACTCTTCCCTACACGTCTAAATACAAGGAGAGGGTCCAGTTGAACAAACCAGGTTCTTTCCATGCTTTCTCCATTTTTGGAGAAAAGGAAGGTGTGTGGAAAGAACTGCAGTGGTACTGAAGAGATCTAGAACAGGTTACCTGACATTGTAAGATCTCAATTTCCTTCTCTATAAGCAATTGCCAGTGACCCTTGACATTTCTAGCTGTTGTAATTCACAATTAGGCATCTGAAAACCTCATTGCCTCATTTCCGACTCCCAGAATACTACTTCAGGAAGCTCTTATCAAACTATAGAATGCTGTTTATGTTTTTCAGCATGCCTTATTCCAAGGAGGTGGCTTCCGTAGGCTCTGTGTTTACACATGTGGCTGTAGGGAGAGTTCTGTCATGGACCAAAGCAGAGCTGAGAGCCTCCCTTTCCAGGAGGAGTAAGCAAAATATTGCATTTCACATTCATTCATCACTCGTTCATTTGTTTACTGTACATTTATTAAGAACCTACTATGTTCTTGGCATTCTTTGAGATACCAAGCATAGATTAAATTAATTAGACAAGAATCCTGCCCTCCATGGTGCTTACGTTCAGGAGTGGAGGGTAGGTTGTGAGGAGAAGAAACAGGAAATCCACAAATTTAAAAACAAAAAACAAAAAAACCCACCATAATTTCAGATAGTGAATCCCATGAAGCAAATTAGTCAAGGAATGTAACTTACAGATTATAAGGCAGGAATATGGGGTTAGAGGGTGGCTACTGTAGATAGAGGTCCCATCATAAAAGCTGCTCTTCATTGTGTAAAAGGAGCTGGCGTGTGTGTGTGTCAGGGGGTATATTTCTTGATCACGCATCATCACAGTCTATGTATCTGAACACAGTTGTGTAAGCATACACTTAAATAACTGACTAATTTTCACAGGGAATTATACTCAATATCTTGTAATAACCTATAAGGGAAAAGAATCTGAAAAAAATATATATATATATGACTGAATCACTTTGCCGTATACCTGAAACTAACACGACATTGTAAATCAACTATACTTCAAAAAATTAATTCAAAAAAATTGACTAATTTTTTTTTCCCCTACAGCAAAAGAGAAAGGAGAGAAGAAATTGTTTGGCTTCTCCTTCGTCCCCCTGATGCAGGAAGATGGTAGGACTCTTCCAGATGGCACTCACGAGCTCATTGTGCATAAGGTAACGTCAGTCAGATGTTGTGGGCAGCTGTGAAAAACAGGGCTGAATTACTAACTCACTGTGGAAAAGAGGAAAAAATGACTTCAAAGATACTCTTCTGGAAGATTGCTGACAGGGAGAGTGTCTTTTGAGAATATTGTCTCTATATTCTGTCATATTCTAACACCTATTTTAAAGATGATTTATTTTTTCATCTTAATTGAAGTGTAGGTATTTGGGTAAGTCTATAGGGTGACCTTAAAGTCCTTTCCCTTGCTGTGATAGGATTAGATAAACCTTACAAATAAATTTTTAAATATTCCCAATACCTGCTTTCTTATCTGAAGATCTGTATATCCCAGAAACAAATTTAGCAAGGTCAGCTTTACATTTTTCTTGTCTGCTGCTCTCACTAAGCAAGCAGAGAAATGGCTGTTCTTTGTCATGACAACTTTAGTGGTTGTTACTTTCTATTTTTTCCATCAAGAATTGTCATAAAAACATTTGGAATAAAGGATACTGTAGGAGGCAACAAAAAGAAAACTCACGAAACAAGAGATCCTTAGAAGTTATCGGAGAATACCAGTAATAATGAAGTATAGAATAAAAACACTAGCAACTATGAAAGAGAGAATTAAAGTACGTGATCTTCTCCAAAATATTTCTGCTTTGCGTTTCTCCATTTCTGTAACCACATGCTATTCCAAGCTCTTGTCAACTCTCACCTGGGCTAACTAGTCCTGCCGACCTGCACCTTATCTCCCTCTAGTTCATTTTCCAGCCAGCCAGGGCGACCCATCTAAGGTGCAGATCTCACCAGGCCCCTTTCTGATATAAACCCACTGAAAAGCTCCCCATTGCCAAGAGGGAAAATTGCAGGCTCTCAGCATGTGTCAGGCTGCCTCTTTCCTATTGCTTCACCTCTCACCACTTCCGGTCATCTACCTGATGCCATAGCCACATCCAGCTCTTTCTGGTTCCTCACCTCCTGCCTGCTGGTTCCCCCAGCTCCACCTGGCACTCCTGGCACACCTGCCTCCCCCTGTCTCCCCGCAGCTGACACCGCCTCATCCACAGAGGCGCACCTTGGCCAGACCTTTATTCAGGAGAATGATCCCCACGCCCCAGCCCCCTACTCCCTGATTTCCAGCTGGCTAAGTGCACTCCCATGAGTTCCCTGGATATCTGCACACATCTCTTACCATTGTCCTCATTACATTGTCCCGTGATTGTCTGATGATCCCTTGACTTACTCTGGTAGATGTATGAGCCCTTCAGGAGCAACAACTGTGTCAGAGGGGTTCTGGCATGCGGCAGATGTGCGGTGAAGATATACTGAATGAATGAAAGAGATTACAAACAAAAACTTTCTTTACCTTTGGATTATTGCTAGTAAAATGAGTGTCCCTGCACAAGACACCTGGTAATTTTTGTTTGTGCATGTATATATATGTGTATATTTCTTGAATCATTTATTTTCTAGTTGTTTGGAACACATCGACTACAAACCGCAGGGCAGGCCCTCTTCTAGTGACTGGGAATAAAGTGGCGAACAAAACAGTTAAAGTCCCTCCATTTCTGACACGTACATTCTCTAGACTTCAAAAGTGACTTAAAGGAGCTCACAATGTTAAAATACAAAGAAAAAATATTTTAAAGCAGAGTAACCACTAAAGCAAACAGAGGAGCTAAATGCACTAGACGCCTGAGATGATCTATTTATATCACCTTTAGGTCTGAGGCCCCTTTATGTGATATGGGTAACATGACAGCCAATGTCTTCAGCTACAGTTTTCCAAAAGACATAAATGGTACTTGATATGAATGTCTGTGATCTTGCCTCTGCATACCATTAAATCTTCACACAGAAAAGGCAGGGCTAAGGTTATCATTAGCTTCCTAATAATATTTAGAAGAATAAATCACTTCTTTATGACATTTCACCATGTGGGCTCTCTCACCTGTGGGTCAGAGGGTGTTTTTTGGGCAGGTGCTAAGTTTCCAGTCAAGTTCAGGTTGACTTCCTCTAAACTAGTATGAATAACACCAAGATTCTTACTTGCTAATTAGAGATACCCATATACTTAAAATGCCAGGAAGACAGGTAGCAGAGCTTCCTTCTCCATGTGAGCATTTAGGAGTCCAACTGGTATTGAGTCACAGACAATCATTCTACTCTGTTACCAGGGGCCTGTTGTGGTGCCTTTGGCAGAACCCTTTTTCTCAGAAGTAGACCTTTGAATCATCTCAAGCCCTTCCACAAATTTTCACTGAATACCCAGAATTCCAATCCATAAAGCATTATGAAGATTTATTTGAGCATCAACAATTTGAATGGCAGGTGTTCCCAGTGATCTTTCTCCATCACAAAGAAGGCTGAGGATGGTGTTTGTAGATCATCTAATTTGGGGCAGACCTACGTTGTGTAGATCCATCAGGAAGCATTAGCTCCACAGAAAAACGCTAAGTAGCTGAGTTGTCTTATGATTAGGGTTATTCATTGTTGCTTAAAGAGGTATGGAATACCTACCAAGCATAACATCTTACGTTTTTCGTCTAGCTGATGCCATGGTTTTCTTTTTCATAGCACTGAGCCAAGAAGTTCAGTTTCAGCTTAAGGCCACTTGCAGGTTATGATTATAAAACCATATTATGAGCATGATGCTTATCCTTCCTCTGCCATGGCAGGAAGGAGCACAGCCTCCTGATGACTGCAGCCTTGAATTTATTAATTTAAAAAAAAATGAACGAAAAAAACGAAAAAAGTTAGGGAGAGGAGTGGATTTCAAATTATTGGGTAAAAAAAATAGCCCATTTAATAAGTGGTGTTGAGGGCTTCCCTGGTGGTGCAGTGGTTGAGAATCTGCCTGCCAATGCAGGGGACACAGGTTCGAGCCCTGGTCTGGGAAGATCCCACATGCTACGGAGCGACTGGGCCCGTGAGCCACAGTTGCTGAGCCTGCGCGTCTGGAGCCTGTGCTCCGCAACAAGAGAGGCCGCGATAGTGAGAGGCCCGCGCTCCGCGATGAAGAGTGGCCCCCACTTGCCGCAACTAGAGAAAGCCCTCGCACAGAAACGAAGACCCAACACAGCCATAAATAAATAAATTAATTAATTAATTTAAAAAAATAATTAGCAAAAAATAAAAAAATAAAAATAAGTGGTGTTGAGATGACCACAGTGGGTGTTAGAGGGAAAAATAAAGAGCTGGATCACTACCTTGCTTCTTAAACCAAAGCAATTTCCAGATTATATGTAAAAAATAAAACTGTAAGAGCCTATATACTATGAGTGAACATTTTTAGAAAGTTTAGGTAAAGAGGGCCTTTCTAATGATGCCTCTCAAATGTTACAAATCAGGTACAAAAAAATGTGTAACTTTGGCTAAATAAAGTTTCGAACCTTTTTATCGATAAACTCATCATAATCAAGGTTGAAAGACACATGATAAACTGAAACATGGTTGCAACACAGCTTACAAAGGGGGACTATTCCCAATTTACCAAAAGTTATCACAAATAAGTAAAAAAAAAAAAAAAAAAAGAAACTTTGCTAAATGCTACAACCAAGCTATTCAAAAATAATAAATGCAAGAATATAAAATAAATATATGAATAATCAAAGAAATGTAAGTTAAATAAAGAATGGGAAATCTTTTGGCCTATTAGGTTGGTAAAGACTTTTAAAACTGAGAATTGGCAAAGAAGATTAAAGGGAAATGAACACTCTCTTGCAATCATAGAGGAAAATGTGAGTAGTATTGTCTTTCTGGCGGACAGTTTGGCAATACAATATTTTAAATGTGTATATCCTTTGGCTCAGTCATTCCACATCTTGGTATTTATTAGGAGAAGATAATCAGATAAGGTAAGCAAACATGATTCAAGGATGATCATTGCAGATTCCTTAAAATATGGAAAACTTGAAAGTAATCTAAATTACCAATAACATAGGTCTGGTTAGATACGTGAGTTAGTTATATCCATATAATGAATGAAATACTACATAGTTATTGAAATAATCCCTAGTGAAAATTGTTACGTGCATAGAAAAATGTTTATAATATATTGATAAACAGCATTTTATATATGCATGCATTTAGTGTAAGACCATTTTTATAAAATTATGTAACTGCATGTCCGCATGTATATATGTGCATAGCAATGCTTGGAAGGATGTCCTAAAATATTAACAACGACTTTATTTTTATTTTTACATTTCTTTTTTTTTTTTCTTCCTTTTCAGTGGTTCACAGAAAAAAGTTTTCTCTTTTTTTTTTTTTTACATCTTTATTGGAGTATAATTGCTTTACAATGGTGTGTTAGTTTCTGCTGTATAACAAAGTGAATCAGCTATACATATACATATATCCCCATATATCCTCCTCTTGCGTCTCCCTCCCAGCCTCCCTATCCCACCCCTCTAGGTGGACACAAAGCACCGAGCTGATCTCCCTGTGCTATGTGGCTGCTTCCCACTACCTATCTATTTTACATTTGGTAGTGTATATATGTCCATGCCACTCTCTCACTTCGTCCCAGCTTACCCTTCCCCCTCCCCGTGTCCTCAGGTCCAGTTCTATGACTGCATCTTTATTCCTGTCCTGCCCCTAGGTTCTTTAGAACCACTTTTTTTTTTTAGATTCCTATATATATGTGTTAGCATACGATATTTGTTTTTCTCTTTCTGACTTACTTCACTCGTATGACGGTCTATAGGTCCATCCACCTCACTAAAAATAACTCAATTTCGTTTCTTTTTATGGCTGAGTAATATTCCATTATGTGCCACATCTTCTTTATCCATTCATCTGTCGATGGACACTTAGGTTGCTTCCATGTCCTGGCTACTGTAAATAGAGCTGAAATGAATATCGTGGTACATGACTTTTTTTGAATTATGGTTTTCTCAGGGTATATGCCCAGTAGTGGGATTGCTGGGTCATATGGTAGTTCTATTTTTAGTTTTTTAAAGAGCCTCCATACTGTTCTCCATAGTGGCTGTATCAATTTACATTCCCACCAACAGTGCAAGAGGATTCCCTTTTCTCCACACCCTCTCCAGCATTTATTGTTTGTAGATTTATTGATGATGGCCATTCTGACTGGTGTGAGGTGATACCTAATTGTAGTTTTGATTTGCATTTCTCTAATGATTAGTGATGTTGAGCATACATTCATCTGTTTCTTGGCAATCTGTATATCTTCTTTGGAGAAATATCTATTTAGGTCTTCTGCCCGTTTTTGGATTGGGTTGTTTGTTTTTTTGATATTGAGCTGCATGAGCTGCTTGTAAATTTTGAAGATTAATCCTTTGTCAGTTGCTTCATTTGCAAATATTTCCTTCCATTCTGAGGGTTGTCTTTTCATCTTGTTTATGGTTTCCTTTGCTGTGTAAAAGCTTTTAAATATCATTAGGTCCCACTTGTTTATTTTTGTTTTTATTTCCATTTCTCTAGGAGGTGGGTCAAAAAGGATCTTGCTGTGATTTATGTCATAGTGTTCTGCCTATGTTTTCCTCTAAGAGTTTGATACTGTCTGACCTTACATTTAGGTCTTTAATCCATTTTGAGTTTATTTTTGTGTATGGTGTTAGGGGGTGTTCTAATTTCATTCTTTTACATGTAGCTGTCCAGTTTTCCCAGCACCACTTATTGAAGAGGCTGTCTTTTCTCCATTGTATATTCTTGCTTCCTTTATCAAAGATAAGGTGACTATATGTGCGTGGGTTTATCTCTGGGCTTTCTATACTGTTCCACTGATATATGTTTCTGTTTTTGTGCTGGTACCATACTGTCTTGTTTACTGTAGCTTTATAGTATAGTCTGAAGTCAGGGAGCCTGATTCCTCCACTCCGTTTTTCTTTCTCAAGATCGCTTTGGCTACTCGGCGTCTTTTGTGTTTTCATACAAATTGTGCAATTTTTTGTTCTAGTTCTGTGAAAAATACCATTGGTAGTTTGATAGGGATTGCATTCAATCTGTAGATTGCTTTGGGTAGTATAGTCATTTTCACAGTGTTGATTCTTCCAATCCAAGAACATGGTATATCTCTCCATCTGTTTGTATCATCTTTAATTTCTTTCATCAGTGTCTTATAGTTTTCTGCATACAGGTCTTTTGTCTCCTTAGGTAGATTTATTCCTAGGTATTTTATTTTTTTTGATGCAGTGGTAAGTGGGAGTGTTTCCTTAATTTCTCTTTCACATTTTTCATCATTAGTGTATAGGAGTGCAAAAGGTTTCTGTGCATTAATTTTGTATTCTGCTACTTTACTAGATTCACTGATTAGCTCTAGTAATTTTCTGGTAGCATCTTTAGGATTCTCTGTGTATAGTATCATGTCCTCTGCAAACAGTGAGAGTTTTACTTCTTTTCCGATTTGCATTCCTTTTTTTTCTTTTTCTTCTCTGACTGCTGTGGTTAAAACTTCCAAAACTATGTTGAATAATAGTGGTGAGAGTGGGCAACCTTGTCTTCTTCCTGATCTTAGTGGAAATGGTTTCAGTTTTTCACCATTGAGAGTGATGTTGGCTGTGGGTTTGTCATATATAGCTTTTATTATGTTGAGGTAAGTTCTCTCTATGCCTACTTTCTGGTGGGTTTTTATCATAAACGGGTATTGAATTTTGTCAAAAGCTTTTTCTGCATCTAATGAGATGATCATATGGTTTTTATCCTTCAGTTTGTTAATATAGTTTATCACATTGATTGATTTGCATATGTTGAAGAAACCTTGCATTTCTGGGATAAACCCTACTTCATCATGGTGTATGATCCTTTTAATGTGCTGCTGGATTCTGTTTGCTAGTATTTTGTTGAGGATTTTTGCATCTATGTTCATCAGTGATATTGGCCGGTACTTTTCTTTTTTTGTCACATCTTTGTCTGGTCAGGTATCAGGGTGATGATGGCCTCATAGAATGAGTTTGGGACTGTTCCTCCCTCTGCTATATTTTGGAAGAGTTTGAGAAGGATAGGTGTTAGCTCTTCTCTAAATGTTTGATAGAATTCACCTGTGAAGCCATCTGGTCCTGGGCTTTTGTTTGTTGGAATATTTTTAATCACAGTCTCAATTTCAGTGCTTGTGATTGGTCTGTTCATATTTTCTGTTTCTTTCTCGTTCAGTCTTGGAAGGTTATACCTTTCGAAGAATTTGTCCATTTCTTCCAGGTTGTCCATTTTATTGGCATAAAGTTGCTTGTAGTAGTCTCTTAGGATGCTTTGTATTTCTGCGGTGTCTGTTGTAACTTCTCCTTTTTCATTTCTGATTTTATTATTATTTTTTTTTAATAGAGCAACTGGTGGCAGAGAGAGGTAATTATCTTAGTCCCTTGATAGATTCTTTATTAATTTATTTATTTATTATTTTTGGCTGTGTTGGGTCTTCGTTTCTTTGCGAGGGCTTTCTCTAGTTGTGGCAAGTGGGGACCACTCTTCATTGCGGTGCGTGGGCCTCTCACTATTGTGGCCTCTCTTGTTGTGGAGCACAGGCTCCAGATGCGCAGGCTCAGTAGTTGTGGCTCACGGGCCTAGTTGCTCCGTGGCATGTGGGATCTTCCCAGACCAGGGCTCGAACCTGTGTCCCCTGCATTAGCAGGCAGATTCTCAACCACTGCGCCACCAGGGAAGCCCCCTCTGATTTTATTGATTTGAGTCTTCTCCCTCTTTTTCTTGATGAGTCTGGCTAATGGCTTATCAATTTTGTTTATCTTCTCAAAGAACCAGCTTTTAGTTTTATTGATCTTTGCTATTGTTTTCTTTGTTTCTATTTCATTTATTTCCGCTCTGATCTTTATGATTTCTTTCCTTCTGCTAACTTTGGGTTTTGTTTGTTCTTCTTTCTCTAGTTTCTTTAGGTGTAAGGTTAGATTGTTTACTTGAGATTTTTCTTGTTTCTTTAGGTAGGCTTGTATAGCTATAAGCTTCCCTCTTAGAACTGCTTTTGCTGCATCCCATAGGTTTTGGGTCGTCGTGTTTTCATTGTCATTTGTCTCTAGGTATTTTTTGATTTCCTCTTTGATTTCTTCACTGATGTCTTGGTTATTTAGTAACATATTGTTTAGCCTCCATGTGTTTGTCTTTTTTACATTTTTTTCCCTGTAATTCATTTTTAATCTCATAATGTTGTGGTCAGAAAAGATGCTTGATATGATTTCAATTTTCTGAAGTTTACTGAGGCTTGATTTGTGACCCAAGATGTGATCTGTCCTGGAGAATGTTCCGTGCGCACTTGAGAAGAATGTGTAATCTGCTGTTTTTGAATGGAATGTCCTATATATATCAATTAAATCTATCTGGTCTATTGTGTCATTTAAAGCTTCTGTTTCCTTATTTATTTTCATTTTGGATGATCTGTCCATTGGTGTAAGTGAGGTGTTAAAGTCCCCCACTATGATTGTGTTACTGTCAATTTCCTCTTTTATAGGTGTTAGCAGTTGCCTTATGTATTGAGGTGCTCCTATGTTGGGTGCATATATATTTATAATTGTTATATCTTCTTCTTGGATTGATCCCTTGATCATTATGTAGTGTCCTTCCTTGTCTCTTGTAACATTCTTTATTTTAAAGTCTATTTTATCTGATATGAGTATAGCTACTCCAGCTTTCTTTTGATTTCCATTTGCATGGAATATCTTTTTCCATCCCCTCACTTTCAGTCTGTATATGTCCCTAGGTCTAAAGTGGGTCTCTTGTAGACAGCATATATATGGGTCTTGTTTTTGTATCCATTCAGCAAGCCTGTGTCTTTTGGTTGGAGTATTTAATCCATTCACGTTTAAGGTAATTATCGATATGTATGTTCTTATGACCATTTTCTTAATTGTTTTGGGTTTGTTTGTGTAGGTCCTTTTCTTCTCTTGTGTTTCCCACTTAGAGAATTTCCTTTAGCATTTGTTGTAGAGCTGGTTTGGTGGTGCTGAATTCTCTTAGCTTTTGCTTGTCTGTAAAGTTTTTGATTTCTCCATCGAATCTGAATGAGATCCTTGCTGGGTAGAGTAATCTTGGTTGTAGGTTCTTCCCTTTCATCACTTTAAGTATATCATGCCACTCCCTTCTGGCTTGTCGAGTTTCTGCTGAGAAATCAGCTGTTAACCTTATGGGAGTTCCCTTGTATGTTATTTGTCGTTTTTCCCTTGCTGCTTTCAATAATTTTTCTTTGTCTTTAATTTTTGCCAATTTGATTACTATGTGTCTCAGTGTGTTTCTCCTTGGGTTTATCCTATATGGGACTCGCTGCGCTTCCTGGACTTGGGTGGCTATTTCCTTTCCCATGGTAGGGAAGTTTTCGACTATAATCTCTTCAAATATTTTCTCTGGTCCTTTCTCTCTCTCTTCCCCTTCTGGGACCCCTATAATGCGAATGTTGTTGCATTTAATGTTGTCCCAGAGGTCTCTTAGGCTGTCTTCATTTCTTTTCATTCTTTTTTCTTTAGTCTGTTCCGCAGCAGTGAATTCCACCATTCTGTCTTCCAGATCACTTATCCATTCTTCTGCGTCAGTTATTCTGCTATTGATTCCTTCTAGTGTAGTTTTCATTTCAGTTATTGTATTGTTCATCTCTGTTTGTTTGTTCTTTAATTCTTCTAGGTCTTTGTTAATCATTTCTTGCATCTTCTCAATCTTTGCCTCCATTCTTATTCCGAGGTCCTGGATCATCTTCACTATCATTATTCTGAATTCTTTTTCTGGAAGGTTGCCTATCTCCACTTCATTTAGTTGTTTTTCTGGGGTTTTTTCTTGTTCCTTCATCTGGTATATAGCCCTCTGCCTTTTCATCTTGTCTTTCTTTCTGTAACTGTGGTTTTTGGTCCACAGGCTGCAGGATTGTAGTTTTTCTTGCTTCTGCTGTCTGCCCTCTGGTGGTTGAGGCTATGTAAGAGGCTTGATGGGAGGCTCTGGTGGTGGGTAGAGCTGACTGTTGCTGTCATTTTTCTTGTTTCTTGAGGTAGGACTGTATTGCTATAAACTTCCCTCTTTGAACTTCGTTTACTGCATCCCATAGGTTTTAGGTCATGGTGTTTTCATTGTCATTTGTTTCTAGGTATTTTTTGATTTCCTCTTTGATTTCCTCAATGATCTCTTGGTTATTTAATAATGTATTATTTATCCGCCATGTGTTTGTATTTTTTACAGCTCTTTTCCTGTAATTGATATCTAGTCTCATAGCATTGTGGTCAGAAAAGATACTTGATACGACTTTAATTTTCTTAAATTTACCAAGGCTCGATTTGTGACCCAAGCTGTGATCTATCCTGGAGAATGTTCCATGAGCACTTGAGAAGAAAGTGTATTCTGTTGTTTTGGATAGACTGTCCTATAAATATCAATTAAGTTCATTTTTTTAATGTATCATTTAAAGCTTGTGTTTCCTTCTTTATTTTTATTTTGGTTGATCTGTCCATTGGTGAAAGTGGGGTGTTAAAGTTCCCTACTATGATTGTATTACTGTTGATTTCCCCTGTTATTTTTGTTAGCATTTGGCTTATGTATTGAGGTGCTCCTGTATTGGGTGCATACATATTTACAATTGTTATATCTTCTTCTTGGATTGATCCCTTGGTCATTGTGTAGTGTTCTTCTTTGTCTCTTGTAATAATCTTTATTTTAAAGTCTATTTTTTCTGATATGAAACCTGCTACTCCAGCTTTCTTTTGATTTCCATTTGCATGGAATTCTTTTTCCATCCCCTTACTTTTAGTCTGTATGTGTCCCTAGGTCTGAAGTGGGTCTCTTGTAGACAGTATATGTACAGGTCTTGTTTTTGTATCCATTCAGCCAGTCTATGTCTTTTGTTTGGAGCGTTTAATCCATTTACATTTAAGGTAGTTATCGATATGTATGTTCCTATTACCATTTTCTTAATTGTTTTGGGTTTATTATTGTAAGTCTTTTCCTCCTCTTGTGTTTCCTGCCTAGAGAAGTTCCTTTAGCTTTTGTTGTAAAGCTGGTTTGTTGGTGCTGAATTCTCTTAGCTTTTGCTTGTCTGTAAAGCTTTTAATTTCTCCGTTGAGTCTGAATGAGATCCTTGCTGGGTAGAGTAATCTTGGTTGTAGGTTTTTCCCTTTTATCACTTTAAATATGTCCTGCCACTCCCTTCTGGCTAGCAGACTTTCTCTGAAAGATCAGCTGTTAACCTTATGGGGATTCCCTTGTATGTTAATTGTTGCTTTTTCCTCGCTGTTTTTCATATTTTTTCTTTGTATTTAATTTTTGATAATTTGATTAATATGTGTCTTGGGGTGTTTCTCCTTGGAATTATCCTGTATGGGACTCTCTGTGCTTCCTGGACTTGATTGAATATTTCCTTACCCATATTAGGGAAGTTTTCAACTATAATCTCTTCAAGTATTTTCTCAGTCCCTTTTTTTTCTCTTTTTCTTCTGGTACCCCTATAATTCAAATGTTGATGCATTTAATGTTGTCCCAGAGGTCTCTGAGATTGTCCTCAATTCTTTTCATTCTTTTTTGTTTATTCTGCTCTGCCGTAGTTATTTCCAGTATTTTATCTTCCAGGTCACTTATCCATTCTTCTGCCTCGTTTTTCTGCTACTGATTCCTTCTAGCGAATTTTTAATTTCATTTATTGTGTTGTTCATCATTGTTTGTTTGCCCTTTAGTTCTTCTAGGTCCTTGTTAAACATTTCTTGTATTTTCTCCATTCTCTTTCCAAGATTTTGGATCATCTTTACTATCATTACCCTGAATTATTTGTCAGGTAGACTGCCTATTTCCTCTTCATTTATTTGGTCTGGTGGGTTTTTACCTTGCTTCTTCATCTGCTGCATATTTCTCTGTCTTCTCATTTTGCTTAATGTACTGTGTTTGGGTTCTTCGTTTCACAGGCTGCAGGTTCGTAGTTCCCGTTATTTTTGGTGTCTGCTCCCAGTGGTTAAGGTTGGTTCAGTGGGTTGTGTAGGCTTCTTGGTGGAGGGGAGTGGTGCCTGTGTTCAGGTGGGTAAGGCTGGGTCTTGTCTTTCTGGTGGGCAGAATCACGTCTAGTGGTGTTTTTTGGGGTGTCTCTGAATTTATTATTTTTTCCAGCAGCCTCTCTACTAATGGGTGGTTTTCTGTTCCTGTCTTGCTAGTTGTTTGGCATAGGGTGTCCAGCGCTGTAGCTTGGTGGTCATTGAGTGGAGCTGGGTCTTAGTGTTGAGATGGAGATCTCTAGGAGAGCTTTCTCTGTTTGATATTACGTGGGGCTGGGAGGTCTCTGGCGGACTAGTGTCCTGACCTTGGCTCTCCCACCTCAGAGACTCAGGCCTGACACCTGGCCAGAGCACCAAGACCCTGTCAGCCACACAGCTCAGAAGAAAAGGGAGGGAGGGAGGGAGAGAGGGAGGAAGACAGATATATAGATAGATAGATAGATAGATAGATAGATAGATAGATAGATAGATAGATAGATAAAATAAAGTTATTAAAGTAGAAAAAAATTATTAAAAATAAAAAAGGTAATAAAAAAAAGGAGAAAGAACGAAGAGAGCAACCAAACCAAAAAACAAATCCTCCAATGATAACAAGCTCTAAAAACTATATTAAAACAAAAACAAAAACAAATACAAAACGAAAATCGGACAGTCAGAACCCTAGGACAAATGGCAGAAGCAAAGCTATACAGACAAATCACAGAAAGAAGCATACACATACACACTCACAAAAAGAGAAAAAGGAAAAAATATATATATGTATATATATAAAATTTAAAAAGGACGAAAGCAACCAAATCAGTAAACAAATCTACCAGTGATAATAAGCTCTAAATACTAAACTAAGATAAAGATAAAACCAGAAACAAATTAGATGCAGTAAGCAAACCCCAAGTCTACAGTTGCTCCCAAAGTCCACCTCCTCAATTTGGGATGATTCGCTGTCTATTCAGGTATTCCACAGATGCAGGGTACATCAAGTTGATTGTGGAGATTTAATCTGCTGCTCCTGAGGCTGCTGGGAGAGATTTCCCTTTCTCTTCTTTGTTTGCACAGCTCCTGGGGTTCAGCTTTGGATTTGGCCCCGCCTGTAGGTCACCCGAGGGCATCTTTTGGGAAGTCTGAGGTCTTCTGCCCTCGTTCAATAGGTGTTCTGTAGGAGTTGTTCCACGTGTAGATGTAGTTTTGATGTATTTGTGGGGAGGATGGTGATCTCCATGTCTTACTCCTTTGCGATCTACTTGAAAGCTTCAGTCTACTTGAAAGCAGTGGCCTCTAAAATCTCAGCAATGGCAGCAAGAGAAGAATCCTCTGAGCTCTCCTCTCTGAAAAGTAGGACACCGTGCCATGTGTCAGTGCAGCATATGGGGAAATCCATGGGCGGCATCAAAGTGTCCTTTGTGACTCAGGGGTCTGTCTGTCAAGCCAAACAGCCATCATGCACAGCACCATCCTCTTCTGAAAATTCCTGCATCCAGGCTTCAAATGCAGAGCTCCATCAGAAGGATCCTGAGTGCCCCCAACATCCTGCCTGGCTTCATCCCCAGTGACCTCTCTGAACCTGTTCCCTGTCTTCAGAACAGAGTCAGGGTTAGCGCTCAGTTTTGCTGGGAGAATAAGTGCATGTAAAATGCCTGGCTCCGAGCCCTTACTCAAACCAAGCAGGACCCAGTGGGACTCCTGGACACAAAAGTATTTTTACATTTCTTAAAGGTTTTATTAGTGGGCACATGTCATTTAAAAACCTTAAAATCTTCATTTTGAAAAAGTAAAAATGAGAAGAGACAGAAAGTTAGACTTAGCTTTGTTTTATACCATTTAATTATGGAGATTGATCTAACTAAAGGCCATTCTTCTGTCATAAAATCTTGACAGTATTGTTTATGGTAAGGTTTTGAAGAAACATTAATTGCCTCAGATCTTTATAAACCATATTCCATGTCATTCATTGACAGGTACTGTCTATGACATCTAAGGTTGATGAAAGACAGAAAAAAATGCTTTTAAATTAAGTGTCCTTAACTCTTTCTTGTAGATATGACACAGAGAATAACTGTGGCTCATAGTAGGCTATTTAGATTTAAAATCTACTTGCTCCTTGTGTAAGGTATTAGTTTGAAAGACTCAATCCTGTGGTGAGCTAAGAAAAAAGCTGCTGTGTTGAGGACTGTTTAATAGCTTAATTTGGGCCTAAAATTTGTGAAAGAGATAGTTTCCCTCTGTGACAATGGCTGGACCCCTCTTCTGAGTGTGTTTTAAGGAAATGGTTCTCACAGAGTTAACAGTCAGTAGTGTGGCAAGGACCTGGACTCATCCTTTATGGCAGGAGCTAAAGAATTCTAAGGGCAAAGCTCCCTTTCAAGGTCGTTTTCACCTTTACATGATGGATAGTAAGTTTGGAGTGGTGTTCAATGGAGATAAACTCTGAAATCTACAAAAATCTGAATGTTACAGGTTTAGGAAGGTAAGTGAAAGAACTTGATTAGTCAGCATTAAAGATTTTGTGCTTCCAGAGTCCCTTTTCAGCTCTCAGAACATCAGTAATATCTCCAAGTGGTTGATGGCTAAACCCAAAACCTGTCTTTGGATTTGCTAACTTGCTAGTAACAGTATTTAGTCTTACTAAGTTCTGTTATTTTGCTGCATTCCGGTAGGATTGTTGTCTTCCTTAACTTTGTAGGGATATTTTTGGCTATCCCCCCGCCAGCTACCTGCTAGAAAGCAAGTTAAGAAAAGAGATTGAAATAATGAGCTTAAGATAACTTATTTTCTGAAAGTCAAGTCTCTTAAGGAGAATAACGTGATAATCCAAAGAAGGAGGATAGAAAGTTAATAGCTGTGCACTCAAGTCTCCATTCTGACTTTTTCCAGTGAAGGATTTTTAGTTCTTAGAAGTACATTCTAAAATACCGTCAGGGGCTTCCCTGGTGGCGCAGTGGTTAAGAATCCACCTGCCAATGCAGGGGACACGGGTTCGAGCCCTGGTGCAGGAAGATCCCACATGCCACGGAGCAGCTAAGCCCATGCACCACAACTACTGAGCCTGCGCTCTAGAGCCTGTGCTCCACAACAAGAGAAGCCACTGCAATGAGAAGCCCATGCACCACAACCAACAGTAGCCCCCACTTTCCACAAGGAGAGAAAGCCCGCACGCAGCAACGAAGACCCAATGCAGCCAAAAATTAATTAATTAATTAATTAAAAATAAAATAAAATAAAAGGGCTTCCCTGGTGGCACAGTGGTTGGGAATCTGCCTGCCAATGCAGGGGACACGGGTTCAAGCCCTGGTCTGGGAAGATCCAACATGCCGCGGAGCAACTAAGCCCGTGAGCCACAACTACTGAGCCTGCGCGTCTGGAGCCTGTGCTCCGCAATGGGAGAGGCCGCGACAGTGAGAGGCCCGCGCACCGCGATGAAGAGAGGCCCCCGCTCGCCACAGCTGGAGAAAGCCCTCGCATAGAAGCGAAGACCCAACACAGCCAAAAATAAATAAATTTTAAAAAATAAATAAATAAAAAAATAAAATAAAATACCGTCAGGTCTAGGATGTATGCATGAAGAAATAATAATAATAATAATACAATCTACCTTTAAAGAAATTGGAGTTTTGCAAATTCATTACTGTTGATTAACACCACTATGGCTCAAGTGACCCAACTCAGCCAGGATGGGGTTTTGCTCGGTAGAGAATCTGATCCCTTAGAGTGGGATCTATTGCTTCTGAGCAAGAGAAGGGCCAGATGAGAGGTCAGCTAAATAGAGGATCATCATGTTTCCTGGTTGGAAAGGGGTTAATTTAATGTATGGCCTAGATTGCAAGAGTCTTTTATGAGTTTGTTTAGTTCACTTTTGCTCCCTAAAAGTTTGTTCGTAAACCCTTTGTGGCTCCTATTTTTTCCCTGCAACTTTTCAGTTTCTTATGCTATATCCCAGTTCCTCACCTAGTCTGTGGAAGTCCAGCACAGCCCCTCTGCACTCGTTACCATCTTTGAGGTAGATTTCTCAGATTGAGTTGCTCTCCACTTACCCTTTCCTAGAGTATGTTTACATTTATAAGTAAAATGAAAAAAATGAGAGGAATCTGAAAAATTCAGATGGACTGATAGGTTTGTCACCCATCTTGCTGTCCAGAGAACTCTGCATGCTGCTCCAGCTATTCTGAAAGAGACGCCCCTGTAACCATGATCAGTAGATCTTAGACAAGCCCGAAACACATCTGTCCACCGTGGGCTTGGGCATAGGAGAATCGGTCATATAACCCTTCTTTTATTACACACTGTGAGAGAAATTAAATAGCAAACACCTGCAAAATTAAATTAAAAAGTAGATAACCTGGGAAATTTAGCATGAAAGCATGCCAAACTGAACACAGACGCTGAACAGGAAAAAAAAAAAAAAAAGCCTAAGATGGGGGAATTCCCTGGTGGTCCAGTGGTTAGGACTCTGCACTTCCACTGCAGGGGGCGTAGGTTCGATCCCTGGCCAGGGAGCTAAGATCCAACCTTCCAATTTTCTATTAATACTATACCTATTTTTCAGTCTTATTCTCCTCCAGTAAACCCCACCTGACTTCACTCTCTTCTTTTTATTATTCAGACTATCCCTTGATCTTTAGTTCTGCTGTACCTGCATGGGAAGTAAAAACCAGCCCTAGACCAGTCTGTCAACATTGCCCCCTCCTCTACTCCTCTGTAGGTGGTTAACCATTAATTAGTGGAGGGGATTATACAGTTCCTATAGGTTAGCATCAGCCTGATGGGTATAGAAGCAGGACCATCCACACTGCAGGCCAACTAATCAGCTCCCCCTCTCAGTCCCCGCAAGAGCTATCGACAAGGTTGTACCATTCTGCCTACCTCACCACTTCCCGTGTCCTTAACAGAGAAAACAGAAGCCATCAGACAGGAACTTCCTTAACTTCCTGTGTTCTGTCCTCTGCCATCTGCAAACTGATCTGCATCCTTCCCTTCCTTCCTGCTTCCTGTCTCAGGGGATGGGGCAAGACTCCTCCCCTCCAAGGCTGATTTTTCCACCTGCTTCCCTCAGGATCGTCCTCCCTCCTGAGTCCCCTGGGACCTTGCTCCTCTCAATGTCTGCTTTTGCTCCTGCAGCTATGTTTCCTCTCTTCTGGCAGTAGTCTCAGATTTTTTAACATGCTCAAGCCTTTTTCTTTAAAGACAAACAAAATTGTAATAGCTACCACACTGCCTCTTCCCTTACCATCTCAGCCACCTGCAGGAAAGGCCAGTCTTCACTCACTGTCTCTGCTTCCCGCCACTCTCTTCCATTTGTTCCTCGGGCTATTTCTGTCTCCGCAGCTCAAATGAAGTTTCTCCCTTGAGGTCACTAACACCGACGCTGGGGCCAACACTACTGGACCCTTTCTAAATCTTTCCTGATTTGACTTCCCTGTAGCATGAAACACTATTGATTACCCTTCTTGAAAATCCCATATTCCATGGTCTGTCTGACAGTGTTCACCTTAGTTTCATCCTTCTTCTCCTTTGAGTACTCTTCTCTCTTACCTGCATCTTTTTTTTTAAATTTTACTGAAGTATAATTGATTTACAGTGTTGTATTAATTTCTGCTGTACAGCATAGTGACTCAGCTGTACACACAGGTATTCTTTTTCATGTTCTTTTCTATTATGGTTTATCACAGGATATTGAATATAGTTCCCTGTGCTAAACAGTAGGACCTTGTTGTGTATCCATCCTATATATATATATTAGTTTATAACTTATCTGCATCTTAAATGTTGGTGTTATCGTGGATTTAATCCTTGGACACCATCTGTGTCTTCTACGCTCTGGAACCATCTCATGCACTTACGTGGGTTAACCTGCCGCATCTCTGCTGCTGACAGCCAGCTCTGGGCTTGTAGCCCAGAACTTTTCCCAGCCTACTGAACATCTTCAGTTCGGTTCACCAGAGATGCCTCAAACTCAGCTTGTCCAAAACTGAGTCCTTTGTGCCATCTCCATCCTCTCCTGCGGTGAACAGAGCCCTGCAGTTTTTCTTGACTTCTCACACTCACCCCCATATCTAAACGCTTGGTTTCACGATCAGTCAGTGCCACTTCCTTGGTAGTACTTTAATCTAGGGAATTTAAACCAGGTGTCAGAATCACCTTGAGTTTTTCTTATTTAAGATGTTTACGGTAGTCCCAAGGCTTTTTTGCTACTGAAAAGAATCACTGCCTTTAGCCACACTAAACTACCTATAGCTGTCTGACTACACCTGTACTTTTTAAAACAGTTGTTTTTTAAGTTATTTTAGACTTACAGAAGAGTTGCAAAAATAGTACAGAAAATTCCCATATACCCTTCACCCAACTTCTCCTTATGTTAACATCTTACATAACCATAGCACATTTATTGAAACTAAATTAACCTTGGTACAATACTGTTAACACAAAACTTATTTAGATTTCACCAGTTTTTCCAGTAATGTCATTTTTCTAGTCTAGGATCTAATCCAGGATCCCACATTGCATTTAGTTGCCATATCTTCATAGTCTTATATATGTACTTTTTTCCCCCAGTGTCTTTATATGTATCGTTTCTTCCACATAACCTGCCTTTGTCTCCCTTGCCTGCCTGGCGAGCCTTACTCTTTGTGACTGAGGTCAGATAGCCTCTTTCCCATAAGGTTTCCTCTCCCTTCCCTGGCAGAGCTGGAATCCGGAGTTTTTTTTTTTTTTTTTTTAACACCTTTATTGGATATAATTGCTTTACAGTGGTGTGTTAGTTTCTGCTTTATAACAAAGTGAATCAGTTTTACATATACATATGTTCCCATATCTCTTCCCTCTTGCATCTCCCTCCCTCCCGCCCTCCCCACCCCACACCTCTAGGTGGTCACAAAGCACAGAGCTCATCTCCCTGTGCTATGCGGTTGCTTCCCACTAGCTATCTATTTTACGTTTGGTAGTGTATATATGTCCATGCCACTCTCTCACTTTGTCACATCTTACCCTTCCCCCTCCCCATATCCTCAAGTCCATTCTCTAGTAGGTCTGTGTCTTTATTCCCATCTTGCCACTAGGTTCTTCATGACCTTTTTTTTTTTTTTTCCTTAGATTCCATGTATATGTGTTAGCATACAGTATTTGTTTTTCTCTTTCTGACTTACTTCACTCTGTATGACAGACTCTAACTCCATCCACCTCACTACAAATAACTCCATTTCGTTTACTTTTATGGCTGAGTAATATTCCATTTTATATATGTGCCACATCTTCTTTATCCATTCATCCGATGATGGACACTTAGGCTGCTTCCATGTCCTGGCTATTGTAAATAGAGCTGCAATGAACATTTTGGTACATGACTCTTTTTGAATTATGGTTTTCTCAGGGTATATGCCCAGTAGTGGGATTGCTGGGTCGTATGGTAGTTCTATTTTTAGTTTTTTAAGGAACCTCCATACTGTTCTCCATAGTGGCTGTATCAATTTACATTCCCACCAACAGTGCAAGAGTGTTCCCTTTTCTCCACACCCTCTCCAGCATTTATTGTTTCTAGATTTTTTGATGATGGCCATTCTGACCGGTGTGAGATGATATCTCATTGTAGTTTTGATTTGCATTTCTCTAATGATTAATGATGTTGAGCATTCTTTCATCTGTTTGTTGGCAATCTGTATATCATCTTTGGAGAAATATCTATTTAGGTCTTCTGCCCATTTTTGGATTGGGTTGTTTGTTTTTTTGATATTGAGCTGCATGAGCTGCTTGTATATTTTGGAGATTAATCCTTTGTCAGTTGCTTCATTTGCAAATATTTTCTCCCATTCTGAGGGTTGTCTTTTGGTCTTGTTTATGGTTTCCTTTGCTGTGCAAAAGCTTTTAAGTTTCATTAGGTCCCATTTGTTTATTTGTGTTTTTATTTCCATTTCTCTGGGAGCTGGGTCAAAAAGAATCTTGCTGTGATGTATGTCATAGAGTGTTCTGCCTATGTTTTCCTCTAAGAGTTTGATAGTGTCTGGTCTTACACTTAGGTCTTTAATCCATTTTGAGTTTATTTTTGTGCATGGTGTCAGGGAGTGTTCTAATTTCATACTTTTACATGTAGCTGTCCAATTTTCCCAGCACCACTTATTGAAGAGGCTGTCTTTTCTCCACTGTATATGCTTGCCTCCTTTATCAAAGATAAGGTGACCATATGTGCGTGGGTTTATCTCTGGGCTTTCTGTCCTGTTCCATTGATCTATATTTCTGTTTTTGTGCCAGTACCAAACTGTCTTGATTACTGTAGCTTTGTAATATAGTCTGAAGTCAGGGAGCCTGATTCCCCCAGCTCCATTTTTCGTTCTCAAGATTGCTTTGGCTATTCGGGGTCTTTTGTGTTTCCATACAAATTGTGAAATTTTTTGTTCTAGTTCTGTGAAAAATGCCAGTGGTAGTTTGATAGGGATTGCATTGAATCTGTAGATTGCTTTGGGTAGTAGAGTCATTTTCACAATGTTGATTCTTCCAATCCAGGAACATGGTATATCTTTCCATCTATTTGTATCATCTTTAATTTCTTTCATCAGTGTCTTATAATTTTCTGCATACAGGTCTTTTGTCTCCTTAGGTAGGTTTATTCCTAGATATTTTATTCTTTTTGTTGCAATGGTAAACGGGAGTGTTTTCTTAATTTCACTTTCAGATTTTTCGTCATTAGTGTATAGAAATGCAAGAGATTTCTGTGCATTAATTTTGTATCCTGCTACTTTACCAAATTCATTGATTAGCTCTAGTAGTTTTCTGGGAGCATCTTTAGGATTCTCTATGTATAGTATCATGTCATCTGCAAACAGTGACAGCTTTACTTCTTCTTTTCCGATTTGGATTCCTTTTATTTCTTTGTCTTCTCTGATTGCTGTGGCTAACACTTCCAAAACTATGTTGAATAATAGTGGTGAGAGTGGGCAACCTTGTCTTGTTCCTGATCTTAGTGGAAATGGTTTCAGTTTTTCACCATTGAGGACAATGTTGGCTGTGGGTTTATCATATATGGCCTTTATTATGTTGAGGAAAGTTCCCTCTATGCCTACTTTCTGCAGGGCTTTTATCATAAATGGGTGTTGAATTTTGTCGAAAGCTTTCTCTGCATCTATTGAGATGATCATATGGTTTTTCTCCTTCAATTTGTTAATATGGTGTATCACGATGATTGATTTGCGTATATTGAAGAATCCTTGCATTCCTGGGATAAACCCCACTTGATCATGGTGTATGATCCTTTTAATGTGCTGTTGGATTCTGTTTGCGAGTATTTTGTTGAGGATTTTTGCATCTATGTTCATCAGTGATGTTGGCCTGTAGTTTTCTTTCTTTGTGACATCTTTGTCTGGTTTTGGTATCAGGGTGATGGTGGCCTCGTAGAATGAGTTTGGGAGTGTTCCTCCCTCTGCAATATTTTGGAAGAGTTTGAGAAGGATAGGTGTTAGCTCTTCTCTAAATGTTTGATAGAATTCACCTGTGAAGCCATCTGGTCCTGGGCTTTTGTTTGTTGGAAGGTTTTTAATCACAGTTTCAATTTCAGTGCTTGTGATTGGTCTGTTCATATTTTCTATTTCTTCCTGGTTCAGTCTCGGCAGTTTGTGCATTTCTAAGAATCTGTCCATTTCTTCCAGGTTGTCCATTTTATTGGCGTAGAGTTGCTTGTAGTAATCTCTCATGATCTTTTGTATTTCTGCAGTGTCAGTGGTTACTTCTCCTTTTTCATTTCTAATTCTATTGATTTGAGTCTTCTCCCTTTTTCTCTTGATGAGTCTGGCTAATGGTTTATCAATTTTGTTTATCTTCTCAAAGAACCAGCTTTTAATTTTATTGATTTTTGCTATTGTTTCCTTCATTTCTTTTTCATTTATTTCTGACCTGATCTTTATGATTTCTTTCCTTCTGCTAGCTTTGGGGTATTTTTGTTCTTCTTTTTCTAATTGCTTTAGGTGCAAGGTTAGGTTGTTTATTCGAGATGTTTCCTGTTTCTTGAGGCAGGCTTGTATTGCTATAAACTTCCCTCTTAGCACTGCTTTTGCTGTGTCCCATAGGTTTTGGGTCGTCGTGTCTCCATTGTCATTTGTTTCTAGGTATTTTTTGATTTCCCCTTTGATTTCTTCAGTGATCACTTCGTTATTAAGTAGTGTATTGTGTAGCCTCCATGTGTTTGTATTTTTTACAGATCTTTTCCTGTAATTGATATCTAGTCTCATAGCGTTGTGGTTGGAAAAGACACTTGATACGATTTCAATTTTCTTAAATTTACCCAGGCTTGATTTGTGACCCAAGATATGATCTATCCTGGAGAATGTTCCATGAGCACTTGAGAAAAATGTGTATTCTGTTGTTTTTGGGTGGAATGTCCTATAAATATCAATTAAGTCCATCTTGTTTAATGTGTCATTTAAAGCTTGTGTTTCCTTATTTATTTTCATTTTGGATGATCTGTCCATTGGTGAAAGTGGGATGTTAAAGTCCCCTACTATGATTGTGTTACTGTCGATTTCCCCTCTTATGGCTGTTAGTATTTGCCTTATGTACTGAGGTGCTCCTATGTTGGGTGCATAAATATTTACAATTGTTATACCTTCTTCTTGGATCGATCCCTTGATCATTATATAGTGTCTTTCTTTGTCTCTTTTAATAGTCTTTATTTTAAAGTCTATTTTGTCTGATATGAGAATTGCTACTCCAGCTTTCTTTTGATTTCCATTTGCATGGAATATCTTTTTCCATCCCCTCACTTTCAGTCTGTATGTGTCCCTAGGTCTGAAGTGGGTCTCTTGTAGACAGCATATATACGGGTCTTGTTTTTGTATCCATTCAGCCAGTGGAATCCAGGGATCTTTATCACAGCTTTGTAATCAGTATTAACAGATGAATGCAGAGGTCAGGCATGTAATGCCCTCACGGACAGGGACTGTGTTTATTTCCTTGTTACATTCTTTATACTGAATTAAAGGACTGTCAAATAGTAGGACTTTAATAAATGTTTAATAATAACATTAAGGATGACTAATCATATTGAAAGAATCCCCAGAAGAAGGTATTTTGCTGCCACAACTGGTTCGATTAACTGGCAATATATCGTTTCAACTGGATTGTCTAAATTACTATAGTTTTTAATTTAATTCTCTACTTCCTGCAAATTACAGGCCCCTTAATTTGATTAATATACTATGAATCTCAGTACCAGTGTATTTCTGAAGAAATTTTTAATTTATTTCTCTCAATCACATAGCTTGCATTATTGCAGATACCACATTTCTGGAAGAGTGTCTATGACTGACCATTGCATCTCTTGTGCCTAGGACAGTGGTCAAAAAGTAGCCTGGGGTGTGATGCAACATTCAATGCTGTACCAACTGATTTTAGTTCTAGACAAAGAAATAGACTGTGAGCCATGCTATGTAATCTCACAGAAGACAGAGGCTACTCCTGCTTCCACGTAGCCTGCATTTTAACTCTTCTGTAAGAATCTGAGAGAACACATCCCTCCTGTCAGATCTGATTCGTCTCAAGTAAAACAAAGGGCTGGCTTTCTTCTCCCTCTTCTCTAATTTGTAATAAATTAACTTCATGCCATTTTAAAATGACTTGCACAGATCCCAACCTATCAAAGCAAACACAGAGAATAGTCCTTTCCTATGACAATGGCATTGTTTTGTTCCCACAATCCAGTAGCAGCCTCAGGAGGCTGTGGTCATGTCGCCTTGTCTCTCCTAGAAAGAATGGCTCAGTTAATCGTCCCCTCATCTCTCTGTCATCATACATCTACCATAACGCCAGGAAGACTTTAGCTGTGTCTGTGTCTGTCGCAAGAGGACAGGGAGGACGGTCCTTCTTATTCTCATATCCGTATTACCTTGTTCCATGCCTGCACTGGATTTGATGAAAAAAATCGTCCCTATGCCAAAACCAAATCACTTGTGTTCCAAGTGTTCCCCGGAATGCAAGTGATCCATATTTAACCCCCCATGTAGTTTAGGGGTGTGACTGGATTCCACTGCGGTGACAAAACCATCTATCAACTACATGCAGTGTAATTTTGTGCAAAACTGCAGTTTCTTTTTTTTTTTTTTTTTTTAATTTTATTTATTTATTTATTTTTGGCGGCATTGGGTCTTTGTTGCTACACACGGGTTTTCTCTAGTTGCGGTGAGCGGGGGCTACTCTTTGTTGCGGTGCGTGGGCTTCTCATTGCGGTGGCTTCTCTTGCTGTGGAGCACGGGCTCTAGGCACGCGGACTTCAGTAGTTGTGGCATGCGGACTCAGTAGTTGTGGCTTGCGGGCTCTAGAGCGCAGGCTCAGTAGTTGTGGCGCACGGGCTTAGTTGCTCCGTGGCATGTGGGATCTTCCCGGACCAGGGCTCAAACCTGTGTCTGCTGCATTGGCAGGCAGATTCTTAACCACTGTGCCACCAGGGAAGTCCAAAACTGCAGTTTCTTGGTGTCGAGCCTACATTGCTCAGATTCGCAGGCCTTCAGACACCCAGCCACAACTCCTTTGTACTGTTTTTCCAATTAAAACACAGGCAATGCCATGCCATCCTTTACCAGCTTCATTTCCGTGACTTCATTAACTCTTAGCCCTTCACCTGGAAGGAGATTGCTCATTCCTGTTTGTTCTCTCCCATCCATACTGTGGTTCAGACTCCTACTCACAGTGCAGACCCTTCTCCCACCTGGCAGAAGAATGCTCGAGGAGTTCACTGCTGACTCTTGCTCACTCCCTGGCTTCTGCTGGTGAGCTGTGTATTTCCTCTTAAGAGTCTGGACAACCTTTTTGGCTTAAACCCTTACTGACCACTGCCCCTGCCTTACAAGCCTATCTTCTGGAACCCATTTCTATTCTTCACTGATCTTCAACCTCATTTCTCTTCCATAAATTCTCTCTCATCAAGTGACTGAATGAATGATCTCTATCTCATCTGTTGTGTTTCCAGTCTCCCATGTCATGCCTCCTCTGCTCCTACCTGCCCCCTTCCCCACTGCATCCAGATCACGTGATCCCTTTTGCTCCCTGAGTGGTTTCAGAACGTCAACTAGCCGTTTCACTGTAGGACTCATAGCCATTTCATGTATGAAACTATTTCAGATCCACAGACCACTCTAAGCTCTCTCCCAGGGTGTCTTCCACAAACATACCTTTTTTTTGAAAAATGAACTTCTAGGGGGTCTTTCTTAGACATACCCACCATTCACTATGTTATCTATAAATTGATACATTTTAAATTTGTTATAGCAAAACTCAAAACCTGGTTAAAACAAGAGTCATTGGAAGAGTCAATGGAAGAGTCATTGTAGTCATAACTACTGTGTCGTATAGTAGTTGTAAGCACAAACTTTGGTTCAGATCCTGGCTCTGATAGTTACTAATATTGTGATATTGAGCAAATCACATAAGCTCCCCAGGTTACAATGTCCTGCCTCATAGGATTATTATCAGAATAGGAAAATACACACAGCATGCTTAGCCTAAATGGTGGTTGCTTGGATTGCCTTTAAAAGCTCCAGTGTTGTGTGATGTGTTATGGGTGCATGCTGAAAACCTCAGAGGACAAGAAAAGATAGGCCATGAGATTTTCTCTGCAGGCCACTTAAGTTCTTTGGAAATAGATTAAAACTCTAACCCCATACCTAGCGTATGGCCTTGACTCCTACTGGACAAAAAACGCAGCTCTGAACTCCTGGTAAATATTATAGCAAAGGGTTCACAGAGACCAAAGGATAATTATGTACTTTTCTTTACTGAATTTAGGGGTAGAATTCCTACCCCCCCACCCCTGCACTTGCTCCCCACACCAACACCAACACCAACACACACAGCACACACATATGTACACCAGTATTGTTGGTGCAAGGTCTTCAGATAACTTTGGTGTCCAGAGTAAAGTTTGTATTAGTTACTGTATTTTGCATTGAGTAAGGGTGATAGAGTTTAGCTTTAAGAAGCTCTCAAGGTGTCACGTCTCGGAATCAGAGAGACTCCGATGCTGAGGTCTTGGCCCTCCAGGCTGGGAGAGAAGTGCAGTGAACTAGAAAAGGTGGCACTGACCTGGCCACAGTGACTGGCCCCAGTGAAGGCAGCCAAGGCTTCTATTCACGGTGCCCGCTATGGACACAACACAGCAGTGACTGGTCCCTGACTGCCAGTTGAACTACATGAGCTCAGCAAGCAGGAATTCTAAGAGGCTTCCAGAAGTGCTCAAGAGCAGGCAGTTAGTTAGCTGGGGGGAAGGGGGTTAAGAGATCTATCTATAGGGGCAGGATTTCTGTGAACAGATGGAGCATACCAGACCAGGGCACACTCCAGCTTCTGGGGAGGAGGCCTGGAAATAGCTAGACAGTGTCTAGACTGGGTTTGCATGAGGATTCAGTCCCAACAGGAGGTATGGTTCGACAAACGGAGCATGAGTCAGGCTGGGGATGGCAGACCAGAGCATGTTTCTGACCCCAGAGACCAGATCCAGGCAGGAAATAGGACCAGTATGGGTTGCTGTGACTCAAGTTATAGCTTGCTGTGCTCCAAGCCCTGATACCAAGAACAGGATTGAGGAGAGGGGACGGTGACCCCAAGTTCCAGAACATTACTTTGCCTAAGCATTTTTTTTTTTGGAAAGCATCTGAAGTGTTCGCTTTATAATTATTCTTTAAACTATATATGCATTCTTCTGTCTAAATGAAATATCTTGCAGTAATAAGAGAAAGCATTTGGAGTCATAACATGAGAAGAGAGTTATGGAGGCTGTTTATTGTGTTTATTGGTCCTCCCGTTACTGGACATGTGTGCTGGGAAGAACATCTTGTAATATTCTGATTCTGTTTCTCTCAACTAATTAGAGAGGTCTTTCTTAAAAATTTATTATTAAAATTTTTTGGTAAATCACACAAAGTAGTCTAGAAAACCAGAGGATTCTGTGCTTAATTTCCTACCTGTTACCAAGACACTAGCCTTGAAAATATTTAAAGAAATAAGGTTCCTAAGTTTATACTCAAAATAAGCTAAGCTATACCATCTCTGTATCTGTTACAATATTTTTTCTCAGAATTTTAATATAAAATCACCTTCATTACAAAAGCAGTATATAGATAAATAAAATAAAAACACCAGACTGTCATTACGCAAACAATGTTAACTGTTCACCCCTTAGTGTATATCTTTCTGAATGTTTTTCTGTATGGACTTCGTTTACCCAAATGATACATATTTTTAATAGACTTTTTAAAAGAGCAGTTTTAGTGTACAGTAAAGTTGAGAGTAAAGTACAGAGACTTCCCTTCCACCCATTGCCTCCACACATACGGAGCCTCCCCCATTAGCAACATCACTCATTTACCAAGGGTGAACCTACATTGACACATCATCATCACCCAAAGTCCATAGTTTACCGTAGGGTAGGGTTCACTCTTGGTTTTGTATATTCTGTGGGTTTGGACAAATGTATAGTGACATGTATCCATCATGATAATATCATACTGCCTTAGAAAAAATCTGTGCTCTGCCTGTTCATCCTTTCTCCTACTCCCAACCCCTGGCAACCACTGATGTTTTTTACTGTCTCCATAGTTTTGCCCTTTCTAGAATGTCACATAGTTGGCATCATATAGTATGTAGCCTTTTCAGATTGGCTTCTTTCACTTAGTGATATGCATCAAGTTTCCTCCATGTCTTTTCATGGCTTGGTAGCTCACTTCTTTTTAGCACTGAATGGTATTCCATTTTCTGGATGTACCACAGTTTATCTGTTCATGTACTGAAGGATATCTAGATTGCTTCATTATATATATATATTTTTTTTTTAATTTCCTTTTTTCAGTTAATGACTTTTCCAATCATTAATTTTTTTTAATCTCATCTAGAACTTAGTCAATGTATAAATTTCAAAAAAAGAAAAATCCTTTTCAGCAAGTTTGTCCAAATCCAGGACCATTACATTGTATCTGGCTATCTATCTCTTAAGTGTTGTTTAATCTAGAGCAATCCTTTTGTTCACAAAACTTGACTTGAAGAGACAAAGCCAAGCATCCTACAGAAAGTGCTGCCTTCTGGCTTTGTCTGGTTGCTTCCCCCTAACATTCAGCAGGTCGCTCTGTTCCTCGTATTTCCTGTGAAGTAGAAGTTGAACCTGTAGGTGTAACAGATTCAGGTTCCACAGCCTTGTAAGAACACATTGCAGATGATGATGTGTTTCTTTGCGTTGCCCTGCGTTAGAGGGCTGACAACCCAGTCCCCCCACGGGCAGTTACATCTGTCGTCTTGCCAGTAGGAGGTAACCTGTGTGGCATCATATGAATGTTCATTTCCTCATCAATAGTTTTCCTGCTGGTTTTAGCACTTAGCGACAATCATTGACTAAAATAAGAATTACGCTAGGAATATGAAACTGTATTTTTTAAAACCTGTAATTCCTTTTACATTTGTTGGCTGGCATTTTCTGTAGACTTCTCAACGTAGTGGAGCTATGAGATTATCCTGAAATACAGAGTCCTTTAATTGCCAGTTTTCAAAGTAAGGAGTTGTTTAATATCTGCCTCAGAGGAGATGTGGGAAGAATGTAAGCACTTTTTTTAAATGCGATGGTCACTGCCGTATGATTTCTTGAGCACTTCCAATGTATCAGGCTCTATGATAAAAGCCTTATGTAATCTAATTCTTAGGACGGCACAATGAGGTTTTAGAGAGAGAAAACGGAAATCACAGGAGGTTAAACAACTTGATACAGTTACTTGTGTGGGAAGTAACAGAGATAGGATTCAAACCCAAATGGGTCTGAGTCCAAATTCCGTGCGTAATTCCGCTTAGACATTTTTGTTGCATTTTACTTAAAAGCCAAATTCTATTTGTAATAATATTTGGAATATTTCCCAGTTCATAAACACTAGCAATAGTTATCATGCTTAATAATTCTCATGAGGTCTCTTCTCCCCCCTTCCCCATTTTTAAAAATATTTTTTACAGTGTGAAGAAAACACAAATCTTCAGGATACTACCCGCTACCTCAAACTTCCTTTTTCCAAGGGCATTCTCCTTGGGAATAATAATCAAGCCATGAAGGCCACAAAGGAGTCTTTTTGGATAACATCTTTTCTCTGTTCCACAAAACTCACACAGAACGGTAATGTATAATACTGTTTTATTTGAAAGCCCTTGTATTTAAGTATTCATGTGAATTTTGATAGGATATTCAATAAACATCAATGTTATGTTAATAACTTTGCACTAGAAAAAATGTTGATCCTTCTGTTTGTGATTTCCAATAATATGAAAACAGTTGTGACCCAATGATCTCTTAAATGCATGTAGTTTAAGGACTATAGAATTATCCCAGTATTGGAACCCAAGTACACAACTCTTCAAAATAAACCGTCAAACCCAGCTGCTTTAAAAAAAAAAAAAAGACAAAGATTACCACCACCTTAATCTCTCTTGCTTTATAGCTCCATAGACAGTGCTAATTGCAGACTTTAGAGTGAAGGCCATTTTTTGTTTAATTAGATGGATATTGCTTTTCTATTCTAGCATTACTTTTTATGTCAGTGATTGTTTAGCAAGTTATGATTAATAAAGCAAGTTCTTCTCCTTGGCAAACTGTTGTGAAAACATTGTCTATAATGAAGGAAGCAAATTAAACATTTTTGAGTTCTTCATGGTTGCCATGTAAGCCTTCTGGAAAGCATCCTGAATGCCATATTAATAAAATCAGATTCATTATGTTGAAGAGAATCACTTCATAATAAGGCACAGCTCTTCCTTGACTTAGGATTGGGTTACATCCCGATAAACCCATGGTAACTTGAATAAGGTAAGTAGAATATGCATTTATTACACCTAACCTACAAAACATCATAGCTTAGCCTAGCCTACATTAAACATGCCCAGAACACTTACATTAGCTTACAACGGGGCAAAATTATCTAACACAAAGCCTATTTTATAACAGTGTTGGATATCTCATGTAATTTATTGGATACTGTACTGAAAGTGAAAAACAGAATGGTTGTATAGGTACAGAATGGTTGTAACTGGTGTTGCTTGTTTACCTTCGAGATCACATGGCTGTCTGGGAGCTGGGGCTCAATGCCCAGCATCACAAGATGTGTTAGCATGTGGCTAACTCAGGAAAAGAGCAAAACTCAAAATTCGAAGTATGGTTTCTAAACGATTTCATATCACTTTCACACCCATGTAAAGTCAAAAAATCTTAAGTCAAACCATCCTAAGTCAGGGCCCTGTATTGTGAGTCAAAAAATGCTCCTGTGCTTAAACTTTTGTAAGTGTTGTTAGTTCTTTCTTCTGTGTCACATAGTAAGAAATATATTTCTTTTCTTAGAACATGGAATGAGAAAAGAAGCAAATTGTGGCATTGTTATAATGACCACTTTTAAGATACCACTCAATTTGTCATGCATTGCTACTGTATTTATATAGAAGTTGGCAAATGGCAAATGATTCTTTCACATTTATCTTGGGTTTTGTTTCTCCCCTTCCAGAAGTATTTTTGAGAAATATTTAAAAAAATCAACTACATAATCCATTTTTAGTAAATCCGATTGAAAGTAGCTATTGCCAAGTTATGTCATTATACCAGACTTTATCAGAATTCAGTGGTTAATGATTTTACTTAAATAAAACCTTCATTGACAGAACTCTATAATGACTCTAAAACATTTACCTTGGGCATTTTTTGTGGGAACAGTCTAACCCCATGGAGATTATGAAGATAATAAAATCAACATGTTACTGACTCCCTTCAGTGGAATTTTTATTCATCCCATGTGGATTAGTTGTGTGTCTGTTATAGAGTCCACATTTAACTGATTGTCTCCATTAGACTATTTTCAGCTTGTATTAGTTATCTGTTGCTGCTGTAGTAATTACTGTAAACTTATTGGCTTAAAGCAACAATAATTTATTATCTTATAATTTTGGAGGTCAAAAGTCTGCAGTCAGTTTCATGGGGCCTAAATCAAGGTGTCGGCAGGGCCACATTCCCTCTAAAATCCCTTGGAGAGAATCCTTTTACTTACCTTTTCTAGCTTCTAGGAGCCACCTGCATTCCTTGGCTCCTGGCCCCTTTCTCCACCTTCAAAGCTAGCAGCACAGCATCTTCAAATCTCTCTGACCCTAACCATCTTCCATCTTTTAGGGACCCCTGTGATTAGAGTGGGCCCACCAAATCATCCAGGATAATACCCCTATTTAAAAGATCTTTAACTTAATCACACCTGTAAAATCTCTTTTGCCATGTAAGATAAACATATTCACAGGTTCCAGGGATTAGAATACGGACATCTTTGGGGACCATTATTCTGCCAGTGACACAAATCTAACAATAGATTATCTGCCATCAAAATATTCGGCTCTGCATCCTTAATTTTTTCTAGTTCTAGGGTTTAGGATATTAGAATTGTGAACCTAAGACAGAGGGAACAAAATCCTGATAATTAGAAGCTACTACTTTGTAAAAGCAGAGAACATTTTCAGGTAAATAAACTATTCACGAAACCATTATATTAAACATCTCACTATATGGAAGGCAATGCTTGACTCATTGTTGAAGACTAATAAGTGCTTAATTATCATTTTGACCTTGATTAACCTTGTCAGTGTAAGACAGCTCAAAATGAAGCAGGAAATGAATAGTGTGTCTCAGACATGGGAAGGAGGAAGGAAGTTAGTTGAGCTTTCTGAAATTTACATGCTAGACACATGTCTCTGTGTAGAAGTAATCCAGTTCCAAATTGGAATTAAATTGCTTTGTATTCATTTTACTTGACTTGGAAAGTGTACACATCCCATTACCATTACAATTGGGCATTTAGTAAGTGATGTGGTCTCTAGGAACAGTTTCCTAGAGCAGATTTGCATTTCAGGGTTTCTAAAGTGTGTCTGCACACTCTCTCTGTGTTCCAATGTCATTCTTAGATAGCATACTGAGGCCAGAGCACTCAGCTAGACGTCTGTGATTGCCAAATCAAGTAGATATTTTAAGCTTCTTAAAAGTGGGGATCAGCAAAGGAATTACTTTACTTGTTTGTCAGCTTCCTTGGACTGTTAAACACAACTGTTTAAAAAGTTATGAGAAAATAAAAACAGTGCTTAAATTAAGTCTAACGTTTGTGCAGGAACTGACTGCCCCACGTCCCTTTCTCCCCCCCCAGTGATGGGTGGTTTATTCAGTCTCTTCCTGAGATTGTGATTAAAAAAAACAAAAGTAGGGATCATGCCATCTACCTATTTTATAGCTCTTGGTGGATTAGGCATACAGTCAGTATACACTTAAATGATAATTGAATCGAATGTATAAAATTCACATTTTTCAGTAGTAGGTCCTAGCTCCAAATTTGCAACTCATGTATCTTCAAATGGCTAAAATAGAGACCTAAGAGATGACAATTTTGACTTGATTCTGAGTTCTTGGCATGCATGAATTTTTTTTTTTAAGTATTTAAATTTTTTATTTTAATTCTGTAACAATGACATATTGCTAAGGAAAAAAAAATGTTTCCTCACACAACAGATCTTAAAATAGGCTTTTGCGGAAAATATCTTATAATATATAGAAATTAATAGGTAACAATAATGAGAGGGCTGGCATACGTGATTAATTATGTCCAGACGGACATACTACTTTCCTCTTGGCTCCATTGGGAGCAGTCTCGAAATTCCTCAGGCTTCTCACAGGAAAGATGCACAGCCCCATCCTGATCCGATTGTCTGGACCGCTGTCATCTGCTGCCCGGCTCTGCTGATGACAGTCCTATTCCTGGTCCCCCACTGCTGCTTCCGGTGATGCCACTTTGCAGCCAGTAGAGCTGCCTCCTTCCCCTGCACACCCCCCACCCCCCACCCCCCCACGGTGGGCAGCGCTCTGCACGCCTCTGCAGCAGCCTCACTCTAAAGGGCAGGGAAAGAGAGGGAGGGGACGGAGTGAGCGCTGGACGGGAAGTGGAGTGGGAAGTGAAGAGTGAATGGCTGGGGGAATTACAAAAGAGAGGGGCTGCCGGGGAAGGGAGGCATCCTGAAGTTAGATGCAGGAAGTCGGAGGGAGGGAGCAAACATAGGAGGAGAATCCTGGAGGGCCACGTCTACTGTAGCCGGTCTCGCCCTGTGGAATTGCTCATCTAAATATGACCAATCACTTTTTAAAAGGTTTCAATCATACCTCCAGGGTGTCTGAGTTAGACATGAATATTTAACCTTTTCAGAATTTTGTGTTATGAAAATAGTCATAAATCTCTTTTTCAATGTCAGTATTGAAAAAAAATTCCCTCATTTTTCTAGTTCTAAATCCACCTCCTCCTCTTACCCCTATTTGTTATAGGCAAATATTCTCATTTAGTACCAAATTTCTTTCTTTTGTTTGTGAAGTTTTTCTTTTGAATCTGACTTTGGTGGAGGTTGCTTCTATTTCCTCTTGAGATTCGTATGCTTTTTTTCACATCTTTATTCACTACATCATATTTTCTTTCTCATCATAACTACTCTTCCTTGATCTCTTGGATTGTGTTTGTTTGGTTTGTTTCTTGTTTCCACGTCGGTCTCTCTGTCTCTCAGCAAGTCCCATTTGGGTTTTTCCTGAAACAAGTGCTTTGAAGTAGAAAACCCCTCCTGGCTTCTCTCTTGGCCATTCTAGTCT
Organism: Balaenoptera musculus; assembly: GCF_009873245.2. Taxonomy (NCBI): domain Eukaryota; kingdom Metazoa; phylum Chordata; class Mammalia; order Artiodactyla; family Balaenopteridae; genus Balaenoptera; species Balaenoptera musculus. Next base: position 38,343,490 of record NC_045793.1, read on the forward strand.
CTCAGCCCCGCTGAGCACCAGGAGACCAGCCCTGCCAGGTTCCCCTGCCCGGGGCACATCCCGCTCGCACGTGCCTTGTCAGTTCTTACTGCTTTCATTGACCTCCAGACACCACTGTCTCCCTGATCCCTTTGGAGACCAGTGAAGCAGGACACCATGTTCAGGACCTTCTGTGCAGGAAGGATGAGGGAAAGATTTATTCCCTCACGAGGTGAAGAGGTTCCCTGAGGACCCTGCTAGACTCAGGGCCCATGTGTTGTCAGTTCAGGGAAAGGAGGAAATTGAAGAGCTGGGCCAGAGTCTAGGATGGAAGATGATCATGGAGTCCAGGAACTGGCCCTCTCAGGTCCAAAGGCTCACTAGATGGTCTGACAGTTGACTGGCTTTGTCATCACTGTGCAGGGACCTTCTGGTCATGCCAGGTTTGGGCCACATTGTCAAGAAGACCTTCATTGCCAAGTGGAATTTGCTGCTAGGCAGAGTGCTATATGCTGGGGGCACAAATATGAATTAAGTGGGTTCCCAGCCCTCAAGAATCTCCCACTTTAATGGGAGGAGGCAGAAAATCATTCAGCCAGTATTTACCAAGTGCCTGCTGTGTGCCTACCCTGTTCCAGATGCTGGCACTATGTTAGGGCCAAACTTGCACACTTTCTTGTTCTGCTGGAATTTACAGTCTAGTGGGGGCAAAGACAGATAGCTAGCCTGAGAACTGAAGGATAAGTAGGAGTTTGTAAGCCAAGGGCATTGGGAAGGGAGAAATAATTAGAATACACTGTAATAAATGCCATTTAGAGGCCTAGTGGGAGGGCCTGGGAGCCTGCAACTTGGGTGACCAAGAGGCAATGTGTGTAAGAATTCAGCGTTTACAGTAGAACACTTTCGTGTGAGAGGCTGTTCTCTATTAAGGCAACTAATTTTCCTTTTCTGTTTGGAAAGGTGATATGCTTGATCTTTTGAAGTGGAGAACCCACCCAGACAAGATCACGGGCTGTCTCTCTAAATTAAAAGAAATTGATGGCTCAGAGATAGTAAAGGTAAATGCTATTTTGTTATCCCTCTCTTAGAAATTCATGGGATAAAGAATATTTAGAGGCGAAGGACAGAGGATATTTTATTTATGCTTTTACTTCTTTATCCAACAGTTTCTGCAAGATACACTGGATACCTTGTTTGGAATTTTAGATGAAAATTCCCAAAAATATGGGTCTAAAGTGTTTGATTCTTTGGTGAGTTTAAATTCACTTTAATTATATCTTAATTTTGTCTCTTAATCTTGACTTTCCTAAGGCTATTTATAAATGTGCACATAATAGCATGAGCTTACTTGAAAAGAAACCTTCCCCCTCCCCTCTACCAAAAAAAAAATCTTGGTTTGTGTTCAGTTTTATAAAGCTCCATTTTTTTTTTTTTTTTTTTTTAGGTTCACATAATAAATTTGCTGCAAGATAGCAAATTTCATCATTTTAAACCTGTAATGGACACTTACATTGAGAGTCATTTTGCTGGGGCACTTGCATACAGGTAAGGCCTTTTATCTTGTAATTGGTTTAGAAGTAGTTTCTTTTGAGCTTTTTAAAGCAGAACCAACTATATAGGAAAATTTAAAAGGGAGTGTAGGAAGAAATGAAGCACAACCACTGAAGTGTCTCTTGAGACAGTTTCTTCCTTTCTCACACACCTTCTTTTAATGGCTGGAACTTATTTTGATTAAAAGGGGAAAAAAAAGAACCTCCTGAATTCTATTCCTGAAACCTAAAATATAAGGTATTTTCTTCTTGTCTCTATTTCACTTGATATTCCTTAGTCTAAAATATCTGGTTATTTCACTTTGGCTGTCAAGAGCCCCATTTAATCACCACACTCCTTGATGATTCTAGATGTCATTAAGAAAGAAATATGATGGGAAAACAATCTTTGGCATCATACCATTTTAAAGTCATTTGTTCATTCATCTGTTAATATTTACTGAGTGCCTACTGCATACCAGGCACTATGCTTTGTGCTGATCATATGAAGACCTGGTCCCTGACTGCAAGCAGTTCAGTCATTGGACTCTACCCTTTGTTACCAGCTGCGATTTTAACTGCTGGTCCTTTCCTGTCAGCTCAAATTATGCAAGCAAGGCTAAAAGTGAATGAATAATGACATGCTTTAGCTGGTTCCTGCCTCCACGTAGCCCAGGTGATAGTTGCCAGAAGGTGACAATGTCCCTCTTTCTGTCCTATCGTGCGTGACATCTTCTCTGTTTTGGGCCTTGCTTAAATACAGCCCTGAAATGTACCCCAAAGTTCTATCTCCCCATTACACTGTTGTCATTGCTATTCTGCCAAAGTTTTTACCTTATACTTTAAGCACCTATGGGTATGTACATGCACAATCATCTATTCCCAGAGGTGTGTTTTAAGAGCATGGAATCAGGGTTTTCCCCATCTATGTACTGTATAAAAGATAGTAGGTGATCAATTAAGTGTTTGATCCCGTTCCTTTGGGTATTCCCCACCATGGCCTGGTAAGATTTACGCCTCTGACGTTTAAATGAATGGAGTCATTTTTGCAAGACTTGACCCTCTGCCAACATGAGTTTTTCAGAGGGTGAAATGTAACAACAGGGATAGTTTTGAAATGTTGGCCCGACTTTGCCCCTTGGCCTAACAATTTGGGCTCTGGTGTGAGGTGGTCACCACCTCCTACTGAGAATGTCACTGGAAGGCAGAGAACGAGGGTGTAATTTCTAAATTTCAGGTTGGCCAGGAAGGCAGCTAATAAGTCCTAATAAGACAAATAAGGCCCGTGGAATCGTCTTGAGCTGTGGGTGGCCAGAAACTCACTGACAGATCATCTTCAAAATAGCACTCCCAGCATCATCTACCTATTGGCACATCCATGGATTCTCTCCCGACAGAAAAGAGGAGCATTTTTTAAAAATTGCTCTGTTTCCTAGAAACCAAGAACTGACCAGTGTTAACAGTCACACAACTGCGATCTTGAGAATTTGGGGGGATGGAGGTTAATTCAATTTTTGTTTCCTAAAACAATGCGACTTGGGTTTTCTGGAAATTACTAAGGCATACTTTGACGGTAAGCCTCATTCTTCCCACAGGTCAGAGAATTGGCTTGATAACTCCATGGGGGTGTGCTTTGAAATGGGGAGGTATTACCTTCATCCCTCCCCACACCCCCTTCTGCCTCCAGCCGAATATTTCATCCAACTGTTTACGTAGTCGCTGGGGAGGAAATCCCAATTAGCAGTTGTCCGAGATTGACCACGACAGTCATATTCAGGCACTCCCTTGGCCAGAGTCCTTTTCTCAGATATTTGTGTTCACCCATTGGAAGCACTGCCAGAAACAGCAGGGCCGATGGAACATGTCCAGATTGAAAGGAATCTCACTGGGAGGAAGTGTTGTTTCTCTCTTCAGCTTCAAAAAAGGGGTAGTGATGTTGACACGCAGACTTTGTAAAATTATTATGTTATGGCAGTTTGACAGAAAAATGTGAGAACTGTTGGGAAATGAAGCCTCCTCATGATAAACATAAGCATTTGATTTGTTGGCATTTAATTGAGAATGAGAGCAATTCTACCTTCTGCACGTCTCCTTGTATTTTAGAGATCTCATCAAAGTGCTCAAGTGGTATGTGGACAGGATCACAGAAGCGGAGAGACAAGAGCACATCCAGGAGGTGTTGAAGGTAATGACACGCCGTCAATAACAGATCACAGTCTAACAGTGCTGTTGCGTGGTGATGCCTAAACGAATTGGTTTCCTCTACACAGACAGTAATTGGTGATGATGTATTACTGACATTCCAATTCAAGGATCTTAATCAGTTTATGGCTACTCCAGAGCTGATAAAATTTGAAAGGGACTTTGCCAGGCTTGCCCACTGGAACCTGCCTGGCATTGAATCCTTACCCCTCTGGGCTCTGAACACTTGAAGTCTAGGATTGGCAGGAGGAAGGGTTGGAAAGAAGAGAAGACTGCAGATGGGCAGTTAAGCTTAGAAGTTCCTGGCTCTTGCTTCCACCACCCTGACAGAGACCATCTGAGGACCATTTGTCTTAAGAGAGGATAATAGGATGGCTTAGTAGGGATCACAGTGAGGAAACCTGAGGTTTTACTGGGTCTCATGGTTTAACATTGCCCATATCTCTGGGCCCTACGTGCTCAGTATATATGGAGATGTTGATACCTTACCTGCAAACATGTTTGTAAAGAATATAGATTCTTAAAAGGATTGTCCAGTAACAGCTCTGGCAGTCTTTTGATTTCTATAATTGAGTATACCCTATTTGACGTCAGTAGATAAAAGTCAACAGGTGTACATTTTAAAAAACAAGCATTTTACTCATTATAAATTTGTCATTTTGGGCCAATTGAAGGTAAAAATGCAAGTGGCAAGAGTACCTACCAGCAAAGCAAAATAATTTTTGAAAAACAGACTGCTGTCTCTTTGTTGATTAAATTTAAAAAATCATCTGAGGATCAGAAACATTTAATGTTCATACCTCTCAAGAATTACATAGAATTTAAAAATTATCTATACGTTTTCTCTCATTAGGCATCAGAGAAAAATGGCTCTTTCCCTATGAGTAAATACTGTTCAAAAATCTCACAGGGCCTTAGTATTTAAGTCAGTATTTTAAAAGTCTAATGTTGTGCTATGGTTTTTGCGCTGTGTCATTGTCAAATAAATACCTTTGGTTTCCTTTGAAACTAATGTTTTAAAAATTTTGTTTTAAGGCCCAAGAATATATTTTTAAGTATATCGTTCAGTCTCGAAGGCTGTTTTCCCTCGCCACCGGCGGACAGAATGAGGAGGAATTTCGCTGCTGCATTCAGGAGCTTCTCATGTCAGTCCGTTTTTTTCTTTCACAAGAGAGCAAAGGGTCTGGAGCATTATCTCAATCACAGGTAATTTTTTTTTTCATCTCTGCTGAATAGAGGAAAAATGAGTCCAATTTATTTATTTTTACGCAGCCGCATAAGTGAATATTTTTTCTCCATCAGCAATCTGTAGCTCCAGCTTATATTTGTAGCTTAACTGACTTTGAGTAGACTTTTAAAAAGTCCCTCAGCTTCCGAAAGCCAGCAGAGCAGAAGTTAGGTTGCCTTTCCTCGGACTGTTCTCGCTCTGAATGGAGAGACTGTTGGTTTGCACCAGCCTCCATTCCAGTTTCTAGAACACATGCTGATAGAGACACCCTGTCACCATCAGCCAAGGGGAAGGAATTTCGCTCTAGCCAATCTGCTGCAGTTGTTTTCCCCAGGCCTTGTGCTGCTTTTTTTTTTTTAGTTCCCCAACCAGGGATGGAACCCGAGCCCCGGCAGTGAGAGCGCCGAGTCCTAACCACTGGACCACCAGAGAACTCCCTTGTGCTGCATTTTAATCTGTGGACTTGAGACTCATTATATTGGTCTCAGCTGAATTGCGTGTTGTTTTGTCTTATGTAACTTGTCGCTAATCGTCCTGGGACTGATCTGCTGATCTGCTGTGACCAGTGCTGAGCGGTTACTGCCGAATTCTGTGACCAGGAGTAGCTCCCCATGTTTTGTTTAAGAACAGGATCTATACACTTTCCAAATAGCGTGGCCTTGAACCTGTGCCGAAAGATAATTCTGAATATCTTTCTCTACACTTTCTTAATCCTTCTTGTACACGTTTAATTCTAATAACTTGGTTTAAAAACTTGTCAGATGGAGAAGCAACCTCTTTACTACCATCCCCTGGAGACTTGAGATTTATAATCACTGAGAGCTGGGATATAAAATGGGAGATTAGGAGACAAAACTAGATCCTTAAGAGTATTGTTGTAATTTGGTGTCATTTGACATTTGGAAGGCGTTATATATAATGGCAAAACACTAGAAATGTACCAACCCCCCCAATAATAGAGCCATGTTTTTCTGACTGTTTGGGGGCTCTTCTTGTTACTTTCTTCTTTGCAGAGGTGGACTCCTCTTCCATCTGGTTAAGGATACAGGCTCTTTTAATGTCATTTTGGCTTCTCTTGTCAACGGTACAATCACTGCACGTTAGGAAACTTGCCAGAAACCTCAGTGTCAAGTTGCCCACTAACCAGACCCTACTTATCAGCCATTGATATTTGAAAAGGATACTCTAACAGGTTAACATATATTCCTTTAGACCCAAGTTCTCAGAAGTTCACTACTTTTACAAAAGCTATTGAAAAGTTGAGTTTTCATTTTGAGATTTTTCTGAAACAAAACAAAACAAGCCTTTATCAGTTACAGGGATAAAAGTTACCTAATCCATAACTGAAAAATATTCTCTTACTCTTAAGAGTAACTTTAAGTCATGGTTTCTTAATGAGATGCCTTTGTAGGGACTCAAGAGATTTTTCTCTTCTTTAAAGTTGGAGAAATATTCTTTTACCTTAGTTGTGTTTCCACCGAATCCTAGCAGTCACCCTGAGACGATTTCGGCTGCTGAGGTACAACCACAATATAGAGCAGCCTCCTTTTCTTTGTTTAACATACTGAACTCCAACTGCTCTTGACTCTCTAAGTTCTCCCCCTCCATCAAATAGTAAAACAACTTTAGGGCTTCCCTGGTGGCGCAGTGGTTGAGAATCTGCCTGCCAATGCAGGGGACACGGGTTCGAGCCCTGGTCTGGGAAGATCCCACATGCCGCGGAGCAACTAGGCCCATGAGCCACAACTACTGAGCCTGCGCGTCTGGAGCCTGTGCTCCGCAACAAGAGAGGCCACGATAGTGAAGAGGCCCGCGCACCGCGATGAAGAGTGGCCCCCGCTTGCCGCAACTAGAGAAAACCCTCGCACAGAAACGAAGACCCAACACCACCAAAAATAAAAATATAAAAACACAACTTTAGCACCTTCAAAGAATCATATTTGATTTTTCTTTTTTGGCCCTTAGCTTTTTGTCAAGAGATGATATATAAAATGTGTAATAGTTTCTAAATATCTTCGTAAACTCTACTGAAGTCATTCTCTATTATTTTATGCAGTATCCTATACTTGTAAATTTTGAAATGATAATTTTATTTAGTTTGATGCTAAGAGAAAATTTATACAAAATAATGAAGTGGTTAGTTTTCTTCATTAAGCAATGAGGACTTTCTTCCTTTATGTTTTGGGAGAATGCTAAACACCTCTTCCCATTCCAAGCCCCCCTTTGACCCCACACCTTCTTAGCTCTCTCTTCCAAGAAGGAAGGTGTCACTAATCTGATTGATCCAATAGTTAGGTTTCTGTTGCTGCATAACAAATGACCATCATGGCTTTAGATAATACCCATTTATTAGCTCAAGTTCTGTAGGTTGGAAAGCTTGGTCAGGTCTTGGTCCTACAGCCAAAATCAAGGTGTTGGCTTTGGTGGCTTATCTGGAGGCTCTGGGGAGGAATTCACTTTCTAGATCTTTCAGGCTTTTGACAGGCATCAGTTTCCTTGTGAGTGAGATTCCCATTTCCATGCTGGCTGTCAGCCAGGGGTGGGAGGAGGAGCTGGGTGCTCTCAGCTCCTAGAGGCCACTTGCATTCCTTGGTGTGTGGCTCCTCCATCCTCGAAGCCAGGCACAGTTTGTCAAATCCTTCTCATGCTTCAGATCTCTGAGTTCCCCCACCACGAGCCAGAGAAAACTTCTGCATGGGAACAGCATCAGGGGACAAAGTTCATGGAGATCATCTTAGAACTCTGCCTAGAGCCAAGGTTATCCACTGGTCCTTAAAGATTCTTAAAGGTTCTTGCCTGAAAGACAAAAACCCAGTTTCCTTGCTCCATTTTGCATTTTTTCCATGTGGGCTACACTTCAGAGCAAATTCCATCTCCTGGAGGTAGAATAGCCATCCCAGCAATCCTTCAGGTTGGATCAATGGATGGCTGCTCTATAGATCTGGCCATCCTGGTATTAGGAGGTTGATTTAGTACTCCTGGCCTAAGCCCAGCCTGTTAATGACTCTGTCCTTAGGAGCCCTGTCCTGGGCAGGACTGAAGGCTAAGTCAGCTATATACAGTGGATCTTAGTTTCCCATTCCAAGGACAGGTCTCTACCTTGGAAACCCCAAGAAAAGAGGAATGGCGGAAGGATTTGAGGCCCAAGACCCTGCCCCAAGTTCCTATTAATTATCTTTCTCTATTTGCCTTGGCTACCAAGAAGGTCAAAACAAAATCATGTTTTTATTTTTATTTTCAGTAAAACTCTTTAGCTTAGCTACCTATTCAACTGTCTTTCTGCCCTCGTCACAACGTCCTTGTTCCTTTATCCTTTTTAATAATTGTATCTTACACTGCAAGCACATTCAAATACCTTTTTGAGATAAAGAGGTATAAATAAAGAATTAATGGATAAATTAAGGGATTCCTGAGGCAAGTCAACTTAGGTGACTTTAGGGATCAGAAAGCTGGGCTCATTTTATTTTAATTTTTTAAAATTTCATCTGTATGACTCAGCTCTTTGCAGAGTGAAATGAAGGCTATATAAATATAGTCTTTACCAGGGAATATCAGATTATTAATTTTAAGTACATTCAAGAAAATCTATAATTTTTAAGAGTCAAGGGGAAAACATAGCTGTTGACCCCAGCACCTTAAGCATTCTGATGGTTCTGGCATCAAAAACAGGTCTTGGCTCTTCTACAATTTCTGCTGCTGCTATACAGGTAAATACCAAACTCCATGAATTTGAATTTGATTCTGTGTTTGAATCATCAACACTTGTAGACTTGACCTACCTTCCCCTGGTGTCAGATCTCATTGATAAACCACCAGCCCTTGAATCTCATATTAGAAAATGTGCCTCTTCCTTCACCAGGTGTTTGAGGCTGATCGACTTTTCCTTCCACTGCCCTCCTTTTGTGGAATTTTAAAAGGCTGAGTTTGTTTCAGTGTACAATCCTAGCCCAGTTTTTATTTATTTTTTTAAATTTTTATTTATTTATTTTTTCAGAGACTTAATCATTGCTTTATTTGACTATTCTGAATTCCAGGTACATCACAAATGCAATGAGTTTGTTTAAAAATTGATTATTCAATATTTTTAAAATATTTATGATATAAAGTGGGGTTAAGTGTATTTTATTATGTTTTCTTTATTTATCTTTTTAACATCTTTATTGGAGTATAATTGCTTTACATTGTTGTGTGAGTTGCTGCTGTATAACAAAGTAAATCAGCTATATGTATACATATATCCCCATATCCCCTCCCTCTTGCATCTCCCTCCCACCCTCCCTATCCCACCCCTCTAGGTGGGCACAAAGCACCGAGCTGATCTCCTTGTGCTATGCGGCTGCTTCCCACTAGCTATCTATTTTACATTTGGTAGTGTATATATGTCCATGCCACTCTCTCACTTCGTCCCAGCTTACCCTTCCCTCTCCCCGTGTCCTCAAGTCCATTCTCTACGTCTGCGTCTTTATTCCTGTCCTGCCCCTAAGTTCTTCAGAACCATTTTTTTTTCTTTTAGATTCCATATATATGTGTTAGCGTACGGTATTAGTTTTTCTCTTCCTGACTTACTTCACTCTATGGCAGACCCTAGGTCCATCCACCTCACTACAAATAACTCAATTTCGTTTCTTTTTATGGCTGAGTAACATTCCATTGTATATGTGTGCCACATCTTCTTTATCCATTCATCTGTCGATGGACACTTAGGTTGCTTCCATGTCCTGGCTATTGTAAATAGTGCTGCAGTGAACATTGGGGTACATGACTCTTTTTGAATTATAGTTTTCTCAGGTCATATGCCCAGTAGTTGGATTGCTGGGTCATATGGTAGTTCTATTTTTAGTTTTTTAAGAAACCTCCATACTGTTCTCCATAGTGACTGTATCAGTTTACATTCCCACCAACAGAGCAAGAGTGTTCCCTTTTCTCCACACCCTCTCCAGCATTTATTGTTTGTAGATTTTTTGATGACGGCCATTCTGACTGGTGTGAGGTGATGCCTCATTTTAGTTTTGATTTGCATTTCTCTAATGATTACTGATGTTGAGCATCCTTTCACGTGTTTGTTGGCAATCTGTATGTCTTCTTTGGAGCAATGTCTGTTTAGGTCTTCTGCCCATTTTTGGATTGGGTTGATTGATTTTTGATATTGAGCTGCATGAGCTGCTTGTATATTTTGGGGATTAATCCTTTGTCAGCTGCTTCGTTTGCAAATATTTTCTCCCATTCTGAGGGTGCTTTTTTCGTCTTGTTTATGATTTCCATTGCTGTGCAAAAGCTTTTAAGTTTCATTAGGTCCCATTTGTTTATTTTTGGTTTTATTTCCATTTCTCTAGGAGGTGGGTCAAAAAGGATCTTGCTGTGATTTACGTCATAGAGTGTTCTGCCTATATTTTCCTCTAAGAATTTTATATATAGTGTCTGACCTTACATTTAGGTCTTTAATCCATTTTGAGTTTATTATTGTGTATGGTGTTAGGGAGTGTTCTAATTTCATTCTTTTACATGTAGCTGTCCAGTTTTCCCAGCACCACTTATTGAGGAGGCTGTCTTTTCTCCATTGTATATTCTTGCTTCCTTTATCAAAGATAAGGTGACTATATGTGCGTGGTTTATCTCTGGTCTTTCTATCCTGTTCCATTGATCTATTTTGCTGTTTTTGTGCCAGTACTATATGTCTTTTTTTTTTTTTTTTTTTCACACACACACACTGTATTTTATTTTTACAAGAGATAAATAGACTGACACCAAGCATTGTACATGGATGACCACAACAAAAGCAACAATGATTGCAATTACCAAACATGAAACACACTCATACTATGTCATAATATTGACATTTAGTCCAGTAATCCTCCACTGTAACAGCTCCTTTACTTTGCAGTGAAAATTGATTTGTATATTCTTTGCCTCTGAGTCCTTGAGGGATTTTTTTTTTTTTTTAATTCAGACAGAAAGTCACAAAAATTATACTCATCCTCATCAGTTCACTCAGTCCCATATAATTAATTTTTTTTTTCATCTTGATCTTTTGTTAGCACTTTTATGAGTTCATCAGTTTTTCATTAGAGTTCTGAAAATGCTTATTCATTCAGTTCAGCAGTACAGTCAGTTACCAGAAACCTGTACTTGTCAGAGTCTTTTCCATGAATTTCTTGAAGATGAAACCCTTTTATAGGAACATATTTGCAAAATCATCAGAGTACACCCAGAACTGTCTGTAAATGACAAAAGACTTAAAAATGACCATGGTTAAAGATTTGATGAAAGTTCATAATAATGCAGTTGACAAGAAAATTAGTTATTTCTGAGATATACATTTTAAAGTAATAACTAGGATTATTACTTATAACATTATACCAGAACATATAACATTTTTAGAAATTTCATGTAATGTCTGAAACATTTATATTAACATATTTCCATACATATTTCCATACAAATACAAATATAAGATTTTTAGAAATTTCATGTAATGTCTGAAACATTTATATTAACATATTTCCATACATATTTCCATACAAATACAAATATAAGATTTTTAGAAATTTCATGTAATGTCTGAAACATTTATATTAACATATTTCCATACAAATAACCCAATGAAAGTTTAGTATTAGTTGTTTTGTTTGTTTTTTTATACTGCAGGTTCTTATTAGGCATCAGTTTTATACACATCAGTGTATACATGTCAATCCCAATCGCCCAATTCAGCACACCACCATCCCCACCTCACCGCAGTTTTCCCCCCTTGGTGTCCATATGTCCATTCTCTACATCTGTGTCTCAACTTCTGCCCTGCAAACTGGCTCATCTGTACCATTTTTCTAGGTTCCGCATACATGCATTAATATATGATATTTGTTTTTCTCTTTCTGACTTACTTCACTCTGTATGACAGTCTCTAGATCCATCCACGTCTCAACAAATGACTCAATTTCGTTCCTTTTTATGGCTGAGTAATATTCCATTGTATATATGTCCCACAACTTCTTTATCCATTCGTCTGTTGATGGGCATTTAGGTTGCTTCCATGACCTGGCTATTGTAAATAGTGCTGCAATGAACATTGGGGTGCATGTGTCTTTTTGAACTACGGTTTTCTCTGGGTATATGCCCAGTAGTGGGATTGCTGGGTCATATGGTAATTCTATTTTTAGTTTTTTAAGGAACCTCCATATTGTTCTGCATAGTGGCTGTATCAATTTACATTCCCACCAACAGTGCAAGAGGGTTCCCTTTTCTCCACACCCTCTCCAGCATTTGTTGTTTGTAGATTTTCTGATGATGCCCATTCTAACAGGAGTGAGGTGATACCTCATTGTAGTTTTGATTTGCATTTCTCTAATAATTAGTGATGTTGAGCATCTTTTCATGTGCTTCGTGGCCGTCTGTATGTCTTCTTTGGAGAAATGTCTATTTAGGTCTTCTGCCCATTTTTGGATTGGGGTGTTTGTTTCTTTGATATTGAGCTGAATGAGCTGTTTATATATTTTGGAGATTAATCCTTTGTCCGTTGATTCATTTGCAAATATTTTCTCCCATTCTGAGGGTTGTCTTTTCGTCTTGTTTATGGTTTCCTTTGCTGTGCAAAAGCTTTGAAGTTTCATTAGGTCCCACTTGTTTATTTTTGTTTTTATTTCCATTACTCTAGGAGGTGGATCAAAAAAGATCTTGCTGTGATTTATGTCAAAGAGTGTTCTTCCTATGTTTTCCTCTAAGAGTTTTATAGTGTCCAGTCTTATATTTAGGTCTCTAATCCATTTTGAGTTTATTTTTGTGTATGGTGTTAGGGAGTATTCTAATTTCATTCTTTTACATGTAGCTGTCCAGTTTTCCCAGCACCACTTATTGAAGAGACTGTCTTTTCTCCATTGTATATCTTTGCCTCCTTTGTCATAGATTAGTTGACCATAGGTGCGTGGGTTAATCTCTGGGCTTTCTATCTTGTTCCATTGATCTATGTTTCTGTTTTTGTGCCAGTACCATATTGTCTTGATTACTGTAGCTTTGTAGTATAGTCTGAAGTCAGGGAGTCTGATTCCTCCAGCTCCATTTTTTTCCCTCAAGACTGCTTTGGCTATTCGGGGTCTTTTGTGTCTCCATACAAATTTTAAGATGATTTGTTCTAGCTCCGTAAAAAATGCCATTGGTAATTTGATAGGGATTGCATTGAATCTGTAGATTGCTTTGGGTAGTATACTCATTTTCACAATGTTGATTCTTCCAATCCAAGAACATGGTATATCTCTCCATCTGTTGGTATCATCTTTAATTTCTTTCATCAGTGTCTTATAGTTTTCTGCATACAGGTCTTTTGTCTCCCTAGGTAGGTTTATTCCTAGGTATTTTATTCTTTTTGTTGCAATGGTAAATGGGAGTGTTTCCATAATTTCTCTTTCAGATTTTTCATCATTAGTGTATAGGAATGCAAAAGATTTCTGTGCATTAATTTTGTATCCTGCAACTTTACCATATTCATTAATTAGCTCTAGCAGTTTTCTGGTGGCAGTTTTAGGATTCTCTATGTATAGTATCATGTCATCCGCAAACAGTGACAGTTTTACTTCTTCTTTTCCAATTTGTATTCCTTTTATTTCTTTTTCTTCTCTGATTGCCGTGGCTAGGACTTCCAGAACTATGTTGAATAATAGTGGTGAGAGTGGACATCCTTGTCTCGTTCCTGATCTTAGAGGAAATGCTTTCAGTTTTTCACCATTGAGAATGATATTTGCTGTGGGTTTGTCATATATGGCCTTTATTATGTTGAGGTAGGTTCCCTCTATACCCACTTTCTGGAGAGTTTTTATCAGAAATGGGTGTTGAATTTTGTCAAAAGCTTTTTCTGCATCTATTGAGATGATCATATGGTTTTTATTCTTCAATTTGTTAATATGGTGTATCACATTGATTGATTTGCGTGTATTGAAGAATCCTTGCATCCCTGGGATAAATCCCACTTGATCGTGGTGTATGATCCTTTTAATGTGTTGCTGGATTCTCTTTGCTAGTATTTTGTTGAGGATTTTTGCATCTATATTCATCAGTGATATTGGTCTGTAATTTTCTTTTTTTGTAGTGTCTTTGTCTGGTTTTGGTATCAGGGTGATGGTGGCCTCATAGAATGAGTTTGGGAGTGTTCCTTCCTCTGCAATTTTTTGGAAGAGTTTGAGAAGGATGGGTGTTATCTCTTCTCTAAATGTTTGATAGAATTCACCTGTGAAGCCATCTGGTCCTGGACTTTTGTTTGTTGGAAGATTTTTAATCACAGTTTCAATTTCATTACTTGTGATTGGTCTGTTCATATTTTCTGTTTCTTCCTGATTCAGTCTTGGAAGGTTATACCTTTCTAAGAATTTGTCCATTTCTTCCAGGTTGTCCATTTTATTGGCATAAAGTTGCTTGTAGTAGTCTCTTAGGATGCTTTGTATTTCTGCGGTGTCTGTTGTAACTTCTCCTTTTTCATTTCTGATTTTATTGATTTGAGTCCTCTCCCTCTTTTTCTTGATGAGTCTGGCTAATGGCTTATCAATTTTGTTTATCTTCTCAAAGAACCAACTTTTAGTTTTATTGATCTTTGCTATTGTTTTCTTTGTTTCTATTTCATTTATTTCTGCTCTGATCTTTATGATTGCTTTCCTTCTGCTAACTTTGGGTTTTGTTTGTTCTTCTTTCTCTAGTTGCTTTAGGTGTAAGCTTAGATTGTTTACTTGAGATTTTTCTTGTTTCTTTAGGTAGGCTTGTATAGCTATAAACTTCCCTCTTAGAACCGCTTTTGCTGCATCCCATAGGTTTTGGGTCGTCGTGTTTTCATTGTCATTTGTCTCTAGGTATTTTTTGATTTCCTCTTTGATTTCTTCAGTGATCTCTTGGTTATTTAGTAACGTATTGTTTAGCCTCCATGTGTTTGTGTTTTTTACGGTTTTTTTCCCTGTAATTCATTTCTAATCTCATAGCGTTGTGGTCAGAAAAGATGCTTGATATGATTTCAATTTTCTTAAATTTACTGAGGCTTGATTTGTGACCCAAGATGTGATCTATCCTGGAGAATGTTCCGTGCGCACTTGAGAAGAACGTGTAATCTGCTGTTTTTGGATGGAATGTCCTATATATATCAATTAAATCTATCTGGTCTATTGTGTCATTTAAAGCTTCTGTTTCCTTATTTATTTTCATTTTGGATGATCTGTCCATTGGTGTAAGTGAGGTGTTAAAGTCCCCCACTATTATTGTGTTACTGTCGATTTCCTCTTTTATAGCTGTTAGCAGTTGCCTTATGTATTGAGGTGCTCCTATGTTGGGTGCATATATATTTATAATTATTATATCTTCTTCTTGGATTGATCCCTGGATCATTATGTAGTGTCCTTCCTTGT
This sequence comes from Balaenoptera musculus, assembly GCF_009873245.2. Lineage (NCBI taxonomy): Eukaryota > Metazoa > Chordata > Mammalia > Artiodactyla > Balaenopteridae > Balaenoptera > Balaenoptera musculus. Next base: position 38,358,801 of record NC_045793.1, read on the forward strand.
CTCTTGTAACATTCTTTATTTTAAAGTCTATTTTATCTGATATGAGTATAGCTACTCCAGCTTTCTTTTGATTTCCATTTGCATGGAATATCTTTTTCCATCCCCTCACTTTCAGTCTGTATGTGTCCCTAGGTCTAAAGTGGGTCTCTTGTAGACAGCATATATATGGGTCTTGTTTTTGTATCCATTCAGCCAGTCTATGTCTTTTGGTTGGGGCATTTAATCCATTCACGTTTAAGGTAATTATCGATATGTATGTTCCTATGACCATTTTCTTAGTTGTTTTGGGTTTGTTTTTGTAGGTCCTTTTCTTCTCTTGTGTTTCCCACTTAGAGAAGTTCCTTTAGCATTTGTTGTAGAGCTGGTTTGGTGGTGCTGAATTCTCTTAGCTTTTGCTTGTCTGCAAAGCTTTTGATTTCTCCATCAAATCTAAATGAGATCCTTGCCGGGTAGAGTAATCTTGGTTGTAGGTTCTTCCCTTTCATCACTTTAAGTATATCATGCCACTCCCTTCTGGCTTGTAGAGTTTCTGCTGAGAAATCAGCTGTTAACCTTATGGGAGTTCCCTTGTATGTTATTTGTCGTTTTTCCCTTGCTGCTTTCAATAATTTTTCTTTGTCTTTAATTTTTGCCACTTTGATTACTATGTGTCTCGGCGTGTTTCTCCTTGGGTTTATTCTGTATGGGACTCTCTGCGCTTCCTGGACTTGGGTGGCTATTTCCTTTCCCATGTTAGGGAAGTTTTCGACTATAATCTCTTCAAATATTTTCTCTGGTCCTTTCTCTCTCTCTTCTCCTTCTGGGACCCCTATAATGCGAATGTTGTTGCGTTTAATGTTGTCCCAGAGGTCTCTTAGGCTGTCTTCATTTCTTTTCATTCTTTTTTCTTTAGTCTGTTCCGCAGCAGTAAATTCCACCTTTCTGTCTTCCAGGTCACTTATCCGTTCTTCTGCCTCAGTTATTCTGCTATTGATTCCTTCTAGTGTAGTTTTCATTTCAGTTATTGTATTGGTCATCTCTGTTTGTTTGTTCTTTAATTCTTCTAGGTCTTTGTTAATCATTTCTTGCATCTTCTCAATCTTTGCCTCCATTCTTATTCCGAGGTCCTGGATCATCTTCACTATCATTATTCTGAATTCTTTTTCTGGAAGGTTGCCTATCTCCACTTCATTTAGTTGTTTTTCTGGGGTTTTTTCTTGTTCCTTCATCTGGTACATAGCCCTCTGCCTTTTCATCTTCTCTATCTTTCTGTAACTGTGGTTTTTGGTCCACAGGCTGCAGGATTATAGTTTTTCTTGCTTCTGTTGTCTGCCCTCTGGTGGTTGAGGCTATCTAAGAGGCTTGATGGGAGGCTCTGGTGGTGGGTAGAGCTGACTGTTGCTGTGGCGGTCAGAGCTCAGTAAAACCTTAATCCACTTGACTGTTGATGGGTGGGGCTGGGTTCCCTCCCTGTTGCTGTGGCGGTCTGAGCTCAGTAAAACCTTAATCCACTTGACTGTTGATGGGTGGGGCTGGGTTCCCTCCCTGTTGGTTGTTTTGCCTGAGGCAACCCAACACTGGAGCCTACCCGTGCTCTTTGGTGGGGTTAATGGCAGACTCTGGGAGGGCTCTCGCCAAGGAGAACTTCCCAGAACCTCTGCTGCCAGTGTCCTTATACCCACGGTGAAACAGAGCCACCACTCGCCTCTGCAGGAGACCTCCCAACACCAGCAGGTAGGTCTGGTTCAGTCTCCCCCAGGGTCACTGCTCCTTCCCCTGGGTCCCGATGCACACATTACTTTGTGTGTGCCCTCCAAGAGTGGGGTCTCTGTTTCCCCCAGTCCTGTCAAAGTCCTGCAATCAATTCCCACTAGGCTTCAGTCTGATTCTCTAGGAATTCCTCCTCCCGTTGCCGGACCCCCAGGTTGTGAAGCCTGACGTGGGGCTCAGAACCTTCACTCCAGTGGGTGGACTTCTGTGGTATAAGTGTTCACCAGTCTGTGAGTCACTCACCCAGCAGTTATGGGATTTGATTTTACTCTGATTGCGCCCCTCCTACCGTCTCACTGTGGCTTCTCCTCTGTCCTTGGACGTGAGGTATCCTCCTTGGTGAAGTCCAGGGTCTTCCTGTCAATGATTGTCCAGCAGCCAGTTGTGATTCTGGTGCTCTCGCAAGAGGGAGTGAGAGCACGTCCTTCTACTCCGCCATCTTGGTTAATCTCCCAGTACTATATGTCTTGATTACTGTAGCTTTGTAGTGTAGTCTGAAGTCATGGAGCCTGATTCCTCCAGCTCCGTTTTTCTTTCTCAAGATCGCTTTGGCTCTTTGGGGTCTTTTGTGTTTCCATAAAAATTGTGAAATTTTTTGTTCTAGTTCTGTGAAAAATGCCATTGGTAGTTTGACAGGATTACATTGAATCTGTAGATTGCTTTGGGTAGTATAGTCATTTTCACAGTGTTGATTCTTCTTATCCAAGAACATGGTATATCTCTCCATCTGTTTGTATCATCTTTAATTTCTTTCATCAGTGTCTTATAATTTTCTGCATACAGGTCTTTTGTCTCCTTAGGTAGGTTTATTCCTAGGTATTTTATTCTTTTTGTTGCAGTGGTAAATGGGTGTGTTTCCTTAATTTCTCTTTCAGATTTTCATCATTAGTGTATAGGAGTGCAAGAGATTGCTGTGCATTAATTTTGTATCCTGCTACTTTACCAAATTCATTGATTAGCTCTAGTAGTTTTCTGGTAGCATCTTTAGGATTCTCTATGTATAGTATCATGTCATCCACAAACAGTGACAGTTTTACGTCTTCTTTTCCGATTTGGATTCCTTTTATTTCTTGTTCTTCTCTGATTGCTGTCATTAAAACTTCCAAAACTATGTTGAATAATAGTGGTGAGAGTGGGCAACCTTGTCTTGTTCCTGATCTTAGTGGAAATGGTTTCAGTTTTTCACCATTGAGAATGATGTTGGCTGTGGGTTTGTCATATATGGCCTTTATTTTGTTCAGATAAGTTCCTTCTATGCCTACTTTCTGGAGAGTTTTTATCATGCATGGGTATTGAATTTTGTCAAAATCTTTTTCTGCATCTATTGAGATGATCATACGGTTTTTATCCTTCAATTTAAGATGGTGTATCACATTGATTGATTTGTGTATATTGAAGAATCCTTGCATTCCTGGGATAAACCCCACTTGATCATGGTGTGTGATCCTTTTAATGTGCTGCTGGATTCTGTTATCATGGTGTGTGATCCTTTTAATGTGCTGCTGGATTCTGTTTGCTAGTATTTTGTTGAGGATTTTTGCATCTCTGTTCATCAGCGATATTGGCCTGTAGTTTTCTTTTTTTGTGACATCTTTTCCTGGTTTTGGTATCAGGGTGATGGTGGCCTCATGGAATGAGTTTGGGAATATTCCTCCCTCTGCTATATTTTGGAAGAGTTTGAGAAAGATAGGTGTTAGCTCTTCTCTAAATGTTTGTTAGAATTCGCCTGTGAATCCATCAGGTCTGGGGCTTTTGTTTTTTGGAAGATTTTTAATCATGGTTTCAATTTCAGTGCTTGTGATTGGTCTGTTTATATTTTCTATTTCTTCCTGGTTCTGTCTCGGCAGGTTGTGCATTTCTAAGAATCTGTCCATTTCTTCCAGGTTGTCCGTTTTATTGGCATATAGTTGCTTGTAGTAATCTTTCATGTTCCTTTGTATTTCTGCAGTGTCAGTTGTTACTCCTCCTTTTTCATTTCTAATTCTGTTGATTTGAGTCTTCTCCCTTTTTTCTTCATGAGTCTGACTAATGGTTTAGCAATTTTGTTTATCTTCTCAAAGAACCAGCTTTAATTTTATTGATCTTTGCTATCATTTCCTTCATTTCTTTTCCATTTATTTCTGATCTCATCTTTATGATGTCTTTCCTTCTGCTAACTTTGGGTTTTTTTGTTCTTCTTTCTCTGATTGCTTTAGGTGTAAGGTTAGGTTGTTTATTTGAGATGTTTCTTGAGGTAGGATTGTATTACTATAAACTTCCCTCTTAGAACTGCTTTTGCTGCACCCCATATGTTTTGGGCTGTCGTGTTTTCATTGTCATTTGTTTCTAGGTATTTTTAAATTTCCTCTTTGATTTCTTCAGTGATCTCTTGGTTATTTAATAGTGTATTGTTTAGCCTGCATGTGTTTGTATCCTTTACAGTTTTTTTTCCTGTAATTGATATCTAGTCTCATAGCATTGTGATCAGAAGAGATACTTGATATGATTTCAATTTTCTTAAATTTACCAAGGCTTGATTTGTGACCCAAGACATGATCTATCCTGGAGAATGTTCCATGAGCACTTGAGAAGAAAGTGTATTCTGTTGTTTTTGGATGGAATGTCCTATATATATCAATTCAGTCCATCTTGTTTAATGTATCATTTAAAGCTTGTGTTTCCTTCTTTATTTTCATTTTGGTTGATCTGTCCATTGGTGGAAGTGGGGTGTTAAAGTCCCGTACTATTACTGTGTTACTTTCAATTTCCCCTTTTATGACTGTTAACATTTGCCTTATGTATTGAGGTGCTCCTTTGTTGGTTACATAAATATTTACAATTGTTATATCTTTTTCTTGGATTGATTCTATTTTAAAGTCTATTTTGTCTGATATGAGAATTGCTACTCCAGCTTTCTTTTGATTTCCATTTGCATGGAGTATCTTTTTCCATCCCCTTACTTTCAGTCTGTATGTGTCCCTAGGACTGAAGTGGGTCTCTTGTAGATAGCATATGTACGGGTCTTGTTTTTGTATCCATTCAGCCAATAGATGTCTTTTGGTTGGAGCATTTAATCCATTTACATTTAATGTAATTATCGATATGTATGTTCCTATTACCATTTTCATAATTGTTTTGGGTTTGTTATTATAGGTCTTTTCCTTCTCTTGTGTTTCCTGCCTAGAGAAGTTCCTTTAACATTTGTTGTAAAGCTGGTTTGGTGGTGCTGAATTCTCTTAGCTTTCGCTTGTCTGTAAAGATTTTAATTTCTCTGTCGAATCTGAATGAGATCCTTGCTGGGTAGAGTAATCTTGGTTGTAGTTTTTTCCGTTTCATCACTTTAAATATGCCCTGCCACTCCCTTCTGGCATGCAGAGTTTCTGCTGAAAGATCAGCTGTTAACCTTATGCGGATACCCTTGTATGTTATTTGTTGTTTTTCCCTTGCTGCTTTCAATATTTTTTCTTTGTATTTAATTTTTGATAGTTTGATTAATATGTGTCTTGGTGTGTTTCTCTTTGTATTTATCCTTTATGGGACTCTCTGCACTTCCTGGACTTGATTGACTATTTCCTTTCCCATATTAGGGAAGTTTTCAACTATAATCTCTTCAAATATTTTCTCAGTCCCTTTCTTTTTCTCTTCTTCTTTTGGGACCCCTATAATTCGAATGTTGGTGCGTTTAATATTGTCCCAGAGGTCTCTGAGACTGTCCTCAATTCTTTTCATTCTTTTTTCTTTATTCTGCTCTATGGTAGTTTTTCCCACTATTTAATCTTCCAGGTCACTTATCCGTTCTTATGCCTCTGTTTTTCTGCTATTGATTCCTTGTAGATAATTTTTAATTTCATTTCTTTTGTTGTTTATCATTGTTTGTTTGCTGTTTAGTTTTTCTAGGTCCTTGTTAAATGTTTCTTGTATTGTCTCCGTTCTATTTCTGAGATTCTGGATCATCTTTACTATCATTACTCTGAATTGTTTTTCAGGTAGACTGCCTATTTCCTCTTCATTTGTTTGGTCTGGTGAGTTTTTACCTTGCTCCTTCATCTGCTACATATTTCTCTGTCTTCTCATTTTGCTTAACTTACTGTGTTTGGGGTCTCCTTTTCACAGGCTGCAGGTTCATAGTTCCCGTTGTTTTTGGTGTCTGCCCTCAGTGGGTAAGGTTGGTTCAGTGGGTTGTGTAGGCTTCCTGGTGGAAGGGACTGGTGCCTGTGTTCTGGTGGATGAGGCTGGGTCTTGTCTTTCTGGTGGGCAAGACCGCGTTCGATGATATGTTTTGGGGTGTCTGTGAACTTATTATGATTTTAGGCAGCCTCTCTGCTAATGGGTGGGGTTGTGTTCCTATCTTGCTAGTTGTTTGGCATGGGCTGTCCAGCACTGGAGCTTGCTGGTCGTTGAGTGTAGCTGGGTCTTAGCGTTGAGACAGACAGCTCTGGGAGAGCTTTTGACAATTGATATTATGTGGGGCTGGGAGATCTCTGGTGGTCCAGTGTCCTGAACTCAGCTCTTCCACCTCAGAGGCTCAGGCCTGACAACCAGCTGGAGCACCAAGACCCTGTCCGCCACACAGCCAGGTACATGGGGAGTTTCTTGCCTTTTGGGAAGCCTGAGATCTTCTGCCAGCATTCAGTAGGTGTTCTTTAGGAGTTGTTCCACATGTAAATGTATTTTTCATGTGTTTGTGGGGAGGAAAGTGGTCTCCTTGTCTTACTCCTCCGCCATCTGGAAGGTCCTCTCCTAGCCCAGTTGTTGTTTTTTTTTTTTAATTAATTAATTTATTTATTTATTTCTGGCTGTGTTGGGTCTTCGTTTCTGTGTGAGGGCTTTCTCTAGTTGCGGCGAGCGCGGGCCACTCTTCATCACGGTGCGCGGGCCTCTCATTATCGCAGCCTCTCCCGTTGCGGAGCACAGGCTCCAGACGCGCAGGCTCAGTAATTGTGGCTCACGGGCCCAGTTGCTCCGTGGCATGTGGGATCTTCCCAGACCAGGGCTTGAACCTGTGTCCCCTGCATTGGCAGGCAGATTCTCAACCACTGTGCCACCAGGGAAGCCCTAGCCCAGTTTTTAAAGTATGCCCTTCAGGGTTTGATGTTAGCATCTTTTTTTCCCCCGTTAAAATGTAATTATCAGGTTTCTTTATTTATATAAAGAATACACACAGTTCTGGGTTTTCAGTATATCTTGAAGAAACCTAAGGGGTTGTTCTAATGATCTTGTTGTTTTACAGGTGATGAAAATGAAACCTACGGAGTTAAAAAGATTTGTCCAAGGTCACAGAGTTTATTAGAAGCCAAACTAGTCCTACATATAATATAGGTCTTCTGATGCCTTCTGATGTCCTATGTTTTTTTCTTTAATCATAAATTGAGTGCTTTAGAGAATTAATGTGTTTGGCTTCTTAAAAGTAAATGAGATTTAAATGAGCACTTCAGAAAGCTTCTCCAAAAAGAATGAAACATAAATAATTACAATCCAGGTCTTAGTTGAGCATTCTTTCCATTTGATCATGCTGCATTCTGCTGATTCTCTGGGCATTTTGTCCATCATCTTGCTAATATCAGTAGTTTTACAGAATTTCCTAGTTTTTACTATGTTTTACCTTTGCATATTTTGAAAAATTGCTCTATTTTGGTACACTTTTTTTTTTTTTTCTAAATTTTGCCTTTTAACCTTTTTAATCTTTTTAGTTTCGGTACCAGAAACATTTTACATTCATTTTTCTACCATTCAAAAATATTTGTCACGATCTTAAACTCACTGACATTTTATAGCTATTTCTCAGGGCATATCTGGGAATTGATTTAAATTTCATCTCTTTAAGGCTGTGTTTCTGAGCTCCTTCCCAGCTGTGTACTCAGAGCTGTTGAAGCTCTTTGATGTCCGGGAAGTGGCCAACTTGGTACAGGACACCCTGGGCAGTCTGCCGACCATCATGCACGTGGATGACGCCCTGCAAGCTGTTAAACTTCAGTGCATCGGAAAAACTGTGGAAAGCCAGCTGTATACCAACCCAGGTAAGGTGCTGGGTCTCTTGGATAAAACAGTGTCTCTAGAAAGCCATTATTTACATTTTGTCATTATAGATCAGCAGAAGCAATTAAAAAAGGAAACTAAAAACTACTTTCTCAAAAGCATTGTTTATTTGGATGGTAGAATAAGTTTATTAAATAGTCAGATACAAAAGTATGGCTCTTCAAACTTTATTTCTAGAAAGAATGAAAACTCTAATGATTAAATTATTAATTCTAATCATAACAAGTTGTAGTGTAGGGCATGCTTTTTTCCTTGCTATAGATTTTTTTTTTTTAACATTCAACAAAATTTAACATTTTTCTTTCAGAGATGCTTACAGGGACCTGCTATGATCTTTGTTTATTTGTCTCTTTTGTCCTTAAAAGTTTTCCATCAATTTGTATTTTGAAACTGGGTGAAAGTTTCAGTGTATTGTCATTTTTTATTGTTTCCTAATCGCAAGTGACTAATTACTAAATTGATTTTGTCATAATATCTATTATTAAATCCCATTGCCTCTTGTTTTCTTCTGGTTTTTTTCTGAAAAAAATAATAAAATACCAGTCTCATTTTAAAGTTTAAGAAACTTCTGTCATTATCACTGAATCAAAAACTTTTAGAAATTCTTCTGATAATTATGTTTTCACATGAATGCAGATATGTGTATATAGTACATTATTTTTGAAATGGTGTTTAAAATATATTTAAGAAAACTTTTTTTACATTTTTTTTCATAAAACATTTTAAACATACAAACAAGAATAGAGCATAATATGAGTAAATCATTAACAAATCTCAGCAATATCAGATATTTGCTCTAGGTCTTTTAAGAGATTTGTCATTATAGAAATAGTCAGGCCCTCTTGTATATATTCGCTTCCTTCATAGAAGTTTCCACTATCAGAGATTCCATTTCTATTTTCTATGCCTTTATTCTGTAGCTATAAAAACATATTTTTTTAACCTCTTGAAAATTTTTTCATCTTTTAGTCTTTATATGATGACATTATGTTGAATGTCATTAAGTAGAGTGCTTCTTTTTGACTAATATTACACTTTTATATTTATCCATGCTACTAGATATAGCTGTAGTTCTTTTTTACTCTTGTATAGTATTCCACTGAGTGTGTGTGTGTGTGTATATATATATATATATATATATAAAATGGTTAATTTATTTTTTCTCCTGTTGATAGACTGTTAGTATGTTTCTGATTTTTTTTCTGAAATAAACAATGCTTCAATCAACCTGAAAGAAAGTTCAACCTTCTGATTTTTTCCACATAAAAACACATCTCATCCTGGAAAAAAGATGTTTCTCATGGTAGTTTTCAAACTCTATCCCTGAGAGCCCTAGAGGTTCTGCTTCAGTGGTTAGGGCTTCCTCCAGGGTTAAGAAAAGGTGGTGTGAAGTGGAAGGGGTGAAGGTCCAGACCAGGCATCCCAATTTGACTAGACTTTCAATTTTTTTTTACCAAACTGAGAAGAGTTCATTCCCCTCTCAGAAGAATAGATGATTTTTACCATATTTCTCTCTCACTGGCCAGATAATTCTTTGTTAGGTTAAAATCTGACACCAAAAGAGCAACACAGGTAATGAAAACTGTTTTCAAATATAAGGAAATTATTTGGGGGGATTGTGTTCGTTATTTGCCCCTGGGAGATGTGTTCTGTCTGTGGGCTCAGTTTCTTGTTGATTACTGATGCTCAGGAGGTGGTAGAGAAATCAGAACTTAGGAGAAACAAAAAGTAGCTGCTACAAGCCAGGAGAAAAGATACCAGCTCTCTGTGGGATGTGATGAGATTATTTACTGGGGCCAGGATAGAGGGACTCAAGAGACCAAGGATGTGTGGACCCTGGAGGGTCTGTGCTTGTGATCTGGAGGAGAGGCTCAGAGCCAGTGCTGGGATTTAGTGATGGTGACACTGGTGTGGAGGAGGAAGGGGAGGTGGGGGAACCTGCCTCTCACGATATGTGGGACAGTCGCCATGGAGGATAATTATGGGGGGAAGCATAAACTTTTGGGAAGCAAAGCAGCTCCCGATCAATGGAACACTTAGAAGCATGCGCAGATGCTAGTAAGAGGGTCGACTTCTGTCAGTGCCCCAGGAAGATAGAATTAGCTTGCTGTTTAGTGACTCACTACTGAGGAAAATAGACCGTCGTCATGTATAAATGGCAGGGCGCATCTGGAAGGAGGCCATCTTCATGGAGAAAAACAGCAGGCATTTCTGAGAGCCTTCCAAGGCTCAAACTACCCTCTGTTTAAATCACATGGGACCCAGCAATAGTGTTAGCAAACCTAGAAAGTATTTCTAGTGACTCTGAAATTCTAAGTCGACTCTGAAATTCTAAGTCAGAAACTGTGGACTTGGGGGATAGATGGAGCACATCTGTGTTGTCCGGTTGAAAGATGAGATACTGGAGGCAAAGATGTGCAATGCAAATCATTGGCTCCGTAGACCGTGTCAAAGAACTGGGTAGGAGGTCTTGGCTGGTGGTTAAGAGGAGAGAGTGATCCCTACAAGGACCATGGCAAATCTCACAAAAATAAGCAGATTCTGTCTAATTGGAAGAAGAAGAGGGACAATATAAAACTGTAACTAAGGGCATTGTGTGGATGCAGAGAACCATAGTAAGAGAGGCTCTGGTAGAGAACAACAGGTAAAGGGATTAAGTCTAATACATTTTGACCTCTACTTAAAAAAAAAAAAAAGTATACATACTTCTTAAAACAAGGAAAGGAGTTTTTAAAGGGAGTTTGGAATTTGGTTGCCCCAGTTTTGTCTTCTTTCCCCAAAAATACCTATAACCAAATGACAGAGAATGGGTAAATATTACCTAGGAAGCATAACCAAAAAAAAAGAATAGCATCCCCAAAATATGGTGAAATCAGACTCGTGTTTTACATATAGTTTTGACCTCTTAGTTTCCTATTGATGCTACGACAACTACCACAAACTTAGTGGATTAATGTAACTCAAATTTCTTATGTTACATGTCTGTAGGGCAGAAGTCAAAATGCTTCTCACTGGGCTAAAATCCGGGTGTCAACAGAGTGACATTCCTTTGTATAGTGTCTAGAGGATAATTCGTTTTCTTGCCTTTTACAGCTTCTAGAGGCCACCTGCATTCCTTGGTTTGTGGCCCACTCCTTCATCTTTAAAGCCAGCAGTTGTAGCGTCTTCACATCTCCCTCTGACTCTGTCTAGCTGCTTTCACTTGTAAGGACCCCTTTGTTTACATGGTGCCCACCTGGATAATCTCCCTATCTCTACATCCTTCATTTAATCATTTCTGCAAAATCTCTTTCATCTAACGTATTCTTTTCACATAACATATTCACAGGTTCTGAGAATTAAGATGTAGATATCTTTGGGGGCAACCGTTTATTCTGCCTACTACATATGGGTCAAACAAACAGTTCAGAAGCAGTGTGATGGCGCAGAAGGTCAAAAACACTCAGAAGTCTATGAATTTTATTTACTTATTGAAAGTAAAATAAATGGAACACGAAGTGCTGCAGTCATGTGAGTACACACATCTTGGCCAGATGGAAGTTACAAATGACACTTTTCTGATTAAAATTATAAATCTGAATAGGGCAAAAGAAAGTAGGGATAAGTATGTTACAGGGTATCAACTGGCTATGTATTCAGCTGAAGACAAAGTACTTAATTCTTGACTGCCTTAATGACAGTTCCATTTCTCAGAGCATTGTGTATGGCAAAGATAATTGCTACTCTGAGCTGAATTCTGATCAGCAAAGATAAACTGGTTAGTGATAGAGAAGTGAGAAGAATCTGAGAAAGTGACCTCGTTTTCTGGGGGTTCATATTAGCTAGAAAGGAATGTGGAGCACAATTGGCCCACACTTTAAGAAAATAAATTTCAAAACATTTTGGAGAACAAGACTGTAGATGTTACAAGTCCCTAGGAGAGAGAGAAAGTTCTGAAAGTTGGCTTTGTACTAGAATCCTATATTAGGGTTCTGCAGAGAAGCAGACCCCATAGTGTATGTTTGTGTGCATGTGTGTGTATGTGTGTGTAAGGAGATTTATTATAAGGAATTGCCCCATGTGATTATGGAGGCTGAGAAGTTGCAAGGTCTGCAGTTGGCAAGCTGGAGACTCAAGAAAGCTGACGGTGTAGTTCCAGTCTGAGTCCCAAGGCCTGAAAACCAGGAGAGGTGATTGTATAAATTCCACTCTAAATCTGAAAGCAGGAGAAGATAGACTTCTTAGCTGAATGACAGGCAGAGAGAGTAAACCCCCCCCCATACTCCACCTTTTCTTGTATTCAGGGCTTCAACGGATTAGATGAGGCCCACCCACATTGGGGAGGACAATCTGCTTTACTTTGTCTACCAAATCACATGTTATTCTCATCCAGAAACACTCACACAGACACACCCAAGATAATGTTTAACCAAACATCTGGGCTCCCATGGCACAGTCAAATTGACATATAAAAGTAACCATCACAAATCCCAAGGAGAAAAAAAGTGGAGGAGACACACAGAGGAAGCAGCATGGCTGCAGGATACCTCTAGTTGAGCTTAGATTAGAAATTAATACATACAGAATACAAGGTCAGCACCACAGAAGGGAATGAAAAAAGCGATAGGAAGGTTCAAGCCATCTTGAGTTAAGGGCCAAGGGGCAGCCTCAGGGCTGGAGGCATTCCACAGCCAGGCAGGACTGAGTCAAACCCTTTGAGCTGCACCCTCAAGGTGAGAGTCTAGGACCTCTGGCCAGACCTGAAAGACTTAGCTCAGATTTGGAATTTAAGCAGGTTGTTATTTGATGTCTGAATCACGTGGGGTCCAGTCAGACGTACTTAAGGTATAAAAGTTGAACAACTGACTTTTCCCTTTTTCCCCACAATTCTACTCTTCCTGTTTTTTGAAGGCCAGGAAGAGGTCTCAATGATGTTGGAGAAGACAGCTTTAGCAATGGCAAAAAGAGTAGATTTGAAGTATAGAGGTCGGGGCAGGGAAGTGTGGAGAGCGGGAACAGAGGGATGGTTTGAGCAATGGGAGCGAGAGGGCAGGCACTGAGTCTTCTCAGACAGCAAGGTCAGGCTCTGGGGGACTGTGGCTTTGCATCAGATTTGCACTGGGCTCCATTGCTTGGCGCTTGAATTGTTCAGCAGAGGTCTGCAGTCATTGCTGAGCTATTTGCTTGCTAAGAAAAAGTCATATACATTTCTGCTTTGGGATAATTGAGCAGTTTATCAGGCAAACCTAAGCGCAGATAATAGAGGTGAGCATAAGTGCGCTCAGTGTGTAATGACGAGAAACATGACGGTGCTACTTTCTTTTCCTACAAAATAAAGAATCAGATTTCTTAGGGTAGGGATTTCTTAAGAAAGCAGCCAAAAGTTATTTTTTTTTCCTTTTCACCAGCAACTCCTCGGTCCCTGTTAGCTCTTTTGTGGATTTGATACAAGGCTGCAATGAAAGTAAAGGAGAGAGGGAGGAAAGTGGACTATTAGACTATTTTTACAGTTTATTCGGGGAATGAATGCCTCCACCTTCCCATTCCACCTCCCATTTTAGGCCATAATATAAAGGAAGGATGTGTGATGGTTTATCTATTAATCTGACAACTTTAAGAAGGAAATATTACTACAGTTGACGGGTGCCTGGTAGCTTTTATTTCTTAGAACTATAGTTAAAGCATAGTTGAGTATTGACTTCTCTCACTGCAAGTGATTAAATTTCTTTCACTTTTGAAAATGCCATTTGCTTAAAGCTTTTCTATTAACCAGAGCTTGCGCTGTAGTAGATGGGCCTTATAAAGATGAGCAGAGTTGCATGAATAAGGGCTGCTCTTTTTCCCTAGAAGTAGAATGATAATGCAGGACCACTGGAAGAAGTGTAAAGACCTCAGTTTTTTTAATGTAGATTTCATGTTGGTCAGCCAATATAAAAATAGTTTTGTTTTTTTTTTTTTGAAAAATCCCCTGAGACCTCAAGAAAGCCTTTGTTAAAATATCCTTAGTGTTTTGCCCCCTCTAGTCTCAATTCCTTCATCCACTTCCTCCTCGCTGCCCTTATCTGTGTTTTCCCCCAGGTCCCCTTGCTCAAAGTGGAAAAACTTAGGAGCGAAGGCCTTTCTGGGTGGCCTCCACCGTCAGGGAGCTCTGAAAGCACTTGCAGAGAGTTTCATAGTTTTCATAGTTGTTCAGCCTCTATTCTTGGCTTTTATTAAAGATTTGCACACATAAAATTTTTAAGGTGTATATATTAGTTAAAACCATGTTAAGGTACAGGTTCTTAAAGAAGTACTTAGAAAGGGGCTTCTTTGGAAAAGAATTTCCACATCTTTCCCTAGAAGAGAAAAAGATAAAATTAGGAGTTTTAGGTAATGCGTCACTCTGAACACAGAACTTAAGATGAAAAATGTGCATCACCAAAATCGTAGCCGACCCTAAGTTTTATCTGTGGCGTTTGAAAATGAAGGTAAATGTACATATTTTGGGCTACTCACCATCCAATTTCAACTTTGTTCTCTGACCTTGTTTCTGATCTCTTCAATACTGACTGAATGAGCAAGCACGTTTCTGGGGAAAGGGTGAACCCCTATCTTTTCATTTCTTATCTGTCACTCAATCACATAGGCACAGATTTCCGGAGGCGGGGTGGGGAGTGGAGCCGGGGTGTGTGTCTTGTTTCCAATGCCACAAGCAGCTGCCGTGGTTTGCGTTGAAGTATGGTGTTAGGAATAGCTGCTTTCTCCTGGGCGCCCAGGGCGAGTGCCGGCACGTGGAGTCGCTGCAGACTGGAGTGTGATAATGTGATGTGCAACCTACTTACTTGCCATTTAAGCTGGGTTAAAACATGAACACAGAAATGTCAGGTCCATTTCAGTTGCCTGTCAGATCCAGGAGAACTCGTGGTGTAGCTCATTCATTCATTCAACAAATGTTTATTGTGAGCAGACCCCATTCCAGGTATTAGGTTGCAAGTAATGTAGCAAATTACGATACAGTCTGTGTGGCAACACTATCCACCTAGAGACCTCAGAGTCGTTCCTGAAGCCCTCTTCTCCCTTTGCCCGTCGTCTCCACCTACCACCACCACCGCTCTTGGGCCTCCACAGTGTCTCCCATGCCCAGCCATTTCTCCCCGCTCCCACTCCCACTTCTCCATGCAAACTGTCACCTGCTCTGACCTGCCTCAGTGGTTGCTATACTTTTTCCCCATATCTCCTTTCGCCTGTCCATCTGTGTAGCCAGAGTTCCCTTTCAGAAACTCATACCAGATGATGTCACTCCCACCCAGTTCCTTTATTCACATCCCAGTTGTTTTATTCTGTTTTGAGGGCTCACTCCAGGCCTTGCGATCTGGCCCGGCCCACCTGCCTGGTCCCATCTCCGTATTTCTTCACTCTGCTTGGAACCCACTTTCTTCTCTTCCTTTCTGAACCTAGTTGACCCCCATGCACCCTTCAGGGCTCAGTTGAACTCTTCATTTCTCAAGAAATCTCCTATCTGCCTTGCCCACCCCATTATTACTCTCATTCTTTGGCTTTTTACTTCTTGGATAACCTAACACATCTGTAATAACTAAAGAATTGGTGATTTAGTTGTTTAATGTCTGTCTCCTACCCTCATCCCAGAAGGAAAGCCTCAGAGAGCAGGGGCTATATTTATCTTGATGACAGTTCTATCTTAGCTTCCGTAACAGTGCCTGGTACATAATAGTTGCTTGATAAACGTTTCGTGAATACTGTGTACTGGGTCATGGCTAGGGATCAGGATGGAGCAGCGATAGCTATTGAATAAATGATGTGCGTTAAAGAAGGAAAGTCTTATTACAAAAGCAACTTTTGAGCTAAGGTTGAGCATGAATATGACAACAGAACAGTGTTCCGTGCTGGAGTCCCAGACCAGGAGCAGAGCACAGTTGACAAAAGTAAAAAGTACACCTAAGGCCAGACCTCCTTGTGCTGGTAGCCCTGTGGCAGGCATTAAAAGAAATACGAGACTTCTAACCTCACTCCCAAAAGAAATCAAGAAATCACTAAGAGAAGACAGGCGAACACAGATAAAGGCACTTTCCCACTGATGGAAACTTTGCATTCCTTAGGATTTTGCTTTAGGTGCGGGGGGTGGGAGGGGGATTGAATCCACTGGGTAAGAATCACACAGAGAGATCATCCTTAGCCCTGTAATTTGTTTTCCTCTGTGATCCTGAGTTTGTCTGCATGGCATGTAGCCCCTAAGTCATCTGTGATCCTTTCCATTCTGAATGTTGTCTGTCCTCTAATGTCTGAAGGGCTTGTTTGCAGGTTTTGTTGCTATCTGTAACACTGGCAGTTCAATTCCTGGTGGCTTTGATCGCAAAGACCTAACCCAGCTCTGATTTCAGCGTCTCCTGTGCAGCTGGTGCTTCCCTGCAGCCAGCAGCTCTGCTACATGCAAAGCTGTGCCACAGCTTGACCTCTTGCCCACCTGGTTTACCATCTCCCCGTCCTGAGGCTGCCACAGAGCAGCTGCTTAGGTGTCCTTGCTGATGTCCAGCCCACGCTGGGACAGTTTGTGGAGAGTGGCCAAGCAACCCTGCATGCCACCACAGGACTCACAGACCCCACTCCCGTGGGGACAGATGACTACAGGGATTGTTGTCTAAAGCTTTGTCGATAGAGGAGGCAAAGATGATGACTTTCCTCGAAATTAACCGCCAGGAGGAAATTCATCAGCATTTTGTAGCTGCTTCTCCTCCTTCCTAGCCCCACACCCACTGGAAATTGCCATCAGGAGCTGGCTTTATCCACTCAGGTGTGTACAGGCAGAACAAAGAGTGAGACGCAATGCGGTGAGCTTTATATGAGATACATAATATGAGTGTTTTGACCCTTTCAAGGATAGAACCTGTATAACGGATACTGCTGTTAAATGTTTAGGAAGTCAGTGTTTGTTCAACTATGGGTTTTCTTTTTTCTTTTTTTAATTAATTAATTAATTAATTAATTAATTTTTGGCTGCGTTGGTTCTTCGTTGCTGCGCCCGGACTTTCTCTAGTTGCAGCGAGCCGGGGCTACTCTTCAATGTGGTGTGCTGGCTTCTCACCGTGGTGGCTTCTCTTGTTGCGGAGCACAGGCTCTAGGAACGCGGGCTCAGTAGTTGTGGCGCACGGGCTTAGTCGCTCCGTGGCATGTGGGATCTTCCCAGACCAGGGCTCGAACCCGTGTCCCCTGCATTGGCAGGCGGATTCTCAACCACTGCGCCACCAGGGAAGTCCCTTCTTTTTCCTTTGAGCCTTCTTGACGAATCCAGGTATTTTCTTTTAAAGGTAAGAATTAGCATTTTAGCCAGTCAGCTTGTTTGGCATTTACCCACCCATTCTATCCTGTGCATTGGCTGATATTGCCCTAGTAATGGAGAAGAAGCAAATCTACACACCACACATGAATTATTTGTCTACCTTACTTACTTTTTTGGCAGTAGAGATTTTCTTAACAGTTGGCTGCAAATTGAATTTTTAGAAATCAAATCCCACTGGCTGCAAGAACATATCAGATAAGCTTTATCTTCCTTTCTAATTAAACATCACTAGACAGTGACTCCTGTCATTTAAGCTTTCAGTTTCCTTTTCTTGGTTCTTTTTCTCAAGTAATTGATTTGTAAATAAGTATTTAAGTTCCCCGGTCACGCTTCCTGTTGAAAGGAAGCCTGCAATGAATTATTTTACAAGTTTGGGTTTTAATACTCTGTGTTCGTTTTTTTAAAGTGAAGTGTGCCTGTGCCTTATGTGGTTTGTTTGGATGGTGAACCTAAGGCCACATCTCCTTGTGTTGGTAGCCTGGTGGCAGGTGTTAAAAGAAATATGAGACTTCTAACCTCACTCCTAAAAGAAATAAAGAAGACAGTAAGAGAAGTCAGGCAAATGCTGATGAAGGCACTTTCCAAATCGTGAATACTTTGTTTGCATTTCTTATGATTTTCATTAGGATACAGGGTCATATACTTTTTCACCTATGGATATACCTTATTTTATTGGCTAGGAATCCAGTGCATTGTTAAACTGAGTAGGTGAAATTGGCCATCCTTGCCTTATTTTTGATCTTAAGGAGAAAGCATTCATTCAATCGTCTACTATTATTATGTTAGCTAATGGTAGGCATTTCATTAATGCCCTTTATCAATTTGAGAAAATTACCCTCTATTCTTATCTTCCTGACAGCTTTTATCATTAATGGATGCTGAATTTTGCACATTTTTCCTACATCTACTGCTAATATGGTGAATTACATTGATTGATTGACTTTCAAATGTTAAATCAATTTGCATTCCCAGGATAAATCCTATTTAATCATTGTGTGTGTGTGTGTGTGTTATTTTAAAATTTTATAAGGATTTTTGCATCTATGTTGATGAGAAATGTCAAATCTGTAGTTTTGTCTTGTAATGTCTTTGGCTAATTTCGGCATAGATAGTGCTGGCCTCATAAAATGAGTTAGTTGTATTCCCTGTTTATTCTATTTTCTGGGAGGATTTGTGTAGACTTGATACGCTTTCTTCCAATAAGTGCTTCATAGAGTTCATAGAAGCCACCTGAGTCTAGAATTCTCCTTGCAGGCTCTTAACAGCAAGTTCAGTTTCTTTAATAGGTATAGAGTTATTTAGATTATCCAGTTTTCCTTGAATGAGTGAAGTGGAATTATAATTTATGCAAACTCTTTATAAGACACATGGTTTTTTATAAACCAAAATTAATCCATTTGAATTGTTGCACAGATGACATCTTTTAGAAAATCAAGCAGAGCAGGACAGGGGCTGGGGCATTTGTAAGTACACATCCCGTAAATAATATGCCCATTATGGGCCCCCAGTAGGCACTAATTTTGTGCTCATGACATCATGTTGAAAAATAAACCTTCAGGACAATAAACGTATTCACTGTTACTTTTTCAAAAGATTGAAATATATACTGCATAAGTCAATTTTTAGATTACTATCGCCTTACTATTTCAAATACTAATGCCAAGTTAGAGATCGAGATAAGACTTCCATTTAAGGGAGGATTGACACATGTGTCCATTATTTGCAGACTGACTCACTGAAACTTATTGTAGCCCCCGAATCAGTACTGTGGCACTTTTATGTTCATTCATGGGCACGCGCAGAGTGGTGAGCACTTGAGTTCCGGGATGCGCACATTCCCAGCTGAGGTCGAGCAAGGCGATGCTCTGCTTCCATTTCCACTCACGTGGGGATGAGCAGAGGGCAGAGGCGGCAGAGGGCAGGAAGCTCCAGCTCCGGGGCCAGTTTAATTCCCAACTCTTATCCCTGTTAGTGGGGCTCCCTCAGGCAGGTCGCTTCACACTTCTGAACCTCGTTTTCTCTTTTGTAAAATAAAGAAAATAGAATCTACCTTGATGAGTTGATTTTAGGATTTCAGATTGTAATCTCTGTGAGGTATGCACAAGTACCTATATATTTCCCCTAGGAGAACTGATTCCCTTTTCGCCATTTCACTGTTCCCAGTGACTTTTTAGGAATGAACTACCATGCCTAAGAGGAAATCAACTCTATCTTTCTTCCCTGATGAAAGTATATGAATATGAGCTTTAGATGTTAAACAAACCTTGCTTTTAAGATAAACCTCATCTGGTCCTGAAGTAATACTTATTTTATATATTGCTGGCATTGATTTGCTAAACTTTTGAATTGTGGTTTTGTATCTATGGTCAGTAAAGGAATTTTTAAAAAATATGGAACCTCACAAGTTCAGGAGAGTGGGAGGGGAGATGACAACACATAAGAGATATCAACGGTTTTTACAAAGTCTGACAGCAGGCAAGAGAAGGCTGAAACACAGACAGGTTTATGGGGTTGGGGCAGAGCCAAGAAACAAACTAGTTTAATACCACAGAATTGCAGAAAACTCAGGATGGTATCAGAAAGGATCAGGAATTGAAAATATGAGGTATCTCTGAAGATTAAGGGTGCTAGAAATTTTTAAAATCTTTAGAAGGAATATTTAGTATCCCACTCCACCCTACCTCAATCCCTCCTCTATTTTAGCAAAAAATGGAAAGTTTACTCTCTAGAGTAAGCGAATGAGACATGCCTGGATTCAGAAGAATCAGACAATGCTAAATTTGGGGGGGTGAAGCTCCACACTGTAAACAGGGCCTCAGTAAGCAGATTAAACAGAGGGACCCCTACCAGCCACTTCCCCACCAGCCACTTACTGTCTTGATTCCACATTACCCAGAAAATGATGGGTTCATGCTCCCCAGAGAGGAGATTAGCAGATTTCTCTCTGGAGAAACTGACCAGCCCAAGAGCAGACATCTCAGATTCTGAAATGTGGAGGTCCCCTGATGAAACATCTGCATGTCTCTCCTCCCTGTGGTGAAGCCTCATCAGCCCACAAGCTTACCTAGGCACACAGGTATTTTTTTTTCCCAGTTAGCATTTCAGTACCTCACTTGAAAAGATGAATGGACAATAAAAGATCACCAAATACTGGAGAAAAACCTCTAATGTGAAAGGCAGAGGCCAAAAGGAAGAAACAAACAAACAGAAAGAACTTGAAAGACAAAGATAATTAAGGGAGAAAAAAAATCAAAAAGTTGTCTCTGATTTCCCCAGAGAGAGAAGATAGTGTATCCATGAAACAAGAATGGGAAGCTATAAAGAGATCATTCAGAGAAATAAAGACGAATGGCTGCATAATGAAAATGCAACACCTCTTGTTTGAAAATTATTGAGAATTTCATGATAGCTGCAGCAGAGCGTTACACCAAGTGTGGACTGAAAAAAAACAAAACAAAACAAAACAAAAACGCACAACCCCAGGGCTGTGAGTTAAGTTTTATTTGGGGCAAAAATGAGGACCATAGCCCAGGAGACAGCCTCCCAGACAGCTCTGAGGAACTGCTCTGAAGGTAGCAGGGGAGGTCAGTATATATGTGATTTTGGCGGGCTAGGGGGATGTGTGTAGTCAAGCACACGTTTTGGCAGAAGGTGGCTTCTCGTCATGAAGCAGATGTCTCTGTTAGTGATTTTAGTGCTTTTCTAGATACGAGAAGATGTAAGAAATTGGGCTCCTAAAAATCTTCTGAAAAATATCTAACTCTCTGAAGGCCTGTTCTGCCAGTCTTTCCCAGACCACAGAACGCTTCATTCCTGATCTCCACCCTGAACTCCTTTCAGGGTGTGTTGAAGGTCAGTGACTGCAGTAGCTAGTGACTTCATCCTCGTAGAGGCAGATGGCGAGAAGCAATATTTCGTCCACACAAGCGTGGGGCCTTTGTGGGCACAGGGATCTGTGTGAGTGCACAGGTTGTACGGCCACAACACTGGACTTGGAAATGAAAAGGACTCTTGGAGATTAAATATATGATAGTGTAAATAGGAAAATTGAATAGAGGGGTTGGAAGGTAAAGTAAGGAAATTGCCCAGAATTTTAGACAAAAGATGACAAAATATTCAAGAAAAGTAGAAGACAGCTGAAGAGATTCATGACGTGAATGTAGTCAGAGTTCCAGACAGAGGACAGAAGAAATAGTGGGAAGGAAATAATCCTAGAAATAATTCAAGGCAAGTTCCCAGCCCTGAAGGACATGGGTTTATAGATTTAAAGAGTCAAGGCAAGTCATATAGTCATGAAATTTTGAATTACCAAGAATAATTTCCCGAAAGCTTTCAGAGAGAGAAAAACAAAAATACAACAACAAAAATCTGATCTTGGACAAAGGGTTGGAAATCAGGGTAACAGCAAACGCAAAGTGTTAATTTAGCCAGAAATTGTATACAACTCTTTTGAGAGGCTGGGGAGAAGAAAAGGGGGTGAAAAAACTAAATTCTCATCTACCATAGTAGGACGTCAGTAGATGATCCATCTCGATGAAAAATCTGGAAATAGCAAGAGAAGCATGCCATTTAGGTATTGGGAAGTAAAAAAACCAAAAAAACAAAAAAACACCTATTTCAATAAAAGAGTCAAAGGTCTCGCAAGTGCAGGAATCATGGGTTGGGGAAGAGACTACTGTTTTTCAATATCAACCTTGTAGAACTAGTACCTTTATAACTACATGTATTAATAATTTAGCAATTAAAATTAGATTAAAGAGTAGATAAGGATTTGCACGAGGTTTGCACGGGACTCTTCCATGCGAAACTAATGCTTCTTCTCCCTCCAGATTCCCGGTACATTCTCTTACCTGTCGTGTTACATCACCTCCACATGCACTTGCAAGAACAGAAGGACCTGATCATGTGCGCTCGGATCCTTAGCAACGTATTTTGTCTCATCAAGAAAAATAGCTCAGTAAGTAAATACAGGTTATAAGGTGTAGTTTCCATCAAATGGCTTCTGGAAATAAAATTTTAAAAGTCTTCAGATAAACCACACCAAAGAGTCATCCTTTGAGACTCTCACTTTTATTTCCAGCTGCGTTGGACTTTTTACTTTTCTTCTAAAGGAATTTTTTTTTAACCTTGTGGGATCGCTGTAACCCCAAATAACCTGGGTTTCCTAAACTTGTATTTCAAGAAAGAACTGAATACCCAATGAGAAAAATTAGAAATCTCAAAGCCTCCCACATGTGTCTTTAATCTTGATGAATGCTCTGTGGCGAGAATAAATTATTGCTTGCAAAGACAGCCTGTTTGGGCCCATTATGTGAAAGATTGCATGATGATGGTCCAAGCTTGGCTGTGGGCCTTGGGCCCAGCCCCGTGGAGATAGAGAAAGCAAAGGAGAACCTCAGGAGGCTGGGGGTATCTTGCACCACAACCGTTACTCACCCGACAGTAATCACTCAATTGTTACGACAGTAATCACTCAGTTGTTATGGCTTTAGGAAATTCCTGTCATGTTCCTGACTCTGGAGGCAATACAATTGCATTAGACAATGCAATGTCAATAGAGAAAAACCACATGCTTGCTTATAAATGGGGACAACTCAGAGTATGCATGTTCATGGCTCAGGGGTCTGACGTGAAGTCAACATATGAAGTATGCCCTATTCAGTCCTGTCAATCTGCATCTGTTCACTGAGCAGCCTCATCTGTAACAACCTTTGCAAAGCAGGGTTTGGCAGTGAGTGCTAAGATTCGTTTCTCTGTCTCCCTTTTACTGCTATGCTACAGTTTCCCCATTTTTGTTCCTCTGACTTACGATCACCTTCTGAAGAGCTCAGCAGTCAGCTGGCATGGGCTTCCAGTGGAAGTGGTGGAGATAGGGCCCCAGTGCTGTGGGAACAGAGTTGGCCCTTGAGAGAAAAAGACCAGAAGCTCTGTGTCTAAAAGTGTAGTACGATAGCACAGGGAACTCTACTTAATACACTGTGGTGAACTAAATGGGAAGGAAATCTAAAAAAGAGGGGATATATGTATATGTATAACTGATTCATTTTGCTATACAGTAGAAACTAACACAACATTGTAAAGCAACTATACACCAATAAAAATTAATTGAAAAAAATAAATAAAAGTATGGTATGAGACACCTGCATGGGAAGGACCATTGCTTTTTATACACCCAATTGAATAAAGCATAGCTATGCTGGGCCTAGTTAGAATGTTTTTGCTAACTCTAATTGCTGAGAGTTAAAAGTAAGTTCAAAAGTTCACTGGGGAAAACTGAAAACATCAGGTGATAGTAGAGGTGATTTTTTTTTTTTTCCTCCCATTTCAGTGTTAAAGTTGCAGTCAATTTTTGTACTTATCTGATAAGGAATTCAGAGCAGAAACTCTGCTCTGGGGGAATATCCTTAGTAGTTTTCTTACACGTGTAAGAAAGTTTATCATAAAATCCTAGCCAAAAAGCTCTTTTAAACTCACACTTTCTAAAAGTTTTCTTTGCAAAGGCAATCTCCTTGGTACACAAAGTATTTGTAATCATAGTGCTTCGCCTGGTGCAGGTATAATAACTCAAATCTGCTACATACAGTCAGTGCAGAGCAATTTGCGTTTCTCTCTCAAGTCCTGGGGGCTTAGATAGTACTAATTTTGCTTTGGGGAAGCAGTCCCACAATGACCAATGACATTAAGTCCAGTCTGTAACTAACAGTATTCACCCAGACTGAATGCTGTTTGCTAACCTTTACATGTAAGGATTTTTAAAAATCATTTTTATAGAAATAGTCATTTGCACTTAAAATAGAGTTTTGGAAAATGACCTGTGCAATTCCAGTGATGAGAAGAGTAAATGTAAGCACAAACTGAAATCAAAAAATTATAGACTCTTAAAACCAAGAGGGACGTTTAGTGAAGAATCAGGCCCAGAGAGGCAAACTGACTTGCACAGGGACACACACCATGTTAGTGACATAGCTGGTGTTCTGAATTAGTCTGGGGTGCTTTCCAGAACATCGCCCCATCATTTTACTTGTATCTCAGGTACCCACTGCACAGTGGAGTTGCATGCTCTTGGATAAGCTGTTAACATCTCCGTGCCCTTTGTTTTCTATAAACGAAGTTCGTTCACTTAGGTGAGTTAGGGGAAGTCCAGGTCTTTCAAGCTCTTGAGTTCCCTGACTCTTTGATTCTATATTTGGAAATGTGCTTTTTCCCCTTTTCCAGTAAGGAGAGATTAATATATACCTTAAGCCACCATTTCCTGAACACATTATTTTTTTTCTTAAGGAAAAGTCTGTGCTGGAGGAAATAGACGTGATAGTGGCCAGCCTGCTGGACATCCTGCTGAGGACCATATTGGAGATCACCAGTCGACCGCAGCCGTCCGGCTCCACCATGCGTCTCCAGTTCCAGGATGTCACGGTGAGGCCATAAAGCAAATGGCACACCAAACAGCATAGTTGTGCTTGTCAAAGCCTCAGTTGCTTTGAGGGTGGGTTGCCGTAAGAATCTGGGGAATCTGGCCTTGGGAGGTTGATCTATGTTCATTTCAAACGTATATGAGTTTACCTTGATTTTACCAGGGGATGAGAGTAAGATGCATGTTTGTTAAAAGATCTTGGATTAAGATATTTTTAATTACAGAAAGGCCAGATTGGCCCAGTTTATTTTCACTTTGCCCAATTTAAGTTAACCTGGTTCTAAATCCCCAGTCTTCTTGATAACTTTTCATTCTTTTTTTTCATCCATCGAATTGCTTGGGGAAGTGAGAATAGTGAAATAGAGCAATGGCAGCTGGGGGTCCTGAGTTCTGATTCTGATTTTCTCACTATGACTAGTAAGAATCTTAATTTGGGGTGGGGTGAGGGGGGCTCAGTTTCCTCAGCTATGAATTGAGAAAGTTTGACCTGGTAACCTCTAAGATGTCTTCAAGCTCCACTATTATGAATCTAATATAACATGATTTATAAGAAATATTGAGACATAATTTATGTGATAGTTTGTGTATATATTTATACGTGTGTGTGGAGAGCAAGAGAGAGATATACGTAGATGGATGGATTGGTACATAAATTGATTTCTATTTAAAACTCACGTTCAATTGACCAAACATTTTTATTTTTTTAAGGTCTGATTAAGAACATTCTTCCAAATACCATTTGCAAAAATGGCAGTAGATGCTATAGTTTTCACATATAGATTATTTACAAAAATGTCAGCCTTTTGCCATTATTTTTACAAATTGTGCATTATAGAACCCCTGTCTTAAGAATGTTTGCCTAGCCCGTGATGAAAATAATTTTTGTTTTTACTTAAAAAAATAAAAAGTTCACCCTGGCTCTCCTGCCAAAGTTGAATGTTTAAGGATGGCCATCTTGCATTGAATTTTATTTTCTCTGCTTTCAGAGCTAAGATTTACCTGATTCCTCCTGCCAAGCCCTGGGTTTGGGAAGTAAAGTTAAACTCTTCCTTTTAACAAACTAAGGTTAAAGAGAGTATGAAAAAACTTCCTAATATGTGTAATAGCTGTACTACCTCATTAAAAGAAAAGAAGAGCAAGCAGTTAATTTCTCATGGTCTGATGGAATTTCGTGTGTAAAATGCTACCTACCTCATAGGGTTGGCTTTGTGTATTTAGCAATTATTTGGTTCATAGTAAATGCTCAAAACGTCGTTTTTTTCCGGAAAACCGCTGGAGTTCATTATGGGTTTGAAAGTTTGGGGGGTATTGTTTTGAATTTTTTTGTTCTGTCTTTTCATGTTTTTCTGAACTTTTTATTTTGCAGTAATTGTAGAGTCACATGCAGTTGCGAAAAATAACATAGATATTCCATGTGCCTTTTCTCCAGTCTCCCCAATGGTAACCTCTTGTCGAACTATAGAACAGTATCACAACTAGGCTATTGACATTAATGCAATCAAGATGCAGAATATTTCCATCACCCAAGAATCCCGCATCTTGCCCTTTTACAGCCAAACTCACTTCCCTCCCATCTTCACCTCCTTCTTAAGCCTGGCAACCACAAAATCTATTCTCCATTTCTATAATTTTGTCATTTTAAGAATGTTGTATTTGAGTCACTTCACTGTACAGCAGAGATTGGCACAACAATGTAAATCAACTCTGCTTCAATTAAAAAAATTAATTTAAAAAAATGTTGTACAAATAGAATCATACAGTATGTAACCTTTTGTGATTGGGTTTTTTTTTTTTTTTAACTCAGCATAATCCTCTAGAGATTCATCCAGGTCATTGTGTGTGTGTGTATATATATATAATTTGTTCCTTTTTCTTAGCCAGTAGTTTTCATGGTATGGATGTACCACAGTGTGTTTAACTATCCCCATTGAAGACCATCTTGGTTGTTTCCAGAATTTGGCTGTTACTAACAAAGCTACTATAAACATTTGTGTGCAAGTTTTTATCTAAGCATAAATCTTCATTTCTCCAGGATAAACACTCCCAAGAGTATGACTGCTGAATTGTATGGTTGTTGCATATTTAGTTTTGTAATAGATGGCCTGTTTTCCCTAGTGGCTGTATCACTTTCCATTCTCATTTACACAGTATATGATGAATGATCCAATTTCTCAACACCATAGTCAGCATTTGGTGTTTTCACTTTGAAGAGTGGAGAGGGGATGGGGGCATTCTGATAGGTAGGTAGTGAGATCTTATCATGGTTTTGATTTGCATTTCCCTAATGGCTGATGATGCTGAACATCTTTCACATACTTATTTGCCATCTATATATCCCCTTCAGTGGGATGTCTTTTTATGTCATTTTCCCATTTTCTAATTGGATTGCTTTTTCCTCTTGAGTTTTGAGAGTTCTGTGTATATTCTAGATACTTGTCCTTCATTGAATATGTGGTTTACAAATATTTTCTCCCACTCTGTAGCTTGTTTTTTTCATCCTTTTAACAGGGTCTTTTGTAGAGCAAAAGTTTTCCATTTCAATGAAGCCCAATTTATCAAATTTTTCCTTTTACAGATCATGCTTTTGATGTCAAGTTGAAGAACTCTTTTTGTCTAGCCCTGTATCATGAAGGCTCTCTCCTAGTTCATTTTTCCTAAAAAGTGTTATAGTTTTCTATATTACATTTAAGTCCATGAACCATTTTGAGTTGATTTTTGTATTAGTTATGTCGGATAATTTTAACATCTCTATCATCTCAGTGTTGACATCTCTTGTCTTTTTTTTTTTTTTTAATGATTTTGCTTTTTTTTGTAAAGCTATTTTAATTTATTTATTTATGGCTGTGTTGGGTCTTCGTTTCTGTGCGAGGGCTTTCTCTAGTTATGGCAAGCGGGGGCCACTCTTCATCGCGGTGCGCGGGCCTCTCACTATCACGGCCTCTCTTGTTGCGGAGCACAGGCTCCAGACGCGCAGGCTCAGTAACTGTGGCTCACGGGCCCAGCTGCTCTGCGGCATGTGGGATCTTCCCAGACCCGGGCTCGAACCCGTGTCCCCTGCATTGACAGGCAGATTCTCAACCACTGCGTCACCAGGGAAGCCCATCTCTTGTCTTTTTTCATTCAATTTTATATCTTGGTTTTGGGTATGATGAGTGATTTTCAATTGAAATCTGGACATTTTTGTATTATAAGACTCTGGATCTTATTTAAACCTGTGTCAGGTGGCTTTATGTCACACGACTTGTCAGGGTAAGGGGTTGGGTGCCAATTCATTATGGCCAGATGGAGGTAGAAGTCCAGGTTCCTTACGTTGTCTTCACTGACACAGACCAATTGTCATGAAAGTACCTGCTCCCTATCTTGCTCTCCACTCTGGAGAGAGATGTTGGGTGCCTCATCACAGCCTTGTGAGGATGGAAGTCTTGGCTCCCCATTTGGCTTTTGCAGGTGTGAGAAAGGCCAAAGTGTTTTGCGGAATTCAGCTGCAGTAGAGCAATGACTGCTAAAAGTTTTTTCTTCTTAAACTGCCCATTTCCTGATCCTTTGGCCCAAGAGAATAGACTTTTGGTGGGGGGGATTTTCGTTGCAGTAGTTGGTGTTTCAAGACGGCCAGCTTCTTTGGCTGCAGGGGTGGGATATATATATAAAAGAAAACCCGGAGAACTCAGCACTATGTCCTTCCTTGGGTCCAGGGTCTCTAGCCAGTCTTTTCTTTCCACCTTCCAGAGTCATCTTCTGTTTGTTTTATATATAATGGAGGGGTTTTAGTTGTACTTGGCAGGAGGAATTGGGAAAAACATATATACTCCGTCTTCCCAAAAGCAGAAGAAAGGCTCCTTCATTTTGGTTTTGATGGTAACATTTCAACTGCTTCCTGGCAATACAGCTCGAACACAATTCTAAAATTATAATGGCAGAGCAAACAAAATCATAGGAAATGCTCCATGTGGTCAAAGACTGCCCGAGGTCAAAAGCTAGAACACTTTTTCAAACTGCTTTGTATCCATAGGCAGGGTTGAAACTGCCAGATTTCTCTGGGACATGCATGGCCTGTAGGGCTTCACAGTGTAATAATCAGTGCAAATTAAGAGACTTGAGAAGGCAATGCGTGAAGCTCGTGGATGGATTTGATCGTCCGGTGTGCTACAATATTAGGAAAATCACATAAAGTGAAACCTTCCCCCACGTAGCTATGTTGTGCCCCTTGCCATGTGAAAAACCAAGCTCTCTCTAGGTATGTGGGATGAAGTTTGCGAGAAAACACGCACTTAAATTGTTTGGCACCTTAGATTTTATGCTTTAAGGCTCTTTTTTTTTTTTTTGAGTCCTCAGGCAGACCTGGTTTGAATCCTACTCTTCCCTTTGATTAACTACACATGCTCTTGGGCAAGTTACCTAGTATCTTTAGCTTCTGTTTCTTTGCCTTTAAAATAGAGAAAATAATTGTACTTATCTTAAAGTTAGTGTGAGGGTTTCATCAAATCTGTAAAAGTGTTTAAACAGTATCAGTACCTTTTAGCCATTAGTAATTGTGGTAACAACAGTGGTCCGTAATATTATTATTATTATTATTGCAGAAGTAATACCTGTGTTGTTGTTGTTATTGTTACCGAATTAACCAAAATCAATTAGATACTCACAAGTATAGAAAAGAAAGGTGGCTTTAATCAGAATGCCGGCAATCTGGGGAGATGGTGGACTCAGCATCCCTCAAAAACCACCTGCGAAGATTCTGCTCAGCCATGAAAGGTTTTAAAGGGAAACAGGGTAGTAATCTCAGTTCATCATTGAGATGGGGGTCAGAGTCATTGCCATCCCCAATGTGTGCAGGCTTGTCAACTCCCTTGTGATCTTCCTCTGGATGTTATCTTGTCCATACAGTTTGGTCACACATTCTGTTCGGGAGATTACTGAAGGGAAAGCTAGGGAAGAGATCTGGTCATCTGTTAATTACTTATTCTTCATTTCTACTTCTTTGATGTACGGAAAGAACTGACAAGTTAGGCAAGGTATTGTGTGATTAAAAGATTTGAAATGTGTGCTTGGGCTGGAGATGAGTAGAGCATGGAGGTCTCTGGTTTAAAAGTTAGTTACATTATAGCTTTGCTAAAGTGACAAGAAAAGGGGCTTCCTGCTTTTATAGCAAACAGGGCAGTTTCCTGTAAAGAATGCTTACATTATAACGAATTCTATGGTGAGAAATATGTTCTGGTCGTTGACAAGGTCATTTCCTCTGGGCACTGAAGACCTGTCTAATTTCTTCATCATTTTCTCTTATTTAGAGAACAGGCTTTCTTTTTTTTTTTTTTTTAATTTAATTTAATTTATTTATTTATGTCTGTGTTGGGTCCTCGTTTCTGTGTGAGGGCTTTCTCTAGTTGTGGCAAGTGGGAGCCACTCTTCATCGCGGTGCGCGGGCCTCTCGCCACCATGGCCTCACTTGTTGCGGAGCACAGGCTCCAGACGCACAGGCTCAGTAACTGTGGCTCACGGGCCCAGCTGCTCTGCGGCATGTGGGATCTTCCCAGACCAGGGCTCGAACCCTGCATTGGCAGGCAGACTCTCAACCACTGCGCCACCAGGGAAGCCCGAGAACAGGCTTTCTGAATAGGGAGTCTTTACATGCAGTCCTACACTGAGCACCCTTCAGTCTTTACAGAAAAAGTGCCCACAATAAGCAGACATAATGTAGGTAAAAGTCGGTCCCACAGTGTGTCATGGTGAAGTGTCTCAGCTCTCTGTGAGCACCACGGCTGTCACCCTGCCTCCCAGTAACACCAACAGGATGACCGGCTTCCACTATTGTCATAATTCCAGATAATAGTAGCCTTATTTTTACTATCTAAAAGAATTATACTTTTTGTTCTTCTACCAACTGCTCTTTTAGCTTTAAAATCCTCTAGCTGGAAAAAAAAAAGCAGCACCATTGTAATCAGTTCCTTTCAAATATCTAATTGTATGTGGAAGCAGATTTTATAAAGAGGCATATATGGCTGTTTGTTCACACCCTCAAACTAATTGGACTCCAGAGTTCCTTACAAGTGATAAATGCTTCTTTTCTTTACACATAATTCTGTTCAGCACCATTTATAGTGCAGGTGACTCAGTTCAGCAGGAACCACGTCTAAGACATACTCTGCATTTGTTGAAAGTTTTTGTGCACCATGGGCTGTGGTTGGGGGAAGGAGAAGAAGGCAGGAGAATTCTGTGAGATGTTTCTGGGGAAAATTGTGGGTATGTATAATAGAAGGTTTCTGGAAGACTGTTGTAGCCGTCTAATAATCTTATTCACAGTTATTGGTGGAAATGCCCAGTATGCTCAATCGAGTTGTGAAATGGATGCAAGCCACTATAGCATAGAGTTCTTTCTGACGGTGATTTGTACATAAAAAAGTTCCAACACTAAAATGAAGTGAATCTTGGCCAACAGTGGTTTTTTATTTATTCTTTTTAACAAATTGTGAGTCTAGGGTTTTCATGTAGACACTTGAAAATCTCTTAAAAACAAAGTTACATTACGGGTAAAAAATATGTCATTAAAATATTGGACGTCTAGGCCTCTTAACAGGGTTAAATGTTCTTGGAGTTCCTAAATTGATGAAGTGAATAAATAAAATGACATTGTACAGTAAATATTGGGATTGACGACATGTCTTAAATATGCCAAGATTAGATATCAGGATGACAAGTTGTTTGCATTGGGCCTAAACCAGATGTGACAGATATAAATAGGTAATAATATGGATTCAAAGAGGTATTCTCCTAGGTATGGTGACTGTAAAGATTTAATGAAAGTCTATTCACTTTTGAATAATTTTTATTATTACTAAAATTATTAAAAATAATGTCATTTAAGATATTTCACTATTCACAGAATGTATGTTGAAATAAATATTCTGAGAATATTGATCTAGTAGCTGCATTGGAGACAGTGTAGATAGGATGTAGAAAAACTAAGAGATGAAACATTGAATGCATTTCTACCAACTAGATTTACATTTTCATGTCAAGACATAAGAGAGGCTAAAAGGTACAGACATTGGTTATCAACAGACAGATTCTTATATACCTATTTGTATTTGAAATATAACCCCCAAGCTCAGTTATATTTCCTCAATAAAATAAATCAGTCTGAGCAGCAGGAAGAAGAGCCAGAGATACCTAGGTTAACACCCCAGCTTCACCATTTTCTGACTGTGGAATGTGGGATAAATATGTTATTAACTTTAACAAATCTCACTGTAATGTTAAGTTAATAGTGTCCACCCAACAAGGCTCTAGTGAGGGATAAACTTGATAATATAATCAAAATACAGAAACTTACACATAGTGCCATTCCATAAATGATAATGTTGTCATAATATCTTTTTTTTTTTTAAAGTTTTTTTTTTTTAAAGCTTGATGGTATTCACATTGCTTAATTTGTGTCATGCTTTATTTATTTATTTATTTATTTATTTATTTAATTTATTTATGGCTGTGTTGGGTCTTCGTTTCTGTGCGAGGGCTTTCTCTAGTTGTGGCAAGCGGGGGCCACTCTTCATCGCGGTGCGCGGACCTCTCACTATCACGGCCTCTCTTGTTGCGGAGCACAGGCTCCAGACGCGCAGGCTCAGTAACTGTGGCTCATGGGCCCAGCTGCTCCGCGGCATGTGGGATCTTCCCAGACCAGGGCTCGAACCCGCGTCCCCTGCATTGGCAGGCAGATTCTCAACCACTGCGCCACCAGGGAAGCCCTATTTTTTAAAGTTTAGAGATATAATTGACATGCAAAAAGTTGCATGTGTTTAAAGTCTACAGTTTGATAAAATTTTGACATAATATATATACCTGTGAACCTTCATCATCATCCAGATAATGAACATGTCTATTACTCTCTCAAGTTTCTGTGTGCTTGTTTGTATTCCCTCCTTCTTGCCCCTCTTCATTATGTCATCCCCAGGCAACCACTGACCTACTTTCTGTTACCATAGATAAGTTTGCATTTTCTAGATTTTTATATGAATGGAATCATACAGTATGTGGTTATTGTTGTTGGATTTTTGGAGGAATGGGGGAGGAGGAGGGCATTTTGACTTCTTCAATATAATTATTTGAGTTTCATCAATGTTACTCTGTTTATCAGTAGTTCATTTCTTTTTAACGCTGAATAGTATTTTATTATATGGATATGCTATAATTTGTTTATTCATTCACCTGTTTGTGGACGATTGGATTGTTTCTGGTTTGGGCTTTCTGTTCTATTTATCTATTTATCTATTTTTCTATGTTGACATCAGTAATACAGTATCCTGATTACCATAACGTTATAGTTTAGTCTCGAAGTCAGGTAGTCTAAGACCTTTAACGTAGTTCTTTTTCAAAGTTGTTTTCACTATTCCAGGTCCTTTGCACTTCCATATGAAATTTAAAATCAGCTTGTCACTTTCTGCCCCCCAAAATACCTGCTGTGATATGGAGTGGGATTGCATTGAATTTATATATCAATTTGGAGTGAGTTAACATCTTAACAATATTGAATCGCCCAGTCTATGAACATAGTATATCTCTCTATTTATTTAGGTCATCTTTAATTGCTCTCATCAAGGTTTTGTAGCTTTCAGCAGATCTTACATATATTCTGTCATATATATCACTAAGTAGTTCATATTTTAATGGTATTATAAATTATATTATTTTAAATTTCAATTTCTAATTGTTCATTTTCATTATGCAGAAAATTGATTTTTGTACACTGAACTTATTATATTCTTAAACATTGATTAACTCACTTAAGTAGTTCTAGTAGCTCATTGTAGATTCTGTAGCATTTTCTTTGTACACAAATATGTTGTCTGTGAATAAAGACAGCTTTTTAAAAATTCCTTTCCAATCTGCATTTCTTTATTTCTTGTTCTTGCTTTATTGCACTTACTAGAACCTTCACTATAATGTGAGTAGAAGTGGTGAACTGTTTAAGTTTTGAGATGTCTGAAAAGTCTTCATTTTCTCTGTTTTTGAAAGAATTTTACTGGGTAACAAATTCTTGGTAGATAGTTGTTTTCTTTCAGTACTCTAAAGCTATTACGCCACTATTTTCTAGCTTGTGTTGTTTCCAGTGAGAAATCTCTCATCCTTATCTTTCTTCCTCTGTATATAATGTGTCTTTTCTTTCCTCTGACTAGTGTTAAGATTTTCTCTTTATCACTGGCTATCAGCAATTTTACTGTGTTGTGCTTTGGTGTAATTTTTTTCATGCTTCGTATGCTTAGGGTTTGTTGAAATTCTTTGATACATAGGTTTATGCTTTTCAAAGAATCTGAAATTTTTTCCCCTTATTTCTTCAACTACTTTTTCTGACCCCTTCTCTTTGAGGTCTGCAATTACGTATATATTTTGCTACTTGAAGTTGTCCTAGAGTTCACTCTGCTTTTTTCTTCTCTTTTAGTTTTTTTTTTTTTCTCTGTTTCATTTTGGAGGATATCTATTACTCTGTCTTCTTCTGTATTGTCTGTTGACTGAAAAAAAATACACAACCTAAAAGTTGAGAATTATGTTTTATTCAGTGGACTTACTGAGGAGTATAAGCCCCAGATGGCAGCCTCTCAGATAGTTCTGAGGGACTGTCCCAAAGAGGTAAGGGAGGAACCAGGATATACAGGAGTTTTTACTGAAAAAAAAAAAAAATGTAGTCGAACATCAAAAGATTATTGCTAATCACAAAAAACAGACATCTCAAGTAAATGATTTTAGTGCTTTTCTATGTATGAGAAGATTCAAGAGTCTGGGCTTATTGAAATTATTCCTTTGATGTGCATCTTAACTATCTAGGACCAGTATCCTGTTTTCTCCATCCTGAATTCCCCTCAGGGTGCACCATCAGGGATGGCTGTAGTAGATGATGACTCAACAGCCTTTGTAGACTGAAACGGCAGGTGACATTCTTTGTCCACAGTCTAATCTGCCATTAGTCCCATTCAGTGAATTTTCATCTCATACATGACAGTCTTCATCTCTAGAAGTTTAATTTGGTTCCTTTTGAAATCTTACATGCCTCTAATTAACATGTTCAGTCTTTCCTCAAGCTTCCTGAATATATAGAATACAGTAATAATAACTATTTTAATGTCCTTGACTGCTAATTCTATTATCTGTGTCATTTCTGGTCTGTTTCTGTTGATTGATTATTTTCTCTTCTCATTTGTTTCATCATTTTTTCCTATTTCTGTGTAAGCCTAGTAATTTTTTATTGAACGCCAGACATTGTAAATTTTACCTTGTTGGGAGGTGAATTTTTTTTTAATTCCAAAAAATGTCTTTGACCTTTGCTGTGGAATGAGGTTGGCAGTTTCTTGGGGACTGTTAGATTGTTTCAGGCCTTGCTTTTGAACTTTTTTAGGTAGGATCAGAGCAGCATTTATTCTAGGAGTAATTTTTCCCCACTACTGAGGAAAAGAGTACTTTTAGTGCTCTAACTGATGCCCTGATGCCCTATTAATAGTGAGGATTTTTCAGTCTGGCTGGTGAGAATAAACACTATTCTCAGTCATATATGAGCACCAGTCATGTATGAGCTCCCAGTCCTTTCAGGTGGTTTCTTCCTAGCCTTGGGTTGTCTCTTCATACACATACACTAAAATATTCATGATTGTTCCCTTAAATGTTCTATTTCTTGTGTTAAGTATCAAGGGTTCCTTTGTGCATTAACGAAGTAATATGTTGAGCTTAGAGGGTATTTCTGCTAACCCATACTGGTTAGTTCTTAAATATTTGCCCTAAAAAGTATGTAGGGATAATTACTTGTCATATCTGTGTGTGGCAGATGATTATCCACATGCAAGGAGCCAGCTTGCATCTCTGGTTACCCTGGCATGGCCATTAAGTAGCATCCTCAGGCCTCCCATGGCCTTGGTGGGGATACGTTTGACTGTCCTGACTTAGCTGCCTCTCTTGGTAAATCCGACTACTCAGAGCTTTTAGTCTCAGATTTTACATGTGAGCCTATAATCTTTTTCCGTGTAAACTCAAAGAAACCAATTCCCAATTAAACTGAATTTCTCTAAATCCACAGTCAGTTACCACTGATTACTTCTCCTGTTGTGCTTGTATTGTTTTAAATGTAACTAAAAGTAGATAAATTCTTTGCTGAGCAAAAAAGTTTGCATTGAAAACATATATTTTAAGTTAGAAATGCATCAGGAAATGCAAGTGATAGCAATTTTATAAGTCTTCAAATCTATGGATGCTATATATATATTTTCTTTTTCATTTTTAATTTTTAAGATTTGGACTTTGTAGGAGTCAATCACATAGCACCCAAGCACAAAAGGATCACAGTTAACTTAAACTGTTCTTACACTTGTGATTGCCAAGGGGGAGGGGAGATGGGGGAGGGGTGGGTTGGGAGTTTGGGGTTAGCAGTTGCAAACTAGTATATACAGGATGGATAAACAAGGTACTACCGTATAGCACAGGGAACTATATTCAATATCCTATGATAAACCATAATGGAAAAGAATATGAAAAAGTGTGTATATATATATATGTTCTGTATTACAGAATCATTTTACTGTACAGCAGAAATTAACACAACATTATAAATCAACTAGACTTTAATAAAATAAATTTTAAAAAAATAAATAAACTGTTCTTAAAAGGAGATTGAAACCAACATTATGCAATGTATGGCTTTTTCGACACCCAACAAGTCAGCAGATGAGCACTCTGATGAGCTGGAGAAGGTCATGTGAATTATAAATGGAGCATGAAGGTACAGGAAGAGCTTTGGAGTAGAAAACCCCAGGAATAACTACAGCTCTGCCAGTTTCTAGCTGTGTGACTTTGGGCAAGTCTTTTAGCCCACCAAACCTACATTTTACTTTCTTTAAATTAGCATTCCCTGTGCTGTACAGCAGAAATTAACACAATGTTGTAAATCAACTATACTTCAATTAAAAAAAAAAGAAAAAAATTAGTATTATACCCCCTACCTTATAACGCTGATATGAGGCTCAAACAATATAATGAACGAAGACATAGTAAATGCTTAATAAATGGTCAGGAGCCTCAGTACCTTATCTTCTTTAAGTGTGTGGAGTTACTTCCCTACTGAAAAGCTTCCACCCAAGTTAAAAAAAAAAATCCACTCAATTTTATTTTATTTTTTCATTATTTATTTATTTATTTATTTTTGGCTGCGTTGGGTCTTCGTTGCTGTGTGTGGGCTTTCTCTAGTTGTGGTGCGCGGGCTTCTCATTGCGGTGGCTTCTCTTGTTGCAGAGCGTGGGCTCTAGGTGCGCGAGCTCAGTAGTTGTGCCACGCGGGCTCAGTAGTTGTGGCTTGCAGGCTCTAGAGTGCAGGCTCAGTAGTTGTAGCACACAGGCTTAGTTGCTCCGAGGCATGTGGGCTCTTCCTGGACCAGGGATTGAACCCGTGTTCCCTGCATTGGCAGGCGGATTCTTAACCACTGTGCCACCAGGGAAGTCCCCACTCTAAATTTTAAAGTGCATGTGTACCAAGTAAATGATAATCATTACAGGGAGAAATTTGACTGTAATATTATGGTTAATTTAGATTAAGACAACATCATAGGGTAAATTTGGATCATAATGGGTTTTCTTTTCAAGTGTTCTATTTGCGATCAGTTGAAGGTAAGTTACTGATGTTCTTTGATGTACTTACTAAAAAACATGCTTCCTTTTCTTTTCAATTAGGGGGAGTTTGTTGCTTGTCTCCTGTCCCTGTTACGGCAAATGACAGATAGACATTATCAACAGCTTCTTGATAGTTTCAATACGAAAGAAGAACTAAGGGTAAGTGACATTTTTTAAAGTGTCTAATATATCTTTTTAGTTTCTCTTGTTCTCATTCATCATCGTTCAGATGGGTTTTTGACAATTGCTTTACCTGATTCCATTAAATTCTGTCTTTTATCAGATTTATCCACAGATTTGCTCTTCTGTCTTGATTCTTTAAAATTTCTGTACTCAAGCCACGCAATTAATTCTTATTTTGGACAAGCATATAGGATTTGAAATGCCTGCCATCAAAGTCCAGTAACCTAGAAACAGAATAACAGAACTAATGAGACAAAAGCAAATAGACTGAGTCTAGTTAAGTGGACTTAGAAATATTGCCTTAATAGCAGATAAGGGAGTATGTATTACTATATCAGCTGATTTCATCCCTCTAAAAACAGTGAGAAGTTCTGGCTACAACATTCTGACTAGGGAGGCAGAGCTGTATTCGACATTCTCTGTGGCCTTTGGTCTAATCAATATGCTGTGCTACTCTGACAGTGACATTAAATGGAAAATATTGATACTGGGTTTGTAAAAATCCAATCTTTGCTAAGATTTAGGTGACTTTAATGCTTCCTTCATGGTGTTCACTAAAATCTTAGAAGCTGATTGTCCTCAGTCACAGGAATGATGTATCTTCTGTCCGTATTTACTTTTATTTCTCTTCCATCGCTTCAGTTTCTAGACAGCTTCATACATAAACCATCAAAATGGAAGGGTCACTTAACTGCTGGTGAAACCATACTCTTTCTCGGATGGGACTTGAACCCAGCCAAAACTAAGACTGGGACTCGAGCCCACGGTCTGGGACTTGAACCCAAGTCACCCTCAGATTGGGACTTAAACGCACGATCTCTGACTTAGGAGGGGACTTGAGCCCACTGTTTTTTTGTTTTTTTTTTTTTGACAACTTTATTGGAGTATAATTGCTTTACAATGTTGTGTTAGTTTCTGCTGTATAACAAAATGAATCAGCTATACATATATATATATCCCCATATCTCCTCCCTCTTGCGTCTCCCTCCCATCCTCCCTATCCCACCCCTCTAGGTGGTCACAAAGCACCGAGCTGATCTCCCTGTGCTATGCTGCTGCTTCCCACTAGCTATCTATTTTACATTTGAACCCACTGTCTTTTTTTTTTTTTAATGTTTTTATTTATGTATTTATTTGGCTGTGCTGCGTCTTAGTTGCGGCATGTGAACTCTTAGTTGCAGCATGTGGGATCTAGTTCCCTGACCGGGGATCAAACCCGGGCCCCCTGCATTGGGAGCGCGGAGTCTTAGCCACTGGACCACCAGGGAAGTCCCAAACCCACTGTCTTTTAATTGAAACTACTCACCTGGTATCAGGACTTACTGAAGCTCAGGTTCTTTTGTCTCAGAAGAGAAAGAAGTCAGCATGAGGCAAAGCGATAGGCAAAGAGTGAGTTTATTACAAGCAGGCCAGCAAGGGAGCACGGCCCCAAGAACAAAGAGGGCTACACTTTTATAATCAAAGAAAAAGTGGGGAGGGGAGAAGACGACTTTCTTCCTCATTTTTGGGTACATGTCAAGGCTTACATCATTAGTTCCTCCTTTGACCCTGTATGGTCTAACCAGGACTGTCATGGCGCTATTTAAATCATATGTGTATTAGCAAAAGGGTATTAACATATACTTAAATATGGTAGTTCATCTCAGATTTTGGTATAATGTCCCCTTTCACCTAGTTTCTTTCCCCTTTCACCTATATTCCTGTCTTGGCTACATGCAGAATGCTACTCTTCAAGGACCATTAATTCCCTGACTTCGTGTAACATGATTCAGATCCCATATCTACTGTCTTGTGTTTTAACTATCAGGACTTGTGGCTTGAGTGTGCCTGGCCCTTGAATGCACCTGCTCTTCCTAAAAGGTAGTATAGATTGTTGCTAGGTTACTGGATTATTTTGTTGAGTGGTCGTTAGCTTACAACAGTCTCCCAGACTTCCTTAAAATTCCCTTCCCTAGTGGGATTGCTAAACAAACTATTTAATTATCCTACTCTATCCCTATCACTGGGGGATGGAGAATTATAAGACAGTGATTATAGTCACAGTGTAACGTTTGCATGATTACAAGCCTTCATAGTGCCTTAGAGGAAGAGTTCTAGATTTTTTTCAATATAGATAACACATAGGGATCACTTATCTTTGACTTTTAACTGTTGTATCATCTCAGAAGAATCTCTCATTTACCTTGGATCAGTTGACAAGCTGAGTCATATGAAACAAAGAATAGGTTTGGGCAGATGTAATCTATCTGACAGTTGATTAGCATATGCCCAAGCCTGAAAATATCATGTTTTTCATGCTTATATTTAATCTTGAGTTTAGAATTAAAAATGGATAAAGATCTTAGAACTTACCCACTTACATACAGAAACGCATATGGTTAAAAAGGAAAATAATTGTGCAGTTATTAATTTTCATCACAAGTTGAATATTTAACACAGCTGAGGAGCCATTAGGTTTTACTCAAGAAGTTTATGACTTCGTATTTCAAAATTTCACATAGGAAAAATTACATATTTTCACAGGGCCTGGGAATAAGAAAAAAATAGTAGAAAAGCATAAGCTGAAAAACATGATTTGTTTAATCTAGGTATTGAGTTTTATGCCTTAATATTCACGTTAACAATAATAAAGCAAATGAAAGTAATGAATAAAGTGTTTTATGTGGCTTTCCCTCATTTCAGTCAGCCACACACCTTTTCAAGGGACACATGTTTCACACTTCAAAATAGCCGGACCTAAAAACAATAAGAAACAAACCTGGGCCTTCAGGCCAGGGAAATTTTTTTAACAATATTAATTACTCTATCTGTCCTTCAGATTGAGTAGTTCTGACATACCAAGTGCTACCAGCATTATTATGCAACCAGAAACAAAAAGGCCAGTTCCTGTAGGGGGAAGAGTCAAACTGGTAATGGGCAGTAACACAGGCAAATGAGAGTGGTGAACACACAGAGCAAGCACACGGTGCTTTGGAGCACCTAGGAATTGCTGTCAGCCCCAACTCAAGGCTAGAGGAAAACTCCCCAAGGGAGGTCTCAGCTGAGAGCTGGGTGGGAGTGTGCTGTCCATCTTTGGCTGAGACATTCAGATCTTCAACTAAAACATCACCTGAATATCCTAACTGACATACCACAGCTGCCATTCCACCTTTATAACGGTTATTAGAATCGGGAATATTTTTGTTTATTTGTTTATGTGTATCCCCAACTCCTAGCTACTAGGTTATAAACTTCTTGATGTCTGAAACGACGGCTGGTTCACTGCTGTATCCTCAGATCCCAGAACTTGCCTAGCATGCTGTAGGCATTCAGGCAACATTTGTAGATTGATAGACCGACTGTACAGTGTGAGGAAGAGAGATGTAAGACATAAGGCTCTGTGAATGTGCATAGACTTTATTTTGAGGACATTGGAAAACTATGGAAGGTTTTAAGAAGGGACAGACATGATCACATTTGTGTTAAGAAAGACCTATCTGGTTGCACTATTGAATTATCGAATGTTTGGTGAACTTGAGCATTTTCAGTGCATTGGTGAGGGTGGAAGCCAAGATGTCATGGACTGAGGAATTTAAAAAAAAAAAGAAAAAGATATAGGGGATGTAGACAGTGTTTCAAGAAGAGGAGTATAAGGTGTCTACTGAAGGAGAACTTGGGATGTCAGAGGAATATTTATCATGGAGGAGACTTAAACATATTTAAATAAAAATGATCAGAGCTGGTGGAGAGGGAGACGTTGAAGATAAAAGAGGTCCTAACTCACAGGGGGAGGTCTCTAAGAAAGCAGCAGGAGGGACCTAATTAGCCTTGACTGGGAGGAAGGACTGACTGGGAGGAAGGACACCTTCCCCAGTGTAAGAATGGAAGGGGGATAACTGGAGTGAAGGCAAACTGGAGGGCATTTATTTTACTAAAGGTTAATTAGTCAGCTGGTTTTAATCTGTATTTTAAAAGTTCAAATACCACCTTTTAACAAGTAAAGTTTTCCTGTTCTCAATTTTCTTCAAAGTCAAGTATCCATATTTATGCTACTGAAATCTATGTTACAAGATTTTCCGAAGATGATAGCACTGGTCTCTAGTCCCTTGTCTGAAGTCCTTCTACCAAATGTATTTCAGAAATCAGAATTTTTGAGATTTCAGAAAGATAATATGGCACATATACTGTATAGTATCATATAGCACCTCCAGTAGAATTGGGGGTAGCAACTACAGCTGACCCTTGAACCACGTGTAGTTGAAAATCCACATATAGCCTAGCGTCAGCCCTCTGTACACGTGGTTCCTCCCTATCCATGTTTCCTCCACATCCATGGCTCTGCATCCACGGATTCAACCAACTGCGGATCGTGTAGTACTGTAGTATTTACTATTGAAAAAAAATCTTTGTATAAGTGCACCTGCACAGTCCAAACCCATGTTGTTCAAGGGTCAACTGTATAATCAAACATCTCAGTATTTCTGCAGCTAAATAAAATATTCGCTCTAGGTGGGATAAATAAAGACTATGAGTAGTTTGGGTCAGGCTTTGCTGCCAAATGGATTATAAAACCAAAAATCTTAGAGGACTATGGGATTTGGGTATTGTGGTAAAGGAACTGACGACCTCAAACAGCAAACATTTATATAGAACTTAGTACATGTAAGGCACTGTTCTAAGAGGCTGATTAATATTAACTCATTTAATCCTGAAAAGAACCCCATGAGGGTAAGCACTATTATTATTTTATTGTGTCAGTTGCTTGACTCAGTAAACATTTGTTGAGCACCTTGGCTAGATGTTGGGAATATCAAGACTAATAAAACGATCTCTGTTAATGCCTTAATGTTATCGGGGCATCTAAATCACTAAGTTGTAAATGAGTGTGATGTATAAGCAACAACAGTGAAAATGGCTAACAGTTATGTAGCACCTCCTCAGCCCCACTCCCTCAGCCGTGAGGCGGATGCAGCGCTAAACTCTTTTCTTGCGTCATCTCATTTCACTACTCCCTGCGATGAAGATTAATACTATCATCATTCCCAAGTAATTGGGAGGGCTAGGAATTCTATTAACGTCTCAGTTCTTTGCTCAGGCAGCTAAACTCAGCTTTTGCCTAAACTTTAATAAACCTTCCTAAACGAAAATCTTTGCTATCAAATTGTATAACATTTCCTTCGTCAGCTCTTCAGAAGTAATGAGGTAGTTTTAGTCATGAAGTGAGGACGTCTAAAAAGGCTAAATTGGCAGAGGGAGAGTTTGGGATTTGGGGGGATTTTTTTGTATCTACATTTAGGTTAGAAACTGAGTAAATAAGGGAATGACCAGTAAGGAAAGGTACAACTTAATAGAGTGATATTAATGAAAAATGATAACTGTTATTGGGATTAGACACTAAAAATCCCACATAACCCTATTGGTTTAAAGTAATAAAGCGTATGTCCTCTTTTCCTCCACACACATGTATTCTGTTCCCCAGAGGTAGTTGCTGTTAACACATAGGGGTGTATCCTCATAGACTATTTTCTATGCTATATCCACACGTGCATTTTTTAATGGAATCATACTGTTCATAGTGGTTGCACGTCTTTTCACACAATAATATACCATGGACATTATATAGCCCAGTACATTATTCATTCTTCTGAATCTCATTATATGATGATCCATAATTTAATTATTTCCCTTTTAATGGGCATTCAGGATGTTTCTGATTTTTGCCATTAGAAAGGATCCTGTGGTGTACATCTTGATACATATATCTCTATGGATTTGTGCCCTTATTGCTGTAGAATGAACTTCTGGAAGTAGAACTGTTGGATCATGGGATATATACATTTTTTTGTTGTTGTAATGAAACTCTCTAGGAGTTAAGCCAGCATTTTATTT
Organism: Balaenoptera musculus; assembly: GCF_009873245.2. Classification (NCBI taxonomy): domain Eukaryota; kingdom Metazoa; phylum Chordata; class Mammalia; order Artiodactyla; family Balaenopteridae; genus Balaenoptera; species Balaenoptera musculus. Next base: position 38,401,972 of record NC_045793.1, read on the forward strand.
ATTTATTTATTTTTGGCTGTGTTGGGTGTTCGTTTCTGTGCGAGGGCTTTCTCTAGTTGCGGCAAGCGGGGCCACTCTTCATCAAGGTGCGCGGGACTTTCACCGTTGCAGCCTCTCTTGTTGCGGGGCACAGGCTCCAGACACGCAGGCTCAGTAGTTGTGGCTCACGGGCCCAGTTGCTCCGCGGCATGTGGGATCCTCCCAGACCAGGGCGCGAACCCGCGTCCCCTGCATTGGCAGGCAGACTTTCAACCACTGCGCCACCAGGGAAGCCCAGGATATATACATTTTAATCTTAATTGATACTGACAAATTATATATTGAGATTTTCAAATTAATCTTTTTTTGGTTGTTCTTTATTCCTAGCATCACTGCTTTTTTTCTCTTCTTATCAATTCAAAGAGAGATTTGACCTAGCATTTCCCCGTGGGTCTCTAAATCAAAATGAAGGTTGAAAGTCTGTAATTCTCAAGTATCTGCTAAGCCTAGTGCAGTTTTAACTTCATTCTTGCTTGGAGAACCTGGGTGTCTCCAGGGTTACTGCTGGAGTGGCTTCGAGCATCGTGAACAGTAGGCCATTTCTTCTCCTTGGTCCTCAAGTACTTGTGAGTCACAGCGTCACCTGAAGTGTGTAGGAGCACGGACCTGAGCGCTGGTCCTCTGCATTGTTTCCTTCCTTCTCTAGAACATGCCATTAGTTTAGAAATGAACAAAAGCAAAAACTAAGCAGTGATTAGGGTTTTTTTTTTCCTTCTTCTGTAGTCAGTAATGTTTTATTATACACCTACCTTCTACTGGGGCCATATCCCTGGCATTTTATGTATATAGAGAGCAGTAAAACTCCTGTTTTTTGTTGATTGTGACTTTTCATATAGAACTGTGGGGATCTTGCTCTAAGCCTGAGAGTATACATGTTCTGGGAGTTATGTACAGCATTATTATTACCTTTCATTGTCTCCCTTATACTGGCCCACTAGCTTTCAACAATGATATCTGATCAAGTCTCAAGCCAACTTTAAAACTCTGAGGACTTTACATTAACTGCAGGACAAAGTCCAGTCTTTTCGTCAAGTCTTCCTTATCTTCAGTCTACCTTCCATCCTCGTCCTCCATCCCTTTCCAAATACCTTTCATTCCAGTCACTTAAGATTACTACGATTACTTGTATATGCCTAACAAACCATATAGATAATTTTTAATTCCTCTGGATCTTTTTTTTTTTTTTTTTGTCTACCTGAAATGCCTATTCCACCACCACCTCACTTCCATTGCCTAATTTGTACCCTGTTAATCCCTTTCGTGATTTCAGCTCCTGCTGTAAAATCCGGCCCAGGTATCACTTTTTTTAAATGAAGCCTTCATAGACTAAAGTCCCCCTCTGTGACAGCATGTGCAACAATGCATGTTATTATTTGTTGTTTCCTTGTATTCTTGATGACTATGGGCTCTCTGAGAGTAGGGGCTCTGTCTTTGTGTCCTAAGCACAGAGCCTGGAACATTAAATCTTTGTTGAATGAATCAACCCTCATAATAAATGTCTGCCTGCTTCAGAAGCCACCTTTTTCCATACAGTTATTTCAACTTATAGTCTTTATTTTATCACAGAAAAATAGTTCTATAGTTCTTGAGGATTGAGGACCATTTGAGAGTTATTTTTGCATGATGTACTTAAATAGTCAATTTTAAGGATATTAGTTTCAATGTGATAACGATTATTAACACTCTTTAATTGAATTCAGACCTTGCATCAAGGGTGTTACACATTTGAAATTTGTTGCAAAATATTAAAATAAGATTGACTATAGTCTAAATCATAAGTAAAGGAAATGTGTATCTAGAAGGCTCTGTCCCATTCATTGCTCTTGACATAAGGAGACAGTGTCCCGGGCTGTCTACGTACCTCATGATGCTTTTTTTTCCCAAATCTCTTAACTCAAGTTTCATGATCTCAAAAGGCCTCCTTCTGTGCCTCCCCAGTTCTGTTTCATACACCTGATTTCTATCTGTGCTATTCTGATACTATAGTACGTGTAAACACAAAACAATGTGTTATATATTGTAGTCAGAAAGTCTTTGTAAAACCGGAATTTGATCCTCTTACATGTCTGCATAAAGCCCCTCAGTGTCTCCACATCACCCTCAGGATAAATTTCCAAACTGCTTACCAGGGAAAAGGTATGAGATTTATTTACCTTGTATTTATTTATTTACCTTTGATTGGTCCCTATTTATCATTATCTTTCTATCTATTTATCTATCCATCTTTTTTTTTTAATTTTTTTAAAAATTTTTGGCCATGCCGCAAGGCATGTGGGATCTTAGTTCCCCACCCAGGAATCGAACCCACGCCCCCTGCATTGGAATGCGTGAGTCTTAACCACTGGACGGCCAGGGAAGTCCCTATCCATCTTTTATTTATCCCTACTTACCTACCAGCCCCATTTCTTGCCACTTCCCTTTGCAGCCTGGGCAACCTCTGTCTTGAGTCTGAGGCTTGGAGGTGCCCTTCCCTCTGTGTGGAATACCTGGCCCTCAGATTTCTCTTAGTTTGTACCACGTGCGTAAATAGATTAGCATTCATCTTTCCCACAAAACTCTGAGCTCCAGGAAGGCAAAGTTCACATTCAACTAACTTAACTCTGGTGTGGCATGTTGCAGGCACTCCATAAATATTATTGCATGAATAAATGAAAGAGTATATTTTACCCCACTAGGTGTCCCCAGCATCTTACACAGTGCCCGGCACATATTAAAGGACCCGATATTTATGAATGAATAAGTGTTAATGATAATGTAACATCATAACAACTGCTCCGGCTTTCTTTTCTATTTGAATGTGAGACTTTTTATTGTTTTTGAAGGTTTTCGCATGAACGTTCTTACCTGAACCTCTCACACTGCAGAAAAAGTGTTTCTGTAAAGTAACACCTCCCTGTTTGTTTTTTTTAATTTTGAACCCTTATTTGAATAATTACCGGGAATACAGTTAAGTAACCATGTTGTGCTATTTGAAGTAAACAAACAGAAAAGAAACTGCTCCCAGGCGGCCAATTTTGAAATGATGGCATATGAAACACTTATTTCTGTGTGCTGTCCAAACAGGAATATTATTACAGCAGTGTTCTTTTTCTAGATTATAAAAAGAATCTGTTATTTAGTTATCGTTATGTGTGCAAAATAATTTCACATATCTACGCAGAAGTTCTTGTTTAGTGAAATAATCAGAGTTGAAAAGTACTCAGAACAGACAAGGAAATACCATTGTATTGGGGGAGGGAAGGGAGAGGATGCAGAATCTAGCGTTCGGGTCTTAGTGCTTTAAAACATTGGAACTGAGTTAGAAATGTAACCTGTCGCATAGCAGCTGACAAGAAATACTTGCTAAATTACATGTAAGTACCACAGTGGAAGGTGTTTGTGTTACCATCTGCTAAAACATTAGCCTACAGTTGAGAAATAAGAAACATGTTTGCATACTGTATGAATAGATACGTGATCATATTAATTATTTTTAATCTTCTCTAACTACAAGAGACCTTCAAGCCCCTGCATTATAAAGCCTCAGAGCTCAGTTCCAGAGAGGTGAAATAAGTTACCAAGGTCACTGAGCCAGTTAATGACAGAGGCAGGATTAAAATCTAGATTTCCTGATTCTCAGTATAATGTTCTTTTATTTTCATTGTAAGGTTTCTACAAATGAATGTCTTTGGTTCTGTAAAGGTAGATGAAGCTTAGAAAGCTACCTGAGACACTGAAAAGTTTTCTTCAGGGAAATAAAGGTTGATGTCATACATAAGCATTGGCACAAGGTCCCATGCTGGCACACCTTTTATTATATTTTGTGAGATAAATGAGAATAGGAAAATGAGACGGTACAGAAACAGGTTGTCTGTCTCCAATCCTATACCTGGAATAACGTCACCTTTGTCCCCTGCACTACAAAAGAATGATCCAAGTTGCTAGCCCAGAAGGTAGATATCTTGCCTCCTGCCACCAATTTTTCAGCCAATTTTTTTCTCTGTGCAACGGACATCACACTCTCCTATTTCCCACCGCGAAGGGTGCTGCTTCCAATTTCCAATTCTGTTAAAAGATTGAAGGAGAAAAGATGAAACATCAGTATTTTAGAATTTATTTAAACTATTCCTAAGTACTTGTAGACTGTGAAAAAACAAGCGACTCACCACCTTCATGATTTTTTCTTTAATATCTATCTAAGCAAATGCAACAAGACAGGAAACTAAAGTGAGCTGTAACACTTTGAAAGGTAAATGCAAACATCATTTTTCTCAGGGATTATATGTGTTCATGTCTGGGAAACTCAAAAGAATCTACCGGAAAACCGTTTGGAATAAGTTTTAGAAATGCATTAAAAAGGGCTTCTCACAGTTTTAGTGTGCTAATGACCTCCTATCCCAAGGGAGGGCTAGAATGGGAGATGTTTCCCAAAATTATCTGACCTGTAGTAGAATACATTTGGGAAACTGGGGATTCTGACAACACAGGGAGGATCTGTCTGGCCATTTAAAGAAAGATGACCTATTGGGCATGTTTCCACATGGTACGTACCACACATCAACGTATGTGTGCTGAAGCCAAAGAAGCTAAAATAAATTCTTGTCAAAATATTTATGCGTTTGATCAAAGCTGTTAGAATATGTAAACACACACACACAGCTCCCAAATGGTTCTTAGTTTTCTAGATTCTATCTTTCTGTCTTCTAAGGGTATGAGTGACAATCGTAATCTTATATTCAAGCAGCTTACGTGTTTAACATAATGTGTTGTTGGGTTTGATAAATAAAACTCTTGTGTTTGGGGTGTTTTTTCTAAGCAAAACCATACTGTTGCCTTCAATAAGATTGTTAAATATATTTTCCTAGCAGTACTTAAGTTACAAAAAAAATTTTAAGTTTTCTAGTTAATAAATCTAAATGATAGCTAGATTGATCCAATCTCTTTTTGAGTAGGGCAAGCTCCATTTTATTCATTACCTGCGGTGTGTTATCTTCTTGATTCCTTGTTAAGTATATCGTGCTCCAGCACTTTGAGCCTATCTCTTGTAACGTTTTAAGAAATGATATTTCCATGCCTGACAATAGCTTCTTGTCAAGAGTGTTTCCAGGTGATCAGTTTAAAGATAACATCGCCGTAAATACCACTCCCCCTGGTATGGCATCTCTGTGAAGAATACCTTGACACTCTTAGCTTCTCAGGACTTGTCACTGGGCTCAGCTTAGCGCACATCCGTTATTTCTATTTATTCTGCATAGGACCCTCAGATTCTATAAACCTGCATGCATCCCATTAATACTGCATCTTCAGAATGCCCTCTAAGAAACCTGGGTTTTTGCTTAAGATGCTTTTCAATGAACATAAAATCATCTTAAGCAAAAAATTTCTAAATTTTGACACCCACTTAAAGGAAAGCAAAATCGAACCAGGACTATTTACAGTTCTCTTGAGTTGAAAAGTTCTGAAGTTTAGGATACTGTAATAGAAGAAAGAAAATATATTTCCCTGCTAATCTTCTGTTAACTAGCTTTCCATTTTATTTCTAAAACCTAAATTTTTGGAGCTTGTGAAGAAAACCCAAAAGTCATTTCCACTGTGCATGAGAAAGAGAAGGAAAAAGGAACATTTGGGAAGGGTAGCAAACCAGCTGGGTGCTAAGAATGGGAAGGGTAATTATTCCCTCTCCTGGGTAAACTATTGAAGTAGGGCTCCCTTCTCTGTAATTGCTTTGGAAATGGTAACAACAGCACTGTATGTGTGTGTGTGTGTGTGTGTGTGTGTGTGTGTGTGTGTGTGTGTGTTGACAGTTATAATAACTCAGTAAAATTGTCTCTTTCCTCCTTATCCAAGGATTTCCTGCTGCAGATATTTACTGTGTTCCGAATATTGATACGCCCAGAGATGTTTCCAAAGGACTGGACTGTCATGCGCTTGGTGGCTAACAAGTAAGACATTTACATTGATAATAATTGCAGCTCATTGCATAGGGGGAGAGGAGACTGCAAAACAGTCTTTTCACTTTGATCTCAAGTTTGAAACCTCCAAATCCTGCAGTTCTTTTTCTTTGCCTCTGAATTAATTTCTCACTCGTTTTTTGGGTTGTTTTTGCTTGTTTATTTTTTGTTTATTTTTTTTTTAATGATTACTATTTGTTTTAAATAGGTAATATATTAATGTAGTTCAAAACCAAACAATATAACAGAGTATGCCTTGAGAAGTCCCCCTCCCATTACCTTATTTATCACCTACCCCCAGCCTGAAGTAACCACTTTTATTAGTTTCTTGCATGTCCTTCCATTGTTCCTGTATGCAGGGCCTAGCAGGTAGCACAGCAGGTAAACTCTCCTGCACATCTCTCTTTCACTTAAAAATCCTGGCAGTCTTTCCAAATCAACACGTAGAAAGCTCCTCATTCATTTATGGTTTCTTTTTCTTTTGTAGCTGTATAATATTCTATTGACTAGATGTACCATAGTTTATTTAACCAGCCCTGTTGCTGGACACTTGAGTCGTTTTTGATCTTTCTTAATTCATTTTAACTCAGCAGAATCCATTAAGCATCTCCCATGTGCTCAGCACTGGGAATAAGATATGACCCTTGAGTGGGACACATGAAGATTGAAGATCCTGTTATACACCTGAGAAATGTGACCAGCAGAAGGCTGAAATAGTGCTCTGAAGGAAGTTCAGAACTAGATACACACATATGGGAAGTTGCTGATGTAAAAGTGAATATCTGAGAGTTGATTAGATTAGCTTGTATTAAGCATATCGGGGGGCGGGGGAGGTAAAATGATCTGAGGTCAATACTTAGATGAATAGGAGTCAGGAAAGGAGAGTGTAGGGGATGGTCAGAATGGCAGGAGCTGTTCCTGGAGGGCACAGTGTCATGGATTTATCTGCTGTCACACTTCTTGCCTCTAGTATCTCAGGATACAAAATGAAGATGAAGTTTTTTTAGGAAAGTGGCCTGATCTCCACACTTGTAGTTTACCCTATTTCATAAGCATTCTTTCCTTGAAGCCCACATTTGCCTGCCTCTCCTTCTTCGTTTTCTCCCATCCCCAACACTCTCATGCTTAGGGTGAAGGTTAGATTCTCCAGGTATCTATTCATAGACCAAGGATGCTATATGTCCTCCCCAGATGCCCAGATATGATGGTGGTAACAGCCTCAGGAAAATAGGGTTTGATTTTGATTAGATATGCCTAATATGGCTTCTGCTGCAGTATACATTTATAAACGGGGAGGTGTTAAAATGCTGTGTTAAAAACTTGGTGAAGTAACAAACAGTATAATATGGCATATTATATTTTACATAAGTACAGAAACAGCTTTTCCATTTTGAAGACTAATTGAGACTCCTGAAATAGCTCTCTTTAGAGTTTAGCATATTTAGTTTGATATCTGTGAGTAGAATCAAATATCTCTTCATCTGGATGTCCAGATGCTACAGATTTAAGTGGGAGCCGTTGGTCATGTATCTGGCCTTATTACCAAAGAGCAAATATTCTGGGTACCTGGCAAGGGCTATGGAGTGGTCCAGGGAGCCACATGGGAAGGTGTCCAGGCTGCTGACATCATCATCATACAGCATCATCATTTGGTCATTCTGCCTGCCCTGTGTGCAGAGGGATATTTTGACTTGAATTAGAATTTTCAGTGGGAGACTTCCCTGGTGGTGCAGTGGTTAAGAATCCGCCTGCCAATGCAGGGGACAAGGGTTCAAGCCCTGGTCCGGAAAGATCCCACATGCTGCGGAGCAACTAAGCCCATATGCCACAACTACCGAGCCTGCTCTCTAGAGCCCACGAGCCACAGCTACTGAGCCCACGTGCCACAACTACTGAAGCCCGCACACCTCGAGCCCGTGCTCCACAACAAGAGAAGCCACCGCAATGAGAAGCCCGTGCACCGCAATGAAGAGTAGCCCCCCCTCACTGCAACTAGAGAAAGCCCACGCGCAGCAACAAAGACCCAACGTAGCCAATAAATAAATTAATTAATTAAATTGAAAAAAAACCAGCAGCTGTTATTAAAAAATAATATATTTTTTTTATTTTCAGTGGCAGAAAGTCAAACTGAAAGTAAATTTAACATTTTGTTCCTTTTGTACAAAGGCGGTGCTTGAGCTTCTGAAAACCATGACAGCCATGTGGCTTTTGATATGAAATGCCATCTCGCTCTGCCCCACCTAAAAATCTCTACTCTATTTAGGAAGACTTTATGGTCACATGAGTGGGTAGCAGACTTGGAAGTCTAGATTCTGTTTTTAAGTAAACATATGATGTTCAAGATTTTCATCTAAATAGGAACATGATTTTGTTAGAGATGAGCTCTGTGTAATGCATTTAAACAGAAGATGAGTCCCATAGCAAACCCAAGAAAAAAGGCCATAAGCATTTGCTGAATGCAATAACATCATTCCATTGCCACCCAAGTCAGTGCTGATAGGAATCTGGCACTACTTTTCCACTGGCGCTGACTGGCTGTGGCAGATCCAGCCTAGTTCACAGACAGGACTCCAGGGCCTGGTGAAGCACCTGCCAAGTTGGAACAGACCACCTGCTCTTTGCTGTTCAGTTTCCCTCTCCTCTCCTCATTTAACTGCCATAGCCATTTCCCATTCAAATTATGAAAGCCTGTGGGATCTTTCTTGTGCTATAAATGCAATATAGTTCAGAGATAATAAGCCTTTAGCTATTTGTGCCTTATCTGTAAAAAATATTAACCTCAATAATATTGGTAGAAAAATAAATTTCTGAAAGATGTTGAAGATATTTTAAATATGTTAAAGAGCACACACCAGAAAGAAAATGTTTTTACTTTGTTAAACTGTATAGAAGCAAGTTGCAGAAGCTAGATCTAGGTCCCTGAAGTTGACCACCTTTTCTTCCATGATACTAACTTTCTTAGACAAATATTTGATAAGGGCCCCTCAAAGAGACATTTCAACCTGAACTCCCACTTTTACTACCCACTTGTTTGCTTAATACGTGTCAAATTGATAGTAACTGGCCGAGAAGTCACCATAACCCTACGCTTGAACTCAACTGAATAGCTCATCCTGCAAAATATGTTATTCTATGTGCTGGTCCTTTCTTCCTGTGTTTTCAAGTCAGTTAAATGCCCTTAACTTTCTTCCATCAACTGTGCTGTTCCAAATCCTGTAGCTTCTCTGCTTTATGTGAAGTCCTGCCAAAAACTGTGACTACAGACACCTGGCGATTAGTATGGTCTTTTGTTTATTTCTACCTGAATGTCTCACATTGTGTAACGTAGTAAGTGCATCCAGGCTAAATTTCACGAGGATAAGAAACTTGACTTCTGCCTGCTTGCAAAGCTCTATTGTGCCTGTCCACTGTAATTTCTTGGTAGGATGAGGACAGCTGCTCAATCTGAGAAAGAGAACATAAGGGAGATGAAAATTAAGTACCAAAAATACAGGACACTTTGAGACAAGCTTCTCTCCACCCCCTTCCATACACATTGCAAAATACAGTACAAAAATAAAGTTACAGCTTTATACATATTTTCAAGGAGATAAATCTTGTAACAGACTTACAGAGAAGAGTAAAAACTCCCTGGCCCTGCAGTTGAAATTTCAGGCCCTTATTTTGTTTATCTTGTGTGCATTTGGCTTCAAACATATACTTTTTTGTGTGTGTGTTTTTCCCACCAAACACTGAATTGTTTAGCTGATTACTGCCTTCACCAGTTTAGCGTTCAAATGAGATCTGTGTAGCAAATAAGTGATTTATTGAATCAAAGATTCTTAGGGAAGGTCATCCATTCATTCATTGACCCATTCATTCAGTACCTATTTTCCAGTGCCTAATGTGTAAAAATAAATGTCATAGAGATAAAAAGCGCAGTTCTATGAGAGGGGTTATGAAAGGAACTTTGTTCTGGACTAGAATAGGAGGAGTTTTTTTGAAGGAGTGAAACTTGAGCTGAAATCTAAAGCAGAAGTTAACAGGCAGATAGCAAAGGAAGACTGTTCTTATCAGAAGGAATAGCATATACAAAGGCCCTGTGGTCAGAATGAAGATGGCACATTCAAGGAGCTGAAAGACTGTGTGGCAGAAATGTGAGGAGGGAAGGAACCAGTAAAAATGAGGTTGGAAGAAGACAGGGTCCAGATATTAGGGGGTAGAGAGACAAGAGAGAAACCAGGAAGGACCAGTTAGGAGCTTAATACAGCAGTCCAGGTAAGAGATGATGATGGCTTGAATAGGTGGATTGCAATGAAGGTAGTGAGAAGATCGATTTTGAAGACAGAGATGATAAGACTTGCAGATGACTGGCTGTGGGCAAGAGAGAAAAAAATTTGAAGATGGCTCTTAGAATTTTGGCCTGAACAGAAGGACAAATGGTGGTGCCTTTCACTTAGATGGAAGATACTGAGAGGGGAGCGGCATTAGGAGTGGGAGAGGTGAGGAATCCTGTATTGAACAGAAGTTTGAGATGCTCTTAGATACCCAAGTGGAGAGGTAGGAGAAGAAGCTGGACATGCTTGTATGGAGCTCAGAGAAGAAGTCAAGGCTAGAGACATTCATTTGAGGGTCATTAGCATTGGGTAGTATTTGAAGCCATCAAACTGAATGAGAGCACCCTAGAAGAAATTATAGATTGAAAAGAGAAGACTACTTAAGCCTGGGCCCCGGAACATGCCAGCCATTCAAAGGTCAGGATGTTGAGAAGCAACCAGCAGCAGAGACTGAAAAGGAGTAGCCTGTGATGTAAGATGAGAACCAGAAGGGTATAATACCGTATGAGGAAAATATTTCATGAAGGAAGGAGTATCAAGAGCTGCTGGGAGGTTGGAGAATGAGGACTGACAATTATCCCTGGGATTTGGCAATGCAGTGTGACCTTGACAAGTGCTGTTTCATGGAGTGGTGGAGATGAAAGTCTTATTAGAGTGAATTTGCGAACAGATGGGAATTGAGAAAGTGAAAGCAATAATTATCAGCTCTTTAGAAGATTTTGCTGTAAAAGGGAGCAGAGAAGTGGGGCTATATCTGGAAGGAGATATGAGGACTAGGATTCATTTCTAAATATGGAATATTATGCATGTTGGTTTACTGATAGGAAGGGCACAGAAAAGAGAAATATTGATGGTGCTAAAGAAATCAGGCCCAAGTGAAGGAACAGTGTTCTTGGGTAGGCAAGTAGGGATGAGATCAAGTAAAGTATTTCTCATGTGCCTGTCTGAGAACAGCTTTCCTAAGGGGGTGGCACCTGTCCACCGTCAACTTGCACTGGAAACTAAATCAACTGTGTAAGCATGCAGTTTAGTTCAGCTGACATTGTTTTTTGTGGTGAGACTTTCTCAATGAAGGAAGCTCACCACACTCAGAGTAGCACTGATCTAGTGCACACAAGGAAGCTTGGCCTTAGCTAGGAGCATTGATACTTTATCCATAGTAATAGGAAGGAAGACAGAGTATGTGATACTGACCATGAAAAGTTTTATGTTAGAGTAGCTGATCTATTGAACACCCATTGTACTATTGCTTTTTGTTGATAGTGGTGTTTTTCTATTAGGGCAATTATCTTTAAATGCTTTTACTGTCCAGGAGTAAAGATAGTGATTTTTATCAAAACTATATATTACTAAGATGAATGTACCAAAAACTTCCATAGTTATAGCAAATATTTACACAAGAATTGCCTGCACACTGCATCTCCAGGTGAGTTGTGAGGAGCTGGTAGAGAGAATGAATACATGAGGAAAGGCAAGAATACATTAGGGTTTAAGCCTAATAGGTCAAAAAAACTGAGGCTGTTGTTACATGAGTGATTTTTTGCCAATACTGCCCAGAGGAGGAGGTCAAGAAATTTTTAAAAATTCTTCCATTTCAATTCTTATTCATTCTTTTTTTTTTGAATAAATTTATTTATTTGTTTTTATTTTTGGCTGTGTTGGGTCTTCGTTGCTGCACGCAGGCTTTCTCTAGTTGCGGCGAGCGGGGGCTACTCTTCGTTGTGGTGAGCGGCCTCTCATTGTCGTGGCTTCTCTTGTTGCAGAGCACGGGCTCTAGGCGCGCAGGCTTCAGTAGTTGTGGCATGTGGGCTCAATAGTTGTGGCTCACGGGCTCTAGAGCACAGGCTCAGTAGTTGTGGTGCACAGGCTTAGTTGCTCCGTGACATGTGGGATCTTCCTGGGCCAGGGATCGAACCCATGTCCCCTGCATTGGCAGGCGGATTCTTAACCACTGCGCCACCAGGGAAGCCCCTCTTATTCATTCTTTTTACCTCACCCACACTGCATGCTTCCTTCACCGAAAGCAAAATTACTGATCCTTTTCCTTCTTCCCCATTTTGGCGGATTCTGTGCCCTCCACTTGGAGTGCCTTTCTCCATCAGCTTTGCCTGTCTTAATTTGTCTCTTCTTCAAAATATCTATAGAAAAGTATAAAAAGTTCTACAAGCTTTACGTTTTAGAATTATCTAGTACAGCAAGTAATTATCACAAAGCATAGATTTAAATACAGGTTTGAGGCTATAGTCACTCAACAAACACTGGGCTAGGCCCTTGGTGATGCAGTGTTTAACAAGGACAAACTCCCCAAATGTCATTGCTCTCCAAGTTCCAACCCTTGTTTGTCTTCTCTTCCATCTGTAACACCAGACCTCAGAGTGAACTGTCACGTGCATCAGAATCACCTGGCTGGGCCCCGGTGTGATCTCACCAAGCCATAGGCGCTGGTGAGGCCTTAAAGTCTTACGTGTCCTTCAGGTGCTGCTTATGTACTGACATTTGAGGACCACTAGCTCAGATCAGCTTCCCTGATGGCTGTCCAGGATTTTTATCTGCCCTAAATATCTTTGTGGTGATTTCTTCTGCCCTCTTAACCCGCCAGGTTGTAGGGAAGTTGTCGTACTCCAAATTTAGATCTCCATAGTTTTTCAGTGTACAAACATCAGCCTTGTTGATGCCCAGTTTATCCAAAAGGAGAGTATCCATTGAGGATTCTCTCAATCCATTTATAATTTATGGAGATGGGCTTTTGCTTCAGCAGATTATCAGGTTGGAGTAGTTTTCAAAAGGACAGTTTATAGGAGATGAGGTTTCTATAGGAGGGATAACGTTGCTTAAAAAATACTTTCTAAATGCCAGGAATGAAGTGGCAACTGGAAAACTTGAAGAAAGAGCTTTGATTTCTTGTGCGCCAGTTTCTCTTTTATGTATACATTTATCATGCTGTGCCATAGATTAGGGTTGTCAAAAGTGATCCTTATGCCTGCATTTCTATAGCAGACATCAGTATTTTGACCGTTTGTAGTAAAAGATTGCAAAGGCTTTCTTAGCTATTGAATTGGAGCGCTGAGATTTAAAATGTTCCCATATTCAGAAACTGAGTCATGAGTAAAAGAATAAAACCAAAGGAGCCACATGGTTTTGGATAAATTAGAACAAGTAAAGAAAAATCCTTAAACACTACAGGTATCCACTACAGTGAAGGAGTAATAATGTATATATGCCTTTAGCTGGCTTGGGGACCTGTGTGCCAGGAAACTGTCTTAGTGCTGAGACATAAAAAGCTTTGGGAGCTGCCTCTGTGACTTGGGCTGAGTGTTATGAGCGTAAATGAAAAGCAATTGAAGTAGAGTCATTTTAAGATCTTTCTAGCCCTGAGAAGTCTTATTTTTGGAGGTCTTACCCTTCATCATATCAAACATTAAATAGACCCACATGCCACATGCCAAAATGAAAAGCAATTTCTACAGTTTGCTTTTTAAATTATTGGCCTATGGAGTAAATCATTTAATTCCAATTACCTGTGATTTCTCAGCACTTCTGTATACTTAGGAATTCTTGTTAAGTTATAAAAAGTAACCTAATTTTTTCAATATAAAAGAAGTTGCATGAATATTAAATTAGACAATTAATGAAAATGATAATGTTGCATTCTTTGGACATGTTATGAACCTTTTTTTAGTTTTTATTTTGCAGTTTTAGTTTTTGATTCCATAACACTTTTTCAGGGCTCAATATTTTCCAAAGGCCCTGAAAAGGCCCTGTGCCCTGTGCCTCTTGTGCCTGATGATAAAGCAGCCTTGATAAGATAAGAGGTTGAGGTGTTCAATCCAGTGCAAGGATGCAAGGCCCATTAAAGAACCACAGTAGTCATCGGCCTAAAATTCTAGAAGGCAGGAGAATGTGAAGCAGTGTTGTTTGGAATGTGCTTCTGACTCAGTCCTCTCTAGAGCCTTGCTCTTCAAAGGGAGGATTGTGAATCTACAGCATTCACATCTCCTGGAGCTTGTTAGGAATGCAGAACCTCAGGCCCTATCCCAGGCCTGCTGAATCATAATCTGCATCTTAACTAGATTACCAGGTACCCGTGAAAGTCTGTCTAACTTTTAAAAGTCTAGAGCAGTGTTTCTCAGTTTTGGGTGTACATAGACTCTTCGGGGAGCTTTACCAATCCTGATGTCCAGGTCGCACCCCAGTCCAGTTATTAAATCTCTGGGGGTGTGATCCTGACATCTGTGTTTTTAAAGCTCCCAAGTGATTCCAGTGAGTGGCCAGCTTGAGACTCACGGGTCCTTCATAAAGCCGGAGAGGCTCCATGTTGTTTACCAGCAAGCACGGTTCAAGAAGCTGTGGATTTTGTATGTGTGTTTGGGACCCAGCATATAAATAACAAGTGAGTAATCTTTGCCACGGAATAATCTCTCTCACTTGGAAGATTGAGTTTGGTGGCTCCTTTCCGGAGCATTGGGCCCAATAACCCAAATCCCAGATATGTCATGTTTCAGTAACACTAGAGGTTATTGTTTCTGAACAACAATCCAAGCTAGAGTTGTGGGCCAGAAGGTGGTTTTTGATGTAAAACTCAGGTGTAGTGGCACTGTGTGTGTTTCTCCGTTGGATGTCAAAGCAGAACATTTGTTAAGGATGCAAATTTTTCTTTTTTAAACTTAGAAGCTAACACAACATTTTTAATCAACTAGGCTCCAATATAAAATAAAAATTTTCTTTTACATTTAAAAAAATAAATAAATAAACTTAGAAGCCTCACAGTCTACTAGATGCTGGGCAAAGAGTCCCTTCCTTGCCTGATAGCATTTCATTTTCTGACAAGTAAGCTTTAGTTTCATATAGTAAAATTTGAATTAACTTCTTGGGAAACTTAATCAGTTACCATTACTGATTTCGCCAGTGTCTATGGACAATTGCCACTTAATACACCTGTTACTTGCAGGTGATTTGTCTCTTTGATAGGAAATTCACTGTTGATATCTGCCATTTGAGGGGCAGAGAAGAAACCACAGGACTTCTCAATCTCATGGGCTTTTCTTATACTTAATTTTCATAGGATGATTCACTGAAAGATGTAAGTGACATCTAAAAGGCACATGTATGTAACACAGTGCTTGCTCATGGTAGAGCAAGTGCCCATGAAAATGGTGATTTTCTTCTCTTTCCTCTTCTTACCTTGAGCTTCCACATTCAACCGTCCAACTCCTTAGCCTCGTTAATCCTCTTCTGCCCCACAAGGAGACTATGATAGTGAGTTTTCCAGCAGATTACAATAATGAACATTTAAGTTCTTCAAAGACTATAAATATTCTTCTAATTAGTAAATACTCTTCTAATCTATATTTTACCAGTAGGACAACCAAGGTGTGAGGTTGATGGGGTTGTTTTGCTTTGTTTCATGTAGTTTTACCTAGGGTCAGACAGCTATATCCTTCAGTTACAAATCCCGTAATGGGAGCTGGGCTCTCATCACATCACAAGCACTTCCTTATGCATGCATCTTAAAAAAGGCCAAAGAGGTTTTAAAAATCAATCATTTATACGTTGGTGCTTGGTTTTGGGTGGTTTGGGGAGTGATCTATCTTGTTTCAGTATAATGCTATATGTAACATTAAATGAACCATTTGGAAATACATTCAATTTTGAATGTATACTCTTGTAGCTGTAAAAAGGAGCAGATTTTGAACAAATTGGATAACTCAAGAGTTAACCAAGAATACTCACCAAATCTTCCTTTTTTAACCTCCCTAACAAAATACATATGACTATATAGGCCCCCTCTGACAGGCTTTCCCTAATTTCTCCAGCTCAGAGATGCCCCATTCTCTAAATTGCTGTAACACTCACTGTCAGTTTCACATAGCTTAGTACTGTGTTATAGACAATTTCACAGTCTGTAATGGTTTCTTTAGTGGCAATCTTGTCACCATGAGAGAAGGAATCTGACTTGCATAGCTCTTACATGCCCCCTAACACCTTAAACGGGAGAGAGCAGGAGAAGATATCTAATAAATACTCATTGTGGTCTGTCGTTTTATCCTATCCATTTCATCTTTGGGCTCCATCTCTTTTTCTGTATTTTTTAAAAGTCTGGCTTTCTTCCATGTAAATAAAATATAGAATATTATAGGTTTATTAAATCATTTTTGCTTTGTTTGGAAATTTACAAATTACAAAACATCAAGATATTAATATAATTCTGAGTCATATGAATTCATAGATTTTTCTGCATATCATTTCAGTGATGGATTTCTTTTCCTTCTTTTTTTTCCTGGGCATCTGTTCTCTTTTTTATTTCAAATATGAATTATCTAGTATTGTTCCACAGGCTTACTGAAGGTTTTCTTCTGTCTTAGTTACTTTATTCTTGCCTGATAAATGATTTTCACTAACGTGATGTTTCCAACTTAAAATGTATTCTCTTTTATCACTAGCGTTATTATTACAACAGTTCTGTACCTGTCAGATGCACTTCGTAAGAACTTCTTAAATGAAAACTTTGATTATAAGGTGAGTATCCATTTAGATGACTATCCTACTTGGGCTAAAAGGTTTCACATTGTCCCTCAGGAAATTACCTCAAGTATTTTCTTTCTCTTAGTAGTAGAGAAATAAAGTTATTCTGTCTACCTCACATTAATCTTGGGCCATATTAGTTTCAATTATGAATAATGCTAGAAGAGTTTTTCATTATATTTTTGAACAAGTTAGGTCTATGAATATGTTTATCAACCTGGTGGAAATCATAGTGCTTAAGAGGAGAGAAAGTTCTTTATTGTTACTGTAAATTTTAATTCTTATTCTTTTTGATCCCCATGCATGCATGACAAAAAGAACTTAGAGCATAATGTTTTTAAGACATCTTTTAAAATAGAGTTTATATGAAGAATGTATTTACAAAGTAAACCCTTTAGTTCCTTTACTTCTCCTTCTTCCCATTTTTTAGAATGAATTAGTGAAAAGAAATAAAAAATGAAAGATTAGTAAGATTCTTTAAGACAGATCTCTATGTAAGTCTGCAATGTAATGTGATATGCCTGGGTCTCTAAGAATTCTCCATACACCATTTTTAAAATGGGAAATGATAAATAAAAATGGGCAGTGCCTATCCTGGTTTCCCTTCTTAGTGGTGTTTTATGTTTTTTACATCTTTGTTTCTTATTCTTTTAAAAATAACCTCTTTTATATTAAACATTTAATAAAATGTCCTTATCAGTAACTAGGAAATACAAAAAGTACAATAGAAACCAGTGAAATTTTAATGGTTCCGTAATATGTCTTTATACTTTACAATAATCAAAGTATCAAAATTTCATAATCACAGTGCTACTTTTTAATATTCAAGTTGTTTCTACTGTTTTATTCTTATAAATTACTTTTTCTGTGTATTCTTACAAAATAAAAGTTGGCATATATTCCTAGTTATTTCTTTGGATAAATATTTGTAAGTGAAAATATTGTTAAAGACTGTACCAATTATATTTGATTGCCTATATGTACACCACCACTAGAAGAGACAATTTTGGGGGGCAATTTGATAAAGGGAACAATTTTTTTTGCTTTAACTTACATTTCTTACTAGTTATGTTATTAATTATTCATTAGTTATTAGTTTTAACTAGTTATTAGTATTGAATAATTATTGACTAAAATTCATATTTTGTAAAGAATATGTTCTTGATTTTTGTTCATTATTTTGCTTGGAGTGTTATATTCTTTTTTAATTGTGAGAGCTCTTTATGTATAAAAGATATTAACTCTTTATAATATTTCTCCTATTTATCTTTTTTTTTTTTTTTTTTTTTAATGTCTGAAACATTTATATTAACATATTTCCATACATATTTCCATACAAATACAAATATAAGATTTTTAGAAATTTCATGTAATGTCTGAAACATTTATATTAACATATTTCCATACAAATAACCCAATGAAAGTTTAGTATTAGTTGTTTTGTTTGTTTTTTTATACTGCAGGTTCTTATTAGGCATCAGTTTCATACACATCAGTGTATACATGTCAATCCCAATTGCCCAATCCAGCACACCACCATCCCCACCTCACCGCAGTTTTCCCCCCTTGGTGTCCATATGACCATTCTCTACATTTGTGTCTCAACTTCTGCCCTGCAAACTGGCTCATCTGTACCATTTTTCTAGGTTCCGCATACATGCATTAATATACGATATTTGTTTTTCTCTTTCTGACTTACTTCACTCTGTATGACAGTCTCTAGATCCATCCATGTCTCAACAAATGACTCAATTTCGTTCCTTTTTATGGCTGAGTAATATTCCATTGTATATATGTACCACAACTTCTTTATCCATTCGTCTGTTGATGGGCATTTAGGTTGCTTCCATGACCTGGCTATTGTAAATAGTGCTGCAATGAACATTGGGGTGCATGTGTCTTTTTGAATTACGGTTTTCTCTGGGTATATGCCCAGTAGTGGGATTGCTGGGTCATATGGTAATTCTATTTTTAGTTTTTTAAGGAACCTCCATACTGCTCTCCATAGTGGCTGTATCAATTTACATTCCCACCAACAGTGCAAGAGGGTTCCCTTTTCTCCACACCCTCTCCAGCATTTGTTGTTTGTAGATTTTCTGATGATGCCCATTCTAACAGGAGTGAGGTGATACCTCATTGTAGTTTTGATTTGCATTTCTCTAATAATTAGTGATGTTGAGCATCTTTTCATGTGCTTCGTGGCCATCTGTATGTCTTCTTTGGAGAAATGTCTATTTAGGTCTTCTGCCCATTTTTGGATTGGGGTGTTTGTTTCTTTGATATTGAGCTGAATGAGCTGTTTATATATTTTGGAGATTAATCCTTTGTCCGTTGATTCATTTGCAAATATTTTCTCCCATTCTGAGGGTTGTCTTTTCGTCTTGTTTATGGTTTCCTTTGCTGTGCAAAAGCTTTGAAGTTTCATTAGGTCCCATTTGTTTATTTTTGTTTTTATTTCCATTACTCTAGGAGGTGGATCAAAAAAGATCTTGCTGTGATTTATGTCAAAGAGTGTTCTTCCTGTTTTCCTCTAAGAGTTTTATAGTGTCCAGTCTTATATTTAGGTCTCTAATCCATTTTGAGTTTATTTTTGTGTATGGTGTTAGGGAGTATTCTAATTTCATTCTTTTACATGTAGCTGTCCAGTTTTCCCAGCACCACTTATTGAAGAGACTGTCTTTTCTCCATTGTATATCTTTGCCTCCTTTGTCATAGATTAGTTGACCATAGGTGCGTGGGTTAATCTCTGGGCTTTCTATCTTGTTCCATTGATCTATGTTTCTGTTTTTGTGCCAGTACCATACTGTCTTGATTACTGTAGCTTTGTAGTATAGTCTGAAGTCTGGGAGTCTGATTCCTCCAGCTCCATTTTTTTCCCTCAAGACTGCTTTGGCTATTCGGGGTCTTTTGTGTCTCCATACAAATTTTAAGATGATTTGTTCTAGCTCCGTAAAAAATGCCATTGGTAATTTGATAGGGATTGCATTGAATCTGTAGATTGCTTTGGGTAGTATACTCATTTTCACAATGTTGATTCTTCCAATCCAAGAACATGGTATATCTCTCCATCTGTTGGTATCATCTTTAATTTCTTTCATCAGTGTCTTATAGTTTCTGCATACAGGTCTTTCGTCTCCCTAGGTAGGTTTATTCCTAGGTATTTTATTCTTTTTGTTGCAATGGTAAATGGGAGTGTTTCCATAATTTCTCTTTCAGATTTTTCATCATTAGTGTATAGGAATGCAAGAGATTTCTGTGCATTAATTTTGTATCCTGCAACTTTACCATATTCATTAATCAGCTCTAGCAGTTTTCTGGTGGCAGTTTTAGGATTCTCTATGTATAGTATCATGTCATCCGCAAACAGTGACAGTTTTACTTCTTCTTTTCCAATTTGTATTCCTTTTATTTCTTTTTCTTCTCTGATTGCCGTGGCTAGGACTTCCAGAACTATGTTGAATAATAGTGGTGAGAGTGGACATCCTTGTCTCGTTCCTGATCTTAGAGGAAATGCTTTCAGTTTTTCACCATTGAGAATGATGTTTGCTGTGGGTTTGTCATATATGGCCTTTATTATGTTGAGGTAGGTTCCCTCTATGCCCACTTTCTGGAGAGTTTTTATCAGAAATGGGTGTTGAATTTTGTCAAAAGCTTTTTCTGCATCTATTGAGATGATCATATGGTTTTTATTCTTCAATTTGTTAATATGGTGTATCACATTGATTGATTTGCGTATATTGAAGAATCCTTGCATCCCTGGGATAAATCCCACTTGATCGTGGTGTATGATCCTTTTAATGTGTTGCTGGATTCTGTTTGCTAGTATTTTGTTGAGGATTTTTGCATCTATATTCATCAGTGATATTGGTCCGTAATTTTCTTTTTTTGTAGTGTCTTTGTCTGGTTTTGGTATCAGGGTGATGGTGGCCTCATAGAATGAGTTTGGGAGTGTTCCTTCCTCTGCAATTTTTTGGAAGAGTTTGAGAAGGATGGGTGTTAGCTCTTCTCTAAATGTTTGATAGAATTCACCTGTGAAGCCATCTGGTCCTGGACTTTTGTTTGTTGGAAGATTTTTAATCACAGTTTCAATTTCATTACTTGTGATTGGTCTGTTCATATTTTCTGTTTCTTCCTGATTCAGTCTGGGAAGGTTATACCTTTCTAAGAATTTGTCCATTTCTTCCAGGTTGTCCATTTTATTGGCATAAAGTTGCTTGTAGTAGTCTCTTAGGATGCTTTGTATTTCTGTGGTGTCTGTTGTAACTTCTCCTTTTTCATTTCTGATTTTATTGATTTGAGTCCTCTCCCTCTTTTTCTTGATGAGTCTGGCTAATGGCTTATCAATTTTGTTTATCTTCTCAAAGAACCAACTTTTAGTTTTATTGATCTTTGCTATTGTTTTCTTTGTTTCTATTTCATTTATTTCTGCTCTGATCTTTATGATTTCTTTCCTTCTGCTAACTTTGGGTTTTGTTTGTTCTTCTTTCTCTAGTTTCTTTAGGTGTAAGGTTAGATTGTTTACTTGAGATTTTTCTTGTTTCTTTAGGTAGGCTTGTATAGCTATAAACTTCCCTCTTAGAACCGCTTTTGCTGCATCCCATAGGTTTTGGGTCGTCGTGTTTTCATTGTCGTTTGTCTCTAGGTATTTTTTGATTTCCTCTTTGATTTCTTCAGTGATCTCTTGGTTATTTAGTAACGTATTGTTTAGCCTCCATGTGTTTGTCCTTTTTACGTTTTTTTCCCTGTAATTCATTTCTAATCTCATAGCGTTGTGGTCAGAAAAGATGCTTGATATGATTTCAATTTTCTTAAATTTACTGAGGCTTGATTTGTGACCCAAGATGTGATCTATCCTGGAGAATGTTCCGTGCGCACTTGAGAAGAACGTGTAATCTGCTGTTTTTGGATGGAATGTCCTATATATATCAATTAAATCTATCTGGTCTATTGTGTCATTTAAAGCTTCTGTTTCCTTATTTATTTTCATTTTGGATGATCTGTCCATTGGTGTAAGTGAGGTGTTAAAGTCCCCCACTATTATTGTGTTACTGTCGATTTCCTCTTTTATAGCTGTTAGCAGTTGCCTTATGTATTGAGGTGCTCCTATGTTGGGTGCATATATATTTATAATTGTTATATCTTCTTCTTGGATTGATCCCTGGATCATTATGTAGTGTCCTTCCTTGTCTCTTGTAACATTCTTTATTTTAAAGTCTATTTTATCTGATATGAGTATAGCTACTCCAGCTTTCTTTTGATTTCCATTTGCATGGAATATCTTTTTCCATCCCCTCACTTTCAGTCTGTATGTGTCCCTAGGTCTAAAGTGGGTCTCTTGTAGACAGCATATATATGGGTCTTGTTTTTGTATCCATTCAGCCAGTCTATGTCTTTTGGTTGGGGCATTTAATCCATTCACGTTTAAGGTAATTATCGATATGTATGTTCCTATGACCATTTTCTTAATTGTTTTGGGTTTGTCTTTGTAGGTCCTTTTCTTCTCTTGTGTTTCCCACTTAGAGAAGTTCCTTTAGCATTTGTTGTAGAGCTGGTTTGGTGGTGCTGAATTCTCTTAGCTTTTGCTTGTCTGCAAAGCTTTTGATTTCTCCATCAAATCTAAATGAGATCCTTGCCGGGTAGAGTAATCTTGGTTGTAGGTTCTTCCCTTTCATCACTTTAAGTATATCATGCCACTCCCTTCTGGCTTGCAGAGTTTCTGCTGAGAAATCAGCTGTTAACCTTATGGGAGTTCCTTTGTATGTTATTTGTCGTTTTTCCCTTGCTGCTTTCAATAATTTTTCTTTGTCTTTAATTTTTGCCACTTTGATTACTATGTGTCTCGGCGTGTTTCTCCTTGGGTTTATTCTGTATGGGACTCTCTGCGCTTCCTGGACTTGGGTGGCTATTTCCTTTCCCATGTTAGGGAAGTTTTCGACTATAATCTCTTCAAATATTTTCTCTGGTCCTTTCTCTCTCTCTTCTCCTTCTGGGACCCCTATAATGCGAATGTTGTTGCGTTTAATGTTGTCCCAGAGGTCTCTTAGGCTGTCTTCATTTCTTTTCATTCTTTTTTCTTTAGTCTGATCTGCAGCAGTGAATTCCACCATTCTGTCTTCCAGGTCACTTATCCGTTCTTCTGCCTCAGTTATTCTGCTATTGATTCCTTCTAGTGTAGTTTTCATTTCAGTTATTGTATTGGTGATCTCTGTTTGTTTGTTCTTTAATTCTTCTAGGTCTTTGTTAATCATTTCTTGCATCTTCTCAATCTTTGCCTCCATTCTTATTCCGAGGTCCTGGATCATCTTCACTATCATTATTCTGAATTCTTTTTCTGGAAGGTTGCCTATCTCCACTTCATTTAGTTGTTTTTCTGGGGTTTTTTCTTGTTCCTTCATCTGGTGCATAGCCCTCTGCCTTTTCATCTTCTCTATCTTTCTGTAACTGTGGTTTTTGGTCCACAGGCTGCAGGATCGTAGTTTTTCTTGCTTCTGTTGTCTGCCCTCTGGTGGTTGAGGCTATCTAAGAGGCTTGATGGGAGGCTCTGGTGGTGGGTAGAGCTGACTGTTGCTGTGGCGGTCAGAGCTCAGTAAAACCTTAATCCACTTGACTGTTGATGGGTGGGGCTGGGTTCCCTCCCTGTTGCTGTGGCGGTCAGAGCTCAGTAAAACCTTAATCCACTTGACTGTTGATGGGTGGGGCTGGGTTCCCTCCCTGTTGGTTGTTTTGCCTGAGGCAACCCAACACTGGAGCCTACCGGTGCTCTTTGGTGGGGTCAATGGCAGACTCTGGGAGGGCTCACGCCAAGGAGAACTTCCCAGAGCCTCTGCTGCCAGTGTCCTTATCCCCACGGTGAAACAGAGCCACCACTCGCCTCTGCAGGAGACCCCCCAACACCAGCAGGTAGGTCCGGTTCAGTCTCCCCCAGGGTCACTGCTCCTTCCCCTGGGTCCCGATGCACACATTACTTTGTGTGTGCCCTCCAAGAGTGGGGTCTCTGTTTCCCCCAGTCCTGTCAAAGTCCTGCAATCAATTCCCTCTAGGCTTCAAAGTCTGATTCTCTAGGAATTCCTCCTCCCGTTGCCGGACCCCCAGGTTGGGAAGCCCGACGTGGGGCTCAGAACCCTCACTCCAGTGGGTGGAATTCTGTGGTATAAGTGTTCGCCAGCCTGTGAGTCACCCACCCAGCAGTTATGGGATTTGATTTTACTCTGATTGCGCCCCTCCTACCGTCTCACTGTGGTTTCTCCTCTGTCCTTGGACGCGGGGTATCCTCCTTGGTGAAGTCCAGGGTCTTCCTGTCAATGATTGTCCAGCAGCCAGTGGTGATTCTGGTGCTCTCGCAAGAGGGAGTCTCCTATTTATCTTTAATTTTACATGGTGTCAGTAGAAAAGTAGTTTCCTTCCATGATATTCTCCATGTTTTTGGTTAGGTTTATTTTTGGGAATTTTATTCTGATCTCTTTCTGATGCTGTTTTTGGTATAAGAGAGCTTAGAAGATTTGTCTTGGTAGGGAATTTTTATATACTCTCTGAATTTAAAGCAATTAGCATATCCAAAAGAAGGTACATATCTTTCTTTTCAGTTCTACATGAAAAGGGGTTCCAAAAATGAAATCACACAGGAATAAAGTAATCCAACTTATACCTCAGCCTCCTCGGAGACACACAGACATGTTATAAGAGAAACAAAACATCTGCCATTTAGCATGTACCAGAGAGCTCATGAAACTTGGGATGCGACATTGAAGCAATACAAAAATAGATAGTATTTATTTAGTTAGTTTACTTCTTTGTTATAGAAAATTTTACACATATATAAAAGTAAAGAGTATAGTATGATGAATCCCTCATGTACCCATACCCAGCTTCAACTACTACCAACTCATGGCCAATCTTATTGCAGCTATACCCCCATTCACTTACCACTTTTGAAGCAAATCCAAGATATCATGTCACTTCACCTGTAAATATTTTTGTAACCCCATAGTATTTAAATATCTCATTCTCGTTTTAGATCTGGGATTCCTACTTTTACCTTGCAGTCATTTTTATAAACCAGTTGTGTCTGCAGTTAGAGATGTTTACACCTTCCAAAAAGAAAAAGGTGTTAGAAAAGTAAGTACCAGTGTATAATTGGGTAAGAATATGAGGCAAATAAAATGTGGTGCTTTTTAAAGAGTATTTTAGTTCAAGTGATTCATAAATCAGATCTCCATGACTAGAAATCATAGTGGAGAGGCATTGACCAAGAGGACAACAAGCAATCCTTTCTGGAAATTTCACTATTTTGAACTTATTTAAACATTTTTGTCCTCAACCTTTCAGGATTCAAAATTACCATAGAAGCGAAAAATTATGAGACAAATCTGTTTTACTAAAGGATTTATATGAGGGTTTGAATTAGAGGCATCAAGACATGTACATTGTACACAGTTCCAGTTATAAAATGAATAAGTCATGGGGATGGTGGGTACAGCATGGTGAGTACAGCATTCATACAGCATGGTGACTATAGTTAATACTACTGGATTGCATATTTGAAAGTAGCTCGGAGAGTGAATCTCGAAAGTTTTCATCAAAAGAAGAAAATTTATAAGTAGTTATGGTGATGCATATTAACTGGACTTATTGTGGTGACCATTTTGCAATATATACGGATATTCAAATTGTTACACTATACACCTAAAACCAATATGAGGTTATTATATCAGTTATACCTCAATGAAAAGTCACCTGCATTAAACATCTTCAATTAAAAACATATTGCCTTTTAATTCAGAATGATAGATTGTGTCCTAAAGAGACACAGATAACTTCTTTGTTCTGGAGTCTTTTTAACAGGTTTCATTTTTGTTCTATTTCAGGTATGGTGACATGCGGGTAACGATGGGTTGTGAAATTTTCAGCATGTGGCAGAACCTAGGTGAGTGATGAAAAAAGAAGCACCTCGATTTTATAGCTTATCACTGTCCTTATAAGTGAACAAATGAAGAAGGACAATTTACCAATGACAGCATTTGGAACCAAATGTCTAAATCAATAGAGAAATCTATAGAGAGGAGTTGACACTTTGGCATTGAATAAGGTTACAACTAATTCTATAAATTGGTGTCTGTCTGAAAAATCACCTTTCTTTTTTTTTTTTTTATTTTTATTTTTACAAAAGATATATAGACTGACACCAAGCATTGTACATGGATGACCACAACAAAAGCAACAATGATTGCAATTACCAAACATGAAACACACTCATACTATGTCATAATATTGACATTCAGTCCAGTAATCCTCCACTGTAACAGCTCCTTTACTTTGCAGTGAAAATTGATTTGTATATTCTTTGCCTCTGAGTCCTTGTGGGATTTTTTTTTTAATTCAGACAGAAAGTCACAAAAATTATACTCATCCTCATCAGTTCACTCAGTCCCATGTAATTAATTTTTTTTTAATCTTGATCTTTTGTTAGTACTTTTATGAGTTCGTCAGTTTTTCATTAGAGTTCTGAAAATACTTATTCTTTCAGTTCAGCAGTACAGTCAGTTACCAGAAACCTGTACTTGTCAGAGTCTTTTCCATGAATTTCTTGAAGATGAAACCCTTTTATAGGAACATATTTGCAAAAGCATCAGAGTACACCCAGAACTGTCTGTAAATGACAAAAGACTTAAAAATGACCACAGTTAAAGATTTGATGAAAGTTCATAATAATGCAGTTGACAAGAAAATTAGTTTTTTCTGAGATATACATTTTAAAGTAATAACTAGGATTATGACTTATAACATTATACCAGAACATATAAGATTTCTAGAAATTTCATGTAATGTCTGAAACATTTATATTAACATATTTCCATACAAATAACCCAATGAAAGTTTAGTATTAGTTGTTTTGTTTGTTTGTTTTTTTATACTGCAGGTTCTTATTAGGCATCAATTTTATACACATCAGTGTATACATGTCAATCTCAATCGCCCAATTCAGCACACCACCATCCCCACCCCACTGCAGTTTTTCCCCCTTGGTGTCCATATGTCCGTTCTCTACATCTGTGTCTCAACTTCTGCCCTGCAAACCGGCTCATCTGTACCATTTTTCTAGGTTCCACATACATGCGTTAATATACAATATTTGTTTTTCTCTTTCTGACTTACTTCACTCTGTATGACAGTCTCTAGATCCATCCACGTCTCAACAAATGACTCAATTTCGTTCCTTTTTATGGCTGAGTAATATTCCATTGTATATATGTACCACCTCTTCTTTATCCATTCGTCTGTCGATGGGCATTTAGGTGGCTTCCGTGACCTGGCTATTGTAAATAGTGCTGCAATGAACATTGGGGTGCATGTGTCTTTTTGAATTACGGTTTTCTCTGGGTATATGCCCAGTAGTGGGATTGCTGGGTCATATGGTAATTCTATTTTTAGTTTTTTAAGGAACCTTCATATTGTTCTCCATAGTGGCTGTATCAATTTACATTCCCACCAACAGTGTAAGAGGGTTCCCTTTTCTCCACACCCTCTCCAGCATTTGTTCTTTATAGATTTTCTGATGATGCCCATTCTAACTAGTGTGAGGTGATACCTCACTGTAGTTTTGATTTGCATTTCTCTAATAATTAGTGATGTTGAGCATCTTTTCATGTGCTTCGTGGCCATCTGTATGTCTTCTTTGGAGAAATGTCTATTTAGGTCTTCTGCCCATTTTTGGATTGGGGTGTTTGTTTCTTTAATATTGAGCTGAATGAGCTGTTTATATATTTTGGAGATTAATCCTTTGTCCATTGATTCGTTTGCAAATATTTTCTCCCATTCTGAGGGTTGTCTTTTCGTCTTGTTTATGGTTTCCTTTGCTGTGCAAAAGCTTTGAAGTTTCATTAGGTCCCATTTGTTTATTTTTGTTTTTATTTCCATTACTCTAGGAGGTGGATCAAAAAAGATCTTGCTGTGATTTATGTCAAAGAGTGTTCTTCCTATGTTTTCCTCTAAGAGTTTTATAGTGTCCAGTCTTACATTTAGATCTCTAATCCATTTTGAGTTTATTTTTGTGTATGGTGTTAGGGAGTATTCTAATTTCATTCTTTTACATGTAGCTGTCCAGTTTTCCCAGCACCGCTTATTGAAGAGACTGTCTTTTCTCCATTGTATATCTTTGCCTCCTTTGTCATAGATGAGTTGCCCATAGGTGCGTGGGTTTATCTCTGGGCTTTCTATCTTGTTCCATTGATCTATGTTTCTGTTTTTGTGCCAGTACCATATTGTCTTGATTACTGTAGCTTTGTAGTATAGTCTGAAGTCAGGGAGTCTGATTCCTCCAGCTCCGTTTTTTTCCCTCAAGACTGCTTTGGCTCTTCGGGGTCTTTTGTGTCTCCATACAAATTTTAAGATGATTTGTTCTAGCTCCGTAAAAAATGCCATTGGTAATTTGTTACGGATTGCATTGAATCTGTAGATTGCTTTGGGTAGTAGAGTCATTTTCACAATATTGATTCTTCCAATCCAAGAACATGGTATATCTCTCCATCTGTTGGTATCATCTTTAATTTCTTTCATCAGTGTCTTATAGTTTTCTGCATACAGGTCTTTTGTCTCCCTAGGTAGGTTTATTCCTAGGTATTTTATTCTTTTTGTTGCAATGGTAAATGGGAGTGTTTCCATAATTTCTCTTTCAGATTTTTCATCATTAGTGTATAGGAATGCAAGAGATTTCTGTGCATTAATTTTGTATCCTGCAACTTTATCATATTCATTAATTAGCTCTAGCAGTTTCCTGGTGGCAGTTTTAGGATTCTCTATGTATAGTATCATGTCATCCACAAACAGTGACAGTTTTACTTCTTCTTTTCCAATTTGTATTCCTTTTATTTCTTTTTCTTCTCTGATTGCCGTGGCTAGGACTTCCAGAACTATGTTGAATAATAGTGGTGAGAGTGCACATCCTT
Source organism: Balaenoptera musculus (assembly GCF_009873245.2). Lineage (NCBI taxonomy): Eukaryota > Metazoa > Chordata > Mammalia > Artiodactyla > Balaenopteridae > Balaenoptera > Balaenoptera musculus. The sequence continues at coordinate 38,430,721 of NC_045793.1, forward strand.
GTCTCGTTCCTGATCTTACAGGAAATGCTTTCAGTTTTTCACCATTGAGAATGATGTTTGCTGTGGGTTTGTCATATATGACCTTTATTATGTTGAGGTAGTTTCCCTCTATGCCCACTTTCTGGAGAGTTTTTATCATAAATGGGTGTTGAATTTTGTCAAAAGCTTTTTCTGCATCTATTGAGATGACCATATGGTTTTTCTTCTTCAATTTGTTAATATGGTGTATCACATTGATTGATTTGCGTATATTGTATAATCCTTGCATCCCTGGGATAAATCCCACTTGATCGTGGTGTATGATCCTTTTAATGTGTTGTTGGATTCTGTTTGCTAGTATTTTGTTGAGGATTTTTGCATCTATATTCATCAGTGATATTGGTCTGTAATTTTCTTTTTTTGTAGTGTCTTTGTCTGGTTTTGGTATCAGGTTGATGGTGGCCTCATAGAATGAGTTTGGGAGTGTTCCTTCCTCTGCAATTTTTTGGAAGAGTTTGAGAAGGATAGGTGTTAGCTCTTCTCTAAATGTTTGATAGAATTCACCTGTGAAGCCATCTGGTCCTGGACTTTTGTTTGTTGGAAGATTTTTAATCACAGTTTGAATTTCATTACTTGTGATTTGTCCGTTCATATTTTCTGTTTCTTCCTGGTTCAGTCTTGGAAGGTTATACCTTTCTAAGAATTTATCCATTTCTTCCAGGTTGTCCATTTCCATTTTATTGGCATAAAGTTGCTTGTAGTAGTCTCTTAGGATGCTTTGTATTTCTGCAGTGTCTGTTGTAACTTCTCCTTTTTCATTTCTGATTTTATTGATTTGAGTCCTCTCCCTCTTTTTCTTGATGAGTCTGGCTAATGGCTTATCAATTTTGTTTATCTTCTCAAAGAAACAGCTTTTAGTTTTATTGATCTTTGCTAATGTTTTCTTTGTTTCTATTTCATTTATTTCTGCTCTGATCTTTATGATTTCTTTCCTTCTACTAACTTTGGGTTTTGTTTGTTCTTCTTTCTCTAGTTTCTTTAGGTGTAAGGTTAGATTGTTTACTTGAGATGTTTCTTGTTTCTTTAGGTAGGCTTGTATAGCTATAAACTTCCCTCTTAGAACTGCTTTCGCTGCATCCCATAGGTTTTGGGTCGTCGTGTTTTCATTGTCATTTGTCTCTAGGTATTTTTTGATTTCCTCTTTGATTTCTTCAGTGATCTCTTGGTTATTTAGTAACGTATTGTTTAGCCTCCATGTGTTTGTCTTTTTTACGTTTTTTTCCCTGTAATTCATTTCTAATCTCATAGCATTGTGGTCAGAAAAGATGCTTGATATGATTTCAGTTTTCTTAAATTTACTGAGGCTTGATTTGTGACCCAAGATGTGACCTATCCTGGAGAATGTTCCGTGCGCACTTGAGAAGAATGTGTAATCTGCTGTTTTTGGATGGAATGTCCTATAAATATCAATTAAATCTATCTGGTCTATTGTGTCATTTAAAGCTTCTGTTTCCTTATTTATTTTCATTTTGGATGATCTGTCCATTGGTGTAAGTGAGGTGTTAAAGTCCCCCACTATTATTGTGTTACTGTCAATTTCCTCTTTTATAGGTGTTAGCAGTTGCCTTATGTATTGAGGTGCTCCCATGTTGGGTGCATATATATTTATAATTGTTATATCTTCGTCTTGGATTGATCCCTTGATCATTATGTAGTGTCCTTCCTTGTCTCTTGTAACATTCTTTATTTTAAAGTCTATTTTATCTGATATGAGTATAGCTACTCCAGCTTTCTTTTGATTTCCATTTGCATGGAATATCTTTTTCCATCCTCTCACTTTCAGTCTGTATGTGTCCCTAGGTCTAAAGTGGGTCTCTTGTAGACAGCATATTTATGGGTCTTGTTTTTGTATTCAGCAAGCCTGTGTCTTTTGGTTGGAGCATTTAATCCATTCACGTTTAAGGTAATTATCGATATGTATGTTCCTATGACCATTTTCTTAATTGTTTTGGGTTTGTTTGTGTAGGTCCTTTTCTTCTCTTGTGTTTCCCACTTAGAGAAGTTCCTTTAGCATTTGTTGTAGAGCTGGTTTGGTGGTGCTGAATTCTCTTAGCTTTTGCTTGTCTGTAAAGCTTTTGATTTCTCCATCGAATCTAAATGAGATCCTTGCTGGGTAGAGTAATCTTGGTTGTATGTTCTTCCCTTTCATCACTTTAAGTATATCATGCCACTCCCTTCTGGCTTGTAGAGTTTCTGCTGAGAAATCAGCTGTTAACCTTATGGGAGTTCCCTTGTATGTTATTTGTCATTTTTCCCTTGCTGCTTTCAATAATTTTTCTTTGTCTTTAATTTTTGCCACTTTGATTACTATGTGTCTCGGTGTGTTTCTCCTTGGGTTTATCCTGTATGGGACTCTCTGCGCTTCCTGGACTTGGGTGGCTAATTCCTTTTCCATGTTAGGGAAGTTTTCGACTATAATCTCTTCAAATATTTTCTCTGGTCCTTTCTCTCTCTCTTCTCTTCTGGGACCCCTATAATGCGAATGTTGTTGCGTTTAATGTTGTTGCGTTTAATGTTGTCCTAGAGGTCTCTTAGGCTGTCTTCATTTCTTTTCATTCTTTTTTCTTTAGTCTGTTCCGCAGCAGTGAATTCCGCCATTCTGTCTTCCAGGTCACTTATCCGTTCTTCTGCCACAGTTATTCTGCTATTGATTCCTTCTAGTGTAGTTTTCATTTCAGTTATTGTATTGGTCATCTCTGTTCGTTTGTTCTTTAATTCTTCTAGGTCTTTGTTAATCATTTCTTGCATCTTCTCAATCTTTGCGTCCATTCTTATTCCGAGGTCCTGGATCATCTTCACTATCATTATTCTGAATTCTTTTTCTGGAAGGTTGCCTATCTCCACTTCATTTAGTTGTTTTTCTGGGGGTTTTTCTTGTTCCTTCATCTGGTATATAGCCCTCTGCCTTTTCATCTTGTCTATCTTTCTGTAACTGTGGTTTTTGGTCCACAGGCTGCAGGATTGTAGTTTTTCTTGCTTCTGCTCTCTGCCCTCTGGTGGTTGAGGCTATCTAAGAGGCTTGTTGGGGGGCTCTGGTGGTGGGTAGAGCTGACTGTTGCTGTGGCGGTCAGAGCTCCATAAAACTTTAATCCACTTGACTGTTGACGGGTGGGGCTGGGTTCCCTCCCTGTTGGTTGTTTTGCCTGAGGCAACCCAACACTGGAGCCTACCTGGGCTCTTTGGTGGGGTTAATTGCAGACTCTGGGAGGGCTCACGCCAAGGAGCACTTCCCAGAACCTCCGCTGCCAGTGTCCTTGTCCCCACGGTGAAACAGAGCCACCCCCCGCCTCTGCAGGAGACCCCCCAACACCAGCAGATAGGTCTGGTTCAGTCCCCCCCAGGGTCACTGCTCTTTCCCTTGGGTCCCGATGCGCACACTACTTTGTGTGTGCCCTCCAAGAGTGGGGTCTCTGTTTCCCCCAGTCCTGTCGAAGTCCTGCAGTCAATTCCCACTAGGCTTCAAAGTCTGATTCTCTAGGAATTCCTCCTCCCTTTGCCGGACCCCCAGGTTGGGAAGCCTGACGTGGGGCTCAGAACCTTCACTCCAGTGGGTGGACTTCTGTGGTATAAGTGTTCGCCAGCCTGTGAGTCACCCACCCAGCAGTTATGGGATTTGATTTTACTGTGATTTCACCCCTCCTACCATCTCACTGTGGCTTCTCCTCTGTCCTTGGACATGGGGTATCCTCCTTGGTGAAGTCCGGTGTCTTCCTGTCAATGATTATCCAGCAGCCAGTTCTCACCTTTCTTTTGTGTGTTTCATTATTACTGAATGACAAATTTTATAATCTAACATTGTTCCAATAATACATGCTATTCTAGCAATGAGCTAACCTTTCAGAGTTTGGAATTGTAGCAACTCAAAATTTCTAGAACTCTGAATTGAGGCTCTGAATGACAATAATTTAGAATAAACTTTATGAAACATTGACTTGAGCATCTGTACCCTTAGAAACTTAAAAACCAATGACCTATATCATGAAGAGTAAAGCCAAAGGATTTTAAACATCTGCAGTTGCTAAGAAGTAATCAGATCCAATTGTGTTAATCTGCCACAGCAGATAAGAGCATATTATCCAGCAAATTGGTTGCGTAGAAAAGAATAATATTTAGAAGATAAATTGTTTTAAACTCTCATTGGCATAGGGTTTCTTTATTGAAAGTCATAACTTATTTAATTTGGTATGTTAATTATGCAAGTTTATAGTATTCATTTGCTGTTACTGCATTGTAATTCCTCCTTGTGATTTATTAAAGTGATGGACCTATTTGAGTTGAATATATAATGACCTGAAAGTATTACATCTTTTCTCTTGGGCTCATCCAAGCACAACTTGGAGATGGCAGGATTTGTTTTCTGTAAGTGAAAATAGAACCATTATCATTTTACTTCAGTTCATGTTACAGAGTGATTTTTGACCAGGATATCCCTCAAGTGTACAATATATACAAGGCAATTTGAGGAAGCCTTGTTATATATAACTGAGCCCAGTGTTCAATGCTTGCTGATAATTTCAGGGAAAAAAAAGCGAGTTAGCATCTTGAAAGTAACCTCCGACTGTCCAAAACCAGCCAGAAGAAGCCCATGAGGTGACTTTAGATTCAGCTCAAAAATAGCATCAGTTTGTCTTATTTGAAGAGCACTCCTCTCAGTCTTTATGTTTTGTTGATTCTCTGTGTGTTTGTTTTTCAAAAACAGATCAAGACCCTTGGAATGTCCCTATTGCATTTGGCATTAATTTAGCAAATTGTTTTCCAAAGAATGCTGCATTGAAATGCTGTTGTGGTTTAGGCTCTTGTGGGAGCTCAAATGATAAGACCAGGACAAATTTGTTTAAGTTAACAGAATGTTAGAAAACATGGCAGGTTAACCTCTTCTAAATAAATCTCAGCATTGCCGTGTATGGTTATTTCCGCATAAATCTTTCTTCAAGCTGGCATACCTGTTCCCTTAGGCCCATGACCCATGGCTTGCTGAATAAAGCTGGCATCTTTTATCTCACTAAACATGTCATTGTATACTTCATGAACTCTTCTCCTCTATTTTGTCTTTAATAAAAATATTTCTACCCCTCTGGGTTTTATGTTATGTCTTAGTTTTCCTCAGAAATCTAGAGAATGTGAAAAATCTCTGGAGCATATTGGTCCCCATAACACGTCATGAGGTCAGTGCTCTTAGAACAGTGACACTCAGTAGACAGCATCACCTGGAAGCTTGTAAGAAATGCAAACTCTCTAACTCCTCCCCAGACCCACTGGAATAGAATCTCTGAGAATCTCTGAGACGGGCAGAGCAGTCTGAGTTTTTACAAGTTCTCCAGGTGATTCTTATGCACTTGGCTAAAGATTAAGATTAAAAGGCACTGCTTTAGACAACGCTCTCCCCTTTCTTTGTTTTTCCAGCCCTAAAGGCTAGCTCTAGCACTGTGTTAGAAAAGACTTATTAGACTCAAGTACAGATTCCCAGCATGACATAGTTCAAGGATAGGGTGAGTGTACATTTGCACTTCATTCCTTGGTTTCTGCATTATTTCCCTAGAGTTGCGGTCTGAGACTTCCAAAACATCAGGTGAATTTTAAAGGTCATTGCTACTATACAACAACTGGAATTCAAGAATGTTTAGAAATGTTAAAACCTCTTTTCCAACATATATTTTTATAAATATGATAATAAAAATTAAGTATTCAGGGTATTTTGATACCCTTGTAGAGCTTAAGTCAGCTTGTTACTTAAGAATATAAAAATACATTAGTTATAATTTGGTTTACCTATAAATTTGTCATATTGAGTATTTTGAATGCTAAAGGAAAATTTATTCAGATAATTATAGACTTTCATTTTTAATGGAACAGGCCAATAGATTCAATTTAACATAATTCATAAAGCACTGGCCATGTGCAAGTTATTTTGAGGGATATAAGAAAAAATGGTCCATGCCTGTTAAAAGCTTAGTTTTTAAATCTGATATTTTAAACTTTTTGTCCAGTTTGTGTGGAGCAGTAAAAAGCTTGATAAAGACATATTCACCATGTTTTCATAAAGCAAGTAAACTGTTATGATTTCATAATTTAAAATCCTCAGTACTTTTCAGTAGATACAAAAAGCACTAAGTTTTGGAAAATAAATTGAGTAGAGGAAATGCCCAGAGTCACTAAATACACAGTTACTTGAAACTTTCCAGTTGGTCTAATTTAGAAACACAAATTTTACTGGACAATATATGAAAATCAGATTTTGGTCATTGGTGTTTACCTCAGAAGTGTGGAAACTCTTCCATATGCTAGAAATAAATTAGTTTTTGCGTTCTGCTGAGGACAAGGAAAAAAGGGGCATACATAATTTAGGGACTAGTCTACTTTTAAACATAAAGCTTTTTTTTTTTGACACAACATGTATATCAAGAGTTCATATATCATCAATACATAATATAAATATTGCACTATACATACAAGTTTGCATACAGAAATGTATAGACAAAACATAAAGCTTTAGGATTTTCAAATCTGATCATTATAGCTCCTCGATTTACCTGTGAGCAGTGGTTCATATGGTAATTCTATTTTTAAGTTTTGAGGAATCACCATACTGTTTTCCATAACAATTGCACCATTTTCTATTCCTACTAACAGGGCACAGGGTTCCAGTTTCTCCACATCCTTGCCAGCACTTATGTCCTGGTTTTTTTGTTTGTTCTCGTCTTGTTTTGTTTTTTTTTTTTATAGTAGCCTCCCTAATGGCTGTGAGGTGGTATCTCATTGTGGTTTTGATAAAATAATTTATTTTTGAAGAGTAAAACAAATAGTGATAAGTGAACACCTTTTCTTAGATGTGTTATTCCTCAGTATTTTCAATTTATTAGTTGAAGGACTAAAAATATTCTGTTGCAGTGGGAGGGGAGTGGAGGATAAAATACCTAGGAATAAATTTAACCAGAGGTGAAAGACGGGCACACTGAAAACAGTAAGACAGTTTTGAAAGAAATTGAAGGTGGCACAAAGAAATGGAAAATTATCCCATGCTCATGGAAGAATTAACATTGTTAAGATGTCCATATTACCTAAAGCAATCTACAGATTCAATGCAATCTCTATCAAAATCCTAATGACATTTTTCACAGAAATAGAACAAACAATCCTAAAATTTGTATGGAACCACAAAAGACCCTGAATAGCCAAAATAATCCTAAGAAAAAAGAACAAAGCTGGAGGTAGCACACTCCCTGATTTCAAATTAAACTAGAAAGCTATAGTAATCAAAACAGCAAGGTATTGGCATAAAAACAGAAACACAGATCAATGGAACAGGACCGAGAACCCAGACATAAACCCATGCATATATGGACAATTAATTTACTATAAGAGAGCAAAGAACATAAATGTAGAAACTACAGTCTCTTTAATAAATGGTGCTGGGTAAACTGGACAGCAAAAGAATGAAACTAGACCACCAGCTTATACCATACACAAAAATTAACTAAAAATGGATTAAAGACTTGAATGTAAGACCTGAAACAATAGAATTCTGAGAAGAAAACATAGACAGTACACTCTTTGACATTAGTCTTAGCAATATCTTCCTGGATATGTCTACTTAGGCAAGGGAAACAAAAGCAAAAATAAACAAATGGGACTACATAAAACTAAAAAGTGTCTGCACAGCAAAAGAAACAATCAACAGAACAAAAAGACAACCTACCAAATGGGAGAAGATATTTGCAAGTCATACATCCAGTAATGGGTTAATGTCCGAATATATAAATAACTCATACAACTCAACAACGACAAAAAAAAAAAACAATTAAAAAACGGGCAGAGGATCTGAATAGACATCTTTTTCAAGGAAGATATGCAGATGGCCAACAGGCACATGAAAAGATGTTCAGCATCACTAATTATTAGGGAAATTCCTATCAAAACCACAATGAGCTATCACCTTACGCCCATTAGAATGGCTGTCATCAAAAAGACAAGAAATAGCAGTGCTGGACAGGATGTGAAGGAAAGGGAACGCTCATATACTGTTGGTGGGAATGTAAATTGATGCAGCCACTATGGAAAATAGTATGGAGATTCCTCAAAAAATTAAGATTAGATCTACCATATAACCTAGCAATGCTACTTCTGGGTATTTATCCAAAGAATACCAAAAAAAAAAAACAAACAAACACTAATTTGAGAAGATATATGCACCCCTATGTTCATTACAGCATTATTTACAGTAGCCAAGATATGGAAACAACCTAAGTGTCCATCAACAGATGAACGCATCAAGAAGATGTTGTGTGTACATGCAATGGAATACTACTCAGTCATAAGAAAGGTGAAATCTTGCCATTTGTGACAACCTTGAGGGTATTATGCTAAGTGAAATAAGTCAGACCATGACGAATACCATATGATTTCATTAATGCAGAATATTAAAAGTAAATAAATGAACAAACAAAATGAAACAAAAACAAACACATAGATACAGAGAATGGATTGATGGTTACCAGAGGGGAAGGGAGGTGGGGGAGGGTGAAATGGATACAGGGAGTCAACTGTATGGTGATGGATGCAGACTAAACTTCTGGTGGTGAGCACGCTGTAGCATATACAGAAGTCAAAATACAATGTTGTGCACCCAAAATTCATATAATGTTATAAACCACTGTTACCTCAATAAAAAACGAGAGGGGGGAAGGCATGAATTTTCTCCCCAAAATTTCTATGTTTCTACCTGTACTTGCAAGGATAGTCTACAAAGAAAGAGGTTATTCTTTACTGCTGTGTCCCACCTTTGCCATTCATCATGCTGCAAGGTTAAGTTTTTTCTTTCTATTTTTAGTTGAACTAACATTCTTACTAAATATAAAGTGGGCTTCTCTTCCACATTTGTAAACACAGTGTCTTGTAACTGCTGTAGAAAAATCAATACTTCCCTAACAGGCTGCTCTGTGTGAATAAATATACAACAGCCCAAGTAGCAGGTGCCCTAAATACTTCAAAACAAGACCATGTGGCTGACAATTAGAGATGGGAAAAGTATACTAAATCTGTGATTTAAAAAGAAATAATCTAAATGAAGTTTATTTTACCATTGCTATACATAGCTCAAGATTTTGCTTTGCGGATTGGATAAGAGTAAAATTTTCTATGGTGGAAGGCTTGTACGGGTTGCACAGATTCTTTGTTCCCAAACTGTTTTCAGTAAAGAAGGCTAGCCGCATACATTTCTGCACAATGATTTAAATGTGGGTATGGCTTCTCTACTGTCCTAGAAAATCAGGCTACAAAATAGAGCATATGAATTTTGTTTGCATTATGATTGAAACAAGCCAACTGTAAATGACATGTTTTAAGACAATCAGGAAAATTTTAATATAGGCTGGTTTTAGATTAATTTGAGGAATTACTGTTTGCCTTTTGTGAAGGTGTGATAAAGGCATTGTGATTCTATATTTATAAAATGACCTACCTGTTAAAGATGCTTACTGATGTTTGTACAAGTAGAATGTTATGATGTCTCTGACTTGGTTTAAAATTTCCCAGGGGAAAAAAATAGTTGGGTTGATAGGTGAAACAAGATTAGCAAAAAAATGTTGATAATTATTGAAGCTAGATGATGGGTATGTGGGGATTTATTTTACTAATCTTTGTAATTTTCTGTACATTGGAGACTTTTCATAGTAAAAAATTTTTTAAAGAAGAAAATCACATTGTAAAATGTCTATAAATGGAAGACACTTTTTAAAAAGAGATTCAAGAATACTCAGTGAAATAATGGTAAATAAAATAAGTGCATGCTAATGATGTTCTTTGTTAGAGAGGTCAAAGGATGCCAGACTCAGGAAAGATTAAAAACAAAGATCCGTAATGTAGTGGCTCTGAATCTCATTCCACCATTGCAGGTGTAGGAGTACTATCCAGGCTGGCAGGAATTTTCATTTTATTTTGTATTTCCTGCTTCTCTCATCCCCCTTTCCCCACGCACACCCAAAAGCTATGCAAAAGCTTGGTGTCTTACACAGTGCCAAGGCAGCAGGGAGGTCCTCCTCATTATTAGTCACATGCCAAGATGGCCCTTGTCCTGAGTACAGAGTCCCTTCAGTCCGTGGTTCTGTGGGAGCACAGCATCTGTAGCTAGACTTTGAAGCCTTGCAGCCATCTCCTGGGGCAGGGTCACAAAACAGGTGTAAGGCTCATTAATCTCAGGACTTGCTAGCCTTCATCTCTGCAGGAATCTCCTTCCCTTTTTCTCTTTCTTCCCCTCACTTGCCAGGACATCTTGAATAAGCAGTGAGTGGGTTTAGGCTTTTCCAGTTGACACTAAGAGTAATTGAGTTCAGGTTGCTTCTGCTTTCTGCCCTGACAAAAATAACTATGGAAAGGAATTGCAAATGCTGGCTGCTAGTTACCTGCTTGAAATGTGTATGTTGGGAGGATGGGGGAGATACAGGGAGAAGACCTATGAATTGATGTTTCTGTATATTCTGCCACAGTGAGTTTGTTGGTCTTGAAAGTATTGATTGTTTTGGAGGAAAATATACAAGGGTAGGCTTAAGGAAGTTTCTTTTTCTTCTAAATCTGTTTATTTTATTTATTTTTTATATCTTTTGATGAATAAGAAGGAACTGTTCTTGCTCTGATGAGGAAAACTAGGTAGTCCCTTGGGAAAGATAAAAGATTACCTGGGTCAAAAATAAAGGTAAGAAAGCAAGAAGAATTACAAGCCAGCTTCTTCCTCAAGCTTAATGGATGTGTATAAGTCATTTAGAGATGATAAGAAACAATGAAGTTACTTTTGATGCAACATCAGAAAAAGATGAAAGGACCATGTGACTGCAGTGATGTAAAGTAAAGGGGCTTTCAGATAGAGAGGGGCCTGCCAATTGTGTCCTATTGTCATCCCATATTGAGAAAAAGAGATGCGGGCCACATTCTGAAGACGTCTGAAATATCCCAGCACACTTCCAGTCACAAAACACAGCGACTTCAAAAACAAAAAACAAAAAAACACAGCGACTTCACAAACACCCACTTGGGTTTGCCCATCTCTGACCCTCATCCATCATTTTTCTCCTCTTTCCAGCTTCTTTCCTTCATATTCTCCTTCCTTTTACAACCCCTCTAAAGTCAATATAAATTTAAACTGTATGTTTGCACCCTGGATTTATGTATGTCCAAGTCTGTGGCCACCTTAATGCCTTCTAGGACAGAAAACAAAATAGAGAAAGTGATAATTAACGTGAAGATATGTAACTCCAAAATTGACAAATAACTCTGAACAGTGTGATTGTGTGTATGTATTCAACACTTACTACAAAAGATCAAAGGTAGAAAAGAAGAAGAAAAAAAGAAATGATGCTCTTTCATGAAGCCAGCTCTCTTCTGCTCAGCTTCTGAGCTCATTCTTTGGGATTTCAGTGGATGCTTTCAGTATCATATGCTTTCATCCATGATATGAAACATTATACATGTAATGTACATACATGAAATGTACATGGTACATTTTCCATAGCATGCAGTTTTCTTATTATAAAAATAGAAACTCTGAGATTTAACATGGATGACTAGGGTAATGGACTGAACTCAACACTCATATGCTAGACAAAGTCATCTACGTCCAGCCCACCCTCCACCTTCCTTTCCTCTGAATTATCGATACCATACCTTTGAGCACTTGCTAAACACCATTTTGAGCTCACTATTATCACATTGTAGTCTTTTCAGAAAATTGTTCTATTTTTTGTTTGCATCAACATTTAAATGTTTATTTAGGCTGTATGTTTATTATATAAAAAAGCAAGAAAATTATATAATACAGATAGGAACCACCTTTTTTCGTATATAAAAATCACCAGTAATATCATCACCCAGAGATAACCACTGTGGTTAGTATTAGGGGATATAATCTTCTAGACTATTATATATATTTTCTTTTTAAATGAAAGATGTACCTGTGCATACTGTATAGTGCCTTGCTTTTTCAGTTAATTATATTGAAAAACTTCATCTGTGTTATTCTTCTTCAACCTCATTTTTTAAAATTTTTTTTTATTCAACCTCATTTTTAATGATTGCATAAGAATTTTAATGTGTGAATGTACAATAGTATACATAACCAATTCCCAATGATTTATGTAATGTTTAATTGTACCTTATGGCTTTTTTTTTAAACTGTGAAAAGGGTAAATCCCTAGTTTTTTAATTAAAAATAATGAAGAAATATTAACATATGGAAATCTACTGTTTATATATCTGTTTAGGGGAATATTTTCTTGCTTGAGGAGACAACTGTAATTGAATGTATTCTTGTGACGACAGTTTTAAACACTGTATAATACTAATTTTCTGAAATCTTATTAAAACTAAATATACTGAAACATAAATATTGTATTCAATTTAGGAGAGCACAAGCTTCATTTCATCCCTGCCCTGATTGGCCCCTTCCTGGAAGTGACCTTGATACCGCAGCCAGATCTCCGGAATGTCATGATTCCTATTTTTCACGACATGATGCACTGGGAACAGAGGCGGAGTGGCAATTTTAAACAGGTAGGAGGGTGTGCTCCTCAGAGCAGTGGGAAGAGTTTCAGGTCTCTTTGAGCATCTCTGAGCCACTGCATTCAACTCTGACTTGCGGAATGAGCACCAAACCGGATTTCAGCCTGGGCTGCCTACTCCCAAGCTGCGTAGCCTCGGACACCTCTCTGGTACTGTGTTTCCCTGGGTCTCCGAGAAGCCCTAAAAAAAACATTTCATTCCCTTTCAGCTAAAAACTCCTGTGATTTCCTGGGTCTTTGTTTAAGAACTGGCAGAGACTTTATTTGCTCCCAGCTGGATACACCACAGAGGAATCAGAAGGTTAATGATTCTTAAAATCATTGACCTCTCAGTTGTCTGCACATTGTGTTTGGTGAATGGCTTAGCTCTGAACATTTGATGCACAGTATGTTTTATTGCTCTTTGCTTGAAACATTGAGAATTAATTTAAAGGGAAAAGCAGTAGAAATTGTTGTAAAGGCAATTCTGAGGCGATGAGCCTAACATTTCTCTTTGACATAGGATCTAATAGCTCTGCTCCAGTTTTGGAAAGACAGACGTTCTTATTCCAAAACCAGTTCTCATAGCAGAAATCAACTGCTTTTACCATGCCAAGTCACTCCTATTGGAGACAGCAGACCTACTATCTCTTCACACAGTCATTGCACTCACCTATGTGCACTCTCCTGTGTGAAGGATCCTTCTTGCTTCTCCAGATGAAGGCCTTCTCAAGTCTTAGAAATGATTGTCAACTGTACAAGCAAGCTGAATGCATACATAGGGCCCTCCTGTTGCCAAAAGCATGGCATTTCATCTGTATCAATCTCTACATTTATTTTCAAGAAAGCTAATGCATGAATGAAAGGCTATTTAAAAATTGTACTGGGGAAGACCCACTTTTCTTCCCTTTTCTCTTTATCCCCATATTGAAATTTGATTCAAAGGGAATAATTGTGCTTAGTCCCTTGACAAAGTCAGATATCCCTCCCTATCCCTGGTTGTTTAACTCTCTCTGGCCAGGCAGAGATTCTTCATTTTCTGTTTCCTCTGTTGCCTCCAAGAGATGAGGGATATTTATTTCTGCCTTCCTGATACTGAAGTCCTAAAGGATTTATGTTCTTGAAAATATAAATGTTTTGACTACAGTTTTCAGGAAATATGTCCTTTCTCTCTCATGCTGCCTATTGCTGACTTAGAATATGTCTATGGATCTACCATCTGTACATGGTTAGGACAAATTCTCAACTTTAGCAAAGATTTAGTGTAACCTCGAGCTGTTTTGAGAAAGAAAATAGATACAAAACACATCAAAGATTTAAATGAATGTTTGTGGATATGGTAGTTTGCTGATGTTCTTATATATATATCATGATTTAAAAAAAAAAAAAAAAAGAGACTTGCCAGTTTTTACAGCTCCTAAATAAAGAATTCAAACATTTAAGCTGGGCTGCAGGCATTTGTGTTTGAATCAACAAATAGAAGTCTTTGGCGACAGCACATGCTACCCTACCGGGAGTTTGAAGTATGTTCCTGCATCTAAATTGGCCCCCTAGAATTCCAAGGGGGTGTCTCCTGTTAACCACAGCTGATAATGTCGCTTTCACAAAATTTACTATGGCTTTTTCCTGTGCAGAAATAAATATGTTTCAGTATGCCTAGAAAATCCTACTTGTGAAAGGGAGGAAAGAGAGTAACGTTTGGGTCTGTTTTCAGGTGGAAGCCAAGCTCATTGACAAACTGGACAGCCTGATGTCAGAAGGCAAAGGTGATGAAACATACCGTGAGCTCTTCAACAGTATGTGAGTAACGTGTTTATCTCAAGTTGATTCTGTTCCGGGGATTTGGTGTCAGTGCTAAGCAGCTGAGAGCTACAAAGACAGCTTGGGTCTCACAGGAGTGCTTTGTCTTTGTGGAGTGTGAAATAAAGGATAATTGCTTAACTGGCAAATGGATCTTGTTATGTTGATGATTAGACGTATCTCCTTGTGTTAATCTCTGATTACGGCAGGTCACAAGTGTTATATAACAAATTCCACTCTTTTCATGCCTAATAATTTTTAAACTGGGGCTGCAAGATAATGATTTTAAACAGGGTTAAGAGTGGGAGAGGAAAAGACACAATAGTGGTGTGATTGTCGTGTTTGTACACAGTGCTTTCCGAAGCGAGATATCCTTGGTTGATTTGCTGTTGGGAAAGTTAACCTAGTTTGCATCTGTTCTTCAACAATTGATTTAATTCATCGATACTTATTGCTCATTCAGCATTATTAATTTCTTCCTAAATGTTTCTTATTAGAATATCACAGAAGCAAGTCGTTTTTAGTAAATTCTGTGATTAGGATTTGTATGGAGGATAGAGAAATAATATTGTAAGGAGACTTTGAGGTTGTCTTACTAAGGAAAGAATATGATCACTATCATAAGATGAAGTGCTTGCACCAAGTATTTATTCATCCACTGTGTGAAATGGCCAGAGAGGATACATAAGAAGGTTCTAGTGCTTTAGGATTTTAATTCTAGCACTTGTTTCTTCTACAGCTTTCTATGGATCTTAGTCATTTTCAAACCTTTTATACTTATGAAGTGTTTCTTTTTGAAGGAAGAACCAGTTCATTGTGCTTGGGAAATGTTTGCAGTTCTTTCATAAGTGCAAAAGCAATTTAGCAATACATTTTTCTATCACAAAATACGCTTTTACTTATGTTTACACCCAAGTATCACCTAAAACTAAATATTAATGCTTTAGTACTGATAGCCAAATACAAAATTCTGTAATTCGTTTTATGATCATAAATTTAGGGCAGTGGATACATTAATATATAGGTTTGAAAAGTACTATTAGTGACTGATAGATTTCAACTTGCCTGATTCAAAATCATTCTTGAAGCTTTTAAGAAAATTATATTGAAAGGAAAAGCCAAGAAGGGGTACACAGATTTCTTGTGGTGGTAGATAAAATACATTCTTTGTACTGAGTCCTGAACAACGCCATTTTCCTCTGATACTGTAATTAAACTGGAACTTTTAATAATTATTCACCAAGCCCTCATTCATTCTAGTGTACAAAGCATCTGTCTTTCACGACAGCTGGAGTTTAGCAAGAATTCTGATTAAAACCTCATCCAATATAATAAATTGCTTTTGAAAACCACTCTCAGTTCAGTTACTAGTCCTTGGTTTGAACAAAGAACTAAAATGAGAAAGCACTCAGTGAAATGAATCTCTTGAGATTTGTGATTAATTATTTATGATAAATTCACAAGATTAATAAACACTCACATAGCTCCATAGTGCCTCTTATCGACTTTAATAAAGGCCTGATAGCATGCAGTTTGGATTGCTTGTGTGTAAATGTGGCTTTGAAATAGAAGATGTACCTTGACATTAAAATCAAACCAATAATTAGAATATTAAGCCTCTATAATTAGACTATTTTAAGGTGCCTGATTCATTCAATGGAGATTTTTATTCTTTTGTTGATTTTTAACATAGTACTAGAAATATTACGATAAATATTTTTCTTTCATTACTACCTGGGCTCAGAAAAGAAAGTGAAAATCCAACTATATTTCAGGAAACAATAAAATGCTTTTTTGGCAATAGAAATCACAATGAATTAGTATAATCACAGTGAGTCACTGCACACATTATGAATTAGGAACACATGCCACTATGGTACAGATTCTCATTTGTTCTCTGTATTTCATGTCTAAAACTTCTTAAAATTTGTTCAGAAGCTGAAAGGAGCTCACTGCTTCCTGAAAATGTAGTATGTACTTGCCAAAATAGCCTCCTTAGAATGAGACTGTAAATTTATATAGTAGCTTCCTTCCTAAGAACTCATCTTTCGCTGACCCTCACGTTATCTGCATTTACCCACACTACATCTTTTTGAAGTAAACAGGGGTCAGGATTGATTGTTTTTGATAATGCTGAAATTGTGGATCATTGCCATCCATGTGATATTCAGAATAAGGTATCAGAATGAAATTCTGCTTCCCTGGATCCACTTCATTCACTCATTCAACTTCATTTATTGAGCATCTCCCTGTGCTAGGTGCTCTTCTAAGGCTGACGATGCAGCAGTGACTATGCTGTAGGAGCACACAGTGGGGTACCAGTAGCCTCGGGGGTTCTAAAGGGGCTTTCCGGAAGAGGTAACCTCCACATCAGTCCTTTACTGTGCTCTATCGTGTGTTGCTCTAAATAATTCAGTAAGACTCCAAATCATCTCATAGATCTTTGTTTAGTGATCACACATTTAATTATAGTTTGCAGACAGAGGATTAGCTATGTAGCACATACTTAGGTATCTAACTCTTCTCTCTGGATTAAGAAGAGTGTGCACAGACACAGGTGTTTCATATAAGTGCTGGCCTCCACACAATCCTGTTACGATACAGAGAGAGGTAGACTGAGGGTCAAATTCTACACCCTTCATATTCCTTCACAGAGTAAAAACCTGTTGGGCAGTGTGTCATCCTGCAGGACCGTGACTTATCCTGCTCTTCAATGTTATGGGGTCCCATTGCCTATCAATTAGCAATAAGAAATCACCTTGGAGTAGGGGGGGGAGATAAATTAGGAGTTTGGGATTAACATAGACACACTTCTATATATGAAATAGAAACAAGGACCTACTGTATAGCACAGGGAACTATATTCAATGTGTTGTAATAACCTATAATGAAAAAGAATCTGAGAATGAATATATATACATATATATTATATATATAACTGAATCACTTTGCTGTACACCTGAGACTAACACAACATTGTAACTCAACTATACTTCAGTTTTTAAAAATGGTTTAAAAACATTAGAAAAGAATGATGCATCGTTAATGCTCTTTTGACATGTATGTAAAGTCTAGTGCATTAGTTCATGTAGCAACCATTTATCATTTTAGTGCCTCAGAAAAAAAAGAAGAAATCACCTTTCACTGTGATTAGGTGAGTTCCCTGTGTACTCACCATGGGCACATCAGCATGATTATAGGCCAAATAGAAATATACCAAATTATAGATAAGTGTCACCCAAGTTATCTAGAGAGACTCTTCTCTTCTTGTCTGATAGCTTCTCCTTATCAATGTGTATCAGGTAAACGGGGAGGGCAAGCTTCCCCACAGAAAGAACTAGCCTGGCCGAGAAAGCAGATGAACTGGGTTCTAGGCTTGGTCCTGATATTTGGGTCTTGAGTTAGTCAAGGAAACAGGCTCTGCAGAGCTGTGCCTCTTTTTACAAGAGGATTCTGTAGCTCAGATTTCTTACTGCAGCCAGAGGCTGTGCAAATTAATGAAACTCATGCCTATAAAAGAAGTCTCTATATATTTTTAGAATTATTACCTAACTTGAGTTCTTTGTTTTTCAGCCTCTAAAGTATATGAGGTGTGGGCTGTCACTTGGGAAGATTTCTCCATCATCCTGCATTGCTTTGGCAGGCAGATTTTCATTTGAGTACTTGGTTCAATACCAGTTTGGCATTTAAGCTTGAAACAGGTGCTTCTCGGAGGCTTTTTAAAAGAAAACACATTTAGAACAAACTAGGGGACCTTTCCCTGGGGGATTAGTCGGGCAAGTTCCATCCCTTCATGTGCTATTTCTTCCCCTCTTCCTCCTCCTTAATCTAGGAGACAGTTCAGAATAAACAAAAAAAACAAATGATCAGGGATGCATAGGCACCAGATGAGGAGATAGGACAGAGGGCTGGGCACTGGAATGGTAATAGCAAGAAGAAGCAGTGGGGAGTGGGAAGGAAGATTGAGAGAGAACGTAGACACAGAGCAAAAAAAACAGCTTTGACAAAATAGCTTTTTTTCTACTAAGCACAGTATAGGATAGGCTGAGATGGTACTTGTACGAAATGGTTTCTCTCTATGTTATTCCTGAAACCAAGATGAAAGGGAAACAACATTTTAGAAATAATGATCATTAAATTTAGGAGGGCAAAGTATCCTCATATTGTCATGCCTGTGTTCTTACTTTTTTCTTTTGGGGAAAGCTCTGTCGTAAAGGTTTTTGCCAAGTATATGGTTAATTTGCCGAGAGGTGGGAGTCAAAGTAAAACAGATCCTAATTATTATGATTGTTATTGTTTTGTGTTTACATAGCAGTGCCTCTGCTCCGAGGTGCTTAAGATTAGGGAAGATGTAGGAGGAGAGATGTGGTTCGGTACTTGTCATCAATCTGCTGTAACAACCACATAGAAAATCCTCTGTGATTAATGACAAAATGAATGAAACTGTTGAGTGAGTGCACAGATAGTACAATATGTATTGAGTGGGCAAATGTTAAGTGAAAGGAAAAAATGCAAAACGTCATACCGTCTGTACAAGGATTTTCCTGTAGCAGTTGCATTGCAGTAAAATTGCTTGGATGAAGATGCATTCCACTGAGAGGTAGGAAAACATTTTTATGTGAATAAAACAAGATCTTACTTAAAAGTAAACTTAGAGGCACTCCTGTTTTCGCTTTTCGCAGTGTGGTTTGGTGTGGTGAGGCGCAAGCCTCTGTTAGTGGAAGAGAGAAGCTAGGAAACAATGTCTTTGAGCTGTGAGGTGCTTGCATATTTTGAAAATATGATTTATATGCATGTGTTCGTATTTGATGACTTGGATAATGAAAATCAATTTGCTTTGTCAATGCTTCCTGGATTAGAATTCCACTATTTGGTCCCTATCCTAGGTAAGACATTGTTTGCAAATTGTGCTACTTGTGAGATGTTGCAGTGGTTGCTAAGGCATTTAAGGTATTGATGAAAGTAAAACGGTTGTCATGGTGACTGATAAAAATAAATGTTGAAAATCCCCTGGGTTCTTTCTTTTCCAGTCTACTAAAGAAAATTGAGCGGGAAACATGGAGGGAGAGTGGTGTTTCATTAATCGCCACTGTAACTCGTCTAATGGAGAGGTTGTTAGATTACAGGTAAGCGGAGCCCACCCCCCGCCCTCCCGGTTTTCCAGATATGCTGCGCTCCACTTAGAAAGTCAGAGAGTTAGAATACAGTCAGACATTGCCCTTGAGTTAATCACTCAAAGAATTGATAATCAGACCGTGGAACCTTGAGCAGTAAAATAACAGACTTCTAACTAGCTGGTTCAGAGTTTTCTCTTCGTTTTTCCTTTTTTATGTTTTGTTTTGCGGGTTTTGACAGTTCTTTTAAAGTCTCAGTGAATTGAGAGAGTCCTGTTATTAAAGAAATCTTTTTTTTTTTTTTCCCTTGGTGTTTAAACTCACCCGTTAGAACCAGTAGATCCATTCATCTTAGGGTGACGACAGTGAAACAGACAATTGTACAACCATGCTGCTTTCTTATAAAAGGAGAGGGGGGATGAAACTCACACCGTTAGCTTTCAGAGACATCATTTTTTGATTCTGAAATGATCTAAACTGTTGAAGCAGTTCATCCCACTTAAACGCATGGTGTTTTAAGAATAAACGCTTCATTCTCACTGCTGATGGCCAGGCTTAGCAGATCCTTCTCACCCCAAGTAAGAGGTGTGTAATAACACACCTTCACTCCTCCTCTTCCTGGAGCCACCCCCCCCACCCCCACCCCACGGTGAAATTCTCAGCGATACTGGTGCTCAGGAGGGTCTGACCGCCCCCCTCCCCAGCCTCTCCCAAGCTCACGCTTCCTGGGGCACCGCCTCTATTCTGCTGAGCCTTCATCTGCACAGCAACTTGCAAATTGCCTCTAGTCTCTGACAGTTCCTTTTTTTTTTTTTCTCCCTAAAAGAACAAACCGTGTTTGCCCCTAGGAAGGAAGTTCTGAGTTCTGACTCCTGCTTTTTTGTTTTTAGGGACTGCATGAAAATGGGCGAGGTAGATGGCAAAAAGATTGGCTGCACCGTGAGCCTCCTGGTTCGTAAACAATTTCCCTTTTCCTCCTTATATCCTAACGTTTGCTTTTTCACAGAAATACTGCGTTTTGTTTGTTTTTCAGCCACCATGTGTCTTTATCTGGGTGTTTCTTAGAAGAGTTTAGAAGTGTTTTTGCTTCAGGTTGAATTAAATGCCAGAAAATTCCAAGCTTCGAACACTGCAGAATGTTCCCACTGTAAGATCCCAGAGTGATGCCAGGCTTCTCCTGTTGCATCGCTCCTCTGCCCTGGAGTCTTTTGTTGCTCTGCTAGGGAAAAGCATGATGTCCCTGGAGAAAAGTCTTTTCACTTTTGTGTAGACAGTTTCTTTCTGCCCTTCTTATATGTATTCTAGGTTTTAGTAAATATGAATGTTCTTTTCTGAACAAATGACAGTTTCCTATTTAGCACATGAATTCTCACTCTCTAGCTTCTTTGCAAATTAAATCCATAATACCGCTGTTGTTAAGTTGTGGATTATAACTAGGATGGCCACATAATTTCTCACCCAAACAAGACGTTTTTGAGAATAAAAATAAATATTGGGTAAGGGTAACAGGCTACACCAGAACAGTTCTAGGACCACAAAATTTATACTGAAATGTCTCATAACTAATTATCAAATGGAATGGTATTCTCACTACAGAGCAAAAGAAGGACTATACATTCACATTCCTTTTTTCAAATTTTAATATAGTATAAATTGATGCTCTTGATAATTTACCTTAATCAGATTTAAAATACAGGAATGCGTTGTGACTGCTTTGGTTCTAAATTAGTGAATATCATGGTTTGTTTTTCTCGTTTTGCAGAATAGGTGAAACTTCACCATCTATTCTAAGTACTTGCACAGACAGAATTCTAATTCTTACTCTGACCCACATGAGTCTCTCACATGCCTTTTTTTCTCTATTTGTCTGCACCTTATAATTTGTTTTGTCCCCCATTCTGATTCTGTCCTGTCTTGGCTCATCGATTTCAGGTTTTTTTGTTTTGTTTTGTTTGTTCCCCTCACAGCCCCTCTTCAGAGCTCAGGATTTTTCGCTTTCTTATGACTGTCTTTTTAATCTGTTTCCCTAATTTGTTTTCTCACTGTACTACATCTCTGAGTATATGACTTTATCCTTTTTTACCACGCCTACCACTTCCTCTTCATTTTTACATTTAATTGTTACACCTCCACCTCCAATATCAGTTGCTAAAAATAGTAAGACCTGAGCATCCTCTATCAGGCCACCTCTTGTTATGCAGTTTCTTCTGTAATTTTTATCATCAGACCCAACAGTAACCTGCAGGCCATCAGGCCAAGCTCACTGGGTCAACCCATTATCTCTCCTCTTAGCACTTATTTCTAACCTTGAGCACAGTCATTTCCACTTTTAAATTTCCTTTCTGTGCTTTCCCGGCTTTTTGCCAGCCTTTCCCCCCTCAGCCTGATCTCCTTCCACGTCCCTGCTTGTACATCAGTATCTGGGGAGAAAAGCCAAGTGCTCTGTCAGCTTCAGGTTTTCTCAGTTTATCTCCTTAATCTTGGCTCTACCCCAACTCCAAACACAAAGTCTCGTAAATAGCCTCAAAGAAAAGCCTTTACCTTTTTCCAAAGGAATCGTCTTCCATTGTCTCCATCTCCTTTCACAGCGCCCTCTGTTGAGAGGTACACAAATAAATGTAGACCCTAGGTTCATTTCCTCAACCCGTATAACAGGAGAGATCATTTCCTCGGATGAAAGAATGAATACTTCCACCTAAATATGTTTATTCTAGTTTCCCAGTAGGAATAAGCCAGAGAATTAATAAATAAAATCAGTGGCCCCATCAATATCCACTTGAGACAGTGAATTTATCATGCTAGTTTTGTACTGACCAAGAATAGTCCTTATCAGACTTCCCTGGTGGCGCAGTGGTTAAGAGTCCATCAGCCAATGCAGGGGACATGGGTTTGAGCCCTGGTCCTGGAAGATCCCACATGCCATGGAGCGTGCACCACAAGTCCATGCACCACAACTACCGAGCCTGCGCTCTAGAGCCCGCGAGCCACAACTACTGAGCCCATGTGCCGCAACTACTGAAGCCCACGCACCCTAGAGCCTGTGCTCCGCAACAAGAGAAGCCACTGCAATGAGAAGCCTGAGCACCGCAACAAAGAGTAGCCCCCGCTCGCCACAACTGGAGAAAGCCCGCGCACAGCAACAAAGAACCAACGCAGCCAAAAATAAATAAATTTAATTTAAGAAAAAAGAATATCCGTATAGAAAATGCTAACGTTTTGAAAGCTGTTCTAATTTCAACCAGCACCCGACTACTTATTATTAAAGGACAAAATATATAACTTTGAAGCTAATCTTTTTAGCTTCTATTGCATATGGAAAGTTTTTGATTTCTAGCTGCAATATGGTTCTCTTTAACCACTCACTCCCTCCTAGAGTTTTTTCTTAACTTTTTGGAAAGATCAATTCCAGATTGTCTTCAGGAGAGCTCTGGCTTTCTTTACAAGATCAGAGTTAAACTGTAGTATTAGGCTGGTAAAAATGGGTAATCTTTGACATGACTAATACAAGGAAATGTAATTATTGTTTTGTTCTTTGTGTCACTAGTTTTGCCAGACATATGTGAAAGATTCTCATCTGCTGACTGGAGAGAGCTTTTCTTTTTTTTCAAGAACTATTCATTTACAGAGTGATGACTTATTTGGTTCCCAAAGAAATCTGCTTCTTACCAGAAAGCTATTAGAACAAATTATCCTTTAATAACATAAAAGCCTGCTATGAGGTTGTTAAATTTATGTTTATGGTACAACAATTCTTGCTAATTAAAATGATTTTGGTTATAATAGAGATATGAAGAGCATTGTTTACTTAGCTTTTTAAAGAATGCCAAGACCTACAAGACACAAGATGAAAAGGGGAAGGATAATGGTATAAATTGGAAAAAAATATTTTTTATGATGCGTTCAACTCAATGTCAGTGTCTCGAGGTTAGAAGAGTCCTCATACTGAAGAATGGACACCTGTTAGGTAGTGACCAGAAGGTACATTGACAGAAGTTCCTCAGGCTTTGAGCCCAAGTACAATTTAAGCAGCCACATTGGCTAGTTTGGTCCATTACCAAAGCACCTCTCTAGCTAATCAACTCCAAAAACGTTTAGAATTCCTGGCCTTTCCCCCTTAGAAAAACCTGTCACTCCTTCAAGTCAGCAGATTTATCCCCCCATCACTATTCATTTTCCCTTCTTCTACACACCAAGTAGCATCCGTCAAAATAACAACAGCAGTAGTAATGATAGCAGTTCAGATGGCTTAAGCAGGGATTTCATAATGTACAACGATCTGCTTTCTAAAATTGCCTTATGTAGAGTCTCACAGCATCGTGCTTTTGCTGGACTCCAGCTTCTTACACTTTTGCTCGTATGTTTACTAAGTTCAGTGAGGACTAATGTACCGTCTAATGTGGTAAAGGAGTGTATGTGGATGCCTATAAAGTGTACCTTTAAAATGGCAACGTAACGTGTCCAGGTAAGTCAGAGTTGAGTTTTTGGTGACAAATGTTAAAACATTTTAGAGAAGTTTAATAAGATCCAGATACCTTTTTTCATAAACCAAATATTTTCAATAAGCATGGCCCTGTAACAGTAATTTGAAATAAAATCTCTTATTAATGCCTTTATGTTATAGTCATAAACTGGAAACCTTTAAAATAAAATAAGTTTAAAATTAAAGAAATTATCCTTTGACTATCCATGATCAAATTTAACAAACAGGTTAATCTCTTACATATTTTTAATATTTTTAGTTGAATAGGCTGATTGTCCACTGGCAGTTAAACTAACAAAAAACAACAGAAAGTAACAAATGAAATGTGAATCAGTGGTAATAACATCCCCCCAGGAATCACCAGCCTATTCAATAAATGATAGGTAATGTTTAATACAGACAGTGCTGAGTTAAAAATATGTCACTGGGTCTCCTTACTTAATTTTTTAAAGACATTTATACAGAAAAATTCATCTGTTCTCTTGGTTCAAGATATCAAACTTCAAGCAGAGTAAAAAGCAGATACTTGCCAACCTAATTGTTGAGGAATTATCCATGCTTGTACTCTTTTTTATAGAACTTCTATAAGACTGAACTGAACAAGGAAGAGATGTATATACGCTATATCCACAAACTCTATGATCTGCACCTCAAAGCACAGAACTTCACAGGTAATTGTGTCTTTTGGCTCAGGTTGGGGGAAGTGGGCAGGTCACTGGTATATTAAAAATAATAACTCCTCTGTTTTTTTAATTAGAGCTGAGGACTCAAGCATTTCTCCTTTAAAAGTGGAATTTATTTTTAATTAGATTTATGTTTCTAAGTACTCTATGTTTTTAATATATTGGCTTTTTTTTTTTTTTTTTTTTTTTACTATATCTCTTTGTGTAGTTTTTTAGAGGTTGCTTTTGGGATTATAAAAAACAACTTTTCACAGTCTACTTAAAGTTAGTATTTCACCACTTCAAGTTAAATATAGGAACTACGACCTCCCCACTTTACATTGTAGTGTCATTGGTATTACATCTAGGTACATTGAAAACTTTGTCGGATAATGTCATAATTTTTAAGTCATATCTATTTTAAAGAATTTAAGAGGATAAAAATAATCTATTATATTTACTCAGATATTTACCATTTCTATTGGTCTTTCTTCATTCCTGAAATCCTCAATTTTCCTCTGTTAACATTTTCATTCAACCTAAAGAACTTGTTTTAATATTTCTTTTAGAGCAGATCTAATACTGAAGAATTCTTAGTTTTCCTTCATCTTTATTTTACCTTCATCCCTGAGGGAAATGTTTGTTGGATAGTGTCTTTGTTTGGACAGAATCTTTGTTTCAGTACTTTAAAAATGTTGTTTTACTTTCTTCTGGCCTCCATTGTTTCTGATGAGAGATCTGTAGTCATTTAAATTGTTCCCCTGTATGTAATGTGTAATTGTCTCTGGTTGCTTTCAAGACTTTATCTTCGGTTTGCAGCAGTTCAGTTATGATATATATGGGCATGGTTTTCTTTAAGTTTACCCTGGCTAGGTTTGCTGAGTTTCTTGGATCTATAAACTTATTTCCTTCACCAAATTTGGGAAGTTTTCAGGCATTATTTCTTCAAATATATTTTCTGCACTGATTCTCTCTTTTGGGACTCCAGTTTTATGACCTTTTGGTATCATTCTATAAGTTTCTCAGACCCTGGTTTGTTTTTTGGTTTTTTTTTTTTCAATTTTTCTTCTTTCTGTTTTTCAGATTGGATCATTTCGCTTCATCCATTTTCAAGTCCTTTGCTTCTCCTCTATCATTTCCATTCAACTATTGAGCCCTTCCAGTGAACTTTTAGTTTTTGTTATTTTTATTATATAATTTTTAAATTCTTATTTAGCTATTTTTTTAATAGCTTCAATTTCTTTGCAAAGAACATGTATCTTTCTATTTATTTCACGAGTGTTCACTTTTACTTCAAGTAGCATGGTTGTAATAGCTATTTCTTAGTATTTGCCTATAATTTCAACAACTGAATCATCTTGGAATTGGCATCTGTTATTGCCTTTTCCCTTTGAGATTTGTTTAGTTTGCCTGGTTCTTTGAATGTCAAGTAATTTTGGATTATATCCTGGGCATTTTGAACATTATGAGAGTTCATCTTCTGGAGAATGTTGACTATTTTTATTTTAGCAGAAAATCAGCTAGTTTCAGACCTCAAGTCCTGAGCCACCTTTTGAAGGTCAGTTTACTTATCAAAGCCTTTGCAGCACTTTCCTGGTCTTCACTGCATGTATGTCACCCAGGGAGAGTCTGGGACATGGACATTTATCTATACCATAATTCATTTATCAAAATCTTTGTTATGTTGATTCTAGTTCATTCTACACATGTGCAGCTTGGGGGTGAGCCCAGGAAGTCATACACAGAATTTAAAACTTCCTTCCTCCATCTCCTTCCTCTCTCTGATATTTCTCACTCTTCCCATCTCCCAGGGGCTCCTTTTCCTAGTACTCTCACTTGATCCGAGCCAAAGTACTCAGAGCCAAGGCTTGATCCTCCACACTATGATGTACTATGTACAGTTGGTCTCCCTGGGGGCAAAGCAGTGAAAGGAAAGAGAAAAATGGAAGCTGCTGCTGCTGCCACTGTGATTGCCCCTATTGTCACACTTCAGGTTTACAGCTTTGTCCCTGGGACTCAGAGTGGACCAGAAGAGTCAAAAGTACTCCATCCCACAGAAGGTCCTCTTCCCAGTCCTCTGACTAGAGGAGCTTTTCTTGGAGCTTTTTCTGTCTGTTTCCTTTTGCAGTTCCAGGAGACAGGGAAGGCTAAGCCAGGAGATAGAAAAGGCAAAAAATAAAAACAAGGAACTCACCACTCTGTGGTCCTTCTTTTGAGTATTGATTTTCCTGTTCTGTCCACCTTCTCATTTACGGTTCAGAATTCTCCAGTAGTTGCTTTACATATTTTGTCTGGGGTTTTTAGTTGAATCAGTGGGAAAGATACACTAGAATGTGCTTACTACATCTTAATGAGAATGAGAACCCTTTAATTGGATTTAGGAACTACAGTACTTAGTCTTTTGCCACACTGTTCTTCCAAAGACCTCCTGAATCATGGTTCCTCCCTCAGCTTTAAAAGAGTAAAGGAACCTTTCTGAAGTGGTACTCATGTTCCCAGAATTTAAATATGCCTCTAGCTATAGTTCCACTGTATCACTTAAGAGCATAACTGTTTACTCTTAAACTGGAGACTTCATGATACCTTTGATGCCTCTTATTCACGAAGTGCTATTGGTTCTGCTTCCTAAACATCAAAACTATTTCCTTTTTATTATTTCCAGTTTCACTGCCTCAAATAGGCCTTCATCATCTCTCACCTGGACTGCTTCCTAACTATCCCCAGAGTTACCTCAGCAAACTTTAACCTGCAGGCCGGCCAGCTGATTTTGCAAAGAAAGTTTTATTATAACTGAGCCACACCCACTTAATTACATATTGTCTAAGGTTGCTGTTGTGCTCTACTGGTAGAGTTAAATAGTTGCAACCCAACACAGCTAAAAATAATAAAATAAATAAATAAATAATAATAATTTTTAAAAAAAGGAATTCCTTAAAAAAAAAAATAGTTGCAACAAAGTTGTAGTGTGACCTGCAAGCCTAAATTATTTACTTTCTGGCCCTTTGAGAAAATTTTGCCAACCCCTTCTCTAGATATAACTCTGTCAGTTCATGTCTTCCACAAAATAAAGCTGAAACTCTTTATTCAGAGCCCATCATAATTGAACCAACACCTGTCTGCTCAGCCTCATCTTACCTCTCGCACTACATTCCTAATTTTTATCCTTAAGAGCCAGCTCCTATATCATCTTTTCCATGAAGTTTTTACCTTCCTTCACTTCCCTCATCAACTCCATGACCCAGCACTCCCTGCCATGGGCTGAGTTGATATTTCCAACTCTTTTCCCATTGCAATTTTTTCAGATTTCCATTAAAACATTTATCATGTTGTTTTTATTCATAGTTAGATAAGGTGTATGTGTGTGTGTGTGTGTGTGTGTGTTAATAGGTACGTAGGTAGGTAGTAGAGAGATCTTTAGTTGAAGGGTAAGTTCCTTGAGGACAGAGGTGATGTTTTCTTCTTCTTAGTCTTCTCAGTTCTTTGACCAGTGCCTAGCAGTGTGAGATTTAAATAAATGCATTACTAATGAATTCACTCAATGAGATTTTAATACCCTGAGAGCAGATTTCTCTCCTTCAATATTGGTAATTGCTTAATCACTGAGGAAGCCCCAGTATCTCTTCACACAGATGTGCTGATAGTTTTGATTAAATAAACTAAGATATTTGAGCTGACTCTGTTGTCTGGGAGTTTTAAGTGGTCATTTTAAAGTAGTTTGTATCCAATTTTTGAGAGAAATGGTGAACCTAGTTTTTCTATCTATGAAAACAACCTAGTAGACTTGTTTTATTTTAAAGTCCATAAAAAAAAGAAATGAGAGAGGGAAGTGAGGACAAGCTCTTGCAGATATGTAACAGATGCATTTTGGTTTTCTGAAAATCCAAATCTGTCTATTTTGGAAACGAATAAATCTTTTTTCTTTAATTTGTTTACTCAGCTTGCAGTTTTTATGTTCCCCAAAGTCATAAGAAATAAGTTCTTTTCCTATATAACATTTTTCTTATTTCTCTTCTGTCCTCATTTTTGTGTGTCCTTGGAGAAAGTGAAATTGATGGAAAAACTTCTCTATCTTTATAGGATTCAGTTTAAATGGCTTAACCCTTTCCAGCCCTCTGTGACAGTGCCCTCCATTACTTGATTCATCTCCACTCTTCTCCTGTGTTATTTCTTTTTGCATATTGGTGTCCTCATTTTACACATCTCACAACGATAGAATGAGATAGCCCATATTTAATTATGTGATGATGCCTTTTGTTCAGAATTATAAACACTTTTAAAAACATTGTCTATTGGAAATTTTGGATGTGATTCATCCTCCTCTTTTCAATATGTAGTATTGTCTTCTAAAGATGTAGAGGAATAAGTATACAACATATCATAACAAAACATCTACAATTTGTTAATGTGTTCAAACAACCTTAGTAGTCTGTTGTTAACACCTCAAAGGCATACATGTTTCCTTTAATGCTTCCTTTACACACACTGTTTACCTCAGGTATACATCATGATTTTCCCGAATCAAATTCTGAAACAGGTGTAATTTGTTTTCACATCTTTCCCATGTCACCAGTCTGTCATTTGTCAACTTCTTCTGCTAGCTCACCAATGCTTACTTGTTTTTCCACACTTCCCAGGGGCAAGTCACCCACACCTTCCAGCCATCCCCTGGACCTTCCCAGGGCAAACATGATTTGGAAAGCAGTTTAGGGATTAGAAACTCTTCATTGCTCCCCCTTTTTTTCACTTTTTTATTGTGGTAAAATATACATAACATAAAATTTACCATCTTACCTATTTTTCAGTGTACAGTTCGGTGGCATTCAGTACATTCACATTGTTGTGCAACCATCACCACCATCTGTCTCCAGAACTTTTTCACCTGCCCAATCTGAAACCCTGTACCCATTAAACAATAACTTCCCATTTTCCCCTCCCCCAGTCCCTGGGAACCACCATTCTACTTTCTGTCTCTGTGAATTTGACCTTCATTGCCTTTTAGGTACCACCCTGCGGGCAGCTGCAGGCTTCAGCTGTGGAGGGGTTCCCTCAGTCCTCACCCCTCCCCCTTTTCACTGTGACATGGTTAGTCTCAAGGGTATTTTTTGAGTGCTCAGGGAGACACACAAGAAATTTGAGAGACGAAGATGATAATTCCTGAGCTGTGTCACTAAGAGAAAATAGGAGTTATTTAGTAGCTCAAGCGGAAAGGCTGTGAAGGACCATAGGTGTCAGTTGGTGTGATAAGTGAGGGGAACCTTAGTTTGTACAGATAACAGGAGCAAAGAGTATGGAGGACGGAAAAACAAAGACACACATGGTGTTTTCTTAGGTGCTTGGCATGATTAGAATATGTGGGTAATTAAAGATTAGGAAATTATCTCGGGAGGCCTCAGAGAAAAGTAGAAGGCTATTCAAATGCAGCACAGCTCTGATGACCTGGTTATTATCATCACCATTCTTGTCCTCTGTAAAGCAGTCTCCCATGGCAACCTACGTTGTGGCGATTCAGCTGTTTCTGCATCCACTTATTAACCAACACCCTTTAGCGGGTGTTCCCTCTCTCCATCTCACCACAAGAAAGGGTTTGTCCAGTGCCCAAGCAAGAGAAGCCACCTCTGTCCCTGGTGGGCAGCTGCCTCTGGGTCAGGATGCATCTTGTCTCATTCAGCAAAAGCTGATGATGGGGTCAGGGGGCTGGAGGCTTCTTAGGAGAGACAGTGGCGGGCTCCTTCTTCCCTGTAATAAGTGGAGGGACAGTGGGAAAATGTGAGCGGAGGGACCATATCATGGGCAGCCTTCTCTGTCACTTTAGGAAATATGAATTTGTTCTGTTAGTTACTTAGAGTCGTTGGCTAGTTTTAATCAGGGGAGCAATGTGATCATTTGCAGTGAAGGCAAGTCATATTGGTAACAGTACACAAACTGAATGCTGGGGGATAAGAGACTGCTGGTGGGTGATGAAAGCTTTTGCTGCAGTCATTGAAGCTACAGGATTGAGCTCACCAAAGATAATTAAAGAGGAAGAACGGCCAGAGCCTGTGCCTTACAGGACTTCTACACTTGAGAGAAAAGAGAAAAGTGATAGGAATCTAGCTCTTTATCACAACTATATGTTATACATTGAGATAGCCAAATCATAGTACTAGAACTTAACATGTTACTTAAGAGCTTTATGTGTAGTTACCCTTAAAGCAAATAAGTGAAAAAAAGAATTACCATTTATGGATACTGTGGTAAAAGCTCCTAATGTGTCTTTTGAGATGTGTGTGGAGGTGGTAGTTAAACGGATAAATAACATAAGGGTTTGTTCATTGTATTCAATGCAGTAAATGCGTTGGCTATTATAGTGTTAGATTATTATTATTGTAGTCCTTCATCGGTGACAGTGAATTCTGGTTCCTATTCTTGATGTATTTGGCCATATTTATGGTTCAGGAAAAGAAGAGACCTGCAGAATGGCAAGTGTTCTATTAAATACAGTAGCTGTCAACTATGCTTAAGCCTGTGGGTCACCATTTTCACGCGTGTGTATAGAATGTCATCTCTTTTCATGTTTCCCCAAGAAATTCCAACCACACCAAACATGTCATGACTTCAGTAGCCATTACTGAAGATTTGTTGGGGCCAACCATGGGGGTCATAGCACACAGCCCCCACAGTTTGTTCTCTCACACACACACACACACACACACACACACACACACACACACACACACACACACTGCTTATCCAATACTTTTACTCTTTCTTGTCCTTCCTCTGTTGCTAGATTTAAAACATTTTTCTTCTCTGAACTCAGCTCCTCTCTAGCTTTGCCCCTCCTAAATTCTGCCTGTACCCTGACCCCCCCAACACACAAACACACACATGCACCACTCTCAGATTTTTCAGCCTTTTATTATCCAGGAGAATTTAGCTATCATTTTTTGCTTCCTAAGCATGCCCTTTGGAAGATGCCCATAGTCCCACTCCAAGGGATTTACCCGTGAACTTCCTAGCAAACAAAAGCATGTCTCCCCTACCTACATCTTTGAACCAGCTACAGAGATACCCTTAAACATTTTTATTATGCTGGTAGCATATGAACGTTATGGGGGGAAAAAAAAAGAAGGGAAGGAGAGAAAGACAGAGAGAATAAAGAGAACCAAAAGATCAAACACAAATCTCTGATAATTCCATCTCCCAGGGGAACTCATCATTCATTAACCTTCTGTGGCATATATTCTGGACATTTTTTTCTTTAGTATCATGACATTCAGAGAATAGTATTTTCTCCAATTTGTCCCAAACCAGCCCCATTTGAAGGGAGGTTCTTTGGGGTCCTGTCTCGATCATCACCTTCCCACTTGAATTTCAGAGGCCGCGTATACTCTCCTGTTATATGATGAGCTGCTGGAATGGTCTGATCGGCCCCTCCGGGAGTTCCTGACCTACCCCATGCAGACAGAATGGCAACGCAAGGAGCACCTGCACCTCGCCATCATCCAGAACTTTGACAGAGGCAAGGTAGGTGGCCCCGCCCACCCGTGGCGTCTCCCAAGGTGATTGTCACATTTCCTTTATTTCTGGTTCATTGATGGTCACCTCTTCAAGCAGGGGCCCTCGAATTTCAATGTGCATTAAAGACTCCAAAGAGTTTATTGAAACTAAGATTCCCAGGCCCTACTCCTGGACATTCTGATTAAGTAAGTCTGGCTTGAGGCAAGGGATTCTGCAATTTTAACAAGGACTCCAGGAAATTCCAATGTGTATGAACATGGGACCCCACCTTGAGAAACACTGATCTAGAGGTTTTGACACCCAGGCATTTTATTATCTGAAAAGCCATTATCATACCTCACTCAGCTCCCCAAATTGGCATGTAGTAATCTGCCTCCTTCCGCTTTTTTTTTAAGGTAAAATAAATGAAACTAAATTTGTTTACAGCATTTTATGGCATCCCGTCATATACTGAGAGTTGCCGTGGGGTGTTGAAAACCTCCCTGAGCTAATAAGGCAGTGCAGCACATCACCTCCCTGCCCCCTGCTCCCTCTTCAAGGGTTTGCAGTGCTCTTGAAGAAAAATAATTGTGAATCTGACCCCGGTTGATTTGAACACTTGGATGCTTTGGTGATACGTGTCTTAGATTTACGTATATCTTCCAAAGTGCCAAGGTTAAACAGGAAATTAAAATACAACCAGTGGCTGTCGTTCTCTTATAAGACATAATTGGGTACACCTAAAAATTTGATGCAAGGGAATTGCTTCTTTCCTATCCTCTTCTATTATTTATCAAACTACACTGACATATCGTTCGTTACGTTAATAGCAAAGAAATGCCTCTGTGCCCTCCTGCAGTAAAGTTTCCACCCTTAAGATAAGCTGTTACAAAACCTCTGGCAGCATCTCTTGGCCCATTCTCAGGAGCTTGTGCTGGATCAGGGCTTGGAGACTACGGCCCATGGGTCAAATGGTTCACTGCCTGTTTCTGTTCGGCCCACAATCTAAGAATCACTTTCACATTTTTAATTGGTTGAACGAAATCAAAAGAAGAATGATTTGACATGAGAAAATTACATGAAATTCCCTTTTCATTGTCTATAAAGTTTTATTGGAACCCAGCCAAGCTCATGTGTGTCTATACGGATGTGTTTTCATAATTTAACAGCAGTTGAGTGGTTGTGACAAAGGCTGTATGGTCCACAAAACCTAAAGTATTTACTGTTTGGTGAAGAAATTTGCCGATACCTGAGCTAGATCAAAGGATTTCTGCATTTCTCCTTAGGGTAACCAGCTGGGTTAAACCCTCACAATTTACGAGTGAAATTAGGCCAAACAAGGAATCCACTGTGCCAGTTGTGGATAATTGGGCCTTAGGGTTCCGTGGCAGTTCCCCCTACCCCAGCATTGAGGGCCTGTTTATTCGTCTCCTTGACCATTGTGGAACAGCAGTTATTTCAAGATGATAATTTTGTTTCTTTGTTTTTTACCTATACATTTACTTTTTTAAAAAAAATTTTATTGAAGTAGAGTTGATTTACAATGGTGTGTTAATTTCTTTGGTACAGCAAAGTGACTCAGTTGTACACATATTTTTTTTCATATTCTTTTCCATTGTGGTTTGTCACAGGCTATTGGATATAGTTCCCTGTGCTATACAGTAGGACCTTGTTGTTTATCCAACCCCTATATATACTAGTTTGCATCTGCTAACCCCAACCTCCCACTCCATCCCTCTCCCACCCCCAAAACCCTTGGCAACCACGTCTGTTCTCTGTGTCTGTGAGTCTGTCTTTGTTTCGTAGATATGTTGATCTGTGTTGTATTTTAGATCCCACATACAAATGACATCATATGGTATTTGTCTTTCTCTGTCTGACTTACTTTGCTTTAGTGATAATCTCTAGGTTCATCCATGTTGCTACAAATGGCATTATTTCATTATTTTTGATGGCTGAGTAATATTCCATTGTGTGCGTGCATGTGTGTGTGTGTGTGTGTGTGTGTGTGTGTACACCACATCTTCAAGATGATAATTTTGAAATGATGCCAGGAAATGTTGTTTTTGTGCCATATGTTAATGACTTGTGGTGGGTTATCATTTCCCACTCTAAAGATTTTTGATAGTTAACATGTTAATTACATGCTGTTTTCATGCTTAAAATTGCAGTGGTACCTTAAGGGTAGGTTATAAAGGTTAAGAAGTAAGGCTTGATCATCTGAAAGCAGTCACCTCCTGACCTCTGGGTGGAAGTTAGTAAATGTTGTGAGATCATGAACATTTATGTCATTCACTTGTCCACAGTGTTGGGAGAATGGCATCATCTTGTGCCGGAAGATTGCAGAGCAGTACGAAAGTTATTATGATTATAGAAACCTGAGCAAGATGAGGGTAAGGTACCTGGATGCATCCTAATCGGGTTATGGAATCCTTTTTTGCTTAGCTTTCCAATATGGCGCTATGAAATTAGCTTTGTGATGGTCTTGATATGTCTTGCAGAAAAGCTTTTTAAAGATGCCTTTCCTCTGAAGCATACTCCTCTATTTATACAGAGAAACAACATGTTGATCTGTGTGATTTTTCTGATTAATATACAAAAAGGGAGCCCTTGATCTATTCTAAACACATCTGACATATGAAATATAAAATTTAACCCAAGATAAATATTTTCAGTTTGTTGAGGAAACTCTCCACACTATTAGAAGAGCTTGCCACTTGCACACAAATCTCTGTAACAATGTACCATTCTTAGTCCCATAATCTGCACAGCAAAATAGGAAAAATGACTAGCTGACACGTTTTTAAATATTTGGGGGTTAACTTCTATAGGTGTCAAATCTTTTTCACTTCAGAAATATGTTTTTATTTGCTAAACTGAAACCAAGGTCTTAGTACCCAAGAGCCCAAGGAGTTTAATATTTTGTGTCCCTGAACAAATGTTTGATACCTTCTTTTCTTTCAAATTCGTGCAAGTCCCTCTGGTACTCCAAGTCCTGTTCTTTAAAGTCATGAACACTTGGTGTCATCTTGTAACACTTAAGCTCTTCAGGGTTTCTAAAACAGGATCATCAGCTTTTATACATACATTTTAAGAAAAGATGATGGTGTTGCCTTTTAACTCTGAGGTAGCAATTTAAGAGATGATCTCATAAACCTTTAACAGCTCAAAATCCCTTACACCACAAGTGACTTTTTCAGCTGGCAGGAGCTGGCCCTGTACTTTGGGCGTAGTATTTCATGTCAGCAGTTCATCGATATTTCTCCTAACATCAAAACCAAGGAGGAAAAGCCTTGTTTCAACTTCAGTCCATCATGCTGGCGCTGGCAGGCACTGCAGTTTTATATAAAAATGTTGTTGTGCTTCTCTGGGCATCCTTTCCCCGGAACAGAATCGAGGTTACAGTGTTTGCCCATTAGAGCCCTTGGGTGCCATAGTCACTAAGATTTTTATAAACCCAAAGCATTGCACTTCACGCCAACTGCTCTTTTGGGTGCTGTTACTGGGGGCGGGGGAAGGGGGAATGTTTGCAAGTGAAATATTAGTCTTTCTGTGGAAACCCTGGGGATAATAATACCATGAATGGGAAACCATAAGCTTTATGTACTTCGTAGTTCCAACCTTGTCAAAGACACACTTAAGAGCTTTCAGCCCAGACAGCACTTTGCACTATGGGCCCCCTTTGGTTTGGTTTATTGGTTTATCCCTGTCCAACCTGTACAAGGTTGCACCTTCCAAATGTCCCAAATTTCCATGGCCCAGGAAAACCGAGTCCACAGGTGAGTACGAGAATTCTCCAGAATTTGCCTCGAACAGTTCATGTTAATTTTTATCTTATTGTGAAGAAAATATTTCCTCGATAGACCAGGTGCATAGAAATCATCCTCTCTAGTGAGAACACGTAATAATATACTCGATCCTTTAAAGCAGGGGTCAGGAAACTGCAGCCTGTGTGCCTCGCAGAATTGAGTAGTTGTGACAGGGACCATGTGGCCTGCAAAGCCTAAAATATTTTATTTTATCTGGTCATTTACAGAGTAAGTTTGCTGATCCCTGCCTTAAAGCACAGAAAGGGGGTCAAACCTTCTTTTCTGCAAACTGAACTAAAATGATGTTCTCCTTTTTATAGAAGAAATATCCTCTTCTATAAGGTGGTAGAGCTAAAAGATGAGATAAAGTGATTAAAGTTTCCCCTGTTCTTTGCTAGATGATGGAAGCCTCTTTGTATGACAAAATTATGGACCAGCAACGTCTTGAACCAGAGTTCTTCAGAGTTGGATTTTATGGGAAAAAATTTCCATTTTTCTTAAGAGTAAGTAATATACTATTTAATTTGCTTTTATACTTCCAATATAGATATCCCAATCAAGCAAACTAAGATCTGAATGACATTTTATCCTTTTAAGACAGGGTAAAATAACGTCATGAGATTTTCTTTTAACTTTGGAGTTTGCAAACACACTCATTTAGAATGACTTGTTTTGAGTAATTTCCCAAGATTTCAAACAATCATTTGATTTTTCTTCTTAAGTTTCTAAGCTTACTATATCTTATGAGCAGTCTCTGGCAATTACAGTTGCTTCCCCTGTGTGATAGAGAGTCTCTCTTCAGAATGCGGTTTCTGTAGAGTTAACATTCGAGAGAAATGGCCGGAGTTGCAGAAAACATAGCGGTTTCACATTATGTGCAAACTCTTCCTCCAGAATCATGTGAAGAGCATTGTTTGGCCTAGTCGATTCTGTGAAAAGCTAAATGGCACTCAGCAAAGAGATGCAATTTATTGCTAGTAGAAACTATTTCTACAAAGGAAAATTTTCCAGACTTTCTAAGGTACCTACTGGATAGTAAAATACTTGATTCCATTCTCACCGTTGTTCACACTGTACCGAGTAGTCTCTTATGTGCTTGAATACTTATATAACATTTCGATAAGTAACATCCCACTTACACTTGCTTACCTAAAAGCTTTGGTTGGGAGAGGAAATTCACCTCCCCAAGCAACTAAGGAGAAGTGTCTAGGATAATTTTGTAACATTGAGTGAATTCATTACAAACTTTAAATCTCAATATACAAATATTTTGGTATTTGTGTTGCCCTAAATACCTTGCTTTAACTGTCAGTACCTATGGATAGATACAGGATGGGGGTACTTGAAGGCGAACAGAGAGGAGAAAGATTTGACTTCATTGTTTCTTTAATAATCATTAACTTAACCTGCCTTTCAGAATAAAGGTTTTATATATATAAAACCTTTATTCATATATATATATAAAATACCCAAACACCATAGGCAAAGATTGATTTAGTATTACATAGAACAAATGCTCAAATAACAAATCAATCGTCTTTAACTGATTGAAATGACCGTGTATTTGGGTGCCACGCAGACATAAGTAAAATCTCTTTGTTGGATTAAAGAGGAGCCACATGACGTACCTGGTCACATTGTTGGCTCTGCAGATGGACCTGCCTGAAGACAAAGGAAAACTTGATTCCAAATAAACAATCGTGGCAAACTCAGAACACATGCTGAATTTGAAAGACTACTGGGTCCAAGTTCTGAGGGGAAAGAAGGACATTCTAGAGCTGTGAGCAGCACAGAGGGCCGAGACCCCACAGGAGGGTCCAGACATGACTCTGCTGCTGCAGATACCCTTCCTCTCTTGGCTCAAAATCATGCAAAGATGATGTTTTCTTATCGTACTCAGGGCTACCTGATCCATTATGCACAGTAGATACAGTGTTTAGAGACCATATGATTCTTAGATGGCCCATAAAACTGTTTTAATTTCTTTTAAAAATCAGAAGAAAAAAGTGAACTTTTTTTTTTTTTTTGATGTGGACCATTTTTAAAGTCTTTATTGAATTTATTAAAATATTGCTTCTTTTTTTTTTTTAATGTTTTGGCTTTTTGGCCACGAGGCATGTGGGATCTCAGCTCCCTGACCAGGGATGGAGCCCACACCCCCTGCATTGGAAGGTGAAGTCCTAACCACTGGACTGCCAGGAAAGGCCCAGAAAAAAGTGAACTTTTAGGTTAAAGAAAATGTTATAGCATATATTATAATGTATATTATACATTAGATTATTATTCATCTATTTGTCTTTATACCAAATGAGTCATACAATATGATTTTTAATATTTTTTATAGAGAAAGCAGCCCACAAAAGTGTTGTAGCCCTGATCAAATTCTGAATTCAGCTAGCAAGTGTATTATGAAGTATCCTAGATGTCTATCTAGTATGTGCAATTAGTGTTAATTAAAAGTGTAAAGTTTTTAAAAATCAGAAGCAGTTTAGGAGCCATAATTTTAAAGGGAATTTAGCAAATTAGAGGACTGCATCGGCTAATAAAATGAATTTTGTTAAAAAGTCAATTGGAATAAATCAATCTCTATATCACTGTTCTTTTGAAAACAGCTTTTCTAGAAATAAATGGCATTTCCTTCGAAATGAAAGAGAAGGGTAACCCTCTATTGGTTTCTAAAGAGCACTGTACCCTTTGGAATGATGAGGCTAGACCTTTTTTTAGGAAATCAGATTCTAGTCTGTTCTTTGATTTAAAAACAAATATCAACATTAAAACTTTCCTTTCATTGTTTGATCAATTTCCAGAAAATATTTAAAGCTCAAATAAATTAATATATTTATATGATTGTATGATCAAAGTAGGTTTTTTTTTACCCTCATGGAAAATGGGTTCTTTATTGACAATGTTTTATATGCATAGAATATGTTTGAATAATGATTTGTCTAAGGAGAATGACTGAGGTCAAGGATGGGAAAAAGATTTACTTTTTATTATATGCCCTGTACTATTTGGGAATTCTTTATACCACAGGTATGTATTTCCTTTAAAAAAAAAAAAAAAGACGATTAAAAAAAAGTAAGTATTAATAAATACGACCCAGCAATTCCACTCCTAGGTATATATAATCAAGAGAATTGAAAACATAGAGCCACACAAAGACATGTACATGAGTATTCATAGCAGCATTATTCATAATTGCCAAAACAAGGAAACTGTCCAAATGTCCATCCACTGATGAATGGATAAACAAAATATGGTACAGCTATACAATGGAATATTCAGCAGTAAGAAAGGAATGAGGTAATGATATATGCTACAAAATGGTTGAACCTTGAGAATAT
The DNA here is from genome assembly GCF_009873245.2 of Balaenoptera musculus. Classification (NCBI taxonomy): domain Eukaryota; kingdom Metazoa; phylum Chordata; class Mammalia; order Artiodactyla; family Balaenopteridae; genus Balaenoptera; species Balaenoptera musculus. The sequence goes on from NC_045793.1 coordinate 38,469,972, forward strand.
TATAAGTGAAAGAAGCCAGTCACAAAAGGCCACATGTTATATAATTCCATTTATATGAAATGTCCAGAATAGGCAAATCTATGGAAACAGAAAATAGATTAGTGGTTGCCAAGGACTGAGGGGAGGGGAACTAGGGAGTGACTGCTAATGGGCATGAGTTCCTTTTTGAGGTAATGGAAATAATCTGAAATTAGATAGTGCTGATAGTTGCACAACTCTGTGAATATACTAAAAGCAACTGAATTGCATACTTCAAAAGGGTGAATTTTATGGTATATGAACTACATCTCAGTAAAGCTGTGGTTTAAAAAAAAAAAAATTGATGGAGGAAATGCTTAATTCCTCTTTATTTCTCAGAAACTCAAATATCAGACCCAAAATTTATGTTTATTCCAAAATGATTTCTTAATACCATTGAATGACTTTACGCTTAGAGGAACTCCCCTGATTTTACAAACTGTTGTGATGTATAAGCATTTTTTTAGAACTGTTTCAGTTTTTCAAGTATTCAGATATTTATTTGGGGACTTCTGTAAGATGCAGGAAGGTATGTATTGCCTTATTTTATCAAACAAACTTATTATCTTTTTTAAAGAAGTTTATTTTATATTGGAGTATAGTTGATTTACAATGTTGTATTAGTTTCAGGTGTACAGCAAAGTGATTCAGTTATACATATACATATATCTATTCTTTTTCAGATTCTTTTCCCATATAGGTTATTAAAGAGTATTGAGTAGAGTTCCCTGTGCTATACAGTAGGTCCTTGTTGATTATCTTTTGAGTAGAAAAAAAGCAAATAATACAGCATCAGAAGGTATGACTTCTATTGAGAAAGTTTTAAATATAGGATTGTTTGGGGGGTCTTAATTTCTAGGGAGTCTGTCTTAGCTTGTGTTTTTCAAAGGATCATGATTCATTGAGAGGCTTGTGGGGAATTGTGGCAGGTTCTCAGCACCCAATCCTGCTGTCGTTTCCTCTGTGTGCCTGCAGCTGCTTTTTCTCAGCTGCAACCCCGAGCCCTCTGCCCACGGGTGGTTTCTAACTTCCTCACTTTGGCCCAGAGTTCTTCCTCGGGGCATTTGACGCAATCACAGAAACCTCACAGAGCTGAGAAACACTGAGACCCTTGGGCCTTAACTCCCCAGACCACAAATCACTGTATTTCTTAAAGATCTGCAAGGCACGTTATCCCACAATCTTTCTTGGTCTCAGTAGCTCCTAGGAGTTTTTCCTGGACGTAGCAGGCCATGTTCAGAACAGAGAGAGCTCAGGCCTTGGACTCAGACCTGAGCTTAAATCTCATACAAAGTATGTAACAATCTTGATCCTCAGTTCCCAGTTATAAAATGGGGGGGCGGAGGTAACAACCTCTCAAGTTTATTTGGGTTAAATAAGGTATGTGCAGAGAGCCTAGTCAATGACTGTGCTCAACAATTATAATTTCATTATCATTAAACTGTCAGAAAGAGTTCCTCCTTATCGATAATGGAATCATGAAGGCACTTGTTAGAAACGTGCCCATCTTTCCAGCTCTGTGGCCTCCATCAAGGATGACCTTCACCATTCTTTCCTCAGTGAGAGAGAGTCCTAACCACAGAATGTTTATACATATTGTAAGAACAAAACCAAAAACAGACAAAAATTTAGCAAGACCTTAAAAGTCCCAAATCTTAGCTTCAGCCAGTTAACAGAATTCCTGGCTACAGAAGGCTGAGCTGAGCTGGGGATGGCAGGGAAGCTTCCCGTGCCAGCCCAGTTGAGAGCTGGAATGCAGACAGGCCTAGTCTTCCTTTATATGGAAGGATCTCGGAATGAACGTGTTAAGGCTGATCTCAGTGACCTTTATAGAAAGAATGCAGTAAAATGTATTTTTAGAGATTGCACTTCCTTTGCTTTCTTCCAAATTGAGAATTTATCCACTTAACTTTGATATCCAGTTTATGAAAATAATCTGTAACACATGCGTTCACTAACATTTGGAGGGATCGGGATTGCTTTGTTTTGTGCTTCAGTGCTCTGAGAATCAGACGCCCCTTTTGCACCTCATGCAGGTGAACCCAGAAGAGTGAGGCATGCTACTGGAACTTATCAAAAGCAATAGAGAGTTACGCTCATGACCTTTGCTCTGCATTTTTAATATTTGGGTAAATTCTTTAGACTGTTCCAGTGTATTTTTTTGGTTATAGTCTATTGATGTTGGGCCTATGCTTAGTTGCCGCCAGTGTCATTTATTTTGGCTTCTCTCTGTAATTAAAGCACCCAATTATATGGTCCTAATTTGTTTTTTCTGATTTCACCTCCAGAATAAAGAGTTTGTGTGTCGAGGACATGACTACGAAAGGCTGGAGGCCTTCCAGCAGAGAATGCTGAACGAGTTCCCCCACGCCATCGCCATGCAGCACGCCAACCAGCCCGACGAGACCATCTTCCAGGCGGAAGCTCAGTGTATCCACACCTAGAAGGGCTGGATTCCAGTTAGATCGCACTGGCCTTTAGCTGCAGAGCATTTTCATGCAGGTGGTTCAACTACTGATCCCTTTTCAGTAGCTCTGTTCTTACTCTCCCTCTTTCTCATTGTCTTAATTTTAGGTTAGCTCCTTCCAGACAGAATTATGATAGTTATTCTCATGATTTAGTTGAAAAGAAATCCCTTAAGGATTCTGTTAAACAGTTTTCCTCCTTTTAGTTACAACTTTTCTGTATCTCAGCCCTGCTTTTAAAGCTCCTTTTTAGGGATTTCCCTTAGAATAATTTTCCTCTGGCATCCCCTGTAGAAACTACTTGAATTCAGTTCAAGGAAATGATAGCACTATGTTTATTGGGACATATCATTACCCCCTTTTCCCTTGCTATTTTTATTCTGTATGGAAGGGGAGAGAGTTACCCCCCGTGTCTTCCAAGGACTCTTACCATGGCATCCTGGACAGCACTTCATCATTTAATAATTGCCGTATAATTACACACTCCCATTGTGTAAACATGAACAAGGCAACTGAAATTACCCAGGCATTAGAGGCAAAGGGAATTCACCCCAGCACTCTTTTCTGAATTCTTCTGTCTTTTTCTGAAACTGATGATCTTAAAGAAGACCAGAAACTCCCCCTGAAAATTACAGATGCCATTTCAAAGTAGAAACTTAAATGCACCAGAAGCAATGTAAGGAAAAAATTTTGCTATCCTTCTTTGAATGAGAAGAGAAGAAGGTAAACATACAAATAAATATGATAGCCTTTAAAGTAGTTTTTAAAAGTATCAACTACAACTAAACACTCTGCTTATCAATACAAGATTTGAGAGAGTGGATACCACAAATGTGGGAAGGCTGGAGACAGGAGCATATGAGTTACTATCAGTACTGGTTACTATCTTTGGTTGCATGGGTATTTGTACATTGTTTTACAAACAAACAAATTTTAAAAAGACCACATGTGCACTAAAGATGAGTGTCTCATGACCAAGGATTAAAATTAAAACAATCCTGAGTATGTGAGATCCAAGCCATTCCTACCCACCCCCAACCAAAAAGAAAAAAAATCAATGATAAATAAATTCACAGGACATAGAAATTTCAAACTGATACTTTGTCAGAATGACCTATGTAAAACTACTTTAAGGCTTGTAGTTTGAGAGGTGATTTGCTATGAACCGAGTTCTTGGTACCTTCTTGGCAGTTTTGACTTGGCTCCAAATAGAAACACCAGATTGTTTCCCATCCTCTTCTCTCTGCCACAGCTCAGCTCGAGCCAGACTTCCACGGAGTTTGCCAAGTCAGGTCCCCTCCTTGACTCTTGAATCCTAGATTTGCAGATATACGCTGTGACTCCCATCCCGGAGAGCCAGGAGGTCCTGCAGAGAGAGGGTGTCCCGGACAACATCAAAAGTTTCTATAAAGTGAATCACATCTGGAAATTCCGCTACGACAGACCATTTCACAAAGGCACTAAAGATAAAGAGAATGAATTCAAGGTACTAGGCCGTTCTTATGACACGCGGTTTCCTCAGATAGACTGTGAACTCCTGGGGGCAAAATGCTTGATAAATATTTACTCAGAATAGAGTCAAGTGATAAAGCTAGAAGGGACCAGAAATCATGTGGTCTAGTTGTTCTCAAACTCTACCATGTAACAGGGTGACATGGGGTGCTTTCTAATCAAGCAGATTTCTTAGCCCAGGAATTCTGACTCATTGGGTCATAGAGGAAGCCCTGAAGTTTATGACAATTTTAATGGCAGTGGTCCTCGGTCCAGTTTTTGAGCTCTCATGGTTCATCTCAGTCCTCTCATTCATTCATGTTTAACCAACTGTGGGAACCTCAGGATATTTATTCTCAGTTACAAGAGACTGCCGTGAGTAAAGGATACTGAAGGGACAGGGGATTCTGAGACAGAACCACTGGGGAGCCTGCTGGTGCAGTGGGAGAGTTCTGTGCTGTCTTTTGCTGCATTTTCTTATCAGAATGGTGTGTAACTAGGACTTCTGAGAGGACCCAGAATAAAAACAAACCATAGACTGTTTGCATGGGTTGAGTTCTCCATCCTCAGTAGTTCCGATATGCCTTGCTAATTCTCTCTCAGCCGGAAGGGGCAAGGTTTCTCACAGCCACCCTGGGGGAAAGGGGCAAGATTGTTCCACCGATAAATTATAATCTGCTCTTTCCTTGATAACAGTGACAAAGTGAGACCATACAGATCCCCAGTTAGTCAGTATTTCCCCCTAAACAGAGAATGTAAAATGAATGTAGGATTGTGGGTGACTTGGCTTAGCTTCTTTCATCACAGCGTCTCTACTTAAGCTGGGAAATGTTCTCCTATCAGCTATGATTGTCTGATGTGAACTTGCCTTGTCACCGCTGCCTAAGTGTAAGTCCCCAGTTCTCCCAGCAGTAACTTCAGGAGTTACTCACAGCCAAGTGATCAGAGGGAAAGCTCGATAGTTTTGCAGTGTTATGATGAGACTGAGCAAAGCATAGTCCTTTGGGCAAGGAGGTTGACGGGTTAAATATCAAGGCCAGGAAACCACTGGAAAATAGCACTAGGATGTTATTGAAAAGCTCCATGACCATTTTCTATTCCTTTTGGATACCTTAATTTTTCTTTTGGCCTTCCAAAACCAATTAAAGATCATTAATGTATAATATAGTTTTCATTGCAAGTTTCCAGTAGATAAAAAGTCCAAGATCCACCAGAGTTGGACAGATGACTTGTTCAGAGTGGCGTTCTAATTACCCCAGACCCTGCACTAGAACCCGCACCTTCTGATGCCGTCTCCATTGCTTCTTCCACTGCACCACATTCCCTCTTGGCCATCACGTTAAATATTTATCAGTGTTGTAGCAACCCTCCTAAAATAAATAAATAAATCTGGCTCCTTCCTCCTGTGCTCACAGCCCTCAGCATCGGGCTCCAAACTGCCCTTGCAGAAGCTTCACCTCCACCGCAGCCCACTCACCCACCCTCGCCGTCAGCTCCTGCAGCACCCAGCTTCTCCCTCCATCTCCTGCCATGCCCTTTCACAAGCCGCTCGCGTCTCTGCGCCTGCTGCTTCCTGCTGCCTGCGCCGTCTCCCCCGCTCTCTGCCTGGCAAACTCCTACTCACTCTTCAAAATTCCGCTCACATGTCACCTCCTCTGAGAAGCGCTGTCCTCCTCCCACAGGATGCTGGGCACGCCTGCTTTCTCCTCTGTTTTCCCCCAGCACCTGGAGCATTCCTTTCTCTTCTCCCTGAACCCTTCTTGATCTGCTTAACCCCCTGTCACCAGCAGAGCACGTGGGGGCCCCTGTCACCAGGCCTCTGCCCTATTCATTGCAGTAGGTCTTGGCTGGCACAAAGAAATCCTTCCATTTGTTTTTTTTTTTTTTTAAATTTAATTTATTTATTTATTATTTATGGCTGTGTTGGGTCTTCGTTTCTGTGCGAGGGCTTCCTCTAGTTGCGGCAAGCGGGGGCCACTCTTCATCGCGGTGCGCGGGCCTCTCACTATCGCGGCCTCTCTTGTTGCGGAGCACAGGCTCCAGACGCGCAGGCTCAGTAGTTGTGGCTCACGGGCCTAGTTGCTCCGTGGCATGTGGGATCTTCCCAAACCAGGGCTCGAACCCGTGTCCCCTGCATTGGCAGGCAGATTCTCAACCACTGCGCCACCAGGGAAGTCCCCCCTTCCATTTGTTTTTGTTGTTGAAGAAATGGCACTGTTTCAGGAATTTCGTCAAGTTTATTATCCACGCAGGAGTACGCTTTGTTTAAGTAAGAAACACGAGGCAGAGACGCAGAAGCCTCCAGAAGCCTGGTTGACAAAAGAGAAAGTCGTCGTCAACAGCAGCTCTTACCAAAGGCAGTCATGGTTTCACGTGTCACGGTGGTGCTCATCCTGGCCAGGGGAGCCCTGGCTCTTAAATACAGATCCTCCTGGATCGCAGCAGTGAATGTTGGCACGAGAAAACGTGGCACAGTGCCTGCAGCAATGGAGAAGTCGGAAGTTCTAGTGCAGGGGTCCTAGGGGCAGCTCTACAGGTGACGGGAATGTAGCTTTGAGCAGGTCACATGCCTCTTGGAGACTTAGTGTTGTCATCTTTAAAACAGAAAGATCAGGCTATGTGATTCCTAAAGTCCTTTCCTCCTTGAGGATTCTGTTGTTCTAATCCCGGGTCGAATAGCTGATACTACTACTTACCTCTTCCAAATAAAAATGGCTAGACCCCTTGCAGAGTGGAGAGAGTTTAAATTAGAAACTTAGAGGAAATAGTAAAGAAGATAATGTGATGACCTGTTTTTATATTTTTAAGCTTGCTGTCTGGAGTAGATGATTTATTCTACACAGAAAAAAGTTTCAGATGATATACAATGAAATTTACATAAGCTTCAGTGTGTCTTACTGTGATAGCTTCCTGAGTGCAAAGGGGTTGCCAAAGTGCTGGAATGAATACTAAAGAAAAGCTGACAAAAACCGAAAACTTGATAAAACTGAACGGCAAACATTAGTCATAGCTCAGTAACTAGAAAGAAAGGTAACTTAGGGACTTAATTTGTTTTGTATTTCGTAGAGTCTCTGGGTGGAGAGAACATCATTATACTTGGTGCAGAGTTTACCCGGAATTTCCCGCTGGTTTGAAGTGGAGAAGCGTGAAGTGGTAAGTGTCAGAGCTTATTCTCAAGAACTTTCTCATCACAGTTGCTCACCTGGTGTCAGGCTGTATATTCATTGCTTCTGCTTTGGACTCGAAGTGCCTGGAAACACTCATAGTAAGTTAGTGAATGTTTGTGATATTTATTGACCGCTGTGACCAAAGCTGGAAGGGGAACATTACCATTGACCTAGCCCAGCCAGCCAGAGGGATTCCTCAAAAATAGCTATGACTGCAGCATGTCAACACCTCGGGCCCTTGAGTTAGAAGAACTGGAATTCCAGATCTCCTAACTACTCTAGCTATGTGACATTCACTGCTTACCTTCAGTGCCAGGCCACTGGAAGAAAGTTATCCACATTAACTTATTTAATCACCGTACCAAAGCTATGAGGTATGTATTCTTTTTTGTTTGTTTTGTTATACACATTCATTTATTTTACTTTCAGATTCCACATATAAGTGGTAACAGAGTATTTGTCTTTCTCTGTCTGACTTATTTCACTAAGTATAATACCCTCTAGGGCCATCCACATTGTTGCAAATGGCAGAATTTCATTCTTTTCTGTGGCTCAGTAATATTCCATTGTGTGTGTGTGTGTGTGTGTGTGTGTGTGTATCTCAAATCTTCTCTATGCATTCATCTGTGGCTGGACACTCGGATTGCTTGTATATCTTGGCTATTGTACACAATGCTGCTGTGAATATTGAGGTGCATTATCTTTTTGAATTAGTATTTTCATTTTCTTTGGCTATATAGCTAGGAGTGGCATTGCTGGATCATATGGTGGTTCTGCTTTTAGTCTTTTGAGGAACCTCCATACTATTTTCCAAGGTGATTGAACCAATTTACATTCCCACCAGCAGTGGACTAGGGTTCTCATTTCTCCATATCTGAGGTGTGTATTCTTATCCTCATTTTCACACGTTTTGACAAGAGGTTAAAAGCCTTTGCCAGAGGTTCCATAGCAAGATACTGAAAAAGGATAAACTCGAACCCAGATTTTTCTGACTCCAAAGCCAGTTATGTTTATCACTCCTAGCCTTATAGGCAACACGAAGCCAGTGTCAAGCCCCAGCACAGTATCTGACACACAGTAAGTCCGCGCTGTCACAGTTCACAGTAGAAGGCATGCTGCTGTGTTAGTCTCCCTGGGCACCAGTGGAGAAATCAGTGGGTGTCATTATAGAACCTGGAAACCACAGCACCCAAGAAGCCTTCGGGTTGTAAAGCACGCCTCCCAGCTCCAGTCCCCAGTTGTGGAAACAGAGAGAGCGGTTGCCTAAGGCAGCCACATCCGGAGTGAGACCCCGCCCTGTGCCTGGGCTGCTCTTCAAGCTGCCAGCACCTTGCTGTCAACCACAGCCCTGCAATCTCAAGCATCCCTTCTCCCACCCTTGGTATATCCATTGTGTCTGGGACCAGCCACTGTCCTCTGGCTGATAGAAAATGTGCCAATTGTGAAAATATCATTTAACCCCTTCCTTTTTTTAAGTAACAAGCCCACTCTGTCCATGAATAAGAAAGAGCAGTTCTTGCCCAAATTGTCTTCCAAGAATGGCTTATCCTACCTGAAGTCTCGCTAAGCATTGAAACCACCCTCAGCTTATCCTGTTCAATCACGCTAAGGATTTAATGGCATTTTCATTTTGCTGGGCAGAAAAAAATTCGTACAGCTCCCTTAACAAATTGAACTCAATCCACCAGATTACATCAGTGTGGTTGTGTTCTTGTCAGGTCTGAGTCAAGGGTCCACAAAGCTGGTTACTTACATGGTGGACCCTGCGGCCTTCGTGGAAGAGGAGACGCTGCTGAATTCAGTGCTCAGAAAGTCTTATTGTTATGCTTCCTGCTGAATGGCATGGGCCCAACCCACAGAAATGTTCTTAGTCATCCATGCTGCATTAATGATTCAGAGAGCTTTGTCAGCTACTTACTACCCAGAGCATTGAATTCTGTGACACTCACCAATGTTCCTAACCTTGGAAATATTATATACACACACACATACACCCCTCTAATAAAAAGCAGCATGCTGATAATGATTAAAGGAGCATTACTAAACACAACCTTTCAAACATCAGCTGCCTACTTTATTAGAATACGCAATCTTATATTCTGTCAAACAGAACAAACCCAACTGGGCTGTTTTGTTCCCTGAACACAGCCCACTTCTGACAACCTCATGTCTTTCTCTTATTCCCACTGCCTGGCATATCCCCACCTTCCATTAAAGCTGGTTTACTGCTTTAATTCCTAGTGTGGAAGGTCCTGAAGATCTGGGCACAGAGTAGGTACTCAATACATATATGCCACACTGAATTGAAATTCCTTATGTGCCATGCCAGAATCTAAAAGATTCTGAATACCAAAAGATGTTTCCACATCTTGAGGATTACATAATATACTATATGCACCCTATGTTACCTTTCTAAAATCAGAAATATTCTGAGTTCTGAAAACATGTTGCAGCAAAGATTTCAGATGAGACTGTGGGCCTTTATTCTCTAAATCGTAACCCCAGAACATACTGTTGAACATATTCTCCCATTCTTTCAAAGATGATAATGCCTTTGAACAATTGTTTACTCAGTAATTGTTTTTATTGTTTTCAAAACAAACAGGGTATTTATTTTTTTGATTAAAAAGTAAGCTTATTTAAAAATTTTTAAACAAGATGAAAAAGCTATAAAATAGAATGTGCAAATAATGATTTTTTAAACTCTAAAGATAATGACAGTATCATCACATTTCACATTATATCCATCAGAAAATCGTGTGGCTCTATATACTTTCAAAATTACCCAGAATCCGACCACCCCTCACCTCTCTACTGATAGTGCCATCTAGTGCCTGATTTCTGCAGTAGTCTAAGAGGTCACCTTGTGCCCTTCTGCCCTCCCCCTGCTGCAGTCACTTCTGTACACAGCCCCAGTGTCCTTTTTAAACTAAAGTTATATCAAATAAAAATAGAGAAAATATATAATGAACCTGGTTTACCCATCATTTTATTTCACCAGCTATCAAAAAGGCCAATTTTGTTTCATCTACACTTCCTTCCATTCACTTTCACACTGGCTTATTTTGAAGTAAATCTCAGACATCATTTCAGCTATGTAAGAATATTTTAGTCTGTATATTAACCAAAAACATAACCATAATACCATTATTCCATCTAAAAATTTTAACAATAATTCCATGATCATAAAATATCCAGTTTATTCACAGTTCTCCAAGTCTTTATTTTACAGGTTTTTGTTTGTTTTTGTCATCTGTTGTTTGAATCTGGTCCCAAATAAGGGCCACACATTGAACTTGGTTGAAATACCTCCTAGATCCCATTTGATCTGTAGGTTCCCCCCGTATTAATTTTTTTTCCTTGCAGTTTTTTTGTTAAAGAATCCAGGTTGTTTATCCTGAAGTGTTTCCTTAAGTATGGATTTTGCAGACTGTGAATCAGTGGGATCATTTAACGTGTTTCTTTGTTCCTATTTTTTTTTTTTCGTAAATTAGCAGTTAGATCTAGAAGCTTGATAAGATGTTGTTTCGTTTTCATTTTTTATTTTTTCATTTCTTGCAAGACTACTTCGGGGGTGGCGTTATATGCTCTGGTTGGCAGCCAGTGATGCTCATTGCCCCCATCCAGTCATCTCTTAAGGGTTACAAAATGGTGATATTTCATCGTTCTTTCGTTGTTTGTTGATTGGAACACTTGTGTAAAGAGAAACATGCCCTCATCACCGATTGGATTACCCTAAGGTATAGGAAAGGAAGGCTAATGCTCTATTCTTTCCTTTTATTTACCAGTTTTCATGGTTTCTTTTTTTCTTCCCCCCACACCACGCAGCTTGTGGGATCTTAGTTCCCCGACCAGGGATTGAACCCTGGTTCCTCATACAGAGGGCACCCTCAGCAGTGAAAGTGCGGAATCCTAACCACTGGACCACCATGGAATTCCCCTACCAGTTTTCAAAATAATAATTTGGTTCCCTAACACCCTATAAAAGTGACCAAAGAGGGTTTTGTTTGGTTAGTTTGGGTTTTAGTATCAGTAGTAACCCATGGATTTAAACGTGTTTGTTTTGTTTCAATCCATTGCAATTATGACTCTTATTATTTTTCAAATTGTTCCATTTTGCCCATTGGGAGCCTCTTCAAATTGGTTCCTCAGTCTTTTTGACAGTATCCAAGTTGTCTTTGTTACTGAGCTAACACACAGGACCGGATTGTCAGATCAAGCATAGGAATCAGCATCAAGCTTTACTAATAACTTTCAGGCAATCAGGAGGCTCAGATGAACCAGAGAGACATCTGAGACCTCAAGTCTTGTCCTCCACATCCTTCTTCTCCACATCAGTAATAATCCTGATTAAGAGACAGAGTGTCTAAGTGAAGTTCACGGAGTTCCTCATACAAAGGGCACGTTTCAATTATGAAATTTAAATTGTGAAATATTCCATTTTATACTCCAGAGAGTTGTCAAACTTCTCTGGGACATTCTCTAGCGACGTGTGCCTTATGGACTCTGGGTTTATTTACTGTAAGCAATCCTTTAGCTGGGGACTTCCCGCTAAGGGCATTCCATAGATACCATCTCTTCCTCCTAGCAGTTAGTCTTAGTCTTTTTATTTGAAGGTTCAATTGACAGGGAGATAAGACCAGGTCACCTGCTTTCTTTTCTGTTCCCCGAGGACATCCCTCCAGTAAAGAGAGTAAATGGACCACAGGCCGGCTGCTCTAATGCCTTCCTCCAGCTGCCTTCCTTGCTTACTGATATGGCTGGGTAGTCCAGGCTCACTTGTACAATCCTGCCCCAGACCCAAAAGCAACCATTTCTCCAATGACTCCTGTTTCTTTTTAGTGGTAAATGGGAATTAAGGATCACAAACTGGGAATAAAGGAAAATAATTCCTTGATGAACATTTTTACACATTATTCTTTGCACACTTCTTTAATCATCTCCTTAGAATAATTTCCCTAGAAGTGAATTGAGCTATCAAAGGGTCCACAGTATAACCTTTGATTCGTTGATCAGCAATGGCATGTATCAATTTATGCCCTGTCTGGAGTATACAGCTGTTCTTGGGAACAACCATTTTCCCAGCATTCTCTTCAGCACTGGCTGTTGAATATTATTTTAAAATTTCCAAATAATAGATCAAAAATGATCACAGTAGGGTTGATTTTTTTTTGGCATTTGTTGAGTGCTAGTGGAGATGATATGTTTTCATATATTTATTGAGTCTTTTTTTGCGAATGCACTGATTATATTCTTTGTGTAGTTTTCTTCAGTATTTGAGATATATTAATAATTCAGCTGAAATATATGTTGGAAATATTTTCCCAAGTTATTATTTGTCTTTTGTCTGTGTTTATTGTATTTTGTTTATTTTTTAAATTCCTTCGTATTAATAACATTTGAATCTATAATGTTGAGCATGAATTTTTTTAGTTGTGGTCAAAAATACACAAAAGTCACCATCATAACCACTTTTAACTGTATAGTACAGTGGTATTAACTATAGCACGCTGTTGTGCACCATCCATTGAACAACAATTTCCCTTTCCCCCTCCCCCCAGCACCTGGCAACCACTGTTCTACTTTCTGTTTCTAAGATGTTTTGTTCACTTTTTAACTTTCAGTTCATCAGAGCTCTCAGACTTCTTCCTTATGATGTAGCTTTTGTGATCATAAAACAAAAGTTTAATGTCCTAAATAATTGGAAAATAAAATCCTGTTTACCACCACTCAGGTAAAGAAACAGAACATTGCCAGTAGCACCCTATAGGCCTCCCGTGTATCCTTTCCCAATTACTACTGCCTCCCTTATCATAACTTTTCTGGTATCCATTCCCTTGCTTCGTTTATTACCTGTATATGCCTCTTTAAACAAGTCAGTTTAGTTTTGCCTGGTTTTGAACAGGCATACCTTGGAGACGGTGCGGGTTCAGTTCTAGACCCCCGCAATAAAGCAAGTCACACAGATTTGTTGGTGTCCCAGTGCATATAAAAGTGATGTTTATACTATACTGCAGTGTACTGTGTGTAATAGCATTATGTCTAAAAAAAAATGTACATACCTTAGTTTAAAAATATTGCTAAAAAAATGCCAAAGCAATTGCAATAGCAAGATCAAAGACCACTGATCACAGATCACCATAACAAATATAATAATGAAAAAGTTTGAAATATTGTGAGAATTATCAAAATGTGACACAGAGACATGAAGTGAGCAAATGCTGTTGAAAAAAACGAGGCCAGTAGTCTTATTCAACAGAGGGTTCTGTGAACCCTCAATTTGTAAAACAACACAGTATCTGTGAAGCACAATAAAGCAAAGTACAATAAAATGAGGTATGCCTGTATAACAGTGTCATACTGTATATATTCTATTGTAACTTGCATCTGTTGCTCAGTATTATTTGTAACATTAGTCCATGTTATTATATGTGACTTGTTTGTTTTCATTGCTGTAAAGTATTCCATTGTATACTACAATATGCTTATGCATTCTATTCTTGATGGACATACAGATTTTGGAGATGATTATGAACACTTTTGTACATGTTTCCTGGTACACATGTACACAGATACTTTTCCTCAGATATATGCCTAGGAGTAGAATTGCTGGATCATAAAATATAATATATAGATATCTTCATCTTTAATACATAATCCCAAACTGTTTTCCAAAGTGACTGAACCAATTTGAACTTCCAACAGCAGAAATTGAGAGATTCAGTTGCTCACATTCTCACTCTCATTTGCTAGTGTCATATTTATTTTTGCCATACTGGTGAGTGCTTAATAGTATGTCATTGTGGTATTACTTTTCACTTCTTTGATCACAGATGAGGTTCAACACTTTTCATATGTTTACTGGTCATTTGGGTTTCTTCCTTTGTAAAGTGGCTACTTTTTTTGCCTATTTTTAATTCAGCTGTTTGCCTTTCTCTTAATGGTGTATAAGGGTTCTTTATATATTCTGGACATAGGCTCTTTGACAGTTTTACATGTTACAGATATCTTCTACTTTCTGGTTTATCTTTCCTTCTCCTTTATTGTGTCCTTTGATGAATGTATATTCTTAATTTTGACATAGTCAAATGATTCTAGTACTTTTCAGTGTTGGTTTAAGATGATCTAAGTGACCTTTAAAAACCCTATTTCCTTAACTGAAAGAACCAGTATTGAAATGTGCTTACAGTAAGCTTGAATTATTGTACAGCTGAGAGCTTAGCAGACCTTCTCTTCAAAGAGAACGTCAGTGACAATAACAGTCACAGTGCTACACATTTGAAGAGCACTTTCATCATTTTCACAATTAGGCCTCCCATAACCGAGAATTGTTAAGTCATTATGATTCTATTTGGCTCTCCTTCAACAAATAGATCCTGCGGCATATATGATTATCTTATTTTCTATAACTCCCAACTGTGTGGCATCCTGTGCCACCTTATGGTGCTGTTATATATGCATATGGGGTTCATATGGGCATATGTTCCATCTTCCCAACTAGGCTGAAATCTCCTTGACATCAGAGGATCTGTAAATGCATCTTTGTATCTCCTGTGGTACTTTGCATTAAGTATCTAGAAAGGCGCTAATAATATGCAGGGCCCTTGAACACTTAGCCTTCAAAAGAAAAGAAAAACAAGTTTTAAAAGACATGCTTGAATTTTCTTTTAAGGTTTAAATTGATTGTTGCAGTGCTAATATGTAATTGATGAGTGCTGATTATCTAAACCACATTTCAACCAATGAATATAATCACCTTCTCTTCCCAGACCTTACAAACAGCTAATTTGTCTTCCACATCCTTGTCTATTCTACTGTGGCCCCTGGTAGAGATATTGATGGGAGCCAAGGGGGAGCACAGATAATTCAGAACATGGATAATCTAATTTGTCTTTCTTCTTCTTTTTTTCTTTTCTTTCTTTCTTTCTTTTTTTTTTTTTTTTTTTTTTTGGCCATACTTCACAGCATGCGGGATACAGGATCTTAGTTCCCTGACCAGGGGTCGAACCTGTGCCCCATTCAGTGGAAGCATGAAGTCTTAACCACTGGACCGCCAGGGAAGTCCCTTGTCTTTCTTCTTGAATGTCACAAAATCCAATATATATTTATGCTCATTTGTTCTCAGGTAGAAATGAGTCCTCTTGAAAATGCAATTGAAGTATTGGAAAATAAGAATCAGCAGCTGAAGACTCTGATTAGTCAGTGTCAGACAAGACAGATGCAGAATATTAATCCCCTGACCATGTGCCTGAATGGAGTTATAGATGCTGCGGTTAATGGTGGAGTTTCCAGGTATCAAGAGGTGAGGATTAGGTATTTTCGTTTGAAAGTTGTCATATGTGATTTCTTAAGGTTTCAGAAATCTTTTTTTCAAAATATGCACACATCACATCAGCCTGCTATCATAGGGCTACAATTAACACAAGCAGATTTCTTTGTTAGATAGAGCAAACATACAGTCATTTGTGATGCACACTTTGTTTCCCAAAATGTGATATTTTGAGGATAAAAGTGTGTGTGTGTGTGTGTTTTCTTGGATGAATAAAAGAAGTGAGGGTATCGGGATTGTTTAATAAATGTCTACCTAAACCCACTTCCCTGAGCAAAGAGTGGTTCTTGGACATAAAAAAATTTGATCTTGTTTAGAAGATATTTTAAGTGGATTTTTCATCTGCTGTCTTAGTTTTAAACAGAAAGGTACAGTAGCTTGGAAGGTGAGGCCACCATCTTGATCATTCTGAGTCTTAAGGCAGTTTATTTTAGGATGTAATGTCATAAAGCTTATTGATTTGGATTTGCTATTTGTTTTACCAAAGATACAAAGTTTATACAATTTCTGATCTCCTGTTAACAATCATTTCCTTATATTCCCATCTGACCAGCTGACCGTACTCAGAATCATTATGTCTGCCCCCCAAAAGTGGTGTATAATGGTATCATTTCTTTAAAGATGGCTTTAAAAAACAACAACGGTGTCTTTCACTTCCTTTGTAACTCTCCTGAAGTAAACTGACTAATCCTTCTCTTACTAGGCATTCTTTGTCAAAGAATATATCTTAAGTCACCCTGAAGATGGAGAGAAAATTGCACGGTTAAGAGAGCTGATGCTTGAGCAGGTAAGGGGAGCAGAAGCCCATCACCTTTCCCCTCTTCTGCGTAGATACATACTTGCTTAACTGGAGACCCATCTACATAGTTTTCTACATCAGTGATCTAACTGAAGCTAGCAGTCACGGGTTACAGATTCACTCGTAATATATCCCAATTTGCTAATTTCTACGTTTTCTTCCCACTTTAATGCAAAACAAAAACAAAAACCAATGAGTAGACTATGGTAGCCCCTTACAACAAACAACTTCATGTAATCTCTTGGAACGTTCTCTGAATGCTGTCTCCCCAAAGACTTGATGCCAGCTTTTCACTCAAGATTTTGGGGTCAAATGAGTTCAGGCTAACTCAAAATGAATAAATAAGTAAATGAATGAATGAGATTCTTACTTAAATGTTAGAATAAGGAAGTGGGCAGTCAATACCCTTTGCTTTAGAAGTATCCTGTTGTGCAGACTAAGCCTATAGATTATATGATATGGACAAAACTAGATACAACCTCATCATTTTCAACGTTACAGAAGCATAGTTGGTTTTTATTTCTTTGGTTCCATCAAGTACAAAGAACCAGAGTGAAAAATCTGTTGCCTGCTGTGCCCCTTTTGATAGCTCTTGGCCTGAAAATGGTTTGAAAACCTCTGAGGTGGGAGACATTATGGTTGGGAGGCTGGGTGCAATAGGAAATTTTATACCCATGAAAAATGGAATATGTACGATAAAATGTGACAAAAGCATCTCTTTCCACTTGATAATACCAAATTAAAAAACAAATAAAACATGCTGTTTTGGATTAGGAAATGACAAGGTTATCTGGTTTTAGTTCATATTTTATGCTCTGAAGGCTTAGTCCACAAAACTTAATACTGAAGGGAGAGAAGTGACCATGGACAAGGGCCATGGCTGGAAGAGGGTCAGTTGTATAGATTCTGAAAAAGAGAGAGGAATTACTTAAAGTTGTCCTGCGAGGAAATATAGAATAAGTTAAATTCTCACTGTGGCCCTGGGAGTGATGTAGATTCTCGAAATGAAGTGAGCAGCTTAGGTTATCCAGTACTGAGGATTATGGAACGACTTTAGCCTTTTTTGATTTTTAAAAGTCTGTATTTTACCAGTACAGTCTCTTATGAGTGATTTGCCTCACCCCAGGATACTTAACCTGCTGTATTCAGTCTGACTGAATTCTTTCCCTCGAGTTAAAATCAAAAGGGTTAAGAACTCTCTCAAGAAAAATAAAAATCGAGGGACCTTGGTTTCCTCCACATTCTGCCTGATTATGTTCATGGGGCCTTGTGGAAAGAGCTATGGCCTAGGAAGCATTAGATCCTATCATAGGCCATGTCGTGCAAGTGACTGCCATGTGACCTTGGGCGAGTCACATGTCTTTGTGGGACCGTAGGAAGGGGGTTGGGCACCGTCCTCTGGACCTCTGTGAGGTGGTTCAGAGAACTGTCTAGTAGACATGGAGATGCACTGCCCCAGTGCCCCTTCCAGAAGGGAGTTGTGGCCCTACCTGCTAGAAGACACCTTAGGCTCTCAGGTCCTCCGGCATTGCCTCTGCTGCAGACAGCCACGTAGCCTAAGATCTCCACCTTCCTAGATGACCTGCGTCCAGGGACTGGGGAGGAGAGACAGAGCCTGGCCATTTGGGCGCAACACAGCACAACTGTGACAGACCGTTAAAGGTCCAGAGCTCCCCTGGGGTTGGCAGGAGGCTGCCAGGCTGCCATCCAGTTCCGTTTCTTTTTTGGTCAAGTCCCACTTCTGCCCCTCCCTCCCTCCCTCCCACAGGCAGTGATCCCAAGGATACACCCCAGTAAACAGCCTAATCTCCATGCTGGAGCCTACTTCCAGGAGAACCCAACCTGCGCCGTTATCTGCACAAAAGGGAGGGCCCCTCCCAGCTAGTGTCTAAGATGCAAAGGACTGAGGCACCTACACTTAGGCTCAACTCCTCCATCCCGCCTACCCCCCCCACAGAGACTGGGCTCGCCCTTTATGCCTCGGACATACACTCCACTCAAGCTGTTCCTTTCAAGGTGTCCTTGATGTTTATTTCAAGGTATTTTTATCTTTATGCAAATGTGCTGGTGGTAGATGGGCATCCAGAGCAGAAGTTGCCACAGTTCTGACCCCTTTGGAAGGTGCTGGATGCTCTCACCCCCCAGAGTCAGCACTGTTTGCCCTGGCTTTCAAACTTGAACCTTCACGGGCTATAAAGATAAAGCGCCATCGTAGTGATGTGTGATTTGTTTTCCTCTCAGCCTCTGGAATTTGTTCTTTTGACCACTATAGCATGGGGAATTTTTAAAAATGTAAAAGACAGCTGCTACTCAAATCAAAGGAATTAAGCACTTTTGATACCTGTACAGAGAAAACTTGAATGTTTATATTCATCTTGGTTTAGGTTCTCACAGCAGGAAAACTTTTTTAAAAATAGGAGCTCTTCCTTTTTGCATTAGAATAAGTGAACAAGAATAATATTTTTTTAACAAAAACAAGAAACATAGCAACTGTTACAGAATTTCCGTTCACTTGTCCCTTCCTCCCTGACAGATTTTGAAAATCTGAGAGAGGGAGAGAGAAGAACCTGATGGGAGAGAGAAGGGAAACATGGCAGAGAGGGTGCCATCCAGAAAAGAGGTCCCTGGGGGAGAACCACCTGACCCTCCTAACAGGGAACCCCCATTCCCTGCCCCATCCTGAGAAGTGCAGGAAGGGGCCAAAGAAACACTGAACTGTTTTAAAATGGTTGTTGTTATAGGTTGAAAATCATGGGAAAGAAACTTGGGGTAGTAGGAAAATCAAGTCTTTGGAATCAGAGAGACCTAAGTTCAAATCCTCATTTGTCCTTTAGTACATGCAGAATTTTAGTACACGCAGAATTTTAGTACATGCAGAATTTTAGTACACGCAGAATTTTAGTACATGCAGAATTTTAGTACATGCAGAATTTTCTGATCCTCAGTGTCCTGCCCGGTAAACTAAGGATTGTTGCTATCTTGTCAGATTGAGAGATCAGCAATATTGCATGCAAAATGCATGGTACCATGCTTGAATCCCCCAGCAGGCACTTAGAGGACGTACCTACCCACTGATGTGGATTTTCTCCTTACGTTACTATCAAGGCACAGATTTTGGAATTTGGCTTGGCCGTGCATGAGAAGTTTGTACCTCAAGATATGAGACCGCTTCACAAAAAGCTGGTCGACCAGTTCTTTGTGATGAAGTCCAGCTTAGGAATACAGGTAAGTACACAAAGTGTCCATGGGGGGGCAGTCTGACCTCTGCCATTTGCTTTTTGGTAGAGGGACGATGAAATATCCAATAGTGACATCTTTTGGTTTTTCTACCAAACTGCACCATTTTACCAGAGAGCCCTCAAATACTAAAATTGCATTAACTTCTGTTTGTCACCCTCAACCTTTATGAAAACAAAAAAGTAAATGAGAGAAAGCTTAATAATAATGAAACTTACCTTTATAAGGTCCCTATAGAAAGACTTCATGACATTTACAATGCACATCTAGTACAGCGAAATACCTCACGAGTGATTTTGCCCTTGTAATTACTATTCTGAAATATTTTCTTTACTACCTCTTTAGGAATTCTCTGCTTGTATACAAGCCAGTCCAGTCCATTTTCCTAATGGAAGCCCTCGTGTGTGTAGAAACTCAGCACCTGCTTCTATGAGCCCAGATGGTACCAGGGTAATTCCTAGACGCAGGTAAGTCATATTCTGAATTATCTGACACTTTGGCGTCCCCACAAGATGATCTGGAACGATTCTCTCGTTCTTTGCGGCACAATTTGTCAAATACGCAATTTCTTAATGAAATAATTAACCCTCGAGGCAGCTGCAGACATCTGCCACTGGTAAAACAGCAACAGCATGAGAAATAAATAAACTCAGACATTTGATCATATGGAGGCAAACAGGAGACAACAAAATGGGATGTGCATTTTTTTTTTCCCCTTTGGTTTTATACCATGCCAGCATGTGATAAAGTACAATTCAGAGACTGAGTTAACAACCATTTCTTTTCCCCCCCAAAACAGCCCATTAAGTTACCCAGCTGTCAACCGATATTCTTCCTCCTCACTGTCCTCACAAGCTTCTGCTGAAGTAAGCAATATTACAGGGCAATCAGAAAGCTCTGATGAAGTCTTTAACATGCAGGTACTTGATTAGCTTTTTTGTCTGGTCCTGTTTATTCCCTTTCTGTCTCGATCATGAGTGTTTCCGTTCACTCTGCTGTGCTTAGGAACAGACCTATGAGCGAGAACTTGACTTAAGGACAAACCTTTAAACACTCGTGTTGCCTTATTGGTCTCTGGAGTCTCCAAAGATGATTCTCTCAAAGCTCCCCCATCCACTCTAAGAAGACCTGAGCGAGCCATGGGAAAGCCCGGGCAGGCCGTGCAGGGGGCGCGCTTTGAGCTCTGCCTCTGAGTCGGGTCTTCAGTTGGGACTCCTGGAGCTTGTCACCACTGACCTCTTAGCATTTCTAAGTGTTTCGTTTTTTTCCTTTAAGAAGATATGGTTTAGGGGCCCATTGTAAGATCCCTCCACTTAGGTACATGTTGGAAATTTCCCATAATAAAACATTTTTTACAAAAGAAAAAACACAGGTTTTAGGGATTTTAGCGTCAGTGTAACTCTTGCAACCAAAATTCGTATTTAGACTCGGCTGATAGGGCGTTGATAGTAACTCGGTAAGGCTCAGCGGAAATTTTCCTCAGCACTGTCTTTGGAAAAGGGGCATAATACATATTGCCAAATTCATGCTTTGAACACATTACATTGGAGAAAATGCAAAGGCGTGTTCTCTGCCTTTTAGAAGCACTCACCTATTGACCTGCCCGAGGCTGGGAGTCTTTCTGCTTATGCTTTAGTCAGGGAGCCGCTGCTAACTGCTCCTAAGTCATAGGATGTATGTAGCTGCAATGAACACAAATGCATTCCTTCGGCAGGAGTCAAAATCTCAGATTCTTGATTGATTCAGACAGGCGTCCTTATCAGTCTGAGTTAGGGAGATTTTTCCATATTTCTTAATGGACTTTTTTTTTTTCTAATTTGAAAAAAGAACTGATGATTTTGTTTCAAATGTGTCAGCGTTATCTGCAGCCTCTAAGCCGTGTTTGATAACAGCTCCCATGTTTTCCAGCCAAGTCCATCTACCTCAAGCTTGAGCTCTACTCACTCTGCCTCGCCTAATGTGACAAGTTCTGCTCCGTCGAGTGCCAGAGGTCAGCGCCAGGGTGTGGGGTGGACCAAGGGTGCCCGGAGAACCTTCCAGCCCCCAGGAGCTGTGGTGGCCCCCGCAGGCTCGGGCTCTCGCCTCCAAACGGGCCCAGCCCACCACCACCCTGATGAGCCTCTCTTTCCTTCTCTTGCCAGCTTCTCCTTTGTTGTCTGACAAACACAAACATTCCAGAGAAAACGCTTGCCTGTCCCCGAGAGAGCGGCCGTACAGTGCCGTCTACCCGACACCTGTGGAACCTTCTCAGGTAGTCCTTGTAGGATGGAAATTCTAGAAAACGAGGAAACGTCTGGATGTTGCTTACGTCTCTCTGCAGAACCTCATGGTAGCTGCCAGAGGCCACCAGATAGGCTGTGTCGACAAGTCCAGCTGGGTGAAAAGCACACCTCTGCCCTGCGCCTGTTGCTAGGGATTTCTGTGTGAGCCACGTGTCTGACGTGGATACGTGGGAAATTGCCTGAGCAGTGAAGCTGATAGGGAAATGGGAAGTGATTTTACCCACCTTGATCCGACTCTGTATTTCGTTGCTGCTACTTGAACGTTAGGAGGGGTGATTGGGTGAATGAGTTGGGGGGTGTCTGTCTGCATGTGTCTGTAACAGAAATTTGGAGGAACTTCTTACATTAGCCAGAGACCCTTGAGGAGACGCATGGCTGCCCAGCAGCGTTTCCTTTTGCCTCTACCTAACTCGAGAGAGCGGCCACGGATTCCTTGCTGAGGTACCCAAGAGGGCGGAGCATGACTTTTTACCTTTGCCATTCTTCTTTGATGCACTGAGGAGGAAGCTGAATCCTAGGGCCTCCCCTGCAGCCCTCAGGAGTAAGGCACGTGGCCCTCACCACCCACCCCAGACTTGGCTTTGCAGTGATCTCTGTTAGTCCGAGTGAGAGCAGGGCCAAGGTTTTGACCCTCTGGGCCCTTCAAGTGCTTTGAAGGAGGGTTTCAAAGATAAGGTTCATGTGGAGCCCTGAGTTTTACCGATCATTTGGGGATAACTTGGGAGCAGAGAATAATAGTTATTTATCCTCCAGCTCATTTCTCTGTTTTTCTACACCATCCTGGCAGAAGTCTGTAGCTACATCTGGAAAGGGATGAGAGTGAGTGGGGTTTGGCTTGATGGGTTTATCTTTGCTGATTGTGTGATCTTCCCCAGAGTTCCAGGGTACCTCATCCACACGACACTGGTGTCTCGCAGAAATTATATCTGCGTGCATTTGGCTGGACCAGCTAACTGGTTTAATCTCCCTTTGTCACTTGATGTTGCAAAGGAATTTCCCAGTTTGCTCCACCTGCTCCTGGAGAGCATGTCACCAGCATGCTGGTCAGCATGAAGGACTTGCTGGTTACCCTCTCGAGTTTTCTGCTTTTGGTCCAATTTGAAACAGTGTGCACGTTGCCAAAATTTCAATAATACACATTGCTCTGGTGCATCTACTTTTCAGGACTTTGCGCCTTTTTGTTTAATATGTCAGGTAGAACCGTGTAAAACTGGCATTTTTGTGGGTTAAAAATTGAAACATATTGACCATTTCATATGTTTTAACGTAATCTAGGATTTAAAATGTAAAGTCCATTCACTAGAGATTTTTTGAGCCAATATTCCTCCTTTAATTCTTACTCGCATTTCGTCTTGCCAGTCTAGCATTTGTATTTACAAAGAGCTCCATAACGTAACTGCTTACTGTTTATTTTTTCCTTGCATTTTATTACAAAACCTATTTGCCATTTCTATTTGAAATCTAGTATAGACTTTTAAAACACTGTTTGAACCCTAAGGGTCTCTGCCCTTTTTCCCTTAAATATAATTGAATTCTTTGTTCCTAGCCTCATCGTAGCATATAAAAACATTTTTTTCAACGAAAAGTTTCAGTAATAAGATAATCATCTCATTTTCTAGAAGGTCTCACATGTTAGCATATTGCATCATAAAAATAGATTCTTGTGCCTTTCCAGAGGCTGCTGTTTAATCATATTGGAGACGGGGTCTTGCCACGCAGTGACCCAAATCTTTCTGCGCCTGAGAAAGGTGGGTATAAAGCCAGCCCCTTCATCGGTCCTGGAATGTGTAATGGTTTGTTTTGTCCTCATTTCCTCCAGTCTCCCATGTGTCTGTGCGGAAGGCAGATGTCCAGACCTTTAATGATCTGGACTAATTTGCTCTTTAGGAAATGAATGAAAGACAGTTATTTCTGATGCATTCTTCACAAACTGTGTTCTTGTAGGATTTAACGGCGGAATCAGAGCAAGGTAGGGACTCCTCTGTTTAATGACTTTTGGTGTCATTCAGTGAGTCACCGAGGCAAGGCCTGCGCTACCTGAAACAAAGTGGCCAATTAGGCTACTTGTTCAGCGCAATGAAAATAAGCACCTTCTCAGATCGATTCCCTGGTCCCACTTTGTGTCTGCCTTACAAAGTCCATTCTGCCAGCTCATCTGTCGTTTGCGGTGACTCAGGTGCTCTTTAAGAATTGCAATCCCGTGCATGATGGAGTGTGCCCTGCCTCAAGGTCACCTGAAAAAATGAGAAACAAACACATGCCTGGCAGTTCATAGCCAATTAGCATCGGTCTGTGCAACACAGCAGAGCAGGAAGAGCGGATTAAATGCGACTTCCTCGGCCAGGGGGGGCCGGGGGCTGGCAGCAAGGCACCCGCTCACCTCCTAGGGTCAGGCCTCAAAAAATCAGAGCAGTCCCCAGGCCAGTGAATTAAGAGTCACTAATGAAATATCCGTGTAAAGTGTATTGTAACTGTCCTCATTAAGAGCCCGACTGCATCGTCATTTGAGTACACCGATACGTTAAAAACTTTCCTTGCAAAATAGAAATCAGCAGAAGTGTAGCCAGCTATTTTAAAACACACATTTTGCTTTAAAGTTACAAGTCAGATATTGATCTTTGTCTGGAGAATTTAGGAACGTGGTCTTTTTCTCACCTTTTATACCAAAGAAAACCACAAAGCACATTTAAAAGGACTGGAGGAAAAGTATTTGACGAGTGGTAGTTCCATCCAATGAAAGTGGTAATATAAAGAATGGTAAAATGTTGAAATTCTAGATATGTCCAGCAGGTGGCAGTGTCTGTTCAGGGAGCAAGCTACCGGAACTCTCTAAAGGCTTGAGGTTGTAAACCTCATCACAGAGCGGCTATTTATAACCTTGTGTGTCTTGCCCTTGTTCCTAACGGGGTCGTTCCATATTTCTGCATCGCGCTGAAGCGTGGAGCAGGCAGATTACAAAAAAGGAATGATACCGTCAGTGCCCCAAATTATTTTTTTAGGACGTTCTTCACTATAGCCCATTGACTTTAGGAACAAGGGCCAGCAGTATGATGTGGTGTGGCTCTTCCTTGCCACTAATCCTGCCAGACAGTGGCGGTATTAGCGTGCCACTGCCTTCCCCCTTTCAGGGTACCGCTAGTCCAGAAGTCTCTACTAAAAATCAAGTTTTACAATAGTCTAGTGACTACATCTTCCATCTGTTATCCAGCATCTAAACAGATCTGTAATTCTCAACAAGTTTCTACACTCTCGTGTAGAGATGTATAGTTCTGTTTGACTGCTTGAGGGAAAGAAAGAGACATGCTGTCACCCAATTAAATATCAACTCTAACCGTGAGGTGGGCAGTTAAGTAAAAGTTTGGTATTTAGGAAGTTTGTTGTTGTTTTTTTTAATCCAGTTGATTTTTTCATTCTGGATAATTCTGACTTTCTTCTAAGATTTCGAGTGTTTACAGGGCAAAGTAGACCGTGTGTTTTTAGCTGTGTTATTCCCTTCCAGCTGTGAACCCCACCCCTAGCAGCTGGAGCCTGGACAGTGGGAAGGAAGCCAAGAACATGTCGGACGGTGGGAAACTTATCTCTCCCCCTGTCCCTCCAAGACCCACACAGACTGGTGGGTATTTGAAGCATTTAACAATCACTTTCATAAAATAACTTTTATTGACTACTCCAGCTTGTCCTGAATTCCTCAAAAAGGTAGGCATTTGGTGTCCAAGGTAAAAACCTTAGTAGTAGCTATATAATTTGTTTGTAGTGTTTCCCCTCTTTCCTGAACTCCTGTTACACTAAGTCAAGCAGTGCACCATTCCTAATAAACCCCACAGACAGATTTTGTAGAATGTTCTTTTCCTACATACCATCCTCAGAATTTAGGGGGTACCCTAACCTTGCTGAGACACTGGCATTTTTTCTATGCTATCCTGAGTCATCTCATTCTTATCAACCTTTACTAAGTCTAGCCACTTTCTTCAGGACTGACGCCCCAGTTTCAGGTAGCCCCTAAATAGGATTGACTAACTGTGATTTGGATAGGCTTGTGGAAAACAACTAACAGTGCATCCTTAGTATCTGCTGCTTAGACAGGTCTGTATTCAAGGGTCATATTTCTCAAAGGGTTCATTCAAGGCACTGAATCCCCTAGGGTGTTGGTTTAAGAAACAAAATTCTTGGGCTTAACCTCAGACCTACTGAATCAGAATTTTACTATTTCTGGGCCAAGACCCTAGAATCTGTATTTTACCACACCTTTCTAGACTTGAGAACCACTGAAAATTATTCTTAAGAAACTTCCTTCGTGAGTTTAGTTCCCCTTTCCTCCTGAACAAGCCGTTGCTTGGTGACCTGCATATGGGGGCGGTTTTTAAGAGGGGCTACCCTGCTTTACTTATTCTATCCTGGTGATGGGGAGAGTCTTTTCAACACTTAACATATATTTAGAGTAGTTTTGAAGCTTTACAAATACAACAGCCTAAAGGCAAGAGAAAATATGACCCTGTGTTTTTCATGGATTTTTCTGGATTGATCGTCCATGTTTCATTTGCTGTATTTTAGCATCTCATTTTTCTAGTTTCTTTTTTCACTATGAAAAATGACTCTCTCTCTTTTTAAAATAAACTATGTGCTACCCAGTTTGTTTTATACTCGCCAAAGCAAAAAGTCACCAATAGATTTGGAAAGACATGTGAGATCTCTAAACAGAAAAAGAAATAACTTTAGCCTTAATTGATACTCTGCATAAGTAGGTCAGTGTGACCATGGAAGTTTAAAACTCATCAACCAGTAATTGGTATTTCATTCATGATGTCCATATATTCAGGCAACCTCCAATTTAAACCTGGTTGTGTACCTAAAGTTGGGAACTCGAAAAGCATTTTCTAAGGAACAATAATATTCATGGTATTTAGGTTCCTGCTCATTCAGACTTGTAGACAAGGACGCTGATAGAACTATTTTAGGTCTTTCCAGAGAAACGTCACTGTAAACATGCAGTGCGCACAGGGGCTGCTGTACATCCCACAGTGACAGTGCCGGGGAACGCCTAAGCTGAGAGGAAGAGGGTCCCAAGTAATAGTAAACCTTGACTTCTGCCAGACATACCATTCCCAATCAAGATCTGCTTCTCTATACGTGCATGTTTTTCTTCCATACTCAACACCCATAATTGATGCCATAGGAGAACTAACAAACAGTGGTGATGGAACATGGCACACGCTGACAGCATGCCCTAGCGTGTAAGATGGAGGCCATACAACCCCACAGTGTGGGGACCAGCCACTCTTCCTGGTCCCTTAGGCTCAGAGTGCACAGATGACCGTACCTCTGCCCGGTTAACTTGGCAGGGCTTCCTCCCCTTCTGCACTGATTGCTGTCATGGTCTGTCCTCATGTCATCATGTGTGGTCACTGTTGGGGGGCTCTGTAACTGTCTCTCTTCCCTTCAGCCTTTCTGTAGTTTTCTTATGAGTTTCAGCCCTCACTGTGACATCTGGGAGAATGGCAGCTCGTCACAGAGCCACGAACTCTGAGCTCATTGAAACCTCTGTAGGCAGAATTGGGAAATCCGGCTTATACGCACCATGTTGACGGTGTCACGGCAGGCTTTTAGTTTGTGTGGTTATGCTTTACAGAGCTCGATTTGACCCACAAGCGCACACACAGAGCAGTGCCATCAAACAAGCTGTGTCCCGGGTGTAGGGCTTGAAAATCTGGTGGGAGAAACAAAGAGGGGGTTTTTCTTTGCCTTGATGATAAAATCCACAGGGTACCACCTCCCAGAGATAAAGGGAAGACCCAAGTACAAACATTAGGGAGAAAAATGGAAAACTTCTTACCTCTTGTAGGATATGGCCAAGGGTTTCCTGTCAATTTCAGGAATACTGGGGGATGGAAGAGGAGGCTGATGTCAGTATATTCCTGGGGACCTGTTCTAAGCTGTCTGGATGACTTGGGTCTTCCCATTCCTGCTCAGGGCCAAAGTCAGCAGTTATTTCCCAAAGTCTGCTCCCTGGCACCTCACACCTAAAAGCACCTTTTGAAATAGACCAAGCAGCAGAGAAGCATCTGGACTTTGAGGAAGTGGAAAGGACTTTGGACCAGCTTGGGGTCCCGTCACTGTGGTTAAAGCATCATGTATACACTGGTGACTTTTCACTAATTACCCCATGTCTTGGAGCTGCCATCGTTTGTGAAGAATCCGTTTTGGGTGGGCACCATTTAGTCGCTCCCCACCCCCCTTGCCTAGACCCTTGTGCACTAGATCATCTGTATGGGTTTGTACACACAGAGGGCTTTTGCAGGTAGTCAGCTGTCTGGTTTCCTGAATTGAAATGATCTCTCTTTACAGCTTCACCAGCAAGACACATGGCGTCGGTATCCCCATCACCTGCTGGGCGATCTCCATTGAAGGTACAGGCTCTTGTTTAGATTGAAGCTAGAGATTGGCCCCGTGTTACTTTTTCCCCTGGTACGTCAATGAGGTGCTTTCGTCTGCACAGACCAGGCAAAGAACATATAAAGAAGGGGGAGAGGAAGATGGGTAAGAAAACAGCACTAGGCTTTCCCTTTGGGGAGCCTGCCATTTGTTTTCAGATTATTAGGCTTTTTCTCCAAATGGTGGCAAGAGAATGTACAAACTAGAGTGAGAATATACACTGAATTAGGAAAGAAATGGTCCCCATGTATCTCCTAGGGCATTTTCAGCCTGGTCTTTTGGTTTAAGGGACATCAAAAACAAACACGTATACTGAAAAACAATCATCAAGATCTACTACTCTCCAGTGCTTTTTTCATCAGCCTCACCTATTTTGAAAACGCCAAAGTCAACTTTTCCTCTTTTAATATTTTATACCAAGGTTTCCATTTACATTAGAGATACACACTTGATCATGCAAAACAAGGCAGTAAAATGAATTTTAAAATTTCTGGGAAACAAACTGGAAAGCTTTAAAGGTCAGACATCTGATCTGATATGTAGACATAGGCTACTTAACATCTCCAAACATACAAAATCCCTCGTGAAGGTAAAGAATAATATTTAGGGATTTCCCTGGTGGCGCAGTGGTTAAGAATCCGCCTGCCAATGCAGGGGACACGGGTTTGATCCCTGGTCTGGGAAGATCCCACATGCCGTGGAGCAACTAAGCCCGTGTGCCACAACTGCTGAGCCTGCGCTCTGGAGCCCACGAGCCACAACTACTGAGCCCACGCACCACAACTGCTGAAGCCCGTGCGCCTAGAGCCCGTGCTCCACAACAAGAGAAGCCACTACGATGAGAAGCCCACATACCGCAACGAAGAGTAGCCCCCGCTCGCCGCAACTAGAGAAAGCCCACGCACAGCAATGAAGACCCAATGCAGCCAAAAATTTTAAAAATTAATTTAAAAAAAAATAATAATATTTAGTCTCTATCCAAATTGAATCAGACTGGCTGCAAGGATTATCAGTACATTCAGAGGTAGGTGTTCAGAGCTGCTATGCCAGAGGCTAATATGAGGTTGAAGTGAGTGTTGAAAGAATGATTTTGTAACTGAATGACTTAGGATTTACACACTCCATGTCCTTTTTGTTGATGAGACATTTCTAACTAATGTAAAAGAAAAGGACAAATTAGCTTCTACAAACACATGGGATCACATTGTGATCCCATACATCTGTGGTGCTAAGGATTGTTGCTGGTAGAAATTGAGAATCTGGAAGGAAATCCCCCCCCAAACGGAGGAAATTGCAAAGAAGTGGGATTTTGTTTGCATTGCCAACATTGCCGATGTCAAAATTTGCTGGTGGGTGCAAATTATTTGCTAGTTTGGTTGTCATTCTGCAGAGCAGCTATTAATTGTAAAGTACATGGGACTGCATTCACCCTGGAAGCCATAGACTGTCATCTTGATGTGATGGGAACAAAAGCAACATGGTGTTTCCGCATCGTTACACTTCCCCTTGCTTGCAAAGAGCCCCACATGTTGCTATGGAATTCACATATGCATTTTTTAACTTGATTGTGCAGAGTAGTAATAAGATAAGACTAGGAATTGATTCTTAAAAAATAGAAAGAATCGAAGGGCTGAAAATATTCAAGTAGCCACCAAATAGTTAGCAAAGTGGTGTATACTGTCTCTCCACAGACCTGCCTGTGTTCTTACCGGCCATTGGTAGCTTCATAGCCGTATTTTTACAAAATAGGTTTGAAGAGAAAATGGGTGGAACATTTGTGCTGTAACTCCTGGGTTACATTAGAGGGCGTAGTGCTACCAAGTTACTAGCTTTGCTGTGCTTAGAATGCAGAAAACTCCTTGACTGATAGTTTTATCAGCAATTAAATGATGGAATTAACCCCTTGAAGACTCAGCTTACCTGCCTTATTTTGAACTTAGTGTCTAGTTTTTAACAAAAAATTGCAGTGAATTTGGATCTCTTAATTGGCCATGCTTAACTTTAGGCTCCTGCTAAATGAAAGGATTTGTGTCTACTAACATTGTTTTTGTTTCAAAAGAGAGACCAAGGTAAAAACCACTTCTTGGTTTTATAGGCCGTTTATGTGATGATACATGAAAAAAAATGGTCTATGGTCAAATAAGTTTAGGAAACACTGGGCTGAACAAAGTTATTTGGGTTGCTTTGTTATAAGACTTTAAGAAGCTAATATGCTTTGAATGGACTCAAGGAGTACACAGGGTGCAGTATTTCCCAGTGGAACCCTTAGGGAAGTAGCACATTCCGATGCCAGCGGGGCTAGACAGCTAACAAATGAGTGAAGGAGGCCAGGAGGCCTCAACGTGTTGGGGTGGGAATGGTGGGAAACTGAAGAATTCATGCCCCATCCAAAGGGGACAGCCCTGCTCAGCTTCAAAATATTATCTCCAGTAAGAGAAAGTGAGCAGTTGTTGCTAGAACTCCCAGTGGTTCTGCTGAGCTAGAAAGGGAAGTGGTACCTCCAACGGGTTTTGGTTTGGTTTGGTTTTTGCCAGTTTCCTATCTATCTTTCAAACCATGGGACTAATGATATGCCTCTGCATTTTCTCCCTGAGTGCTTTTATCCTCTTTCTGTCCTGACCATGATGAGGAGTAAAGTGGGCAGTAAGGTTGAACTGAATGGGCTGGCGGCCCTGGCAGATAAATGCCTGATGTATATGTGCGGTTCTGAGGCACGCTGGCACTCAGATTTGAGTCTGGGTGTCTGCATGAGTCTTCCAGGGCCGACAGAGCAAAACCCCACGGACTGGGAGGGCTTCAACACAGAAATGTATTTTCTCACGGTTCTGGAGGCTCCAGGTCCAAGATCAAGGTGCCACCATTCTCGGTTTCTCCTGCGGCCTCTCTCCTTGGCTTGCAGACGGCCACCTTCTCCTTATGTCCTCAGGGTCTTTTCTCTGTGGGCATGCGTCTTTGGTGTCTCTTTGCATCCAATTTTTTTTTTCCTAAAAGGATACCAGATTGGGTTGGGGTCCACCCTGAGGGCCTCAATTTCACTTACCACTTCTTTAAAGGCTGTGTCTCCAAATGCAGGCACATGGTGGGTGGTGGGTCAGGGGGTAGGGCTTCAACCTGTGGATGGGTGGGGGACGCAGTGGGGCTCATCACAGTGTCAGTGACTCTCTGCTGTGTCTCCCCCACCCCTCCCTTTCCACTCCGCACAGGGCTCCGTGCAGTCTTTCACCCCCTCCCCGGTGGAGTATCACTCCCCAGGACTCATCTCCATCTCCAACTCCCCCGTCCTGTCCGGCAGCTACAGCAGTGGGATTTCGTCCCTCAGCCGGTGTAGCACGTCGGAAACCTCAGGCTTTGAAAATCAGGTGAACGAACAGTCGGTGGCGCCGGGGTCGGGGTCAGGCCACAGCGGGTCCGAGGAGCCGGTGCGCAGGGAGAGCAAGACGCCGCCGCCGTACAGCGTGTACGAGCGGACACTGCGGCGCCCGGTCCCGCTACCTCACAGCCTGGCCATCCCCGTCACGGCGGAACCGCCCGCCTTGCCCCCCAAGCCTCTGGCGGCGCGATCGGGACACCTGGAGAACGGGACCAGGAGGACGGACCCCGGCCCGCGGCCCAGACCCCTGCCCCGGAAAGTCTCCCAGTTATAAGAAGTCCCTTTCCTATTTCCCTGCGATGAATTCTCTGCCGTTTACAAGAAATAAGAGGTATGGTGAGAAGACATTTAGTGTAGGCACTTTAATAACTTACTCAGATTTGTCTTTAGATGAATGGAATTAAAACTCGCTTGTTAATAGAATGTTGTTGCACAATATTAAAAGTTACTGATCTCAAACGCCAGGTGTTCCAAGTATGGCTGAATTTTCATTACAGCGTTTCTCATTTGGAAGTGATAAATAGTAATAAAGCCTTCTTTTGTATCTTTTTATGTTCACTTTTTTTACATAGTTTAATCTTAAAACCAGTACAATATTGTCGAACAATACGAAGCGTGATAATGTTGTATACTTTTTACTGAATACTTGAGATTTCAAGAAAGCTTATTAAGTCATTGTACATCCTAACAAACACAGTAGTCCTTATTTTAGAAGACTTCTGTAAATAAGGTGAGATTTCTGGCTCTTTCTATGAACAGACTGATGAATGCACATCTTCAGAATTAAAAGTTAAAGCAAGCTAGTGAGACAGTAAACTTAAGGGGTTGCAAGGATTGGGACTGGAAGTGGTTTTGTTCTTGAAGCAAAATACTTCTTTAAGGTTGCTTTTCACCTTGGCTGCTGTCTACATTCTTAAAACGCTACTTTACCAATTGGTTGGTAAACCCTTTAGTACCCTGGCACCATGGTATCTACTGTATTTCTTTTCAAGGTGCAATTTACTTCCAGAGTTCCAATCAGGTAGATGAAGCAAAAGACCCCAGGAGAAATGTTTACTTGAATCTTGTGCTTCCTCACTTGATAGTTTCCTATACCAAATTTGTCACTGAAGAAGAACAGATGTTCATGTGTTAAGTAGGCACAAATTAATGTGTCCCATTAGCAAGAATTCAGGAATCAATACAGGACAGCAGTAAATTAATAGAGTAAATGAAGAAAAGAAACAGAGAGAAAATATATTAGCATGATTAAATGGCAAAAGGACTTTCAAAAGGCAAGGACATTAACTTTCAATCCTGCACAAAATAAGGAATTCCTCACAACTCTCCATTATTACTGGTGGAGCTTGTCTTCTTAGCTAATCCTGTTGTCCTTTTGTTGAAGGAGGATGGCTGTAGACCACTCTAGCTTGAATACTGCAACACAGCATCTTAGATCTAGATAGGGACACTCATGCCACAGTCATAGGAGTGTGAAAAAAGCACCTTGTATGTGGTAACGTATTTTGTATCTTTGTTTTCTTTACTGACTGTTTATAACACTCAACTGACAATAGATATGAACTGTATTTTAAATCATACTGTTGAATATTTTCCCTCTTCTGTTGGGAAGCTCATTTTAGTTTAACTGTGTTTGTTTTTGTTGATAGCTTACCTGGAAGGCAGTGACAACTTTTTTATATTCCCTTAATGAAACCATTCAGCAGGTATACGCTGTTGAGGCTGGTTATAGAGGTTTTCTATAATAAATGTTCAAGTATTTTTGTACATAACTGGTTAATTTTAATAAGAGATACCATTATGTGTAAAAAAAAAAGTAAAAATAAAAGCAAACTGTTGTGGAAGCAGTATGATTGTTATAATTATGCCAAATACTTTATGTACGGAAAAAAATATTTGTACATATGTGCTTCTAACAATAATTCTGCCATATTGACTTTACAGTTTTGAATGTCAGAAAATTAATATATGTTAAAATATTTATGTTTAGTGAAATTTTTCATAATAGAGAAAAGGAACATGAATTTTAGCTTTGTATCTTGCAAGTTTTTCGGTTGAAAATTTCTTGAACTAGCTTTTGCTTTTGATGATAACACTTTGTGTTTGTAATCACATCCTTAAGTATATATATATCTATATATATATAGATATCTATATAGATATCTATATATATATAGATATCTATATAGATATCTATATATATAGGAAGATCCGTATTTCTGTTGCTTTAAAGAAGTAAAGACTTCCTTCCATTTAAATAAGGTGACATGCATAAGATAACAAAGCTTCTTTGATTTCCTTTTCCTCTGTAATTTAATAGATTCCTTGACTAGTGCTTGGGCACAGTATAAATCAGTGTTATTTGCTCTTGAAGCCATTTAAAAAAAAAATTTTTTTTTTGGCAATGAACAGTTGATCATGTGTGTGTATTTCTGAAGCAGCTATATAGCAGAACATTTCAAGAGATTCTGTTAGCCCAGATGTTAATGTTGGTTGCTGCTGAATGGTAAATATTAAATAAAATTACCTGATTAATCTTGATATTTGTCTTTATTCCTGTCATCAGCATATCTTTACCTGGAACAGAAGCTGTGTAAATAACTGCCAAGTGTACAAAAGGAATAGTTAGTTGAGTGCTGCTTTTGCCAGTTGGGCAAACTATCTGCCTGCCTGCTTTCCTCCTGATTTTCATAAAATGATTGATTTATAGGAAATACATTTAACACTGCAAAATCCACTGACTACCAAATTTGTTAATAAACCCTGGCTTTTAATTTTGTGAGATGCGTCGATGCTGTGTTAGATTTACAACATTTATGTCACTCAGTGCTAAGCAAGGCCCTGTCTAAAGCCTCTGTTCCATTAAATACTAAAACCCATTTAAAGGTCATTGTCCATGTCTTCCTGATTATTTCTCAACATTGATTTTAGAGCATTTTGGGATCATTTTCATTACCACTGAACCCACGAGTCTTTCGATTCTACAAGCCTCATTACAATATGAATAGCTTCTTTTCCTACCTTAGTAGTCTTCTCTTCAAATTGATATTTTCTCTACAAAACACAACAAAGAAAATAACAAGTTACACAGCTTTGCCTTTATTTGATCTTTACACATTAAAAGATGGCTTTATCATCAGAATAAATACTTAGTTATTGAATGAAATAAACCTTGTCCTCATTACATAAGGATACCATTAAAAAGACTTGAAAATTTGACAGAATACCAATCCCCCAACATAACTATTATTTTTACATATTCCTTTTGTCTTTTTCTTTATGCATATATGGCATAGTTTTCCTACTTTGTTGAGTGCTGGTTCCCCAAGTATCCCAACACAATCTAATGATAATACAGGGCTGAGATCACTGCCCACTGCCATAAGGGGGAGTACCACCTCAACAGAGCTTTGGCAGGGTCTTAGAGAGGCAAGGGCAAGATCAGATTTTATTGAAATTCTGGAGTTTTGTTTAAGGTACATCGTTCAATGAGCAGACCTTAAGATTGGGTAGAGATCATGATATAATTCTTGAGGGTTGGTTAGAAACAACAGGATTGAGGGGTTCTGTTAACTGATACTTTCTATTGACAATTTGATGGGTCTGTTGAGAAATTACGTTATGAAAAATAAACTTATTTACCTGGCAAAGAGACTCCTGGAAAAGTTATGCCAGCAAACATTGGAATAGTGAGGTCATGTTCAAGTAGACATAAGCTGTATAGAGTAGATGGTTTCAGTTTTCAACATGTGTATTTTACATAGTGCTAATCACAGTGTACCTGGATGGACTACTCTTATTTTTTGTTTAATGTTACAGTATTTTCATGTTATTACATGTACATAAAAAGCAAAGTATATATTCCCACCATTTACTTAGCCATTCCCCTATTAATGGACATGATATCATTTCCAGTTTTTCACTACTACAAATAATACCACTGGGACTCTTCTGACATACAGCTTTTTCCATGTTTTGGGTTATTTCTTTAGCATGCAGTCCTAGACTAAAATTGCGAAGGCAAGGGAAGGATGATTTTTGTAGTTATCTTGCATACTGGCAAATTATTTCCCAAAAGAGTTGTACCAATTTTAGTGCCACCAGCAATATTTTTCCAAGATTAGATATTGATGGAGTGATTTTTTGCTGTGTGGGAAGAAAATATTGCTGCCTTACCTAAACTTTGAGAAAATGTTACTAAACCAGTTAAGTATTTTACAGAATTGTGTGTAAGGAAGTTGATATCCTACAAAGAAAATGAAAAGGAGAGATGAGACAACATTAAAGTAACAGGCACTAACAGTATAGCACCTACTGAAAATACTTCATCTCAGAGAAGAGCTTGCTAGGAAGGCATTTTAGATCCTCTATTTGTATAGAATACTAGAAAATCCCCAACATTCTGAACACAGGTACCATCTCACTTATCCAGTTTACCCCTGTCATTCGCAATCAGTGAAGAAGCCAAAAACCTAGAAATGAGGACACTGACCTGAACAACCATAATAAATGCCACTGTCAACTGAGTGCAGTGTCCCAAAGACAATGAGGCTAATGAAATGCTTGATGTGTTTGAATTTACTGAGAGGAGATTATACTTTTGTAAGAAGTTGAGGGATGGATAAGAGAGGTACCTGGAAAGCTATGCAAGTCAAGGGGGAAGAAATGAACTCCAGAAAAAACAAAAAAAATGTTTAGATAAGTAACGTAATTATAGTATACCATGGGGGTCAGCTATACATAATATTTACATAGTCATGGAAATGCAAAATATATATTGGTCTAACTCCAAATTACATTGGAAGGATGAGGGTAAGGAAGGAATCTGTGTATATGGAGAATAACAAATTCTCATCTTCCATATAGTGATGTCAATCAGTAATGCCTAAAATTTAAAGACAATCAAAAAGTAGCAATTTAATATACTTTAATTTAGATATAAGAGCAAAAGTTAAGAAATAACTTGAAAATGATGGCCCCTCTGGAGTGAAAATGGCTGCAGGACAGGAATGTTGCAGGAAACTCCTGGTTTTCAGAATGGTTTAAACAACTATATGCGTATTTGACTGTGATATATTTTAAGAGATTTTTAAAAATGATTCCTACAACATTCATTCAGATACCACCACACTGGTTTCACTTCTCTTATTTGTTTTCCCTCCAAATCCAAAACAGATGTGGATTTGGAGCTCTTTGAGAAGCACATACAGAGTTTGCCAGGAGATTTCTACTTCACAGGCATGGATGTGGCAGATAGTAGGAAGTGAAGGGGAGGAGTTTCTGGTCCTATATGAAACTCCTCTGGGAGAAGTGATTGGCAGTAATACAAGCAAATTTTAATTCCATTCATGACTAAAGCCCATCCGTTAAGTCATTTGCAATAGGTTTAAGGGGCTGGCTCCTCTTTGTTCTTTAGTAGCAGCACTAAGCAGCCAATAGAAACAATTTTTAGACAGGTCTGAAAAGAATTCTGCACATATCGCCAGTTTACAAGTTCCGTTTGTGTCAATAATGTGAATTTTCTCATCCTGAAAGAAGCACACACAGGTCTTAGTGTGACTGACTTGGGAACAAGAGGCAACAGTCCCACATTATTTCCCTCCAAGAGGGAGAAAATTAGCTTATTAGAAAATAATTAATTCTTTTTAAAAAGGTAAATACACAGTGAGCATCAAAAGAACTTCAAGCCTGAAATGAAACTTGGCAGAGGGTCTCCTGGTACATCCATCATCGCTCCCCTCACTATACCTCAATCTCTTGCCTCACCACCTACAACTTACCCGAGTCCTTGTTCCAAACCCAGAAAAAGGGGCTCCCCTCATCAGAATTATGCTCTCTACCCATGAGTTGATCCCACCTCACCTCCCTCTGAATCCTTCCATGTCTATGAGGAAGTGAGGGGGAATCTGGCTGTGACCTTTGATCTTATTAATGCAACTGATCTGATGGCTGGGCCTGAAGACAAGAACAAATATAACTAAATGTTTACCAACTTCAGTTAACTTTTCTTTTCTCCCTTTTTTATTCCTTTTGGTAAGGCAACTGAGCTTAAGAATTTACAAGTTGGCATGAAATTTCAAAATTTATGTAAGTCAGAGAAAAATATAGCCAAGATAAAAGAGCAAACAGACTAAAACAACATTTGCACCATATATGACAATGTTAATATCCTTATGAAGAATTCACCTAAATTGATTTTAAAAAATAATAATTAAGACTGTTAAGAGACATAAGTATTGGAAAGGAAGGGAGAAAATATGCTAATAGGCAAAAAAATAATTTACAAAAGATGAACCATAAACAAACATAGTAAAATAACTAACTGAACTACTAATCAAAGAAAAACAAATGAAAACAACAATAAAGTAACATTTGTTGCTTATGAAATTAGCTATATGTATAAAATGACAGCACCCAATTCTGGGAAGAGTATGGTGACAAGTTGTCCTCATTGATATAGCTGGTGGCACTAAATTAGGAAAACCTTTTTGAAATGCAATTTGGCAGTATGGATCCAGAATCTAAAAAATAGTCATGTCCTTTGAGCCATAACTCATGACTGGAAATCTATGAGAAGAAAATAATTCAAAATGCAACATGGGTATATGGAGAAACAACAGGCAAAAATTTAAAGTCATAGAAATGTTAGTATGGAGATGGCTACATAAAATATAACATCCAATCAAAAGAATGGGGGGTGGAGTCAAGATGGCGTACTAGGAGGATGCAGAATTCACATCTCCTCACAACTAGGGCACCTACCAGGAACCGATGGGGGACCACAGACACCTAAGGGGACGGGAGGAACCCCCAGTGACTGGGTAGGACGTGGGGCGTGGCAGGAGTGAAGAGGGAGGAGAAGGGGAGGCGGGACGGGACTGGTGCCTCTGAGGGGCGTCTGGGGGAGGGGAAGGGATCCCATGCCCAAAGGGGGAAATTGGGGAACCATTGGGAGGGCAGAGGATCAAAAGGCATCATGGCCATGTTTCCCCTGTCCACTTGGACACCCAGAAACCTGTTGAGATCCCGGGCCTGATCCTCTGCCCACTGAGGCCCCCTCCATCCATGCGGGTCCTGAGGGAGTGGGAGGGAGGGAAGGGGGAGCAAACGTAAAGGCCAGACCTCCAGACCAGGACCCCTGAGGGGTGGCTGGGGGAGGGAAGGAGTTCCTACACCCAGTGGGACCCACCCACGTTTAGGGGTCCAGTGGCGATGGGGGAGACCCTGGGGGAGACAGTGGAGGAGGGAATGAAGGAACAGAAGGGAACGGGGCCAGTGCTTTCCCTGTCCACTTAGGCACCGGGAAGCCTGTTGGGCTCCTGGGCCTAATCCTCTGCCCTCGGAGCCTCCCTCCTGCCACACAGAGCCCAAGCCCCGCTCTTACACCCCCTCCCAGGACCCTACGTCTACACTCGGAGACACCCTCCAACAAGCTGGGCCTAAACCGCACCTACACACCCTCACTCAGAACCCTACCTCCAAACTCCGGAAACCCACAGTCCAGAGGCCCTCCTTTCAAGGTGCTGCCTCTCCCATTCTGCGCAGGTCCTAAGCAGAGGCCCCACCCCATGCTCAAATGTCACCTTCCAACCCACCTAGGTTCCACCCCACCCAAAACCCTGGCCTTGCCTAAATTCCACCCCCCACCTAAACCCCGCCCCCATAGCCAAGGTTTTTCTTCTTTTTTTTCTTTTCTTTATTCCTCTTTTAGATTGGGGTTCTGTTTTACCTTCTTGATTCATTGTTGTTGATTCTTTTATATTTTTATTTTTCCTAATAATCTTATTTTTCTAATTTTATTTTATTCTTTATACTTTGTTAGTGATGTCTCCTTTTGGCTTGTTCTCTCCCCGCCTTTTTTTTTCTTTCTTTCTTTTTTCTTTTTTCTGTTGTGCTTTTATCTTGTTGCAATTGTTTCAATTATAGTTTTATATTTCCTAATGTATTTTTTATCTTTCTAATTTTATTTTGTTTTTTATTCTTTGATATTGTACTGCTCCTTTTTTCCTTTCTTCCTTTATTTATTTATTTTTTTTACTGCACCACAAAGCTTGCGGGATCTCGGTTCCCAAGCCAGAGGTTGGGCCTGAGCTCCTGTGGTGGGAGCTCTGAGTCCAAACCGCTGGACTAACAGAGAACCTCAGAACCCAAGGAATATCAATAGAAGTAAGGTCTACCAGAGGTCCTCACCTCAGCACCAGGACCCAGCTCTATCCAACTGCCTTCAAACTCCAGTGCTGGATGTCTCAGGCCAAACAACCAGTAAGACAGGAATACAGCACCATCCATCATCAAAAAAAAAAAAAAATGAAATGACAAAAAGTTTGTTACAGACAAAGGAGCAAGGTAAAAACTTACAAGACCAAATAAATGAAGATGAAATAAGCAACTGACCTGAAAAAGAATCCAGAGTAATGATAGCAAAGATGATCCAAAATCTCAGAAACAAAATGGAGAAAATACAAGAAACATTTAACAAGGATACAGAAGAATTAAAGAGCAAACAAACAGTGATGAACAACACAATTACTGAAATTAAAAATACTCTAGAAGGAATCAGTAACAGAATAACTGAGACAGAAGAACGGATAAGTGACCTGGAAGATAAAATGGTGGAAGTAACTGCCAGGGAGCAGAAAAAAGAAAAAAGAAAGAAAAAAATTGAGGACAGTCTCAGACTACTGGGACAACATTAAATGCACCAAAATTCTAATTATAGGGGTCCCAGAAGAAGAAGAGAAAAAGAAAGTGTCTGAGAAAATATTTGAAGAGATTATAGTTGAAAACTTCCCTAACATGTGAAAGGAAATAGTCAGTCAAGTCCAGGAAGCACAAAGAGTATCATAAAGGATAAACCCAAAGAGAAACATGCCGAGACATATTAATCAAACTATCAAAAATGAATTACAAAGAAAAAATATTGAAAGCAGCAAGGGAAAAGCAACAAATAACATACAAGGGAATCCCCATAAGGTTAACAGCTGATTTTTCAGCAGAAACTCTACAAGCCAGAAGGGAGTGGCAGGATATACTTAAAGTGATGAAGGAGAAAAACCTACAACCAAGATTACTCTACCCAGCAAGGATCTCATTCAGATTTGATGGAGAAATTAAAACCTTTACAGACAAGCAAAAGCTGAGAGAGTTCAGCACCACCAAACCAGCTTTACAACAAATGCTAAAGGAACTTCTCTAGGCAAGAAACACAAGAGAAGGAAAACACCTACAATAACAAACCCAAAACATTTAAGAAAATGGGAATAGGAACATACATATCGATAATTACCTTGAATGTAAATGGATTAAATGCTCCCACCAAAAGACACAGGCTGGCTGAATGGATACAAAAACAAGATCCATATATATGCTGTCTACAAGAGACCCACTTCAGACCTAGAGACACATACAGACTGAAAGTGAGGGGATGGAAAAAGATAATCCATGCAAATGGAAATCAAAAGAAAGCTGGAGTAGCAATTCTCATATCAGACAAAATAGACTTTAAAATAAAGACTATTACAAGAGACAAAGAAGGACACTATATAATGATCAAGGGATCGATCCAAGAGGAAGGTATAACAATTGTAAATATTTATGCACCCAACATAGGAGCACCTCAATACATAAGGCAAATACTAACAGCCATAAAAGGGGAAATCGACAGCAACACAATCATAGTAGGGGACTTTAACACCCCACTTTCACCAATGGACAGATCATCCAAAAAGAAAATAAATAAGGAAACACAAGCTTTAAATGATACATTAAACAAGATGGACTTAATTGATATTTATAGGACATTCCACCCAAAAACAACAGAATACACATTTTTCTCAAGTGCTCATGGAACATTCTCCAGGATAGATCATACCTTGGGTCACAAATCAAGCCTTGGTAAATTTAAGAAAATTGAAATCGTATCAAGTATCTTTTCCAACCACAACGCTATGAGACTAGATATGAATTACAGGAAAAGATCTGTAAAAAATACAAACACATGGAGGCTACACAATACACTACTTAATAACGAAGTGATCACTGAAGAAATCAAAGGGGAAATCAAAAAATACCTAGAAACAAATGACAATGGAGACACGACGACCCAAAACCTATGGGACACAGCAAAAGCAGTGCTAAGAGGGAAGTTTATAGCAATACAAGCCTACCTCAAGAAACAGGAAACATCTCGAATAAACAACCTAACCTTGCACCTGAAGCAATTAGAGAAAGAAGAACAAAAACACCCCAAAGCTAGCAGAAGGAAAGAAATCATAAAGATCAGATCAGAAATAAATGAAAAAGAAATGAAGGAAACAATAGCAAAAATCAATGAAACTAAAAGCTGGTTCTTTGAGAAGATAAACAAAATTGATAAACCATTAGCCAGACTCATCAAGAGAAAAAGGGAGAAGACTCAAATCACTAGAATTAGAAATGAAAAAGGAGAAGTAACCACTGACACTGCAGAAATACAAAAGATCATGAGAGATTACTACAAGCAACTCTATGCCAATAAAATGGACAACCTGGAAGAAATGGACAAATTCTTAGAAATGCACAACCTGCCGAGACTGAACCAGGAAGAAATAGAAAATATGAACAGACCAATCACAAGCACTGAAATTGAAACTGTGATTAAAAACCTTCCAACAAACAAAAGCCCAGGACCAAATGGCTTCACAGGAGAATTCTATCAAACATTTAGAGAAGAGCTAACACCTATCCTTCTCAAACTCTTCCAAAATATTGCAGAGGGAGGAACACTCCCAAACTCATTCTACGAGGCCACCATCACCCTGATACCAAAACCAGACAAAGATGTCACAAAGAAAGAAAACTACAGGCCAATATCACTGATGAACATAGATGCAAAAATCCTCAACAAAATACTAGCAAACAGAATCCAACAGCACATTAAAAGGATCATACACCATGATCAAGAGGGGTTTATCCCAGGAATGCAAGGATTCTTCAATATACGCAAATCAATCAACATGATACACCATATTAACAAATTGAAGGAGAAAAACCATATGATCATCTCAATAGATGCAGAAAAAGCTTTCTACAAAATTCAACACCCGGGCTTCCCTGGTGGCGCAGTGGTTGAGAACCTGCCTGCCAATGCAGGGGACACGGGTTCGAGCCCTGGTCTGGGAAGATCCCACATGCCGCGGAGCAGCTAGGCCCGTGAGCCACAACTACTGAGCCTGCGCGTCTGGAGCCTGTGCTCCGCAACAAGAGAGGCTGCGATAGTGAGAGGCCCGTGCGCCGCTATGAAGAGTGGCCCCTGCTCGCCACAACTAGAGAAAGCCCTCGCACAGAAACGAAGACCCAACACAGCCAAAAATAAATAAATTAATTAATTAAAAAAAAAAAATTCAACACCCATTTATGATAAAAGCCCTGCAGAAAGTAGGCATAGAAGGAACTTTCCTCAACATAATAAAGGCCATATATGACAAACCCACAGCCAACATTGTCCTCAATGGTGAAAAACTGAAACCATTTCCACTAAGATCAGGAACAAGACAAGGTTGCCCACTCTCACCACTATTATTCAACATAGTTTTGGAAGTGTTAGCCACAGCAATCAGAGAAGAAAAAAGAAATAAAAGGAATCCAAATCGGAAAAGAAGTAAAGCTGTCACTGTTTGCAGATGACATGATACTATACATAGAGAATCCTAAAGATGCTACCAGAAAACTACTAGAGCTAATCAATGAATTTGGTAAAGTAGCAGGATACAAAATTAATGCACAGAAATCTCTTGCATTTCTATACACTAATGACGAAAAATCTGAAAGTGAAATTAAGAAAACACTCCCATTTACCATTGCAACAAAAAGAATAAAATATCTAGGAATAAACCTACCTAAGGAGACAAAAGACCTGTATGCAGAAAATTATAAGACACTGATGAAAGAAATTAAAGATGATACAAATAGATGGAGAGATATACCATGTTCCTGGATTGGAAGAATCAACATTGTGAAAATGACTCTACTACCCAAAGCAATCTACAGATTCAATGCAATCCCTATCAAACTACCACTGGCATTTTTCACAGAACTAGAACAAAAAATTTCACAATTTGTATGGAAACACAAAAGACCCCCGAATAGCCAAAGCAATCTTGAGAACGAAAAATGGAGCTGGGGGAATCAGGCTCCCTGACTTCAGACTATATTACAAAGCTTCAGTAATCAAGACAGTTTGGTACTGGCACAAAAACAGAAATATAGATCAATGGAACAGGATAGAAAGCCCAGAGATAAACCCACACACATATGGTCACCTTATCTTTGATAAAGGAGGCAAGCATATACAGTGGAGAAAAGACAGCCTCTTCAATAAGTGGTGCTGGGAAAATTGGACAGATATATGTAAAAGTATGAAATTAGAACACTCCCTGACACCATGCACAAAAAATAAACTCAAAATGGATTAAAGACCTAAGTGTAAGGCCAGACACTATCAAACTCTTAGAGGAAAACATAGGCAGAACACTCTATGACATACATCACAGCAAGATTCTTTTTGACCCAGCTCCCAGAGAAATGGAAATAAGAACACAAATAAACAAATGGGACCTAATGAAACTTAAAAGCTTTTGCACAGCAAAGGAAACCATAAACAAGACCAAAAAACAACCCTCAGAATGGGAGAAAAGATTTGCAAATGAAGCAACTGACAAAGGATTAATCTCCAAGATTTACAAGCAGCTCATGCAGCTCAATAACAAAAAAACGAACAACCCAATCTAAAAATGGGCAGAAGACCTAAATAGACATTT
Organism: Balaenoptera musculus; assembly: GCF_009873245.2. Classification (NCBI taxonomy): domain Eukaryota; kingdom Metazoa; phylum Chordata; class Mammalia; order Artiodactyla; family Balaenopteridae; genus Balaenoptera; species Balaenoptera musculus. The sequence continues at coordinate 38,514,356 of NC_045793.1, forward strand.
CTCCAAAGAAGATATACAGATTGCCAACAGACACATGAAAGAATGCTAAACATCATTAATCATTAGAGAAATGCAAATCAAAACTACAATGAGATATCATCTCACACCGGTCAGAATGGCCATCATCAAAAAATCTAGAAACAATAAATGCTGGAGAGGGTGTGGAGGAAAGGGAACATTCTTGCACTGTTGGTGGGAATGTAAATTGATACAGCCACTATGGAGAACAGTATGGAGGTTCCTTAAAAAAACTACAAATAGAACTACCATATGACCCAGCAATCCCACTACTGGGCATATACCCTGAGAAAACCATAGTTCAAAAAGCGTCATGTACCAAAATGTTCATTGCAGCTCTATTTACAATAGCCAGGACATGGAAGCAACCTAAGTGTCCATCATCGGATGAATGGATAAAGAAGATGTGGCACATATATACAATGGAATATTACTCAGCCATAAAAAGAAATGAAATGGAGGTATTTGTAATGAGGTGGATGGAGTTAGAGTCTGTCATACAGAGTGAAGTAAGTCAGAAAGAGAAAAACAAATACAGTATGCTAACACATATATATGGAATCTAAGGAAAAAAAAAAAAAAAGGCCATGAAGAACCTAGTGGCAAGACGGGAATAAAGACACAGACCTACTAGAGAATGGACTTGAGGATATGGGGAGGGGGAGAGGTGAGATGTGACAGGGTGAGAGAGTGTCATGGACATATATACACTACCAAATGTAAAATAGATAGCTAGTGGGAAGCAGCCGCATAGCACAGGGAGATCAGCTCGGTGCTTTGTGACCACCTAGAGGAGTGGGATGGGGAGGGTGGGAGGGAGGGAGATGCAAGAGGGAAGAGATATGGGAACATATGTATAGGTATAACTGATTCACTTTGTTATAAAGCAGAAACTAACACACCATTGTAAAGCAATTATACTTCAATAAAGATGTTTAAAAAAAAAAAAAAACTACGATGTGGTATCACCTCACACCAGTCAGAATGGCCATCGTCAAAAAATCTACAAACAATAAATGCTGGAGAGGGTGTGGAGAAAAGGGTACCCTCTTGCACTGTTGATGGGAATGCAAATTGGTACAGCCACTATGAAGAACAGTATGGAAATTCCTTAACAAACTAAAAATAGAACTACCATATGACCTAGCAATCCCACTACTGGGCATATACCCTGAGAAAAGCATAATTCAAAAAGAGTCATGTACCACAATGTTCATTGCAGCACTATTTACAATAGCCAGCATGTGGAAGCAGCCTAAGTGTCCATCAACAGATGAATGGATAAAGAAGGTGTGGCACATATATACAATGGAATATTACTCAGCCATAAAAAGAAATGAAACTGAGTTATTTGTAGTGAGGTGGATGGACCTAGAGTCTGTCATACAGAGTGAAGTAAGTCAGAAAGAGAAAAACAAATACTGTATGCTAACACAGTATATGGAATCTCAAAAAAAAAAAAAAAAAGGTTCTGATGAACCTAGGGGCAGGACAGGAATAAAGACACAGATGTAGAGAATGGACTTGAGGACACAGGGAGGGGGAAGGGTAAGCTAGGACGAAGTAAGGGAGTAGCATTGATGTATATAGACTACTAAATGTAAAATAGATAGCTAGTGGGAAGCAGCTGCATGGCACAGGGAGATCAGCTCAGTGCTTTGTGACCATCTAAAGGGGTGGGATAAGGAGGGTCGGAGGGAAACGCAAGAGGGAAGAGATATGGGGATACAGGTATGCATATAGCTGATTCACTTTGTTATACAGCAGAAACTAACACAACACTGTAAGGCAATTATACTCCAGTAAAGATGTTTAAAAAAAAAAAAGGAATGGTATATGCTAATTTGAAAAATGTATTTGAGGACTAGGAACAGGAAGGAAAAACTAATAGTGTTTGAAATGAAAAAAAGCAAGATTTAAAGTATTTGCACACTGGTGGTGTAGGAGAAGGAGACAAGATGGCAGAGTAGAAGGATGTGAGTTCACCCCTCCTTATAGAAACACCAAAATCACAACTAACTGCTGAGCAACCAGTGACAAAAAAGTGCTGGAACCTACCAAAAAAGATACCCTACATCCAAAGACAAAGAAGAAGCCACAACAAGACAGTAGGAGAGTCACAATCGCAATAAAATCAAATTTCATATATGCCAGGTGGGCAACCCACAAACTGGAAAACAATTATACCACAGAAGTTGTCCCACAGGAGTGAAAGTGTGTGTGTATACCACAGGGAACTCTACTCAATACTCTGTAATAATCTAAATGGGAAAAGAATTTGAAAAAGAATAGATACATGTATATGTATAACTGAACCAGTCTGCTCTACACAGGAGATTAACACAACGTTATTTATATTGGAGTATAATTGATTAACGAAGATATAAATAAATAAATAAATAAATAAATAAATAAAAGTATATGCAAACTGTGATTACAGCAGTGTTTTCAAAGATGCATACTTTAAAAAATACACCAAAGTGATACTAGTAATAGTTATTTTAAGGAGTGAAATTATGGGTGACCATACGTCTTTATTTTGAACTTTCTAAATTTACGAACAAATAGTTATTTACATATATTTTTAAGTTTCAATGGAATTAGACTAGAAGGCCAAGGCACAACCAACTTAGAGTATTATCTAGAAATGGGTAAATCCTGGGTCAGGAGAATCAGGAGCAGCCTCAGGCCTGGATCTGGTCAAGTTCATCCATCTCCCAGAAGTGAGTGGGATAGACTGATTCCTCCTACTCAGGAATGCTGGGGTCCCCTGGCAATGGGGTGTAATCGGGACATCTGGGATGCAACTTAAAGGAGAGAACTGGGGAGAAATAGAGGTAAGAGGCAACAAAAAGGGGTACTGGCACACAGTGGAATCAGTGCTCCATGGGCTTCAAGAAAAAGGATGTGTAAGCAGAGGAGGAGAAGTACTTGGGGAGGGGAGCAGGAGAGTGCTGGCCCAGAACAATAGACTGGAAACAGAAAGAAAGCACGTTAAGGAGTGTGGTTTGGAAAAGTGGCAAGCATGCCAGCACGGACTAATGGAGTTTCTCAAACGCCAATGTTGCTCCACTATGAAGTTTTCACACATTTTTTGTAAAATGAGAAAAATAAGAACAATATGATATCGATATATTGGCTTAAATTTCCAATGGTCTTAACTTGCGAAGAACTTTTCTTTGTGGGATCTTCTTTATCTAGGGTGTTACAGTGTTCTATTTTTGTTAGTGGTAGTAGATGAGGTTTTTTCCCCGCAATATCTTTACTTGCACAATTAAAAGGTAACAACCTTATCACTGTCCCCCCATTTTTTTGTTGTTGTTGTTGTACTGCTTCATGAAACCTCAAAGGCTGAGAAGTAGGGTAAGAGGAGTGGAGGTGGAAGCCCAGTTCTCTGAGTGGAGCATTGTTTGATTGTGGGTAGGTGACTAGGGCCTGGGGCTTCCATTACTCTTGATGAAATAAGATGGGACAGATGCAGAAAATACCTTTTTTTTTTCTCTTGGACGCATGGCATGTGGGATCTTAGTTCCCCGACCAGGGATCAAACCTGCATCCCCTGCATTGGAAGCTCAGAGTCTTAACCACTGGACTGCCAGAGAAGTCCCCAGAAACTACTTTTAATACTCCTAATCCAAGAATCAAAAGGATGCAACTGGAGCTTACCATACTAAGTGAAGTAAGTCAGAAAGAGAAAGACAAATACCATATGATATCACTTATAGGTGGAATCTAAAATATGACTCAAATGAACCTATCTATGAAACAGAAACAGAATCACGGACATAGAGAACAGACTGGTGGTTGCCAAGGGGGAGGGGATTGGGGGAGAGATAGAGTGGGAGGTTGGGGTTAGCAGATGTGAGCTTTTATATATAGAATGGATAAACAATGTCGTACTGTATAGCACAGAGAACTATATTCAACATCCTATGATAAACCATAATGGAAAGGAATATAAAAAAAGAATGTATCTATCTATCTATCTATAGATAGATAGATATATACATGTGTGTAACTGAATCACTTTGCTGTACAGCAGAAATTAACACAACATTGTAAATCAACTACATACTTCAATTAAAAAATTTTAAAAATAAAAGTCAAAATTTACAGAAATGAGCTGATTAGTTACCACCTTGACCTCATGTATTTAGTGAGGTGTAGCCTCTTAATAGTAATTTTATGTTATTTAGTAAGTTTCAACCTGTTTTACTTCTTCCTCTCTACCTCATCATGCTCAGCTGTGATTTCAAAGACTTTCTAGACTAAGAGCGTGGGGTTCATTAAGAACCTTGAGTGCTTGATTGCTGCAGATTTCAAGTCAAAAGCACTTGAGCAACCTGATGAGGGGGTAATGGCTCCCATATTCCTGCTACTGGCTTTTAAAGAACATTCCCATATTCTTTAAACTGGTGGAAGGCTGTGTGTTATTCAGAAAATTTGTTCAAGTCAGATGCATAAAATATCAGGAACACTGGTGGCACAGTGGTTAAGAATCTGCCTGCCAATGCAGGTGACACGGGTTTGAGCCCTGGTCCGGGAAGATCCCACATGCTGCAGAGCAACTAAGCCCATGTGCCACAACTACTGAGCCTGTTCTCTAGAGCCCGCGAGCCACAACTACTGAAGCCCACGTGCCACAACTACTGAGCCCATGTGCCACAACTACTGAAGTCCGTGTGCCTAGAGCCCGTGCTCCTCAACAAGAGAAGCCACCACAGTGGGAAGCCCACGCACCGCAGCGAAGAGTGTCCCCGCTCAGCACAACTGGAGAAAGCGCATGCGTAGCAACAAAGACCCAACACAGCCATAAATAAAAAATATATACATATTAGGAACATAGTGAAGAAACAAGTGGGCTGAAGGGTGGGGGCTGGGTGACAACAGTAATTATGCATTTATTTTGAGGTGCTGAAATTGTCCTTGAACTCCTATGTGACTCCTAGCAATGCCCACCAGCTGCCTCAGGCAAGACCATCCACTCATTACCACCCGTGAGTGACACTGAGCAGAGAGTCACCTCCAACTATATTTAATGAGTGTGCTGAGGGCTCACTGTGAAAGGCAGTTAACTCTCTTATTTGGCCCTTTATGAGGGGTGAAAACATTAGCAGAATGAGGCCCATGTCCCTCCCCCTAGCAGTTTCATGATCAAGATTAGATTTATTGGGGTAATTAAAAAATATTTATTGAGGGCCTACTGAGGGCACAAACTTATAGGCATACAAAGAAGTATAATCATCCCCATTTTCCAGGAATTTATTCTTAATTGAGAAAAAAATGGAGGTATGTATGTTAACTAGTAAAAAAAATCACAAGAAGTGCCATGGAGAGCATGAACAAGTGATTAATCACCAAATGAGTGGCAAGGCCCATAGATGCAGAATTTACATCATATATTTCCCATTCAAAACATAGGTTCAAATACCCTGTTTGTCATACTGTGGGGTTGATTTATTTTCATGAAAACACTGGAACTAAGTTTGTCTAGGGCTAATGATCTTGACCTGTTTTGTGTTTTCTTATTGCTAGAAAAGGGCGATCAGCCAGATGGCATGAATCTGACATGGTTGATGTGAGGCATTGATACTCCCAAGTGTGGTCCTGGGGACACAGAAAATAACAAGACAATGTTTCCAGCTTGTAGGAGTCTCTACCCTGATGGGAAGGAAGAGAAAGAGACCAATCCTTAAACAAAAGATGATTCTGCTATTGGGCAAATAACTACCAACACTCTCTAAAATTCTCCTTGATCCAGAAATTGAACTTCTAAAAATTTATTCTAAGAAAATACCCTTATCAGAAATGTACACAAATATTTATGCATAATCATTGCAACACTGATTATAATAAAAACTTGAAATATTCTAAATGGCTAACTGTAGGGAATAGCTTTAATAAAATATGTATACACTAATTCTCAGCAGCTATTAAAAATTATGATGTGTATGTATATTTTTTGACATGGTAATATGTTTATAACACTGCTAACTCAAAAACTTTGATATAACATTTTTATTTTTAAAGTGTAGTACAGGGACTTGCCTGGTGGCACAGTGGTTAAGAATCCGCCTGCCAATGCAGGGGACGCAGGTTTGATACCTGGTCAGGGAAGATCGCACATGCCACAGAGCAACTAAGCTCGTGTGCCACAACTACTGAGCCTGCGTGCCACAACTACTGAAGCCCGTGCGCCTAGAGCCCGTGCTCCACAACAAGAGAAGCCACTGCAATGAGAAGCCCATGCACCACAACAAAGAGCAGCCCTGCTCGCCACAACTAGAGGAAGGCCGAGCAGCAATGAAGACCCAACACAGCCATAAATAAATAAATAAATAAATAAATAAATAAATAAATCATTTTTAAAAAAAAGTGTAGTACAATATATACAATATAAGCCCATTATCAAATAATTATTTACACATACATACTTGGAAATATATTCTAGAGTATATGCCCAAAAGTTAGTATTGATTAAATCTGGGTAGAGGAATTTTAGGTTTGGGTTTTTCTCTTTTTTCTTATATGTATTTTCAATTTTTCTAATGATTGATTTACTTCTGTAAAAAATAACTAGCTAAAATGTTGAATAAGTGATAAGGCATGATAAGGCCTATAAAAGAATCATGAGGAGGATGCTATGGTAGTTTTGAGGCATTTAACCTAGAGTGAGGGGTACTGGGGTAAAGTGGGACAGAGCAGACATCACAGAGGTGGTAGCTCTTGATCAAAGACTTGAAGAACTACCAGGAATGACATGACAGGGAGAAGACATTCCAGGAAGAGAAACCTGCACAACAGAGACCTGGGAGCAAGCACGTAGTGTTTAGGGGTTGCTAAGGGGACTCTGACTGCAGGAGCACCTGGTAGCAAACGAAGAGCAGAGAGATGCAGCTAAAGAGGTGGGCAGGGACAGATTATGAAAAGCGTGGTTTGCCATGCCAGGGATCTTGGGACATTTTTTTCTAGTGGTGATGAGGCGCCTCTAAATGATTTCAAGCAGGTGGAAAGCATGCTCAGACTTATGTTTTAGAAAGATTGCTGTGCAAGATTACTCACAGTGGTGAGGAGGATAGACTGCAAGAAGCAAAGAATGGAGGAGGCTGGAAGACCAGCTAGGGACTCCTATGGGGGTTTGCAGTAAGGGCAGTCTGACTTAAGGCAGAGTTGTGGAGAAGCAGGAAGGACAAATAGAACAGATCTGTCTGCAACAGAAATAATAGGATGCATCTGAGAGAGAAATCTTTGGCCTATAGGGTAGGTGAAGATGTTCCTGAGGATGAGAAGGAATCCAGAGGGTGGATGAAAAGGAGGGATGCCTAGTCATCTCGAACTCTTGATGCTGAATATAGAACAGTAGAGATGTAGTAGGAGTTTATACAGTTTACTACTAGTGGCCCTCTTTTATCCATGTAGCAGGAAGAGATTTATTTACTGAGAGTAAGGACAGTGAGTTGGTAAAGTAGGCCTGAGGAGAGTTGTGAAGTTTTGGCCAAATTTGTTAGAGTCAGTGATGCTTAAATACCTATAAGAATTACCAGGCAGTGGAGGGCCCACTGAGATTAGAGATCCTGATTTTGTGATGGCACCAGTTGGTGCAGTTTTGTAACTTTCTCCAAGGGCATTCATTGGCCAAGGTCTAGCTCCCAGGAAGGCAGATGAAAGTTGCCTTTATCCTGGTTCATCATAGTTGAGCATTAGTAGGGCATGAAAGACCAAAGCCCAAAGACACATGTAAAGCAATGGGTCATTGGGCTAGGCCAGGCAGGGAAGGAAGTAAAAACGTGTGGAGGTCTAACAGACTTGGAGGAATGTGACTGGAGGTTTAGATAAAGCCAAAGAGAGGATGTGGAAGGAGTGAGAACTGGAAGGAGAGGAAGTGGTGGGCCAAGGGTAGAGTATTGGGGATTATTTCAGAGCAGTTCTGGGGGATCAGTAGTCCATAGGATGCAGTGGAAGGGAGTGGTTGATGTTAAGGGGAAGTGAAAGTCAGAAATCAAAACACAGCACAATATATAACCCTAATGTTTGCTCTAATGTAGATTGCTGTAATGGCCCTTGATGCAGTCTCTCTTGGAATACTTTACTTTTGATGTTTTATTATTTGAAGACTAATACAATTTCCTACCCAAAATATACTATTGCTCATGTCTTTAGAGAGCTTTTATTTTCCATTGGTCAGAATACTCAATTATTCCTCCTATTCTGTAGAGTCAGCATTTCTGGGAGGCGGGAGTGGGGGTGGATGAGGTGGATTTTCCTGACTCACTCACTGATACACACTGTAAGTACACTTCTTCAGACCTTAACCTACATTTGGGAAGTTTCTTTATAACACCTTGATAGATTCATCACAGGAAGTTTTGGACTCTAGGACCCTTGTTTGGTATTGATGAAAAACTCTTCTTCAGTGGAAATGAGCCAAGTTTTCAAACATTTCTATCTCCGAAGAACTGACAGTGGAACAAATGAATTTTTATTGACTCAAGCCCATGGAGGTACAATCTCAGAGATCTCTCTCTTCATGAACTGGTCCTAAGTGAGCCCCTCCACCTATATTTTTAGTCTCTAGATAACAATTTGCCGTTTCTTTGTACCATCTTTTCTTATGCATTTCTTCATGCTCCAGTGCTTTCTCATTGACTAGTCATCACTTCAATACGACCCCCCAAAATGTTGATATTCCACTAAAAACAGCAATAGAAAGATGAAAATGTTTGTTTCCTCTCCCTATTTAAAAAAAAAAAAAATGCCCAAAGCGGCTTAATTTCAGAGCCTTGGGAACCCCATCAGATATAATGATCCCAGAAACATCTGGTCAACCAAATACATGCATTAAAACCAGGATGTGGTGCCCATCAGGCCTGAGTGGATTCTGAGTAGCAGAGGTGGCCACAAAAGGCCTCAAAGATTGGATTTTACATTAAGCTTCTTTCCTATTTTCTACCAAGAGGTGTCCGGGTCATCGGTGTCACATTTGGAATTACTAGCTTAAATGCTGAGATCATTTTTCCCCCATGGAACTACAGTCATAAATCATGGTGTTAATCAGACAAGACAGCACTGGAAAGAATTAAAGACTCCTATTTTCCTTATCAATTACAACCAGACCACACTCCCTGAAGCTGTTCAGAAGACAGACTCTGAAAATAAAGCCCTGTTTTTACTTTGACCTCTGGGTTTCCCTGGTCTTAGTGACTTATTATCCATTCATTCACAATTATTAGGAGCCTAGTATATGTTCATATTAATACAAACAGCAGTTTCAGGTTATTTTAATAATTAAAAATGTTAGCTAAAAAGCAATTAATTACCCCCAGTGGCTGCTAGAATATAAACTAGTATCAACGGAATGCTTGCAATAACCCAGGCACCGTTCCAAGCATTTTTCATTTCTATCATCCTTATGAGGAAATAAAGCACAAAAAAGTGAAGTCATTTACTCAAAGTCTCAGAGCCAGTACATAACAAAACTTGGATTGTCAACCCAGAGAGGTCCCATGCTCTCGACTCTAATGTTTAATTGCTTCTTCCCTCTAAAGAGCAGACAGGAAGAGTTTCCTTGTTCAATAGGACATTCTTCTCTGCACTTTATTGTAACAAGGATTGAGTTAACTGTGGAAAAACTGGTAAACTTTCACACATTAGCTGTCCCCTGATTTGGTGAAGGTTGCTAAACTAGTATCCATTTTTTCCTTCTTCCTTGAGGACTAGAACTTGTTTATTTTAGCTGGGCTCATGGCAAAGACATTTCTCAGCCTCCTTTTCAGCTAGGAGTAGCCATGTGACTAAATTCAGGACAGTGGGATGTGATCATAAGTGATGTATGCAAATTCTGGGGCAACTCTAATGTAAAGACGAGTTGCTTGCCCTGGACCACAGCCTTTCCTCCTTACTGCCAGTTGGAAATGGGATGAACTATAGCAGTGGCCTTGGGTCTGGAGATGGAAACCACACATCGAGAGCAAAGATTACTAGTCATGGAGCAGAGCCATTTACCCATCCTTGAACATTTGGATTATTATGTGGGGAGAAAGGAAAAAAAAAACTATCCAATTTAATCCACAGAACTTAAGCAGCTTAGGCTAAACCCTAACCAACACATGTAGAATTTAAATTAGAGAATTGATGCAAGTGTGTCAGTAAAATTAAACCATGTTTGCCAAGGGCTTCTTGTTGGATTTTTATACTGCGGCAAGCAGCCACAGGTAGAATGGGAAAAATCAAAGCAGATGCCTAGCATATTTTTACATATACAGGAAAGATTATTTTCAATGAGTCTTCTTTATACGTGGGTGCATGGGTTGAAAATACTTTAACTTCAGGAACATATGATGCCTTAAAAATACTTTTGAAGATTACACTCTACCCCCACAATCTAGGCTGATCTAATTCATACCTCAAACTATCTAGACCAAGCCTATAGTTACAAGTGACAGCAAATCAGATATTTATATGTGAATTTGACTTGATATTGAATCTCTGTCACTTAGCCAAGAGAATTTTATCCAAAACATTCTTTTAAAGTAGACACAAAAATTTATCAAATAGTCCATGTAGTGTATTTTTTGTTTGGGGAGGAATAGCAACACAGAATCCAATTTCCATTCCCAATTGTGGATCCCTCCATTGTGGGTAGTATTGGTCAGAGGTAGTACTCAGTTTCCCACTATATAAGCCAAGAGTGCTAGACCTTATTTCTCTCTGTTCCCTGGCAGAAAGAGGTCTCTTTAACTGGATGGATCATCTCAGAATTTTGAGTCTTGGTCTAGTGATGCAAAGACAAAGGATACATTTAGAATTCATTCAGGCTTGCTTTCAAAGTGGCCCAATCTACCAGTCATATCACAGCCCCCTAACCCTTCCCTGTGCCTTCGCTAACTTTCCAACACTGATCAACAGACTGTCTTATGTTTTTAACCTCTTTCCTGAACATTCCCTTGACTCGCTCTCTTAAGTAAAAAGTTGACACTTCTGAGGACATCTCCCTTGCAAGTTGCAGCCCTGTCAAGTGGAAGCTGTTTTCTCGTATACCCCAATGGACTTCTGGGCTAGGACTTGGCTTAGGTGTTCTCCTCAGTCCTTCACAATTTACTCCAGCAGGAGTCCAACCTCAGCATTTTATAAACCTTCTTCCAAGGTCACAAATGACTTCCTGTTGCCAAACCTGTGGCTATTTCTCTGTCTTCGCTTTACCTGATCTCTCCCAGCAGGCAAAGCACAGTTGACCATGACACCAAAAGCACGAGCAACCAAATTAAAAACAGTTAAGTTGGACTTCATCAAAATTAAAAACTTTTATGCTTCAAAGTGCATCACTAAGAAAGTGAAAAGACAACCCACAGAATGAGATAAAATATTTGCAAATCATATATCTGGTAAGAGACTGTAAGAATTCTTACAATAATAAAAGACAAATACTCCAATTAAAAATCTGCCAAAGGATTTCTCCAAAGAAGATTTACAAACGGCCGATTAACACATGAAAATATACCCGACATCAGTAATCCTCAGAGAAATGCAAATCAAAGCCACTTCACATAGACTAGGATAGCCATGATCAAAAAGACAGACAATAACAAATGTTTATGAGGTTGTGGAGAAATAGGGGCCCTCGTTCACTGCTGTTGGGGAGAGTAAAATAGTGTAAATAGTAAAACAGTGAAGCCATTTTGGAAAACAGTCTAGCCGTTCCTCAAACAGTTAAACTAGAGCTACTGTATGACCCAACAATTCCACTTCCAAATATACCCAAGAGATCTGAAAACACATATCCACACAAAAACTTATATATTAATGTTCCTAGCAGCATTATTCATAATAGCCATAAAGTCAAACAACTCAAATGTTCATCAACTGATTAATAACAGATATACAAAGTGTGGTATACTTATGTGATAAAATATTATTTGGCAATAAACAGAAATAAGGTATTGATAATGCTAAAACATGATGAATCTTGAAAACGTACGTGAAAGAAGCTAATCATAAAGGACTGCATATTTTATGATTCCACTGACATGAAATGTCCAGAATAGGCCAATTCATATTTTGGTGGGATAAAAATATTCTGGAATTAGATAGTGATAATGGATGCTCAAGTCTCTGAATTGTATACTTTAAAATGGTAAACTTTATGGTATGTGAATTATTTCTCAATAAAGCTGTTATTTAAAAAAAAACCCTCAGTTGACCACCCCAGCCCTCCTGAAGCACTGTGGCTCCCAGCATAGCACCCCCTCCTAACTTTCTCTATGTGGCTGTTCTTTCTCAGTCTCCTTTGCATGCCCTACATTCTCTGCCAGGCCTCTAAAAGGAGATTTCAAGCTCATCCTAAGTTCTCTTCTCTATCTTTCCTCTCTCCCTAGAATATCCTCATCCCGTTCCCATGGTTTCATATAGTACTTTTATACTAACATCAGCATTTCTTTTCCAAGTTCACAATTGCTTGATCAAATAGCCTACTTGAAATCTCTTCTTGAATATCTTAGAAGCATCTTAGGTTTAGTTTGCCAAAGACCGAACTCTTGAAGCACACAAAATACACAAACTCTACTGGGAGCAAAACTATAGCTTAGGAGAGCTGCTAGGAGTTTGAGTAGATGACCATCGGGGAGGGAGAAAATAGAGGGATGCGCCATAGAAACGGACAAGATGTAGACAGGAGACGTTCCAAGGTCAATTTGTGCCCTTGAAATCCTTGACTGAATGCACGAGCGCTTTAGTTGTATCTGATACAACTTATGCATTGGGAGAGTGTGTGTGAATCCAGATAAGATGTAGCCCTCACCCTACTCTATCCATAACGAAGCACATAATAAAGCCACAATCTCTCTTACCCACAGAGAGGAGACAGAAAAATGTGGACAAAGTCTTACGGCAAACAAACAAAATCAGCCTGGTACAAGTCCAGCATTTTTCTGCAAGCAAGGCCTTGTGACCTAACTGTATGTTATAGCTTGGGCGTCCAGGAAACAGCCTCTGGGAAAGAGATTTGGGTGCAGGATTTTATTGGGGAACTCAGGAACAATGTTGTAAGGGGTAAGGGAAGCAAGATTAGGCAGAGGGAGAAGTTGAAACGAGATGCTCTTGCCAAAGAGCCTGAACTGATCCCTTGGGGAGCTCTGTAGCAGAGGTCATGTAACAGAGCCAGGCATTTCCCTTTGACTAAGGGCAGTTCCTGGGAGAGGTGGGAGAACACACCTGTGAGCCATCCCTGCCCAGACTCCCAGCAGCTGGGGAAATGAACAGCTTAGTCCTGAAAAGGACTCGAGTCAGGTACAGCAGCTCCACTACTCTGCCTGTTGTCTCACTGCCTCACTGCCATTGTTATACCATGTCACCATAGCTGGCGCCAGTCATCACAGCAAAGCAAGCACTTCAAGCCTCAGAATTCTTTGATGTGCGGCGATTCATTGACTGGATAAAAGAGAAAGGGGCTTAATTTACTCCCTTGGGTTTGGAGCAAGAATGGAATTGTTTAGATCCCCACCAACTGATTTTGGAAAATTGTTTTCTGGTTAGGGGGGCCATAAATAGGTTGAGACGTAGGCAACCTTGGATTATACTGATAGATAAACTGTACGTTCTGTGCAGGGCTGCTTGAAGGGGCCTGCACTAAACAGCGTTAACATTTCGTAGAGTATAATATGCTCTACCCAGGAAGAGAAATGACAGCAGATGGTGAGGTCAGCTTGTTAGCTATACTTATCTAATTAAAGACTTTACACACATTGTCAGGTAAAAATCAGCTGTCAAAAAGTCCACCTGGTCATAATAGATCATCATTACTAAGTCTGTTCTAGCCACTGCTACCAAAATCTTTGTTATGATCACATAATCTCAATTAATTAAGAAAACAACTCAAATAACTGAGTTTGGCATTACTTTCCCGAACAGGAATAAAGTGATGACTGACAGCAAGGAGGGGTACAGGACGGGACGGAGCATGTTTGTCATGTGGATATATCTTGATTCTAGAGCCAGGTACCATTACAAATCAGGGAGCTATGGTCAAACTTCTCTGCTGGGACTGAATTTGATTGTGACGTGTATTGTGGGGGCAGCAAAATACTGATGAAAACAAATGATTCTGGAGTTCCCATTTGCCCTCTGAAACCAAATGCAGTTTAGGGCATGGTCTTGACCTTGACTTTAGATATCTTCATCTAAAATATCAATTTGCATAAATCCATGAAGTGAAATTAGTCCTGACTTGCCAAGAGAGAAACCTTGATACCTGCTCTCTCTTCAGAGAAGCAAGGAAGACTGATTATGCATTTTCATTTGAAAGGAATTCCAAGCGTCAATGGGATGTATTTCATCAATTCTTTTTTTAAAATAATTAATTAATTAATTATTTTTTGGCTGCGTTGGGTCTTCGTTGCTGCGCACACGCTTTCTCTAGCTGCGGTGAGCAGGGGCTACTCTTTGTTGTGGTGCGTGGGCTTCTCATTGAGGTGGCTTCTCTTGTTGCAGAGTGCAGTCTCTAGGTGCGTGGGCTTCAGTAGTTGTGGCATGTGGGCTCAGTAGTTGTGGCTCACGGGCTCTAGAGAACAGGCTCAGTAGCTGTGGCGCACAGGCTTAGTTGCTCTGCGGCACGTGGGATCTTCCTGGACCAGGGATCAAACCCGTGTCCCCTGCATTGACAAATGGATTCTTTTTTTTTTTTTAACATCTTTATTAGAGTATAATTGCTTTACAATGGTGAGTCAGTTTCTGCTGTATAACAAAGTGAATCAGCTATATGTATACATATATCCCCATATCTCCTCCCTCTTGCATCTCCCTACCACCCTCCCTATCCCACCCATCTAGGTGGTCACAAAGCACCGAGCTGATCTCCCTGTGCTATGTGGCTGCTTCCCACTAGCTATCTATTTTACATTTGGTAGTGTATATATGTCCATGCCACTCTCTCACTTCATCCCATGTTACACTTCCCCCTCCCCGTGTCCTCAGGTCCATTCTCTATGTCTGTGTCTTTATTCCTGTCCTGCCCCTAGGTTCTTCATAACCTTTTTTTTTTTTTAGATTCCATATATATGAGTTAGCATACAGTATTTGTTTTTCTCTTTCTGACTTACTTCACTCTGTATGACAGACTCTAGGTCTACCCACTTCACTACAAATAACTCAGTTTCGTTTCTTTTTATGGCTGAGTAATATTCCATTGTATATATGTGCCACATCTTCTTTATCTATCCATCTGTTGATGGACACTTAGGTTGCTTCCATGACCTGGCTATTGTAAATAGTGCTGCAATGAACATTGTGGTACTTGACTCTTTTTGAATTATGGTTTTCTCAGGGTATATGCCCAGTAGTGGGATTGCTGGGTCATATGGTAGTTCTATTTTTAGTTTTTTAAGGAACCTCCATACTGTTTTCCACAGTGGCTGTATCAATTTACATTCGCACCAATAGTGCAAGAAGGTTCCCTTTTCTCCACACCCTCTCCAGAATTTACTGTTTGTACATTTTTTGATGATGGCCATTCTGACCGGTATGAGGTGATACCTCATTGTAGTTCTGATTTGCATTTCTCTAAAGATTAGTGACATTGAGCATCCTTTCTCATGTGATTCTTGGCAATCTGTATATCTTCTTTGGAGAAATGTCTATTTAGGTCTTCTGCCCATTTTTGGATTGGGTTGTTTGTTTTTTTGATATTGAACTGGCAGGTGGATTCTTAACCACTTGTCACCAGGGAAGTCCCTCATCAATTCTTTTTTTTTTAATCAGTTGATTTTTTAAAATTAATTAATTAATTAATTTTGGCTGTGTTGGGTATTTGTTGCTGCGCACCAGCTTTCTTTCATTTTGGCGAGTGGAGGCTACTCTTCTTGTGGTGCGTGGGCTTCTCATCATGGTGACTTCTCTTGTTGCTGAGCACAGGCTCTAGGCACGCAGGCTTCAGTAGTTGCAGCATGCAGGCTCAGTAGCTGTGGCTTACGGGCTCTAGAGATCAGGCTCAGTAGTTGTGGCACACAGGCTTAGTTGTTCCACAGCATGTGGGATATTCCGCAACCAGGCATCGAACCCGTGTCCCCTGCATTGGCAGGCGGATTCTTAACCACTGTGCCACCAGGGAAGCCCCATCAATTCTTAGAGATATCAAATAATTGGTAAAATTCAACCCTTTGGTATAGCTTCTCTACCTTTTTACATGACCCATACCTGCATTTCAAAAACAATTTACTAGTGCAACAGAGCAAAAACAGAACACATGTATCTTATCTGTGCATTCTGCCAATGCTGTGGACTGTATAATTGTTTATAAAACACATACCCTAGTATTTTAAATACATGTTGGTATATTTTTAAGTTATTATGTGTATTACAATGTGCAATTTGTCAGGAGTACGCCAAAAGAATTTTTCTTAAAATTTATGCAGTTGAGGCAAAGAGGAGAGACATTAATGCAGACTATCATGGGAGCTGCACCTACCCATTAATACTCAGTCCATCAGAATGCTCAGACATCAAGGAACTAAAAAGAAGTAAAGAGAAACGGGAGATCATGTAAGGGTAATATGCCTAGAAACATGATCCGGTTTCTAAGATGGGCAAAACTCCTTTTGAAGTCAAAAACAATTTTACTTACCTAAGAAGCAAAGGATTTAGTTCCCAAGGAATATTATATGAAAATGATGTTAGCTTAAATTAGCTCTCAGTAAGTAGAAAGTAAATACGTCTATAATTGGCTTTGTCATATAAAAAAATCACACCAACTCAGACCTTAGAGCTCTGTAGATTATATTTTCATATAAAGCAAATTTCTGAGCCTCTGGGCCTGTTTTAACCCCATTGGGATAGTTTCAATATTCCCAGTGAAAGTTTCACTGAGAAGTGATGGATGATTATAAGTAAAATATTGAAGTTTACCTAATATTTTCCAAAAATGACTTCAAAGATGTAACATACTCAACAATTCTTGTTGCTTTTAAATTATTTTTTTTGTCATTATGTGGGAACAAACTTGAAATGTTCAAGTAAGTAGCTTAGCTCTGTCTTATTTGACCAAAAATCAATGTTACGTATTAGGAACTGCCTATTGAACTCTTGGCTCTTTTTCTTTTTTATAAGTTGGATGTGTTTAGGCGAGAATTATATCTCTGACATTACTGAGTTTAAAAATCCAACTTGACTTATTAATAGTGATCCTGGAAGTTTGCGATATTATAAATTGGAACTTTGCTAAGATACAATTTTTTTTATTGAAGTATAGTTGATTTACAATGTGTTAATTTCTGCTGTACAGCAAAGTGATTCAGTTTTATATATATATATATATATACACACACACATACATACATTCCTTTTTTTTTGTTTTTTTAAATTTTATTTTATTTTTATTTTTGGCTGCGTTGGGTCTTTGTTGCTGCGCACAGGCTTTTCTCTAGTTGTGTTGAGCGGGGGCTACTCTTCGTTGCAGTGTGCGGGCTTCTCATTGCGGTGGCTTTTCTTGTTGTGGAGCACGGGCTGTAGGTGTGCGGGCTTCAGTAGTTGTGGCATGCAGGCTCAGTAGTTGTGGTGCACGGGCTTAGTTGCTCCATGGCATGTGGGATCTTCCCAGACCAGGGCTCGAACCCATGTCCCCTGCATTGGCAGGTGGATTCTTAACCACTGAGCCACCAGGGAAGCCCCATATTCTTTTTTATATTCTTTTCCATTATGGTTTGTCACAGGATACTGAATATAGTTCCCTGTACTGTACAGTAGGACCTTGATGTTTATCCATCCTATATATACTGTTTGCATCTGCTAAACCCAAACTCCTAATCCATCCCTCTCCCTCCCCCCTCGGCAACCAAGTCTGTTCTCTATGGCTAAGACACAAATTTGAATTCCATGAACTTCCAGTCACCTAGCTAATATACGAGCCTAGTTCACCCCGTGCAGAATCCCTATCTCAGGTCAACATTTTTGTCCTCTGTAATTGTAATTATGTTCTATATAATTGTAATTATACAATTATAATTAATTAATTGTAATTAATCTAAATCTAACATTTATTTAGCAATTACTATGTATCAAGTACTATGATAAAACTTCCTATCACCTAGGTATCTGCTCTGTTCATTAACTGCTCTCTTTCTCTGAGATCTAACTTCTACCTATATAGACAAACCCCGAGACCACATTTATACCACACACCACTGACCATCCAGAGCAGGTATGCATACGTTATCCAAGCTCAGCCAATCAAAAATCTTTGCCAGAAATTTAGAAATTTGGAAATGGCTTTAAGCTTGCATGTAGACATGTGAGGCAGCACTGTGTGTGGAAAAGCCAAGATAGCTCATCTGCCAACAGAAGAATGAAGCTAATGGGTTGATTACAGGTATAAAAAGACCATGTGGCCACAGAGATCAAGCTATACAGAGAGACAGACATGGAGAGAAACAGAGTGGCTCTCCCAGTCTGGATTCCATCATACTTGACTGTACTTCCTGCCTTGTATTTTGTGAAATAGCTCTGTTAAAACTTAAGAAAAATTCCACATTTTTCCTATGCTGGTGTGAAGTAAATTTCTTTGATTCACAGACACAAGAAGCTGAGTTTCCAAGCAGGAGGTTACATGGCCCCAACTGCAGAGGTCAGAAAGCCCGAGTGTCAGGGCACCCTGATATTTATGCACCCAACATAGGAGCACCTCAATACATAAGGCAACTGCTAACAGCTATAAAAGAGGAAATCGACAGTAACACAAAAATAGTGGGGGACTTTAACACCTCACTTACACCAATGGACAGATCATCCAAAATGAAAATAAATAAGGAAACAGAAGCTTTAAATGACACAATAGACCAGATAGATTTAATTGATATTTATAGGACATTCCATCCAAAAACAACAGATTACACTTTCTTCTCAAGTGCACACGGAACAGTCTCCAGGATAGATCACATCTTGGGTCACAAATCAAGCCTCAGTAAATTTAAGAACATTGAAATAATATCAAGCATCTTTTCTGACCACAACACTATGAGATTAGAAATTAATTACAGGGAAAAAAATGTAAAAAACACAAACACAAGGAGGCTAAACAATACGTTACTAAGTAACCAAGAGTTCACTGAAGAAATCAAAGAGGAAATCAGAAAATACCTAGAGACGAATGACAACGAAAACACGATGATCCAAAACCTATAGGGTGCAGCAAAAGCAGTTCTAAGAGAGAAGTTTATAGCTATACAAGCCTACCTCAAGAAACAAGAAACATCTCAAGTAAACAGTCTAACCTTACACCTAAAGGAACTAGAGAAAGAAGAACAAACAAAACCCAAAGTTAGCAGAAGGAAAGAAATCATAAAGATCAGAGCAGAAATAAATGAAATAGAAACAAAGAAAACAATAGCAAAGATCAATAAAACTAAAAGCTGGTCCTTTGAGAAGATAAACAAAATTGATAAACCATTAGCCAGACTCATCAAGAAAAAGAGGGAGAGGACTCAAATCAATAAAATTAGAAATGAAAAAGGAGAAGTTACAACAGACACTGCAGAAATACAAAGCATCCTAAGAGACTACTACAAGCAACTCTATGCCAACAAAATGGACAACCTGGAAGAAATGGACAAATTCTTAGAAAGGCATAACCTTCCAAGACTGAACCAGGAAGAGACAGAAAATATGAACAGACCAATCACAAGTAATGAAATTGAAACTGTGATTAAAAATCTTCCAACAAACAAAAGTCCAGGACCAGATGGCTTCACAGGTGAAATCTATCAAACATTTAGAGAAGAGCTAACACCCATCCTTCTCAAACTCTTCCAAAAAATTGCAGAGGAAGGAACACTCCCAAACTCATTCTATGAGGCCACCATCACCCTGATACCAAAACCAGACAAAGATACTACAAAAAAAGAAAATTACAGACCAATATCACTGATGAATATAGATGCAAAAATCCTCAACAAAATACTAGCAAACAGAATCCAATAACACATTAAAAGGATCATACACCAAGATCAAGTGGGATTTATCCCAGCGATGCAGGGATTCTTCAATATATGCAAATCAATCAATGTCATACACCATATTAACAAGTTGAAGAATAAAAACCATATGATCATCTCAATAGATGCAGAGAAAGCTTTTGACAAAATTCAACACCCATTTATGATAAAAACTCTCCAGAAAGTAAGCATAGAGGGAACATACTTCAATATAATAAAGGTCATATATGACAAACCCACAGCAAACATCATTCTCAATGGTGAAAAACTGAAAGCATTTCCTCTAAGATCAGGAACAAGACAAGGATGTCCACTCTCACCACTATTATTCAACAGAGTTTTGGAAGTCCTAGCCACGGCAATCAGAGAAGAAAAAGAAATAAAAGGAATACAAATTGGAAAAGAAGAAGTAAAACTGTCACTGTTTGCAGATGACATGATACTATACATAGACAATCCTAAAAACGCCACCAGAAAACTACTAGAGCTAATCAATGAATTTGGTAAAGTTGCAGGATACAAAATTAATGCACAGAAATCTCTTGCATTCCTATACACTAATGATGAAAAATCTGAAAGAGAAATTATGGAAACACTCCCATTTACCATTGCAACAAAAAGAATAAAATACCTAGGAATAAACCTACCTAAGGAGACAAAAGACCTGTATGCAGAAAACTATAAGACACTGATGAAAGAAATTAAAGAGGATACAAACAGATAGAGAGATATACCATGTTCTGGGATTGGAAGAATCAATATTGTGAAAATGACTATACTACCCAAAGCAATCTACAGATTCAATGCAATCCCTATCAAATTACCAATGGCATTTTTTACAGAACTGGAACAAATCATCTTAAAATTTGTATGGAGACACAAAAGACCCCAAATAGCCAAAGCAGTCTTGAGGGAAAAAAGCGGAGCTGGAGGAATGAGACTCCCTGACTTCAGACTATACTACAAAGCTACAGTAATCAAGACAATATGGTACTGGCACAAAAACAGAAATATAGATCAATGGAACAAGATAGAAAGCCCAGAGATAAACCCATGCACCTATGGTCAACTAATCTATGACAAAGGAGGCAAAGATATACAATGGAGAAAAGACAGTCCCTTCAGTAAGTGGTGCTGGGAAAACTGGACAGCTACATGTAAAAGAATGAAATTAGAACACTCCCTAACACCATACACAATAATAAACTCAAAATGGATTAGAGACCTAAATGTAAGACCAGACACTATGAAACTCTTAGAGGAAAACATAGGAAGAACACTCTTTGACAGAAATCACAGCAAGATCTTTTTTGATCCACCTCCTAGAGTAATGGAAATAAAAACAAAAATAAACAAATGGGACCTAATGAAACTTCAAAGCTTTTGCACAGTAAAGGAAACCGTAAACAAGATGCAAAGACAACCCTCAGAATGGGAGAAAATATTTGCAAATGAATCAAAAGACAAAGGATTAATCTCCAAAATATATAAACAGCTCATGCAGCTCAATATTAAAAAAACAAACAACCCAATCCAAAAATGGGCAGAAGACCTAAATAGACATTTCTCCAAAGAAGACATACAGATGGCCAAGAAGCACATGAAAAGCTGCTCAACATCATTAATTATTAGAGAAATGCAAATCAAAACTGCAATGAGGTATCACCTCACACCAGTTAGAATGGGCATCATCAGAAAATCTACAAACAACAAATGCTGGAGAGGGTGTGGAGAAAAGGGAACCCTCTTGCACTGTGGGTGGGAATGTAAATTGATACAGCCACTATGGAGAACAGTATGGAGTTCCTTAATAAACTAAAAATAGAATTACCATATGACCCAGCAATCCCACTACTGGGCATATACCCAGAGAAAACCATAGTTCACAAAGACACATGCACCCCAATGTTCATTGCAGCACTATTTACAATAGCCAGGTCATGGAAGCCACCTAAATGCCCATCGACAGACGAATGGATAAAGAAGAGGTGGTACATATATACAATGGAATATTACTCAGCCATAAAAAGGAACAAAATTGAGTCATTTGTTGAGACGTGGATGGATCTAGAGACTGTCATACAGAGTGAAGTAAGTCAGAAAGAGAAAATCAAATATTGTATATTAATGCATGTATGTGGAACCTAGAAAAATGGTACAGATGAACTGGTTTGCAGGGCAGAAGTTGAGACACAGATGTAGAGAACAAATGTATGGACACCAAGGGGGGGAGACCGCTGTGGTGTGGGGATGGTGGTGTGCTGAATTGGGTGATTGGGATTGACATGTACACACTGATGTGTATAAAACTGATGACTAATAAGGACCTGCAGTATAAAAACAAACAAACAAACAAACAAACAAAAAAACAACTTAAGAAAAATTCCACAATTTTCCTATGCTGGTTTGAAGTAAATTTCTTTGATTCACAGACACAAGAGCCCGATTCTCCAAGCAGGAGGTTACATGCCCCAACTGCAGAGGCCAGAAAGCCCAAGTGTCAGGGCACCATGTCAATGCACACAGAGGTCTCTAAAGAAGGTTTCAACATTTTTTTTTCAAGTTCTGAGTCACAACTTATATTCATCACAAAGCAGAGAATGAGTAGAGGGAGTCCTTGTTGAACCTTCAGTGCTTAACATAGAATAATTTGTTAATTTAATTGATAAGTGTTGTCGTTGAGTCAATGAGTTTCAGAGCCTGAAGGGACTTTCCTATGATTTCCCTAGCAGATGGCCACCCAGCCGCTACTTGACTCAACTCACCCCCTCATGAGACATTGCATTCTCTCACTGAGGAGCTTTGGGGCACTTTGACAGAACCAAAGGCTTTCTTTCTGCAACATTAACCCACTAAAGTCTAGCTCTTTGGCAAACAAGTCTCTCTCTGCCCAAGGACAACTCTTCATGTGTTTGACTACAACTTAGTTGGCTTGGTGCCAGACTATATATTCCTTCAAACATTCTGTGTGCCATGGATCCAGGACCCCTTACTACTCTGAGACAAGCTCTAATGTCATCTCCTCCACAGTGTGCTCAGAACCAAAGTGAGGTTCTGGTGTGCTCTGAGAGGATCTGGAATATCATATAAAGTTAGGCACATTTTAAGAGAGACCATTATTTACAATAATCTGAATTCCAGACATATATGCAGCTTTTGAGTGCCTTAACCATTTTTTTTTTGATGTACTGATTTTATTTTAGTTATGTGTTTATTTTTATTGTGGTAAAATAAGTAACATGAGATCTACTCTTAACAAAAATTTCAGTGTACAGTACAGTATATTAACTATAAGCTCAATGTTGTACAGCAGACGTCTAGAACTTTTTCATCTTATATGACTGAAACTCTAAACCCATTGAACGGCAACTTCCCATTTCCTCCTTCTCCCAGCCCTTGCAACCACCATTCTATTTTCTGTTTCTCTGAGTTCAACTATTTTAGATACCTTATATAAGTGGAATCATGTGGTATTTATATTAATGGAAATTATATGTAATTACACAAGAAAGGAAATTCTGTCATATGCTATGACATGGATGAAGCTTGAGGATATTATGCTAAGTGAAATAAGCCAGTCATAGAAGGACACCCAGGACAAAATTGTTTCATTGGTGAATTCTATCCAACAATTATAGAAGAATTAAATATAATCTTTCTCAAACTCCTCAAAAAAAAATCAAAGAGGAGGAAACACTCCCAAACTCATTTTATGAGGCTGACATTACCTTGATACCAAAGCCAGATAATGACACTGCAAGAAAAGAAAACTATAGGCCAATATTTCTGATCAATTAGATGTAAAAATTCTCAACAGAATACTAGCAAACCCAATTCAACAGCACATTAAAATTAGCATACACTGTGATCAAGTGGGATTCACCCCTGGGATACAAGGAGGGTTCAGCATGTGCAACTCAATCAATGTGATGCATCACTTAATAAAATGAAAGATAAAAATCACCATCATCTCAATAGATGCAGAAAAAACATTTAACAAAATTAAATATCCATTCATGATAAGAACTCTCAAATTGGGTATACAAAGATCATACTTCAACATAATAAAGGCTATATATGACAAGCCTACATTATACCAGATGTTCTATGATCTATGGCTAGAACATTATACTCAATAGCGAAAGATTAAAAGCTTTTCCCTTAAGATCAGGAACAAAGCAAGGGTGCCCACTCTCACCACTCCTATTAAGAATAGTGCTGGAAGTTCCAGCCAGAGCAATCAAGCAAGGAAAAAATAAATAAATAAAAGGCATCCAAACAATCAGGAAGAAGTAAAATTTTCTCTATCTACATATGAAATAATCTTTTACAGAAAATCCTAAAGCCTCCACCAAAAAACTGTGAGAAGTAATAAACAAATTTAGCAAAGTTGCAGGTTTCAAAATCGATATATAAAAATCAGTTGTGTTTCTATACATTAGCAATAAATTATCTAAAGAAGAAATAAAAAAGCAATCCCACTTACAATAGCATCAAAAACAATAAAATACTTAGGGATAAATTTATCCAATGAGGTGAAAGATCTATACACTGAAAACTATAAGACATTAATGAAAGAAACTGAAGAAGACACAAATAAATGAAAAGATATTTGTGTTCATGGATTGGAAATCTATGGCACCTCACCTTTTAAAGAGAAAAGTGTCAAAGAATTTGTGGCCAAGTTATTAAACTGCCACAATTGGCCCAGTGTCATAAGTATTTACATTCCTCCCACATACAAAACATACTCTCTGTCAAGAACTCACAAAAGTCCGATGATTCTACAATATTAAGTTCAGGTTTGAGGTCTAGGATCTTGTTATCTAAATCAGGTCCAGATGTGGATGAGACCCCTGGGGTCCTCAGATATGATTTCTCCTGGTTTAAAAACCTGTGAACTGGGGCTTCCCTGGTGGTGCAGTGGTTAAGAATCCACCCGCTAATGCAGGGGACATGGATTCAAGCCCTGGTCCAGGAAGATCCCACATGCCGCAGAGCAACTAAGCCCGTGTGCCACAACCACTGAGCCTGCGCTCTGGAGCCTGTGAGCCACAACTACTGAAGCCTGCGAGCCTAGAGCCCGTGCTCCACAACAAAGAGAAACCACCGCAATGAGAAGCCTGTGCACCACAACGAAGAGTAGCCCCCGCTCGTTGCAACTAGAGAAAGCCCATGCATGACAATGAAGACCCAACGCAGCCAAAAATAAATAAATTGAATAAATAAATTTAAAAAACAAACAAACCCTATGAACTAAAGAGACAAGTTATCTGCCCCCTATATAGCAAACATACAGAGGCAGGACAGGCCTAGAATTACTGTGATACTCTTGATCAAAAAGAGGGGAACCAATAAATAAACAAGTGTATATTGTACAGCACAGGGAAACATAGTCATTATTTTGTAATAACTTTAAATGGAGTATAATCTTTAAAAATATTGAATCACTATGTTGTACACCTGAAACTAATATAATGTTATAAGTCAACCACACATCAATTAAAAAAAGGGGGGTGGTGGGGAGAACCAGAGGCACACAGCAGTCACTGGCCCATAGCAATTCTGAAACCAGTCAAGCCCGTGTTGCCAGTTCCTTGATCAGGGTCTTCTTGGAAATGGGTCATCATGATTCTAGGCTCCACACTCTGGGTTCATGGTTTCACTTTCTGTGTCATCCTTCTTTTCCCAAAATAAATCACCCAATTTTGCATCTGTTAAGTATTCTCAATTTGCTTCCTGCCCATAGAAGTTCATGGGTTCAAAGACCTCCTTTCATTTTATATTATTTCTGTCCCTTTTATTCCAAGCACATATAATTTCTTTAAAAATTATGTTTCCTGTTTATCCATTTATATTTCATTAGACATACCTAGAAATCTCTTCTAGGAAGCCTTTCTCTACTTTGGGCCTCCTCTGAGCCTGCTGTGGAACAACGCCTTTAAGGTTCTTAGGTTTGTCTGTCATTACGTTCATCTGTTCTTCTTAGCCTACGTTTAATGGAGAATGTCTGTAAGGCACACCTTTAAGATCCTTAGAATATTTGGGGTTTTTTTTGGGAAAGGGTCTGTGAGTCCTCACCTTAAATGTTTGTGAGTTTTAAACACAGGTTTATAAATCACACCCTGAGTACTGTCTTTTCCCCAAGTTCCCATTTTCCTGACAGCAGCTAGGATGTGATCTTTCTCCTGAGGTCCTTTCTTACTTTGAGAACACTCTACTTACTAGCTGGGAAAACTCACTTGTGTCTTTTTCATTTTTTTCCAAACTCTACTCTTTAGTGTATCCTTCTTTTATCACATTTTTTAAACAGGCAGATAGATGAAGCCAGGAGATACCTTTGATATTCTGCACAGAACTCTCTTCAGCTAGATCACTGAGTTCATTAGGTATATTTTCCATTTTCCATATTATCACAGGTGACAGTGTTACCAAACTTTCCGCTAAGACTAACAAGGATCCTCTTTCCTTCAACTTCCCAAAACATCTCTCTCAATTTCCTTCAATATTTCCCCTCAGTCCCTCAATGTCCATCAAGCTTCCATCTGCTCCCTGGCCCCAAAACCAATGCAACATTTTTAGGTTTTATTATGATAGTCCCCCTTTTTCAGGTACAAAGCTACCTTCCAGTTACTATTACTGAGTAACAAACAACCCTAGAACTTAGAGGCATTTTATTGTGCTCATGGATTCTCTAAGTGATGAAATCATACAGAGCATGGTGAGGATGGACTGTCTCTGTTTCATGATGTCTGGGACCTCAAGCTGAGGAGATGCAAATAGCTGGAGGTGATTCAAAGGACTGGGGACCAGAATTCTATGGAGACATCTTTACTCATGTCTGGCGGCTTTGTGCAGATGGCAGGAAGGCTGGACTCAACAGGAACTGTCAGCTAGAAAACTTACAGGGAACTTCTGAAGCATGATGCCCTCCAGGTAGCTGAACTTCTTACATGTGGCTTAGGGCTCCAAGAGCAAGTTTGCCAGCAAACAAGTTTCAGGTTTTCATAGATCATTTAATGTCACTGCTGAACTATATTGTTGAAATCTTCAAAACCTACCCAAATTCAATGGGAGGGGTATATACTTCACCTCTTAATGGGAGGAGAGTCAAAGAATGTGAGGCCATATTGTAAAAGCTTTCTAAACAACCACAAGCTTATTTTATGTTATCATGTTTACCATATTTCAGAAATTGAAGTCTTCTTAAGTTTCTTTACTTGACTAGCACATACTCTTACTTTTAAACACAATTTACTAAAATCATATCCAACTACATATGAATGGAATAAGATGTCATGAATTGGAATTTCAGATGAACAATAAGTATCATCATGTAGCTGGAAGAAACCGTTCAAATAACTTTAACGAGCTGCTGAAATTAGATCTTGACTCAACATTAACCTCAATAAAAATGATATACAACTTGGGGAACAATTGTATTTAACCTTATGAAGTAAGATCAATGCAATTAAAATGAATTTTCTCTTGAGGCTGCCGTATGACTGTGCTGTCTCTTATTTCATTTGCCTTTGGTTGGGGTAACAGAAAAGCAAAACTCTCAGAGAAAATACTATAATTTGGAGCAGGTAATTTTAGTTTCCAGGACCAACTTTTTTTTTTTTTTACTAAGAATCAGTATGCAAATACAAATCTTAGAATATTCTAATTATGAATAACTCACAAAGATGAAATAGTTCTTAGAACTTCATCCTCTTAAATTATGCATAAGATGGTTTTTGTAGGGAAAAAGTTACTATGTTTTCCCTACTCTAGAACACAAGAATTTTAAGTTCAACCATAATATGTGTATGTTTTCACTGCCTTTCATACATATTCCATACTTATATCAAAAAATTATATCAGGGAAAAGAATTTTATTTTCTCTGTATGAATATTAGAAAATAAGACGTCCTTAGATACTCACTGGAAATCTATTTCCAAACTGGTTATCTGGGGACTACTTACATTTAAAAGGGAAGAAAAATGGTGATTTGGTGCTTTAAAAACCATAGATAAATTTTCAAAATCACTTTTACGGAATTCCAGTTAACAAATTAAATGGTAAAATTCTTAAATGACCAAAGCTGTTTTTGAACCTTTAAACTGGTCTCCAAACTTGGAAAAATCTGATCTATGAAATTGGAAATG
Source organism: Balaenoptera musculus (assembly GCF_009873245.2). Taxonomy (NCBI): domain Eukaryota; kingdom Metazoa; phylum Chordata; class Mammalia; order Artiodactyla; family Balaenopteridae; genus Balaenoptera; species Balaenoptera musculus. The sequence continues at coordinate 38,542,495 of NC_045793.1, forward strand.
AATTATGTAATCCATTTTATTTTGGACTTGTTCAGTCAGAGGCAAACAATTTTGGATTAAGGAATCACAAGCACAAAAATTGGCAAAACCTTATCATGTATTTTGTGAAATTTATTTTTAACAGATTATAAAATCTCATGGAGGCATACAGTTCTAGTGGCTGCTTCTGTGAAGTATGTAAGGCAGGAAAACTTTCCCTTCTTCCCTTTGTAGGGGAGCAAAATTTGCCACCCCAAAATATGTTTCTTTGGCATATTAATTATTTTAAGCTGGTTATTTTCTAAGAAACAACAGACATGGGAAAAACTGATAACCAAGTAGGAGTTACCATTTTGTAAGAAACACTTATAAGAGAAATCTCCATTTGTAAGGGTGTCTCCCTCCCTGTTCCTGGAAGAGGAGGATGACCGAACCTCCAGGAACTTAACAATGGAGAAGGCCAGGACTTACACCTGAATAACAAACTTATCCTCATTTACTATGCTTTTCCTGGTAACCTCCCTAACTGACTCCCCATTCTCAACATCCTCTTTTGTCTGTAGCTGAGGATGGTATTTTAGGTGAGGGTTTCAGCCATTTTAGTGAGTTACTCAGTTTTCCTGAGTCTCTCCCATGTATACATGTCATTAAACTTTAGTTTGGTTTTCTCCTGTTAATCTGTCTCATGTCAATTTAATTCATAGACCAGCCAGAAGAACCTAGAAGTGTAGAGGATAATTTCTCCCTTTCTGACACCTTCTAGGTTCTTTGGCTCACCTAATAATTAATTTGACATAATACAGATTGAAGGAGAAAAAAAAAAAACTTTGTAAATACTTAAGTCCCATAAAAATATCAGACTCAAAGGCAGTCAGGCAATTGATGCTTATGTGCCAGACTGAGCTAAAAAATGGAAGAGGGCTCTGGGGCTTCAAAGGGAAAGAAGACAAATCAGAGGCAGATGACAAGAGCAGATGTTTGAGAAACAAATATATGCCCGGCCATGCCGATGAGTCTTTCTGATATAAAAAGTTATCTTTGGTACTAGCTCTCTCCTGGTACAGGCCCTCTATCTAAATTCTTTTAGGCAGTTCAGAGAGAGGCAAAGAGGCTTTTCCTGAGTCTGCTTGGTCTTAATTGCCTTTAGCTCAAAAGAGTCCACATGCCAAAGTGGTACATTTTGGAGGGGCGAATGCTGCTCTCTCTCAGGTGCCTGTATTAGTTTATGCTATATCACCTTAGGCAGGTAGATAATATTGGGTTATGTAAAGAAGAGAAATAATGAGGTTTGCTAGCACCTTCACAAAACTGAATTTAAATTTCACACTTGGGCAGCCCAAGAAGTAATGTGAAACCAAAAAGACAACTGCTACATTATAAATAAGGGGAGGAAATTGAAAGCATGTAAATGCTAACTGGGAAATGACCAAGCACATATGTATTTCCAGAAAAGATTACAGTAAGCACGGCAAATGCATAGTACTCATGCTGCCACTCCCTGCTCCAGAGCCCGTGGGAGACATCTCTAATTAATCATCCTTTCCTGAGAAACCCTGAAACAGTCTCCCAATGCAGAGCCCTAGGCAGTTTCTGCCTGTGGTTTGGCATTGACATTCAGATGAAACCTATCTGTCATCTGTGAATGAAATGGTCATAGTGATCCCAAACTGAAAGTGAGTCATGGGCATACTGATTTGATTTTATCACTTGGAATAGAGCAAGTAGGAACCTCCAGGCAGGGCTACCGTGATCCTCAGCCATGACTTGACTACTGAAAAAACTCCAGCTCATTCTCAGAGGCAGCACTGAGTAGGGGTGAACAAATGGGCCAGTTAAATCCTAGCTCTGTATTGATCAGCTGAATTTTCACATCACCTGTGAAGTAGGGATCATGATACCTATTTCTCAAATTTGTTATGAGGATTAATAGAGATGGACCATGTAAATTACCTTAAAATAGGTGCTTGCTACATGTCAGTTCCAAATTCTAACTGCACAGTTTTTAAAGGGACATGGAGAGGGGCCCAGAGCAACACATCTGAAGTGGTTAAAAGGGATGGAAAGTAAAACAGGGAAGATGTTAAAGTAATCAGAATTGTTTGTGGCACATAAGTGAAAAAAATCTGTACTACTCGACACAGATAGTAACAAGGTTTTCAACTATTTTGATACTGAAAACTCCAGCAATGTCATCCAAAGTATGGTACACGTATCAGCAGTGGTCCATGACACCACTGATGTCAATGAAAAAATTAATCAATGGTCGATCTAAAGAAAAAATGGGAGTTTTTATTCGAGCCAAACTGAGGATTATAACCTGGGAGAGAGTCTCTCAGAGAGTTCTGAGAACTGTTACAAAAAGGTAAAGGGGGAGGTCAGTATATATGTGATTTTGGCAAAGGAGTACATGCAATCAAGCACACATCTCAGGAGAAGATTGCTGCTGCCACTAGGAACAGATAGCTTAAAGGTTTAGTGCTTTCTAAGATGCAAGAATCCAGGTTCATAAAAAGTAGCTCCTGAAAATATCTAACTATCTGAAGCCCTGTTCTGCCAGTTTTCCTAGAGCACAGAGTGCTTCATCCTGATCTTTGCCCTGAATTCCTTTCAGGGTGTATTGTAAGTCAACGATTATAGTGGCTAATGGCTTGATTCTTGTAGAACTGAATGGTGGGCAACATTATTCCACAGTCCCTTCCCTTTCTATCTTAATTTCAACCAAATTTGGGAAGCATCTCGTGACCAATTTGTCCCATGGTGCTGGGAATGCTCATTCCCAGGTCAGGCAAGGATTTCATTGATGGGCCACTCAATGTGCTATTACTGGACTAGGTCCTGTTAACAGTAGCCAAAAGCCTCTCAACCACCTGTCTTACTAGTCTTTTATGGTCCAGGAAACGGTTTCCCTCTAGTTGCTTCTTCCTATATCTAAAGTTACACTATTACAATCATTGATCTTATAGAACTATATATTTGGTCAATTGTTTCAAGTCACCTAATCATTAATTTTATCTGAGGCTCATTCACACATTTGGTAATGCAAGAAACAATCTTGTAAAATAGGCAGAATGCCAGTATTATAGCTACTAACATGAATAGGCCATAATTAAGTATTTAAGCTAAGAACTTCCATTAGGTGAGGCCCAGTACCTCCCCAGGTCATCTGACCAGTCTATTCTGCACCAGTTGCTGTCTTTAAGGGCAATGATATATTGGCATTTTACATAAAGTTTACCAAAGATGTCTGCATGTTTAAGGTGAGTGCTGGGTCATTGTAACCCCTTACAGAATTTAGAAAGGAATATTATCGTCTAAGGAGTTACATGGCTGGCACCAGAAGGAGAAAAACTGATCTTCATGGTTGAGCAGGTATTTCTGCCATTGAGGAGGTCTGGTTAACACATGATGCAGATGCACAAGGCACACTAGAGGGAAGGGAGGAGGCCCAAACAGGCAGAGAAAAATTTTGTTTAAATTTTTCTTGCCTTGCCTTAAAATGGTGACTTGTAAGCTACCTGGCTTTAGGTAGGACCTGAATGGTAATTTTAAACACAGCCTTTCAGCTCATGTAAAGCAGAGAATCCTCTAGAGGTAACCAGGATCCTAGGGAGGGGCCCCTTTTGAATTTTTCTGCTCCATCAGGGTGGAGCAGATTTCCTGGCAGGCTAGAAACCTAGGATATGTTATATATTTTGGGGGTGACTTTTGGGTCATGACAAGCAATACTGGTTACTGTTTAAGGTAGTCACATCAAGTTTGCCTTTTGTGTGCATTGAGAAAACGAGAAAATAAGACATGAGCCACATAAAAATATAAATGGGACCTAAAAATGGCAGAAATTTTAAAAGTATCCTCTGCGATAATGACTAAAATTTGGCCAAGAGTGAACTAAAATGTGAAAGAGAAAGAAAGAGGAAGGCAAAAGAGAAAAGAATGTAGGGAGGGAGACTCTCATTTAGGTAGCCCAAGGTTTCCTTCTCAGGGCCCTGCTTTTGATGTTGCAATGCCTGCCCCCCAGCCCTAATCTGGAGCTGAGGCCGGAAAGAAACTGAGGAGGTCTAAGAATTCAGCATGGTCACTTTAAACAATTACCCGATCATATAATTCAATTGCTTTCTCCCTTTAATTAAGAGACAATTCATGCTTTGCAATTTAGTCCCTTTTGACATTTAATTAGGGCTTCTCATCTGTAAAGGGTGAGAGCTATCAATCAAATCAGAACAGCAGCAATGCTCATTGCCACATAAACAGCACAAAGGTGGTTATTGCCATAGCCGGTCCACTTTAACCCTATGATCATTAATCAGGCAAATTCTTTTCCAGCAAACATTTATGAAGTACTTTCTCACCACACACCACATACCTTGGAGTCTAATAGGGTTTTATCTGTTTTAAGGTAAGTAAATGGGAGACGTATAACACAATATGCCCAAACTAGTGTGGTAAGTACTCTGATGTAGGTAAACACCATGCTATGAGTTGTGGAGGGGATTGAGGAAGGCTTCCAGAAGGGAGGGGATAGCTCTGTATAGTCTTGAGGGATGATTTGGGACTAGCTGGAAAGATGAAGTGGGCAAGGAGTTCTGCCCAGTTGGTGTAGCTTGTGTAAAGGCAGAGAGACCCAGGAGAACGTGGTGCTAATGGTAAGATGTGAATAGACCGTGGGGCTGAGCACAGGGTTTGTTGGAAGAGCAGCAGAAGAGGAGTCTGGACTTGGACCATGAAGGGCCTTCTGTGAAATGCTAAGGAGTTTGGACTTGTGAAAGAAAATGCATCCAACAGTTAAGGAAATGATTTTATTCAGGCAATTTCAATAGAGAGAATATTCATTAATGGGGACAGTCTCAGAGAGGGAGAAAACAAGGTTTTATAAAATAGGCAAGTCCCTGAGGAAAGGTGGAGGTGGGTCTTATCTGGGACCATGCGAGGCCAGGCTAGTCCTTCAGTGAGTCTCTTCTCAGAACACAGAAGGATCACAAGGATAGGAGGGTGGTTTCTCTACCACGGCTGCCTTGGGTAGCATGGAACCCAGACAGAGCTCAGGATTGTCAGATTTGACTCTAGTTGTACCACAGAGGATATTCAAGGTACTCAAGGTTTGTAAGCAGGAGTGAGACCTAATCAGGTGAGTGCTGTAGAGCAACAGTACAAGCAACCCAGCTGCCATTACTTGCCCCCTCAGAAAAACTTGCCTTTGGCCCCTGTTCCTTGCTTTTGAAACTGAGTCCCCCTAAAACTGAGCTCCCCTGCAAAGTTTAAGATTAACCTCTCTATCAAGAGAAGTAATGATAATAGTTCAGCAATAAAACAATCCTAGTTCCTCCTCAAGGAATATACCTGACAATCTGACTCATATCTTTGAGTTGTTCTGAGACACTAAGATGCTGGTCCAGGTGGAAGGTGGTGATTACATGCTGACCCCAGACTGGTTGGAACCAGAAGGTTGATTATTAAGATTCCTGAAACATCACTCTGTTACCTCACCACCAACCGATCAGAAGAAAGCCATGGACCCGGCAGCCCTCACCCCTAAGTTTGCCTTTAAAAATCCTTCCTGGAAAGCCATAGTGGATCTCAGGTCTTTTGAACATAAGCTGCCTGTTCTCCTTGCTTGGTGCCTGCAATAACGCTGTATTTTCCTTCACTACAGCCAGGTGTCAATAAATTGGCTTCACAGCGAGGCAGGAGAGCAGAACCAAGTTCAATTCAGCAACACTTTTGTCTTTGACATCATCTCTGGGTTCTCTGGATCCCACTCCAAGCAACATGTCTTAGTTTGATGACCAGGGGTCTCTAGTTCCTACCTCTTGCCCTGAGACTTGCACACACCTGAAACCTCAATGCCTAACAAAATCACCACCATATTTTGGCCTGTTCTCTTGGAGAACATTATCTTTTCACTCCCCTCCATCTCACACCTGGCCGGCCATAGCTTCTAATCTATTCCAGGAATGTCTTGGATCAACAGCCCTTCCTGGGTAAAGAAAGTTATTGGCAAATCCTGCATTGCTGAAGCAACCCAGTTGCTCTCCCAACAGTTGGGGTGTTGTCCCACAGCCTGGGCAAGGGCTGGCTCTTGGGATCTAGACTCCAGCTCCTGTAGGTTGGGGTGTAAAGCAGAAGTGGCTTTGGACCCAAGAGAGAGCACAGTTCTGAGTTGGGCTGCTCAACTCCCAGCCATTCAAGCCCTGAGCCACACAGTAACTGGGGTTTGCAAACCTTGGTTTCTATGAATTGGCTCGCATAATGAGTCTACTTAATCCATTAGCCCTGAAATGAGAATCAACAGATAAGATTAACACTGTACCATAAAATGGTCTCGGGGGTGGGGAAACCACTACAAGTTACATGGTTATGAAATTGTGTTATCAGACAAACAAGTTCAGCTCAGATGTTCTGCTTCAAAAAAAAACCAAAACTAATAAAATGCAAGTCACTTCTGATGTTGCTGAAGTTTCCCAAGAAGTAATCCAACAAACACAATATGCAGCTCTGACAGGCATCCAAAAGATATGTGGAGAAAGAAAGACCTCAAAGTAAATCCAATTACGATCTTGGTGGCTGGGGTATGTTTTCTGATTCAAATTCATAGAAAACTAAAGATCCTTATGCACAAGCATGTTTTTAGGAGACAGATATCATATAAACAGCAGATCTTAATCTCTGTAACAAATGGTTTTAATGTAGGTGGTTAGGTTTGTACTAATACTTGAATTTAAACAAAATTAAACTGAGCCATGAGACAATACTTTGGATTTATAGGCCATTATTCTTAAGATAACTCCCTTTATTCCTGGGTGCTTATAATATCAATTCACTTTTGTCTGATATAATTTTCAAAGTAAAGCATAAAATTTACCAATTAAACTCTCTTCCTCTCCCAGTAAGATTTACTAACATTTTCCCTCACAGTAATCTTTTGCAATTACATAGTAATTTCTATATAAGGTCCTCCAAGTGTTTTGCAAACATTAATTAAGCTTTGCAGTACCCCAGCAAGGAAGAAGACCAGCATCATACCCAGGAGTCCTCCTCCTGCAGAGAGGATGGTTGGAATGACATTTGTTCCTGTCACTCAGAATCAGCACATGGAGCTCTAACCTGTGGGAGGAGAGGATGTGCTGATTCTGCCAGAATTACAAATGACACTATGATGCCTCTGCTGACTCCAACGGGAAGATGGGGTGACTTTTCCTATTAAATCATTTCACTTTTATAAAGATTTATTTTTATCTACGATTATAACTGATCTGATTTTTCATTAATGTTTTGAAATCAGCTGAAATTCAATGTTCTACCTATCCCGTTCTATTCATAGATATTATTTCAGTAGCACCACTTTAAATTTTATGCAACCAACCATTTGATAATGAGAAATTACACAGAGCATAGTTAGAGAAGTGTCTGCGTCTAGATACACATGGATTTCATCCCACCTTTGAAGGTACATATATAACCTTAGCTTAAGAACAACAGGCACTTAAACAACAAGGATCAACTGTAGAGCACAGGGAACTATACTCAATATTTTGTAATAACCTATATGGGGAAAGAATCTGAAAAAGAGATTCTATACTTCAATTAAAAAATAAATATAAAAAAGAAGAATAAGCAAAGCAAAGCAAAAAAACAACAAACAAACAAACAAAAAAGCACCAAAAAAAAAAAAAAAAAAAACAGGCACATGGAGAAACGAAGAAAAGAAGGTACTAACTGGGTAAATCGATGACCCTTCTCTAGCCACCAGATGTGAACTGGAGAGATCAAGATGCTTAAACAACTAGATCCTTAATTTGTTAAGCTAAGTTAAAATTTACATGGGAATTTTTTTTTTAGCTTTCTTTCCAATGTTATTTTACCAATTATTACAGTGGTCGCCCCTGGCCCAGCAATCTAGGCTGCCTGTTTCTCAGTAGACAGGCAGCACAGCTGGCCTAATCAAGCTACCAGCACGGTCTTGGCATCTAACCCTGGAGGAGCCTGCTTCACCCTCCCATCCCCAATCCAGGCTGGGGTCCTTGACTGCTGTTAAAGCCCCAGCAGTGGACACTGTCTGTTAAGTATGATGACTTCTTGGCTCTCAACCTTGACCGTACCTCATAACCTCTTGGGGAGCTCTTTGAAAATACTTCTGTAGCTACTCCCCACCCGTTAAAACACAGTCTCTAGAAATGAGGCTGGCTGTGGGCATTTTAAATGCCCCCAAGTGATTGATACCTGCAGCCCTGGTTAATGCCCCTTGGGGAGCAACTGTGGAGCTTCCCAGGAATCAGGTGAAGCTGCTAAGCTTTTCCTGCAGGATAATGACTATGTGACCAATTCTCAGAAAGGTCTGCTGCTAAAGCCTTTTAAAGTCTTCGTGCTTGTCATGCTGGCTTTTACGATTTCCATCTTTCTCATGTTGCAAGTACCTGGTTGTTGGCTTGAAACATTGGCCAGTGGTAGGGAAGGACTGCCTGGGCTGAATCTGTTCTCACCTTTGAGGTCAAGGTGTGTTCCTGCTGATGTGTAATCCTTGGGGCATTGCCTAGTGCCCATCTCAGGCTTTGTCGGCCACCCCATGATGATATTCCAGGCTTGGGTGCCTAGAGCCCTTGTTGAGCCAAAGGAGTATTGCAGAGGGGAATGAACTTAGCTTTGAAGAGCGGAAGGCAGATGCTGTGGTAATATATAGGTCAATGGGTCAAGGGATACACACTATAAATACAGTTTGCAGAAATATTGCAAAACAGGTCAGCTGGGATGATCCCAAAGATGTTGCCTAGATTAGCTTTTAGTGAAGTAAGACATTTTTTACTCCTATCCCCTACATAAATCTTTTGATAAGTCAGATTTTCTACATGAATTTTAACGGAGGAAGATGTACAATATTAGTTGTGAAAAAGAGGGGAAATTTTGCTTCACGGCTGTTTGATACTCCTTTTGGTTTTAGGTGGTGCCACTGAAATGGCATTATGTATATGTTGAATTATCATAATAATTTTTTCTATTCTTTTTCAGTTTTCTTAATAGTCAAAATTCTTTTAATTCTACCTTCTGAGTTCCCAAGGTGGAAGACTCAGTTTGGTGTTACTAAGTCTGTAACATCTTTCTGGTACTGATAATATCTCTTTCTAACAAAAAATTTAGGAAGCAATGGTAACCAGCTGGAATTTAAGAACAGTTTTTATTTGTATTTATCTTTTCCTCATGACAAGCAATAACATTATCCAGTTTACAGTAGTGATTTAGAGCTTCATAAATTACATTTAAGCAAATGTGAGTTGATTTAAAGAGATAATAATAGAGTTAGCACACATACATAGCAAAAATTGTGAAGGGGATATATAACTTTAGCTGAAAAGTATCTCACCACCACTTTTTTTTAGAGGGGATCATGTTTTTAAAACAAATATCATTGCCAGTTTGATCCTAGGACAAATGTAAAAAGCATCAGGCCTAACTTTTAAAAAGCAATTAATACTTTAAATTTAAATGCACCTTAGATGTATCATGCACACCTATCCCTAACTTTGTTTTCAAGTAGAAGCCCTTAATAGTGTCATATTTGACCATGCAAAAGTCCAACAAATATTGGCAAACTGAATTCAACAACAGATTAAAAGGATCATATACCATGATCAAGGGGGATTCCAGAGTTGCAAGGGTGATTCAACATCCACGAATCAATAAATGTGATATATCATGTTAATACTGTACAATGAAGGATAAAAGTAACATGATCCTCTCAATAGATGCAGAAAAAGCATTTGACAAAATTCAACATCCATTGATGATAAAAACTCTCAACAAACTGGGTATTGAGGAAACTTACCACAACATAGTAAAGGCCATATATGGTAAGCCCACAGCTAACATCATAGTCAATGCTAAAGTGCTGAAAGTTTTTCCTCTAAGATAAGGAACAAAATCAGGGTAACACTCTCACAACTTTTACTCGACACAGTACTGGCAGTCCTAGCCAGAGCAGTTAGGCAAGAAAAGAAAGTAAAAGGCATTCAAATGGCAAAGGAAAAAGTAAAATGTCTCTATCTGCAGATTACGTGACATTTAATATAGAAAGCTCAAAAGACAATACCCCCCCAAAAAAACTGTCAGAACTAATAAATGAATTTAGTAAAGCTGCAGGCTACCAAATCAATATAACATTATTCGCATTTCGATATACCACCACCAAACTAACAGAAAGAGAAGCAAATAATTCCATTTACAATACCATCAAAAGCAATACCTACAAATAAATTTAAGCAAGGAGGTAAAATATCTGTGTTCTTAAAACCATAAAACATTCATGAAAGAAATTGAATAAGACACAAATAAATGGAAAGATATTCTGTGCTGATGGATTGGAATAATTAATACTGCAAAAATGTCCATACTACTCAAAGCCATCTACAGATTCAGTGGAATCCCTATCAAAATTTCAGTAGTATTTTTCACAGAAATAGACAAAACAATCCTAAAATTTGTATGGAACCACAAAAGAACTGGAATTGCCTAAGGGATCATGAGAATGAGGAACTAAAGCTGGAGGTATCACACAGAGATAAGAAAACAGAGTAAGCTCCTTGACATCAGCCTTGGCAATGATTTTTTGGATTTGACACCAAAAGCAAAGGCAACAGAAGCAAAATAACCAAGTAGGATTCTATCAGACTTAAAAGCTTCTGCCCAGCAAAGGAAACAATCAACAAAATTAAAAGGCAACCAAGAAATGGAAGAAAATATTTCCAAACTGCATCTGATAAGCGGTTAACATCCACAGTATACAAGGAATACAACTCAATAGCAAAAAAATCAAATAAATCAATTAAAAAATGGACAAAGGATCTGACTAGACATTTTTCTAGAGAAAACATACAAATAGTCAATAGGTACATGGAAAGGTGCTTGACATCACTAATCATCAGGGAAATGCAGAATAAAACCACAATGAGCTATCACCTTATACCTGTTAGGATGTCTATTATTTAAAAAAAGATAATAAGGCAAGGATGTGGAGAAAGGGGAACACTTGTACGCTGTTGGTAGGAATGTAAACTGGTACAGCCTCTATGGAAAAGAGTATGGAGTTTCCTGAAGAAATTTTATCTAGAAGTACCATATAATTCAACAATTCCACTTCCGGGTATATATCCCAAAGAAATGAAATCATCTCAAAAAACTATCTGCAGCTTCATATTCATAGCAGCATTATTTGCAATAGGCAAGGTATGAAAACAACCTAAGTGTCTGGCAACAAATGAATGGATAAAGAAAATATGATATATGAAAAAAAAAATGTGGTCAAACTCATGGAAATGGTAGAAAAGTGGTTGCCAGGGGCTGGTGGATGGGAGAAATAGGGAGATGTTTGTGAAAAGGTACAAATTTTCAGTTATACAATTATAAAACAAATAAGGTCTGAGGATCTAATATATCACACGGTGACTAGAGTTGATAACACTGTATTATATAATTGAACTTTTCTAAGCGAGTAGAACTTAAATATTCTCACCAGAGAAAAAGTAAACATGTGGAGATTGGTTCATGATGGCAGAGTAGAAGGACATGCACTCACCCTCTTGTGAGAGCACTGGTATCACAACTAACTGCTGAACAATCATCGACAGGAAGACACTGGAACTCACCAAAAAAGATACCCCACATCCAAAGACAAATGAGAAGTCACAATCAGACGGTAGGAGGGGTGAAATTATATTAAAATCAAATCCCATTACTGTTGGGTGGGTGAATCACCAACTGGAAAACAATTATACCACAGAAGTCCACCCACTGGAGTGAAGGTTCTGAGCCCCATGTCAGGCTTCCCAACCTGGGGCTCAGGCAACGGGAAGAGGAATTGCCAGAGAATCAGACTTTGAAAGCTAGCAGGATTTGATTGCAGGACTTTGACAGGACTGGGGGAAACAGAGACTCCACTCTTGGAGGGCACACACAAAGTAGTGTGCACATGAGGACCCGGGGGAAGGAGCAGTGACCCGATAGGAGACTGAACCAGACCTACCTGCTAGTGTTGGAGGGTCTCCTGCAGAGGCGGGGGGTGGCTGTGGCTCACCATGGGGACAAGGACACTGGTAACAGAAGTTCTTGGAAGGACTGCTTGGCTGAGCCCTCCCAGAGTCTGCCATTAGCCCCACCAAAGAGCCTCTAGGCTCCAGTGCTGAGCCTCCTCAGGACAAACAAACAACAGGGAGAGAACACAGCCCCACCCATCAGCAGACAAGTAGATTAAAGTTTTACTGAGCTCTACCCACCAGAGCAACACCCAGCTCTACCCACCACCAATCCCTCCCATCAGGAAGCTTGCACAAGCCTCTGAGATAGCCTTATCCACCAGAGGGCAGAGACCAGAAGCAAGAAGAACTACAATCCTGCAGCCTGTGGAACAAAAACCACATTCACAGAAAGACAGACAAAACGAAATGGCAGAGGACTATGTACCAGATGAAGGAACAAGATAAAACCCCAGAAAAACAACTAAATGAAGTAGAGATAGGCAACCTTCCAGAAAAAGGATTCAGAATAATGATAGTAAGATGATGCAGGACCTCGGAAAAAGAATAGAGGCAAAGATCGAGAAGATGCAAGAAATGTTTAACAAAGACATAAAAGAATTAAAGATCAAACACCTAGAAGAATTAAAGAACAAACAAACAGAGATGAACAATACAATAACTGAAATGTAAAATACATGAGAAGGAACCAATAGGAGAATAACTGAGACAGAAGAATGGGTAAGTGACCTGGAAGACAGAATGGCGGAATTCACTGCTGTGGAACAGAATAAAGAAAAAAGAATGAAAAGAAATGAAGACAGCCTAAGACACCTATGGGACAACATTAAATGCAACAACACTCGCATTATAGGGGTCCCAGAAGGAGAACAGAGAGAGAAAGGACCAGAGAAAATATTTGAAGAGATTATAGTCGAAAACTTCCCTAATGTGGGAAAGGAAATAGCCACCCAAGTCCAGGAAGCACAGACAGTGTCAGGCAGGATAAACCCAAGGAGAAACATGCTGAGACACATAGTAATCAAGTTGACAAAAATTAAAGACAAAAAAAATTATTAAAAGCAACAAGGGAAAAATGACAAATAATATACAAGGGAACTCCCATAAGGTTAACAGCTGACTTCTCGGCAGAAGCTCTACAGGCCAGAAGGGAGTGGAATGATATATTTAAAGTGATGAAAGGGAAGAATCTACAAACAAGATTATTCTACTTGGCAAGGATCTCATTCAGATTTGATGGAGAAATCAAAAGCTTTACAGACAAGCAAAAGCTAAGAGAATTCAGCACCACCAAATGTGCTCTATAACAAATGCTAAAGGAACTTCTCTAAGTGGGAAACACAAGAGAAGTAGAGGACTTACAAAAGCAAACCCAAAACAATAAAGAAAATGGAAATAGGAACGTACATATCGATAATTTCCTTAAATGTGAATGGATTAAATGCTCCAATCAAAAGACATAGGTTTGCTGAATGGATACAGAAACAAGACTCATTTATATGCTGTCTACAAGAGACCCACTTCAGACCTAGGGTCACATAGAGACTGAAAATGAGGGGATGGAAAAAGATATTCCATGCAAATGGAAATTAAAAGAAAGCTGGAGTAGCAATACTCATATCAGATAAAATAGACTTTAAATAAAGAATGTTACAAGAGACAAGGAAAGACACTACAAAATGATCTAGGGAATCAATCCAAGAAGAAGATATAACAATTATAAATATATAAGCATCCAATATAGGAGCACCTCAATACATAAGGCAACTGCTAACAGCTATAAAAGAGGAAACTGACAGGAACACAATAATAGTGGGGGACTTTAACACCTCAATTACACCAATGGACAGATAAGCCAGACAGAAAATTAATAAGGAAACACAAGCTTTAAGTGACACAATAGACCAGATCGATTTAATTGATATTTATAGGACAGTCCATCCAAAAACAGCAGAGTACACTTTCTTTTCAAGTGCACACGGAACATTCTCCAGGAGAGATCACATCTTGGGTCACAAATCAAGCCTCAGTAAATTTAAGAAAAGTGAAATCATATCAAACATCTTGTCTGACCACAATGCTATGAGATTAGAAGGCAGTTACAGGAAAAAAAAAAAACGTAAAATACACAAACACATGGAGGTTAAACAATATGTTACTAAATAACCAAGAGTTCACTGAAAAAATCAAAGAGGAAATCAGAAAATACCTAGAGACAAATGACAATGAAAACACGACGATCCAAAACCTATGGGATACAGCAAAAGCAGTTCTAAGAGAGACGTTTATAGCTATACAAGCCTACCTCAAGAAACAAGAAAAATCTCAAATAAATAACGTAACCTTACACCTAAAGGAACTAGAGAAAGAAGAACGAACAAAACCCAAAGTTAGTAGAAGGAAAAAAATCATAAAGATCAGAGCAGAAATAAATGAAATAGAAACAAAGAAAACAACTGCAAAGATCAATAAAACCAAAAGCTGGTTCTTTGAGAAGATAAACTAAATTGATAAGCCACTAGCCAGACTCATCAAGAAAAAGAGGGAGAGGACTCAAATCAATAAAATCAGAAATGAAAAAGAAGAAGTTACAACAGACACCACAGAAGTACAAAGCATCCTAAGAGACTACTACAAGCAACTCTATGCCAACAAAATGGACAACCTGGAAGAAATGGACAACTTCTTAGAAAGGCATAACCTTCCAACACTGAACCAGGAAGAAACAGAAAATATGAACAGGTCAATCACAAGTAATAAAATTGAAACTGAGATGAAAAATCTTCCAACAAACAAAAGTCCAGCACCAGATGGCTTCACAGGTGAATTCTATTAAACATTTAGAGAGGAGCTAACACCCATCCTTCTCAAACTCTTCCAAAAAATTGCTGAGGAAGGAACACTCCCAAACTCATTCTATGAGGCCACCATCACCCTGATACCAAAACCAGACAAAGGTACTACAAAAAAAGAAAATTACAGACCAATATCACTGATGAATATAGATGCAAAAATCCTCAACAAAATACTAGCAAAGGATCATACACCATGATCAAGTGGGATTTATCCCAGGGATGCAAGGATTCTTCAATATATGCCAATCAATCAGTATGATACACCATATTAACAAATTGAAGAATAAAAACCATATGATCATCTCAATAGATGTAGAAAAAGCTTTTGACAAAATTCAACACCCATTTGTGATAAAAACTCTCCAGAAAGTGGGCATAGAGGGAACCTACCTCAACATTATAAAGGCCATATATGACAAACCCACAGCAAACATCATTCTCAATGGTGAAAAACTGAAACCATTTCCTCTAAGATCAGGAACAAGACAAGGATGTCCACGCTCGCCACTATTATTCAACATAGTTTTGGAAGTCCTAGCCACAACAATCAGAGAAGAAAAAGAAATAAAAGGAATACAAATTGGAAAAGAAGTAAAACTGTCACTGTTTGCAGATGCCATGATACTACACATAAAGGATGCTAAAAATGCCACCAGAAAACTACTAGAGCTAATTAATGCATTGGGTAAAGTTCCAGGTTACAAAATTAAGGCACAGAAATCTCTTGCATTCCTATATACTAATGATGAAAAGTCTGAAAGAGAAATGAAGGAAACACTCCCATTTACCATTGCAACAAAAAGAATAAAATATCTAGGACTAAACCTACCTAGGGAGACAAAAGACATGTATGCAGAAAACTATAAGACACTGATGAAAGAACTTAAAGATGATACAAACAGATGGAGAGATATACCATGTTCTTGGATTGGAAGAATCAATATTGTGAAAATGACTCTACTACCCAAAGCAATCTACAGATTCAATGCAATCCCTATCAAATTACCAATGGCATTTTTTTTTTTTACAGAACTAGAACAAAAAATCTTAAAATTTGTATGGTGACAAAAAAGACCACGAATAGCCAAAGCAGTCTTGAGGGGAAAAAATGGAGCTGGAGGAATCAGACTCCTTGACTTCAGACTACAAAGCTACAGTAATCAAGACAGTATGGTACTGGCACAAAAACAGAAATATAGATCAATGGAGCAGGATAGAAAGCCCAGAGATAAACCCACACACCTATGCTCAACTAATCTATGACAAAGGAGGCAAGGATATACAATGGAGAAAAGACAGTCTCTTCAATAAGTGGTGCTGGGAAAACTGGACAGTTACATGTAAAAGAATGAAATTAGAATACTCCCTAACACCACACACAAAAATAAACTCAAAATGGATTAGAGACCTAAATGTAAGACCGGACACTATAAAACTCTTAGAGGAAAACATAGGAAGAACACTCTTTGACATAAATCACAGCAAGATCTTTTTTGACCCACCTCCTAGAGGAATGGAAATAAAAACAAAAATAAACAAATGGGACCTAATGAAACTTCAAATCTTTTGCACAGCAAAGGAAACCATAAACAAGACGAAAAGACAACCCTCAGAATGGGAGAAAATATTTGCAAACAAATCAATAGACAAAGGATTAATCTCCAAAATATATAAACAGCTCATGCAGCTCAATATTAAAAAAAACAAACCACCCAATCAAAGAATAGGCAGACGACCTAAATAGACATTTCTCCAAAGTAGACATACAGATGGCCAAGAGGCACATGAAAAAGTGCTCAACATCTCTAATTATTAGGAAAATGCAAATCAAAACTACAATGAGGTATCACCTCACACCAGTTAGAATGGGCATGATCAGAAAATCCACAAACAACAAATGCTGGAGAGGGTGTGGAGAAAAGGGAACCCTCTCACACTGTTGGTGGGAATGTAAATTGATACAGCCACTATGGAGAACAGTATGGAGGTTCCTTAAAAATCTAAAAATAGAATTACCATATGACCCAGCAATCCCACTACTGGGCATATACCCAGAGAAAACCATAGTTCAAAAAGACACATGCACCCCAATATTCATTGCAACAGTATTTACAATAGCCAGGTCACGGAAGCAATCTAAATGCCCATCGACAGACGAATGGATAAAGATGTGGTACATATACACAATGGAATATTACTCAGCCATAAAAAGGAACGAAACTGGGTCATTTGTAGAGACGTGGATGGATCTAGAGACTGTCATACAGAGTGAAGTAAGTCAGAGAAAAACAAATATCATATATTGACGCATATATGTGGAATCTAGGAAAATGGTACAGATGAACCTGTTTGCAAGGCAGAAATAGAGACACAGATGTAGAGAACAAACGTATGGATACCAAGGAGGGAAAGCTGGGGTGGGGTGGTGGTGGTGGGATGACCTGGGAGTTTGGGATTGACATATATACACTAATATGTATAAAATAGATAAGTAATAAGAACCTGCTGTATAAAGAAAAAATAAAATTCAAAAAAACAAAAATCCAAACAAACAAACAAATAAAAAGTGAATATGTGACTTGATGGATGTATTAATTAACTTGACGGGAATTCTTTCACAATGTATATACATTTATCAAATATATCAAATCATCACATTGTATACTTTAAAAACCCTACTATTTTATTTGTGAAATATACCTCAGTAAACCTGGAGAAAAACTTCTGTGTAAAAACAAACTAAATAATCATATCTTTTTGCAGAAAATGAAGTTTTCTTTTAAGTTTTGCATTTTTATGATATTAGACATTGAATTGAATCAAGAGTATACTTCATAGCAATAGCACTCTTAGAATTTATCCCAGAGTAATGAAAATTTATGTCCTGCAAAAGCCTGTACATCAGTGTTCACAACAGCATTATTTTTAATAGCCCCAAACTGGAAACAACTCAGATGACCTTCAAAAGATAAACAGTCAAACAAGATTTATATCCATACAATGGAATACTACTCAGTAATAAAAAGGAATGAGCTACTCTAAAAACCTGGATGGACCTCAAGGTCATTATGCTGAGTGAAAAAAAACCAATCTTAATAGGTTTACTCAGTGTGATTCCATTTATGTAACAGTCTTGAAATAACAAAACCATAGATATGGAGAATAGATTAATGCTTGTCAGGGGATGGGGAGAGGGATTGGGTGAAAATATACAGCGATTGCAAGAGGGAGTTCTTTTGTGGTGATGAAAATTTCTCTACCTTAACGCTGGTAATGATTACACAAACCTATACATGGGATAAAACTGCATAGACCTACGTGCGCACACACACACACGCATGATTTCAAGTTAAAAGAAAGTGAGGGAAAACTCTCTCCTTTCCTCTCCTCTCAACAACACTTCTGACACCCAGTGCTTGGGGGTTTTCCCTACCCCAACCAATTCTGCAACTGTCTGGGTACCAACTAGGTGTCCTACAATTCAATTATGCACAGGGAATTACACAGACCCCACAGGTTAAGGGTTCAGTCTCCTAAAACTGCTCCCTCCTTCAGATGCCAATGCCAAGTACTCAGTTCCCAAGTTGCCTACAAATTGGTGTTTCCCATGACCCCCTTCTCAGGTTCAATAATTTGCTATAATATTCACAGAACTCAAAGGAAACACTGACTTACAATTACTGGCTTATTATAAAGGATATGATAAAGGATACAGATGAACAGCCAGATACACAGGTACAGAGGGTAACATTTTGTGTCCCTGCTCTGTTTCTCTGCAGGATACTCCTGCATTTTGCCCTGACCGGTGTGCAACAATGTTGGGATAAGAGTGACACATTTCCCCTTTCTCCCTTGGGAAACTGATTACAAACACAAAATAAATAGGCATCAACCACAGTGAAACTCTGATCCTCCTTCCCGATGGATTTTCTTGTTTTCTTTCTGTGGCCTTTGTCTAATCAGGCCCTCAGTGTGTGGTCACTCTGTGAGATTGGAAACAGGTGTTCTCATGTAGTGACTCTCCCCCCACCCCTTAACTAACTCAAGAATTCTTTTCATCTAAAATCCTGGGACTTCAAACTCAGAAATTGTGTCTGAAGCAAAAATAACAAAGGGAGCTTAATATCAAGACAGATTCTCATCCTTTCAGGTGGTTCCACTTGCAAAACAGAAGGAAGAATCTGGAAATGAGCTTCGTTTTGTGGAATGAATTGTGCCTTGGGTGTTCTGCAGTTGCTAAAACACCAGAATGTGCTTCTTGTGGCAGTTACCTCTCAGTACACTGGAAGGTCTGAGGGCTACATTCACATATACATCAAGAGGAGAAGAATTAAGGTTCATACCTGGATAACTCAGGTCCTCCCAAACCCTTCTTACCCTTATTACTCCTCAGGCACAGGTGGCTTGGGCTTAACTCAGTTTACCCTTCCTATGTGGCTCCATAAAGCCATTAGAGCCCCTGGTACCCGAGGAGCATTGGCATTTTATTTCCTCCGTGGTGAACACAGATTGATCAGGAACCCACAGGCATGAGTGTATGCCAACCAGCAATGACTTTGGTGCAGAAACGGTGTGCTGTATACTGACCGCCTTGTGATTCACTTGGTTGTTTTTTAAAGAGTTTTGGTTCTTCTATTTACACATGGCCAGGAGTTAGGCTACTAGTTCTGGGACTATTTTTCAAAGGCTACTCTCCCCTGATTGTTTTACTGACACCCAAAACAAAACTTTTTCTAATGATGAGGCAGATATTTAAAAAAACAACAGTGTGAAGCATCAGCCTACTCTCAAGGGACACTGGTATGCAATTGAAAACAGCTTCTACCCTAGAATCTGAATAGATCCGATGCTTAAAGGTTGATGCTTGGGGCTTATTGAACACCTTGACGTCAGTCATCACACAACCAGAAATGTATATACCGAGAGGCTTGCTTTCTAACCCGAAACAAAAAGATGAAGGGCCTTGTATTACTTTTCTATTTCTGCCCTAACAAACAACTGCAGCAGCGTAAAACAATACAAACTTATTATCTTATAGTTCTGTAGGTCAGAAATCCGATATAACTGTCACTGGGCTAAAGTCAAGGTGTTGGCAGGACTGCATTCCTTTCTGGAGGCTCCCGAATAAAATTTGTTACCTTACTTTTCCAGGTTCCAGAGACTTCCCACATTCCTCAGCTCATGGCCTCCTTCCTCCATTTTCAAAACCAGCAAGAAGGGTTCAACTCACTCTCTCCGGTTTTCTGCAGCTGAGAGTGGTTCTCTGCTTTTAAAGACTCATGCGAGTAGATTGGTTCCACCTGTATAATCCAGACTACTCTCACCTTCTCCAGGTCCTTAACGTTAACAATTCCTGCAAAGTCACTATTGCCATGTTAGAAAAATTCAGAGGTTCCAGGGAGTAAGATGTGGGCATCTTTAGGGGGCATTTATGCTGCCTACCACAGGCCTTTATACAGAAGCATGCCAGGCTCATTGCATACACCACGTGTCTTAGTTTGCCCAGACTGCTATAACAAAGCGTCATAGACTGAGTAGCTTGTAAACAGCAGAAATCTATTTCTCGCTGTTCTGGAGGCTGGAAGTCTGAGATAACAGTGCCAGCCTGGTCAGATTCTAGTGAAAGCCCTCTCCTGGGTTGCAGACTGCCAATTTCTTATATTCTTACATGGTGAAGAGCAGAGAGAGAGGAAGCAAGCTCTCTCCTGTCTTTTCATAAGTGTACTAATCCCATTCATGAGGACTTCACCCTTATGAACTAAGTACCTCCCAAAGGCTCCCCTCTTAATATCATCACACGGTGGGTTAGGATCTCAAAGCATAAATGTGTGGGAACACAAACATTCAGTTTATAGCACCATAACGATCTCCTAGTGCTCCTGTTTTACCGAAACACAGGTAATTGAGAGCTTACAGGATGACTGCAGTCTACTCTCATCAGCTGTTACTGTTAGAGATTTACATTCCAAATCACGCACAGCCTGATGAAAGCCCTGTTGCCTTGGTGACAAAGCTGTGGCCCTTCTCTCAACAGTAAAATTTGGGGATTTTTAGATCATGTGTTGGGAAACACACGATGCACAATCCAAGAGGGAGAGGAGTTTACATTCATTAAGTTTCTACTCTTAAAAAAGTCTCACCTTTATGGACTGTATCTCACAGGTGCCTCTGTCCTCTGCCTTAGGGTTGAGTTTGGACAATGGGATGCACTAGCACATCAGAGGGTTTGATGAGAGCTCGAGGAATATATTCTGTCAGTCTCCATCCCTTGGGGGCTCAGCTGGGCAGTGTCTGCTTTCCTCTCCCTAAGATGTCAGAGTCTATTGGGAATCCCCTCTCCTGCAGCTGCAGGATCTTTCCAGGTTCCAGTGAGTGCTCCCTGCCCTTGGCCTTGGAGGCCTAGGAGTTGTCATGGCTCCCATTGCTGTTCCTGACTGTCCCTGCCCACACCTCGACAAGCACTTCCTTCATTAAACTCTCCTCTATTATCTTATTTAGGTGTGCCAACCTTCTCTGGCCAGAGCCCTGTCTGATACACCTGGGGTGCCAGCATCTCATGATCTTGGACAAGTTACTTAACCTTCTCAAACCTCAGTATTTTCATATCTGAAATGGAGATAAAAATAGCTACCTCATGGGGCAGTGATGATGACTGAATTATTTAATTCATATACATCTTAACACAGTCTTTGGCACATAGTAAACACTTAAATGTATTTTTTTGACAAAACAAAGGAAATGGATCCTCTGAGGAACTGCAAGTTCCATTTGGATCCAAATATTCCACCAAGTTATTTCTTAAAATGCACTTTTTGCTCCAATGAAAAAGTTATTTTGAGCAACTATTAAACTAAGATCTTTGGATTTACCAATAAACAATTGTTAGTGATACTGCTGGAGGTACCCAAACAGTCCCCACCTACTAACTGAGGGACGTTCAAATTCAAGCATCTTTACTTTATAACTTGATGCTTCTGAAATTTTCTAGTATGACACTGAGACTCTGTTTTCTAGTTTTCTGGATATAGAATGATTTAAATAATGTAAGCAGAGAACTGTGACAGGAGAATAGGTAATATTTCTAATGAAAGTCCATCTATAAATCAGCTCAGATGCATTAGCTGCTTCTCAGCTTACAAAGAGTTTACATCATGATCTGCTTATAAGTATAGGAATATAAATGTAGAATTTTTAAAAGCACGTTCAACTTTTACAAGATGATGCTTATCATGGAATCAGGAGAAGGACGAAACTGCAAAAAACTACAGGAAGTCTTTAGTATTTTGGTGCATGAAGAAACAAGTTCAGGGCTTCCCTGGTGGCACAGTGGTTAAGAATCCGCCTGCCAATGCAAGGGACGGGGGTTCGACCCCTGGTCCCGGAAAATCCCACATGCCACGGAGCAACTAAGCCCGTGCGCCACAACTACTGAGCCTGTGCTCTAGAGCCCGCAAGCCACAACTACTGAGCCCGCATGCCACATCTATCAAAGCCTGCACGCCCAGAGTCCGTGCTCCGCAACAAGAGAAGCCACCGCAATGAGGAGTCCGTGCACCGCAACGAAGAGTAGCCCCTGTTCCCCGCAAAAGAGAAAGCCCGTGCGCAGCAATGAAGACCCAACACAGCCAAAAGTAAAAGTAAATTTAAAAAAAAAAAAGAAGAAACAAGTTCAGAGACAGAGGTAGATTTGGAATTGGAACTTCTCATGTCACCTTTTCAGATATAGATGGAAAAACTAATTTAACAGCTGGCACCAGACCATTTAGGCAGTGTTGCTATTGTTGGTTTAAGACTACACACTGAAAGATCACCCTCAGAGGGAAGATAAGGCCCTGAGGGTGTGATCTATAAGAAGACTGAACTGCTCTGAATAAGAAATAACAGAAATTTGGTGGTGAGGGAAAGCAGAGAAGGGAAGGAAGCAAAGGTGGGGTTAGGGGATACAAGAGGAAAAAGCCATGTTAGATGGCTAGAGCTGGAGAAAGTTAAAGTTGCGTGCCTTGCTGCTGTGGTTTAACCACCAATTCCCCAAATCACCGATAAAGACTGCTACACACCCAAATTCCCCACCTGTGAAATTTTCTCAAGAAGGAAATGGGGCGATGGTCCACACCTGGGTCAGCACTCAGCAGAAAAAAGTGGAGTAGGAGTGAGGGTGGGGACCAGACAAAAGTGACACTAAGAGGTCAGCAGAAGTGGGAAATCAGAGCAGATATGTCCATAGAAATGTGAGTTCTAAGATCTTTGTGAAAATATCAGGGAGAGCATTAGACTTCCCACAGGGCAGAACAAAAAGACTTAGACCAATTTTATTTAAATCTGAAAGGGCAGGATGACCTCAGCTGATATCTGAATTACAATTTATCAGGGATCCAAGTGAAAAAAATAGAAACATGAAATTAGAGCTACTGGTGTCTATGTTGAGAGAGCTGTATTCTTATTGTTAGTATATTCTGAAACCCATATTTTGGTAGTTCTTGCTGAATCCATACTAAACAGAGAGTAAGAGTTTCAAGTCTGTTAAAAGATCACTCAAAGTTTTTCTTTGATAAGAGACAGCCATTGCTGAAACACTGTACCAACAGCTGGGAAAATGCAGTTCATGGCATTAGATTTACACACATGAAGGCTTTAAAATGGTTTATTTAATTAGTTGTTTACTGTCAAGCATCTATTGACTTCCAAATCTATGCTGGCACATTGAATGACTACAAACCATTGCCTTATCCTGTGACAGATCACCTTTTAGGGGTTAACTACAAAATGCCACATGGCATCAGTGTTCACTCTTCAAGAACACTTTTTTCAATAAAATAAAAAGACACATTCCCACCATACATGCAAACATATACACACCCACACACACATCCTCTTATTTTCTGAATCAACATGTTTTACAATGATCTCCAAAGCCATGTAGTTTGCATTGATCATAACGGTTGCTAAGCTTTTGCAGTTTGCAATGATCATAGCCTCTTTGTGGACATTTTGTGTGGCTTAAGACTTTTGCCCTTGGCTTATGGCTTCACATTTTCGTCCAAGCGAAGAAAAGCTGTATGTAACATTGATGTTCTAGGCCATTGTCAATTAAAAAACCCAGACTCTGTTGGGCCACCTCCAGTGGAAGTGTGGATGTTGGAAGACTTTCCATACTCACCTCTTAGCTTGTGAAAGGATATAAATGATCAAATATGACCTTGTTTAGAAAAACAACTGACTGAACAATTTAGCAAGAGTTTCCCCAGCATGATGGAGACCCCTCATGGTGAAAGTAAATTTCTGATTGTCATTCACCATGTTTCCTTGACCTCATTATATGAAAGTCACCACACATCTATCAATCACCTGTTCTCCTGAAAACCAATGTGCCCAGGGAGCTTATAGATAAGTGAAGAGACAAAGCAGGCAAAGCCAATATATATATATATTCAGAATAACCTATCTGTGATGTCTAATTTTATGTGTCAACTTTGCTGGGCCACAGTGACTAGATTTTGGTCAAATGTTATTCCAAATGTTTCTGTGAAGGTGTTTTTTTTGGGGGGGTGAGATTAATGTTTAAACTGGTGGACTTTGAGTAAAGAACATTACCCTCCATAGTGTGGGAGGGTCTCATCCAAAAAGTTGAGTCTTAATAGAACAACGACTGACCTCTCCTGAGCAAGAAGGAATTCTGCCAGCAGACTGCCTTGGGACTCAAACTACACTCTTCCCTGAGTCTCCAGCCTACTGGCCTCCCCCATCAGACTTGCCAAACCTCCACAATCACATGAGCCAATTCCTTGAAATCAATCTCTCTCTCTCTCTCTTCCTCTCTCTCTCTCTCTCTCCCTCTCTCCATACACACACCCTGTTGGTTCTGTTTCTTTGGATAACCCTAATGAATATACTACCAAAGCCATTTTTATATTTTAGTAGAAGTAACACCCACAACAAAAGTCTTGGCCAAGAATTCACGCTTATTTTGAAGAATTATTCTAGAGAAAAATTTGGGTGTTATATATTGGTTTTTAAAGTATTCTAACTAATCCTAGTTTCAGCTCAATCTCCTGAAGCAAAGGTTACAGCTATGAGCCATTGCACTAGGCAGTACTTATGCGACAAATATTTTTGGAATACTTATTTCATGCAAAGCACTGTTCTAAATGTTTAGGATAAAGCAGAGGATAAAGAGACCAAAATCCCTGCTTTCATGGAGTTCATACCCTTATGGAAGGAGATAGAAAGGAAACAAATTTATATTAGTCAGGTGGTGATAAGTACAGAGAATTGAGCTAAAATAGTTACCCTGCTTTAGGCTGGAGAGTGATGAGATAAGGTGTGTTTGTAGGATTTTATATGGAGTGTTTGGAGTAAGTGACATTTTAGCAGAGATCTAAATGAAGTGAAAGAGAGTCATGCAGATTGATAAGTGGGAAGAGATCCCAGCACAGAGTGCATCAAGGGCAAGCACTGTGGGCAGAAATGTGTCCAGGGTATTAGAGAAACACAAAGAGGGCAGTGTGTCTGGAGAGGAGTGAGCAAGGGAGTGTGATAGGAGATGAAGCCAGAGAAGTTCCCAGGACTTGATCATGTAGGGCCTTGTGGGTCATGGAGATGACTGAGGATTTTGTTTGGAATTAGATGGAAAACAAAGGGAATGTTTTGAGCAGAAGCTTTACATAATTGAACTTAAGCTTTAACTGGCTCCCTTAAGCTACTCTGGAGACCAGAGTATGTGTGTATGTAGAGCATTTGCAAAGGTTAGAGAGAGAAATGGTGGAAGAAGGGGACTAGTTGGAGACGATGGCAATAATCCTACCAGGAAATGATGATAATGGAACAGTAGAGTTGGATATATTTCAAAGGTAGAGCTGACAGAACTGAAAAAGAAAGAGAGGAGTTAAGGATGACTCCATGTTTTTTGACTTGAACAACTAGAAGAATGGAGTTGACTTTATTGAGACCGAAACGTCTGGGAGAGGAGCAATGGGGCGGGGGGGGGGGAGGTGAGTGGAGGCACAGGGAAATGGATTAAGGATCTGGTTTTGGACATGTTGCATTTTAGACATCAATTAGGCAATGAAGTACAAGTGTCAAGAAGATAGTTAGATACATGAGTGTGGAGTTCAGGGGTGAGGTCTCAGCCCAAGATATATATTTGGGAATTGTCAGTGCTTAGGTGGTTTATAAAGGCCATGAGATTGGATGAAATCCCCCCGAGGATAAATACAGAAATTGAAAAGTCTGAGGACAAAGTCTTGGGACACTCCAGTGTTTAGAGGTCAGAAGAGGAGCTCCGTCAAGGCAAGGAGACTGAAGAGGAGCAGCTAATGATGTAGAAGAAAACCTCAGAGAAAGTGAGGTCTTGGAGGACAAGTGAAGGAAGTGTTTCAAATAAAGGAAAGTGATCAACAGACAGGTCAAGTATAATGAGGACAGAGACTTAAACACTGGATTTATCAATGTGGAGGTTTATTAGAATCTTGTTAATAGGAATTTGAGTACAGTAGAGGAAACAAAAGCCTAATCAGAGTCTAATTCAAGAGTGACTTAGAGGAGAAGAGCATAGACAAAAATATAGGCAACTCTTTTCAACAAAGAGTTAAAAGGGAACAGAGAATGGAATTCTGGAAATGTTAACTGGAGAGGGATCTAGGGAGGGATTTTTTAAAAATGTTTTTTGGATTTTTAATTTTCTTAGGTTAGAGATTTAATGACATGCATGTAACCTAACGGGGATGATCAGGGTTGGGGGGGCAGGGGGTAACTGATAAGGCAGGGGTGAAAAGGAATAGAATCAGTGCACAAGGTTGGATTAGATAGGGAAAGAGGCAAAGATGCAGAGAGGTTGGTAGATTTGGTGGTGGAAGTGTGGGGAAGCTCTCTTTTAACTGGCCAATTTATTTCAGTGAAATAAAAGTGGTAAGCCGAGAAAGATAGGGGGAGAGATGTTAAATGCCAGAAACTTTCTTTTCTGACAGTGGTTCTCTATTTTCCGTAGTTGAATTTAAGGAATTGGGAGAAGGAGACTTTTATCTAATCCTCTACAAGCAGAAGGTGTTTACAGCTGAGAATATCTTTGAGTTTACTTTGGAAAGAGATTGACCAAGAACACCTGCCAGCTTTCTCATTGCCTAACCTGCCCTTTCACTGTTCCAAGCCCCAGGGTCTGTCCGGTGTCATTACTAATGGGAATACGAACTTGACTTTTTCTATCTCAGCCTAGATAAGAATTTATGAGTGGTCCTGTTAGCAGGACCTTTCTGATGAGTAATAACTTTTTTGCTCAAGTAAAGGCTCAGCCTTTGAGCATGATTGTCATTTAGTATACGTGTTGACCAGAGATGTGCCCACTCTGCCCTGGAAACATACGCAGTGTGTCACTGATATGTCTTTATGAAATTCCAGCAGGCTATCATTTTCTAGCAATAAAGATGGAAATATAGCAGCACTATTCACAATAGCCAAGACACGGAAACAACCTAAATGTCCATTGACAGATGAATGGATAAAGAAGATGTGGTATATATATACAATGGAATACTACTTGGCCATGAAAAAGAATGAAATAATGCCATTTGCAGCAACATGGATGTACCTAGAGATTATCATACTAAGTGAATTAAGTCAAAAAGAGACAAACACCATATGATATCACTTATATGTGGAATCTAAAATATGACACAAATGAACTTCTCTATGAAACAGACTCACAAACAGAGAACAGACTTGTGGTTGCCAAGGTGGAGGAGGGTTGGGGGAGGGATGGATTGGGAGTTTGGGATTAGCAGATGAGAACTATTATATATAGAATGTATAAACAACAAGGTCCTACTGTATAGCACAGGGAACTATATTCAATATCCTGGGATAAACCATAATGGAAAAGAATATGAAAAAGTGTGTATATGTATGTGTAACTGACTCACTGTGCTGCACAGGAGAAATTAACACAACACTGTAAATCAACTATACTTGAATAAAATAAATTTTAAATGGAAAAAAAAGAATTTATGTGTAAAACTTGTTATAGGTGCTGCACTAGCTCTTGTTACTTGTTCCTTGTTCTCAAAGGAAAGTCGAATCCCCAAAGGAGTTAAGAACACCTGCTTTGGCGTTATTATTAAGCACTCATTTTTAAAAACTCATTTCTTCTAACAACTTACAAAGAAAATAAAACAAGTACCTGTTGAGTACCCACTGTATGCATGGGACTAATTTTTTATAAGACACGTGAAGTAAAAGAAGCCATAATTCTCTGACTCAATTGCTGAAGGTTAATTTCTTAAAATTCTTATAACTACTTATCCTTGAAAAAGTATTCTACTTGATGGCTAAAATATTATTAAGGGGTAACATTTTGATGTGCCAGAGGGTGCTTTAAGGTTCAATACCAGTATTTTTGTTTCTTGGAAGATCCTTTTTTCCTTTTGAATTTCTATATTGAATTCAGGGCTTTCCCTTCCCGGGGCTGGTTCCACTATAACAAGGGTGGGAAAACAGGGAGGAAGAAGGAAACTAACATTTAGCATCCAATATCTGTCAGGCATTTTCCAGGAGTTAATTAAATTTTAAAAGAATATGGTGAGACATGTCTTTGGGTTTCTATTTTGCAAATTAGAAAACTGGTACAATAAAAGTAGCTCTAAACCACTGGCATCATGGAGAGTTGTTAATTAATTACAGTGCCTCAGAAAATTTTGGAAATAAAGGCACTGCCGCATTATACTGCAACATGCCATAAGCCCTCCTGAATAGAAAATCTGCCCACTGTGTCTTGGCCTGGCATCCTGGCTTTGAGATTATTCTACTCTACCAGCCCGACTTCATCAAGGTCATTGAAAACTATTCCCATCTTGCCAGGTGTAAGAGGCTGCTCCAGATTGGTGTTATCAGCAAATTTATTGAACTTATGCTCACTTCCATCACCCTGTGGATGACTCTGGCCCTCAACCAGCCATTACGGATGGACACCACTTGATAAATGTCCTCAGGATGACAAGAAGTCACTGATAGCTCCTCTTTGATTGCAAGTCTTCAGCCACTTGACAGCACAGTGATCTAAGCTATGTATTACCAGCTTGTTGAAAAGAAATGTCATGTGAAATGGTACCAAAAGCCTTACTGAAGTCTGGATATATTATATCTATTACTTCTCCTTTGTCAGGGTGTCAAAGAAAGAAATTAAACTTCCTTGGCTGGTTCCTTCCTAAAGATATGTAGGTGACTACTCAACGCCTCTTATTTTGTTAATTTGCCAGTCAATGGATTGTTTGTATCTTGCCACAAGTTGAGGTTTTTGCATGACAACTGCAAGCATCCCTAACACCGTGTTCTAAAAATCTCTGGACACTTTTAGACTGTCTTTCATTAAATTTCTGTTCTGATTCTATGAGGTATAGAAATAAGCCCTTAGGATCCAGGGAGTAGTGAAAATATTCCCTCTGTCCATTCACAAGTCCTGTATTTAAGGTCATTTCAAAAATATAAGTACCGGCCACTAGAGAAGGGTTGTCCAGTTCTGACTGCAATATCTCAGGACCAAGAAGAGTTCTTATTTGTATGAAATCAGCCAGCTTTGTGAGATGAGGAGGACTGAGCATGTGAGTGTATGTGTGTGCACGTGAAGGACGGTACGGAGGAAAAGAAGGAAACACCCTTTTTCAAGGAAAGGTGAATTCTTTCTTACCACGATGCCTTGCTTCCTTCCCTTAGATAAACTCAGAAAGATTTTTCCTCCAAATTTTCTATATCACCAATGAGTATAATTCAATCCACAGAATAGAAAACTAAACTTGATGCACTTATATTTGCAATGATAGACTTGGTTTTATGTTTTCTGTCATCCCCACTGACAAGTCATCTCTTTTCCCTGACATCACTCCCCCCCCTCCTTGTTACCAACTTTTTTGACTTCCTATTCAACATCCTCGCATTTCTGGTGGAGATCATTAGGCTCTGGATTTGACACTGAAGCTACTCTTTTCCATCTCATACCTCTCGTCATGCTGTTCTGACTTCTGGGCAGGGCACAGAGCAGGGCTGATAAATCTACGGCATTCTTCCTCTGTGAACATAGCAGACATAAAAAAAAAATCAATCTTAGCATTCTTTCCTTCTGAGACTAGCTGAGGCTGCATCAGTCTTCCCAACATAATACTCTAGACCAGGAATCAGCAAACATTTTCTGTAACAAACTAGACAGTAAATATTTTAGGCTTTGCGGACCATACAGTTTTTGTTGCAGCTACTCAACTCTGCCCCTGTAGGGTGAAAGCAGCCACAGACAATAAGGAATGAATGAGCCTGGCTGTGTTCCAACAAAGCATTATTTACAAACAACAGGCTGGCTGGATTTGGCCTATGGCTTATAGTCCTGTGGTTTATTGGCTGTAGTTTGCAGGTGCCTGTTGTAAATACCTACTGCCAATCAGAGTTGCCCTCTGAAGATGGGACCTACCTGGTGTTCCTGGGCTGAAGTACATGATGCTACCACACTTAAGTGTTGACTCCTTTCACGTGTTGATTTTCACCTGAGGAGCTGATTTAATTTAGTTTGGGGCCCTCTGCTCTGAGTGTCTTGAAGTTAAAAGTCACTTTGGGACCAAGGAGAGCAAGTTTCAGGCTTTATTCATTCTCTAACTTTGACATTGCTGGGGCTAGCATTGGATTTCTTTACATTCTTTTTTCAAAGATATGAGAAGAAATGACATGAATACCTCAAAGTCATTGCCTTAGAATAGGTACTATTATATATATAGCAGTTCAATCACCAAAAGCTTTTTCCAGTAGGATTACAAACAAGAAAAAAAAAAACCACAACAACCCAATAAACCTAAATTACATTATAATGGGATAGGATGAAATCGACTGCAGCCTAGCAACCATCCATTTTATCTAAATTATTTATGAGATTTAAAATGTGTGGAAGTAGTTTAACGGTCCTTTTCCTGATTTCTGTGGGCTGACTCCTTAGCCAAACGGATGTTTGAAGAGAAGGTAGGTAGATAAGGCTTTGAAAACCTAATGGGACATTTCAGGCAAAAAATAAAATAAAATTTAAAAGTAATAAAAAGAGAGAGATTAATTTTTCTCAGAAGAATATTGCTTGAATAGAACTTATCTTTTATTGTCTTCTAGCAAGGATAATTAACAAACCTCTTAGAACTGTTAGATATTATTATGTAGCACATCTTTATATTTTAAAAAGAAAACTGTGATTTAAATGATAGAATGTTAACATGGGCCCCCTCTTAGGAAGTTATTTAACAGAATTCATTCTCTTCTCTCAAGCTGGCGCTTATCCCCTACGTGATTTTTACTCTTATCTTGACATCACTGCCAGCAGAGGTCATAAATGTCCGCTTCTCAGATTATTATCCAGAAGAAAAAGTACAAAATACCTCATTTGATCCTTTCAAGCCTGACATTAAATGAAAAGACAAGAAATCTATTTTTATATCCACTCATTACCTTCAAACTCTCTTTAATGTAGCTTTATCAATTTGGACAATAAAATCTCATTAATTTGTACTTCATCACCTTGGAATCTGAGATAATTTGGGCAGGGTTAGCTTAAAGATGATCTGTTCAATATTTATGGGAAAATAAAATTATTCCAGCTGCTGATTAATGCAAATAACTTACCAAAGCAAGCTAAAAGTTCGACTGAGATTATTAAGGTTTAAACTCTTTGGTAGACTCTCAAGGCTCTCTCTGAACTAACCAGAACATACTTCTTCAGCTTCATAAACCAACTCCATGTAGCTTCTGCCACAGCCAAAGCCAAAGATCATCCTGTATTTTCCTTTTTTATGCCCCCTTTGTACTGTTCTCTGTATTGGGAATGCCTTTTTCTTCTTCTTCTAGTTCTCCATTTCAAAATTCTATTCTTCTTTTTAAAGCCAAACTGAAATGCCACCAGCATTATGAAGCCTTCTCCAATACTGTAGCCAAGATGAACTCTCCTCTAACCTTCTGGAACATGGTGGCGTAGTGGGAAATATACTGGAGTGTGTTGATCTATGTGTGTGGCTGTGTCAGTGACAGTGACTTCACAGATAGGTCTAAACCTCTGACTACTTCTTAATGGTTTTAAGTAGCCATGCCTGAACATTTGCATATTGATATAGATATTTTGTCCTCAGTTACTTTCCTTTAGTTTATACTTTATCTTACTGTTGGGCCATTATGTTAAAAGTTTAAGAATTCTCTATATAAGTAGGTTATATTATCTATAAATTTTCAGTGTATGCAGGGGATATTACAGATTTTTTTTTTTTACTGTAAAACGAGTGTGTTGGGTCTTGATAAATTGAGAACATCTGAAAGAGATTCTGGAAAGATCTGTTCCCCTTTCATTAATTTCTATTTCAAAGAATACCGGACACCTATTTACCCAAGCCAGAAATTTTGGCAACATCATAAATTCTTCCTTCTGCCTCCTCTCTTCAGCTGATCAATTGCTAAGACTTGTTGGTTCTACCCATGAAGAGTCCTGTCGTCTCCAGCCCTACCACCACAATTGCTGTAGCTCATCAGGGTCTCGTTATCTGTGAACTAGATTATTTCAACTCCATCCAGTTTCCTGAGGATCTGATTATGTGATACTCCCATTGAAAATTCTTGGCTGTCCCCTATTGCACATAGTATAAATACTCAGCTCGTGAGCGTGACAAGTAGGACATTTCATGATATAACGTCATCTCTCTATCTAGTGTCATCTATCTAGTCTCATCTCTCGTTCCTACTGTTCTCACCTTTCAGTTTCCACTCCAGCAACATGAATTACACTTTGATTTCTAACCCGCCCGCTCTTATAATCCTCAGTGACTGCACATGTTACTTCCTC
Organism: Balaenoptera musculus; assembly: GCF_009873245.2. Taxonomy (NCBI): domain Eukaryota; kingdom Metazoa; phylum Chordata; class Mammalia; order Artiodactyla; family Balaenopteridae; genus Balaenoptera; species Balaenoptera musculus. The sequence goes on from NC_045793.1 coordinate 38,575,179, forward strand.
TTTGCCACCTGGAAACCCCTTCTCTAAAAACATCCCTGACTTTTTCTAAAAGCAATTTTTTTAAAATTGTTTTTTAAAAGCAATTGACCTGTATTGATCTGTATATGTATTTTGTATCTGTATTGCCATAGACAGTAAACTCACTGAGGGTAGGACCTATATCTTTCCCTCCGTACAGCCTCAAACTCAGCACAGTGCCTAACAATAAATGTTTATTGAATAAATGAATGAATGAACAAATGAATACATTTAACTTTCACTGAAATAAATTATTATGTATGTTTGAAATAATCACTACTGCTTGAATAGTCTTCCTTTTAATAACTCTGTTACTGAGTTAAGTTTTCCTTTCTGGGTCTCTTTTAATCCTGCCTTCTTACAGTTTTGCTAAGTTTGCGCTGTTTTCTTCCATTTTGCCATATTCCAATTTAGTTGATTCTTTGTTTCGCATTTGTGGTCCTGTTAAGTTAATAAATAATAGGATTATGTGCTTCTACAATTAAGTGTAATTAAGTTTAACTCAAATAAAACACTAACTTCTTTAATATGAACCATGCTTACTAAGAATCTTTCTTTTCATTCTAGCAGAAATGAGATTAAAAGAGGGATCTAAAGCTTCTAGAAAACATAGAAGTCTCTACCTGGGTAACTTTAATACCAGATTTACAGTTTGAAAGAGACAGCACAGTCAACATATTATATAAATATAAATATATATCATATGTAATATTCAGGGCAATATTGTTTATCATAATAAAAACTGGATAGATAAAAATGTATTAAACTTTAGTGCATACATTTAATGAAATACAGTGCTGTAGTTTAAAAGAATGAGGTAGAGCCCTATATACAGTATAGAGAGTTTGAGTGATACATTAAAAAGATGGAGAACAGTAAACATAGTATGATTCACTTTCTGGGCATAATACAAGGTATATGCATACATATGGTAACATTTTTCTGGGGGATAACAAGAAACTTGAGAGTGGTTATTTGGAGGAGCAGGAGTGTTTACATGTGTGTTGGGGGTATGTTGGTGATGAAGAGTGTGGTATGGAGGGGGATTTTACCTCTAACTTTCTGTGTTACTCGAATTATTTAAAAATATTTTATTTTTTTGGCCATGTGCTGCACAGCATGCTGGTTCTTTTTTTTTTTTTTGAATAAATTTATTTATTTATTTATTTTAGCTGTGTTGGGTCTTCGTTTCTGTGCGAGGGCTTTCTCTAGTTGCGGCAAGCGGGGATCACTCTTCATTGTGGTGCGCGGGCCTCTCACTATCGCAGCCTCTCCTGTTGCGGAGCACAGGCTCCAGACGCGCAGGCTCAGTAGTTGTGGCTCACGGGCCCAGTTGCTCCCCGGCATGTGGGATCTTCCCAGACCAGGGCTCGAACCCGTGTCCCTTGCATTGGCAGGCAGATTCTCAACCACTGCGCCACCAGGGAAGCCCTACTCGAATTATTTAATGCACATTTTAATTTTTATAACAAGAGTAGAATTATGGGCCATTTTTACTTTCTTTTATATCTCTATTAAAATATGTATGAAAATTACATTAAAAATGAATATTCTCAAGTGATAAACTTTATTGTGCACCAGAATCACCTGAAGTGCTTATTAAAAAGCAAATTCCAGACTACTACCTCAAACCTCTGAGTTAAAACCTCTGCATGTTGGGAGCCTAAAGAAATGAATTTTTAATGGGGTCTCAGGTGATTCTGGTACAGGCAGTCTGAGCAATATACTTTGAGAAATACTGCAGAGCAACTAATTGATACTTCACATTCATACATCTGCAGGTCTTGGATATCTTCACCAGCAGTAATGATAATAGTATGTTGCTGTGAGGATAAAATTAGATAATCCATGTAGATCTCTTAGTACAGTGCTTTGCACACAGCAAATGCTAATTGGGGTTGGGAGCTATCTGTCGTTTGGTTTGGTTTGTGGTTTTTGTTGTTATTTTTGTTGGCCATTATTAATTTTAGTTTAAAGATTACTGGAAGGAAACCAACCTATTTTTAAAAACTGAGACAAGAAAGCATACTCTGAGAAAAACTGTTCTTTGAGAACCTTTAAAAAATGCTTAGTGTTCTTTCCTATTCTTCACTGACAACAACCACTTTTTCATTAGGACAGCAGTTATATTTAAAATCATGTTTAACTATTTAATGCTATTATTTTATTATAAAGTTTTATTTTTCAGTTTAAAATATGAATCTTTCACAATGTTTTTGAAGTTAAGATTTATGCTGTGAGGGAATATATATCTTAGAAAATGAAAAATCAATGGCAGAATATAATTTGATTTATAAGAGTGTGGTTTTCTTCAAACTTTTCAAAATGTGTTACTATGTGAAGTGGGATACACAAGACTCTGGGGAGGGCCTGAGTCGAGTCTCTGCATTATGATTCATACTGTGTTTGCCATTTCTCTGGCCTGGAGAATGTTCGTAAGTCCTGTGGTCAAAAGGAAAACAGTATATATGCTGGCAAACATAGTAGTCAGCCACTCATGCTTCACGTCTGCCAGAAAACTGACTTAGCAAAACACAGCGGACAGCACAAAAAAGAGCCAGGCAGATTTGCAGCGAGTTGTAAATCCTGGTCAGCTAGTTCCACTTAATTCCATCTCTGATGACATATTTTGGAGCCCTGGGGACAAGCGGAAAAGTCAGCCACATATAACCCAGTTGATCCTTCAAGGCATTGCTCAAATGTCATAGCTATAAACAAAAAAGGGGCACAAGGCACCCCTTTTTCAGGGTATTCCAACCTTTTTTTTTTCCACAGCTGCCTGGGATCCCTTTTAGTGGTGCCTTACCCGAGGCTGCCCTCAACAAAGAGCTCTGCCTGGGAAGTATCTTGGTTTCCTCATCAAATGTTAACTCTACTAGAGATTTGGACCAATCTGATAAACTATATGCATAAAAGTACCAGTAGGTGAATTGCATTGTAACAGGAACCCTTTGTTTCCTTAATCCAAAGATTGAACTAAGATGGAAATTTCAAGCCCTAAAGTCAGTTGGTAGTGTTGAAAAACAAAAATTAAACTGAGCAAATTTTAAAGATCTAATTGGATTTATTGAATGATTCATGTATTGGGCAGCACCCCATCTAGTGAACAGAGGGACTCTCCAAAGGGCTACAGAAAGGGAGAGATTTTTAAAGGCAAGACAAGGCAGCCATAAACAAAAAAGTTTATTTCAGGCTTAGGTAACCTACCTACGGGGGATGGAAGGGGTGAATGTAGCAGATTACCTCATCATCCTTTGGGAAATGGAGAGGGCCCATGTGACAGATTTCTTCATTAGAGCTGACCAGAAATTTCCACACCAACTGACCAATTAGGATTACATTCCTGAGGAAGGTTGTAACTGCAGTTAAGTTAGGTATTCAGTCTTGATTTCAGCACAAGTGACTCCATTTGGGGCCTGTCGTTTCTTTGCTAACAATTTCCCCCTTTTGATCAGACTCTCAGCTTAACTGAGAGATGTAATCAAAGCTTAAGGCTTTCACACCACTCTCAGCTACTGCGCTGAAGTTCAGCTTTGTTTTTCTTTGTGTGGTGTTCACAGCTCATGATGTTTTTGCTTAATCCCTGTGATATTCACAGGTCATGGCTTCAGGTTCACTCTTTAAGCTGGTCAATTTCTTCATTCCTTTTCTGACATTCCAGTTTTGAAGAGATCATTGCTTGGTAGTTAGTGGCTGTGAACACACATTTAAAGCTGTTGAGAGAATACAATGCACCAGGAAGATTATTATGATTATAATAAGCAGGATAATTCCCAATGTTTGCAGTGCACTTTGGAGCCACGGTCCCCAAGAACGAAACCAATCAAAAAAATCAAATAAGTCAAAGAAAGACCTCATTGAAGGAGTCACTTTTTTAAGCCAATTGGCTTACTTAGTGACCTTATGTAATTGCATTTCACTTTCCAAGGAGTGTTAATCCAGGTGCAAGTAGGTGGTGTTGGCCACAGCACAGACACCTCCTTACTTCACTAGAAGATAATCAAGTGCTATCCTATTATTAATAACAGCTTTCGCCAGAGAGTCTAAGGATTTTGGGGGGGCAGTTATTGCTTTAGCAGCAGATTCTGGAATGTTTTCAAGAGTTAACAATAGATTCCTGATCATAGCCTTATTTACATTTACTCCTAACCAAGGAATTAGGGATCTGTCAAAGGAAGCTAATTTTGCATCATGAATGCCTCCTGATAATTTCTGTCTGAATCTGTGGCTCAGGACTGGAAAGATGACAGCCATGGAGGTAGTTTTATTTGGGTTACTTTTGCCTTGTGTTCCTTTCTTTGCCTGGACACCAAGTTCCCCAAGTTTGGGGTGTTAAGCAGAGACAGGGAAACAGAACAGGGGGTCTCTAGCATCATGAACAGATCATAGTTTCTGATGACAAGTCTAGCAGTATGGAAGGTTACTCCCCTTAGCAATGGCCTGGGAGATATGAACAATGGCATTATCTTTCCAGGCCAATGCCAGAGTAAAGAAAAGAAAGAGAAGAGAATGTTTCATGTTTGGTTAAAGTATCAAGTCTTGATCTGATGTCTTGGGAGGAAGCAGTCTACTTTGATGTCAGATTTTTCTCTTCCTAGTCAATTTGATTTAGAGGTCTCCAGCATTTATATGTGACCAGATTTCAAGGGGACTCTTCTTTAGCTGTGAACTGTGTACCCAAGCCTCAAATCCCAGAAGTTTGACTGCCATCTGGGTGGTGAGGAGGATATGGTGTAGTCCTTTCCAAGGAGATTCAAGGGCAGTGTTTGCTCTTGCCAGTTCAGTTTTATGACCTTAAAATTATCAGACTTGTACTTGTCAAAAAGTCCATTTCTTGAATTTCTCTGAAGATGAAACACCTTTGTAGGAACACTTTTCCAAAGCATCAGAGTAGAATAATAACTCTCTGTAAATGACAAAAGACCTAAAATACCCATTATTAAAGATCTGATGGAATTGACAAGGAAATTTATTTATTTCTGTGACACACAATGTTTTTAGATAATAACTGGAATTACATCTGGCAACATTATACCAGGACATATCAGATTTCTAGGAATTTCATAGTTTCTGAAATACTTATAACATATACCTATATAAATACGACATGAAGAAGGATTTGTAGTACTTCTTATTCGGCAATGCTTCCCATGTAATTTAACATATCAAATAAGCCTAATTAGTTTAATATCTCTCTTTTTTATGAAGAGGGAGAACAAACCTTCTAAAATCTTCCAGGGGCCCTCTGGAAAATTTCAAAGTTAATTTAAGGTCAAAAAGATTTCATTTAGAATTTGATTTGTGGGAAGGGTGTCAAAAATGTCAAAAAAGTTTTATAACACTTGATCAAAATAGGATCATAGATTACTGTGAAACAATACTTAGTTATCTCTTTAACTAAAATAACAGTTAAAGACTTCATAGCAAATATAAAAGCTTACACGTTACTGAGCAAAACCTAGCTCTTTTAATATTGAGAGGATTGGGTTAATTCAAGTAATACAAGATCTAATAAAAACAACATAAAACATAGGTGATTATTTTGATAAGACACAAGATCTTTTTTTTTTTTCTAGGCAGGTTACTTTAAGGTAAAGAAAAATTTTCCATAAGATCTTATTATCAAGAGAAGAGTTTAAAAAAGAAAAAAAAAAAGAAACTTTGTCCTTTTAACAGAGAGAAAAACAAATTCCTATTTTGCATCAGAGGACTTTTTTTTTTAATTTATTTTTTGGCTGTGTTGGGTCTTCGTTGCTGCGTGTGAGATTTCTCTAGTTGTGGCAAGTGAGGGTTACTCTTCGTTGCGGTGCACAGGCTTCTCATTGCGGTGGCTTCTCTTGTTGCACCGGCTCTAGGTGTGTGGGCTTCAGTAGTTGCAGCACACGGGTTCACTATTCACAGCACGCGGGCCCCAGAGCGTGCGGGCTTCAGTAGTTGTGGCACACGGGCTCTAGAGCACAGGCTCAGTAATTGTGATGCACGGGCTTAGTTCCTCCACAGCATGTGGGATCTTCCCAGACCAGGGATCAAATCCGTGTCCCCTGCATTGGCAGGTGGATTCTTAACCACTGAGCCACCAGGGAAGTCCCTATCAGATAACTTTTGATATTAAAACTCATTTACTTAATTAAATTTATTCCAATCTTATCCAGTCCTCACCACACATAAAATTTCTTTTCCTTATTATTTCTAGTAATATTAATTACATATATTAGAATTATTAATCCTTAGAAACCTTTAATTTCTAGTGAAAACTAAGAAGTAATCAATCATGAACTTTTACATTAGCATTCTGTGGATTGGCAGATTATACTTTTATAATTTCTAGAAACATGCTTCTCAGCATGACATTAAACATTTCGGTTAATAGACCAAAATATCTTTAATTCCTCTGTAAAAGGAAGTAAAACATGGATAAACCTATGTTAAGTAATCGATGTTTCAGTATTTTATCTTATTTGGAAGTGATCTGGATATTCAATGACTATCCATCATTTAAGTTAATTTAGCAAAACTTTAAGGTTTCAGCTTACCAAAAGGATTTAGGAAAACTATTTTCAAAAATTCACCTAGAAACTTTTGTCTCCCTTACACCCATTTAATTATTCTCAAAAATTATGTTTAGACCACACACAAAACTTCATGAGACATTAGACAAAGTCAGTTATCATTCTAGGTTATTTTTCTGGCAGAAAATTTTGTAAGAGATAACGTGGACGTATTTGACTACTAAATCAGGTAGAATAAAAAGTTGTATGCCTGCATTATATTCAATGTTGGCAGCTCTAAAAACATACCCCCTTTAATTAAACCAACAAAGTTAAACTAGCTTTTTTTTTTTTTTTTACTAAAGTTTATCCCAGATCACGTAAACTTGAAAAGCATTTGGGTTAGTTTTAATACTAAATTTATAAAAGCTCTTAATTTGTTCAACCAATTAAGTAGAGGTCTTTTACAAATTTATTTTATCAGTATCATCTGAAGGTAGATAAATACCACACAACTACAACACGTTTATAGACACAAATGAACATACAGACAAAGGCAGAGATCTTATAGTTTTTGTTTTAATATTTTCCTTGAATTAGATTTTTATACAAGGGTGCTTCTATAGCAGTTCATATTTCATAATAGTCCCCTTTTCCCTTTTTCTTTCCTAGAGCTATATTTCTAGTTACGTAAGGTTTTATAAGATAAGGACAATTGATCTCAGTTCCTCAAAGAACTGGGTTGTAGCCTGGGTGCTAAGGGGCTGACACACCCACCCACCTATGTTGGATTATTTCTTTCTGGTTACATCTAGCTAAGAGGAGATGGTCGCAAAATTTTTTTCTTTCAGCCTCTGAATATCAGTTTTCAATTTGGCCAGAATTCTGGTTATAAAGTTATGAAAAACTTTTAAATGTCTTGTCAGGTCTCAGCTGGGACAAGCAATGGTTATTTCTGGCAATATTAAACAACCTCTTGGACTCAAGAGGTGTCTCCCAAAAGGGTGCAAAATATATTGTCTTTGCAAGATCTAGAGTCACTCCCAAAGGTAGCCAAAAGAAAGAACTGACAACTTGCATGGCCCAGGCAGGCAGAAAGCCAAGTCCAGGTACTTAGGATGTAAAACAAGGCAAGCAAGAAGGCAATAACTATCCCTAGGAGAGAAAGGATCAATAAACAAGGGGTTTGGATTTGGAAAGGGAGGGACAGTGTGAAATTTTATTTCCCTCTCACAACTGGGCATTACAGACAGAGATTCGGGAAAGCTGGCTCTGGTAAGAATTCTTACTTTTCTGGCTTCTGCCAGTTTTCCCAGAGCCTTCTGCAGGCTCTGGTTTTTCATTAATTTTAATTTAAGAGTCCCTTGGCTGTTTAAGGGAATAATGTGGTAGTTTATCAGAAAACTCTTCAGAGTCTCATCAACTCTGGGCAGGGTCCGTACAGGGGGTCCTCCTTTGAAGGTAGATAGGGGGTGTCTAGAAGGTCATTAACTTCACTGTTAGAATGTTACTCAAAGGAACTATAGTTGAGGAGTTCTACTTTTTTTTAAATAAAGTAATTTACTATACCAGTTCAAATTGTCCTGGAAAAAAATTCATACCCTTCTTGAAAGAGAGCAATTTACTGGCTTCTTACCAGCAAGCTCGGGCTGAACTCAAATGTCTTTTGAACCTGATAACTCATAAGTGAGTGACTTCTTGATTGATTTTTAGACTTCTAACAATGCTCTTTGGTGTTCCCAATCACTCCCTGAAATGTCACTAACCTTGGTTCTAGGGTACTGGGAAGTCTATTAGAAAAGGTAATCTAGAAAATGGGATTCTTATAGTCTGAAAGAGTTAGTGTAATACTAGAGAGGAAAAACTTAATTGCCTCTCATCTACAGGTGTCTTAGATTCTTAAATGTTCTTCAAATTGTAGCAACCTGTCAATAAATAAAGCAAAGATATCAACAGGCTAAAGAACCTAAATAATGGAGATTTGTTATATTCACAAGCAAGACTTATGTCTGATGATACACATTGTTAATTAAATATGAAAAGGTTTAAGAAAATATGAAAAATGGTAGATATATCTAAAAGCATTTTGCATTGACATTTTTTAGCCATATGTATACTTCTGTATAATACTATATATATATATATACACATATATATATATTAGATAACAAAATAAGTGAACAGTTATTATTTGATTGTTTAGAAACAAATGGAAAGAAACTGTGTTCTTTCCTCTTGAATATTCTTGACAGAGTGTGAAACAGTCTTTCAGAGAATAATTACTTTTTTTCTAGCATTTCTAAAATGCATAGGTAAACAGAATTTAAAGTTGCTCTCTAATCACGAAAATACTTTGAATGTGTTTTGAACTGTGTTGTTTCCATTAAAATCTGAAACTACACAGCTGGAATAATGTGGAGCAGAATGCTTAAAAACATCTGCAGCAGAAAGTTAACCAAAAACTCTGTTATGAGCTACCAGTGACAGATATGCACCTCTTTCTTACAATCAAGCACTTCAAGGTAATCATCTCCCTCTTAAAATCCTTCATACAAGAAGAGATGTGATCACATACTGCTGTGAGCAGAAATATCTGGGCATTTTCCCCCCTTGGCTGACATATTAAATAATAAGAAACCAACATGACATTACAAATGAGAGCTTCTTTAACTGCTTCCAGGAGTCCAGGCCGACCAGCCTGCCTGATAGTCTGGAATCATTTTGATGCAATTTACAAACACTCCTTCCTGGGAGAAGATGAATTGAGGTTAGCATTGAGCAGCCTGAGATAAATGGCAGCAGAGCTGAACACCATCGTGTTTGTAATGTCTTTCTGTTAAAGGTATTTTGTCTGTTCTTTTCCTTTCTTCTTTGGCATTTGGGCAAAGGTTGGTGGGTGTGTTGGTAAAATATTCTGCAGATTTTAAATGTACCATCGATACTGTCAACAAGTCCTCCACCGTGATCTAAACTGAAGTAGGGCTCTTGTCCTTAGCTGCACCTTAGTCTGTGAATATTTTTCTCCAGGTAGCCCATTCTTTCCAAGTCCCCACAAACCAGGACAGATTTCATAAGAAGTGCATCTAAGGACAGTATCAGACATCCACAAAGATATAAAGTTTTCTCAAAAGAATAAATTGGAAAAGTTTTTAGAGAGGAGGTTGATAAGAAAAGAAAATGTCATTGCAAGAACATAGTAATGAGAAAGAACATAGTAATGAGAAAGAACACAGTAATGAGAAAATGGCTGAGACTCAGGTTCTTAAACTATTTTTTGAGCCACTGATCCCTTTGGCATGCTGTGAAGGCTATGGACTCTCCTTTTCTGGAAAACTTTCAGATGCAGGGAGATACAGATTATTTTCCCATGTAAATTCACAGAACTGCTCTTCCCCAGGCTGAGACTCTCCTGAGAGTGGATGAACTTGGCCTTGGCTAAAAGTGTAAAGTGGGCTAAATATGTTTTGGGTGCTCAGCAGGTCTTCTCCTTCCACATGCACCTCCCCCTCCCAGGTTCCAGTGTCCATCGAGCCCCCTCGTTTTGATGTCCTGTCCAGGCTTAACCTCTCTGAGCAACACTCCATCTTTAAATCCTTTCCCTCTCTTCTCACCTTTCTCACCCCCTCAATTCTTTTTTTAAAAAAGATTTATTTATTATTTATTCACTTAATTTATTTTTGGCTGCGTTGGGTCTTAGTTGTGGCATGAGGGATTTTTCGTTGTGACGCGTGGGCTTCTCTCTAGTTGTGGCATGTGGGTTTTTTCTCTCTAGTTGTTGTGCATAGGCTTAGTTGCCCCACAGCATGTGGGATCTTAGTTCCCTGACCAGAGATTGAACCCACATCCCCTGCATTGTAAGGTGGATTCTTTACCACTGGACCACCAGGGAAGTCCCTCCCACCTCCTCAATTTTATATGCTCCTCTCTCAGGTTTTATTCTCATAGATTAGAAATTCTTAAGAGTGGGATTCACTTTCTGGCAAGGCATATCAGATTGGGGGGACAGCAGTTTTTTGAATCACATCCATCACACACCCCCCCCAAAAGATGTGTTTCCATGGGCATGCTGGGGGAGAGGTATCCTTGGCTCCTACTGCTGGTCCCCACTGAAAATTAGCGAAGGGAACAAGAGTCGTGATGATTGCCTTGTGTGGAGGGCTTGTGTGGAGGCAGAAACAAAGCCCTGTGACCTCAAGAAAGTAACTGGGGCTTGTTATTAATCAATGAATTTATACTAAAGTGTGTCCAAAGTGGAATCCATTTTATTTAAAACAGGATTACGTTTTAAAAATAGAATTGATTTCAGTGCTAGGAATTAGGATAGCACGGGGAGGCCAACATTTCGAGGCACGTTTCCATTTAGTAAGAGGCAAATGCCTACCCCCTCACATCAACCTGAATAGGTGGAGTTAGCCATCAAATATGGACTCACACAATAGACTGGTCTTTCCTAACAAGAGAAGAAAGCCAAAAACGAACAAACAAAACCCCTGCCACAACCCACACAACAATGAGCTCCAGATTATAGCCCTAAGAGTAGCTCTTCCTAGAGAGAGTACAGGTACAATTTGGAGAGTTCCAGCCAATACACTGATATGTACCTGTTCTGGATGCTATACTGGGCAATCGTGGGATGGGGCAGTAAAGTGATGCAATTTGCTATCGATGCACTCCTCAAATCCTGAGCAAGGGTGATGGGTGCAAGATGAAAGTAGAAAACTAGACTGAGTTTCTTAAAATTCTTTATTATTTATCTGTAATATGATGGAAAACTATCTGAAGGACTTTAAATGACACAGATAATATCGAATTCAAATTTTAGAAAAAATCACTTAGGATACTGAACATTCTGTACTATTTGATTAAAATACTATTAAAGTTGGGCACTGCCAATTAATCTTTTAAATTCTAACTCATTCTTATTAATTTTCTATTTTATTCTTTAATATTTCATTGGTTTCTTATCTATACCAGTAGTTCACAGTGACAGATTTTATCTTACTTTTTGTCCACCTCATTCCAGAACTTCACTGTGATTCCAAATGTCAAAATATTCATATGGCTTTATTTATGTCTTTAATACAGCTGTTAATCAGAAAATGATCACTACTGGCTGAGCAGTACAAACCAACAAACGGAGACTACTTTACTTCTCTTCCAAAGAGCAGTGAATTTGAACTGGAGGACATGGGTTGGAATTCCAGTGCTCTGTTTAGTTTTGTTTTGCTTCCTTTTGTTTAAATGTTGGTGGGAGGAAACCTAGGAATGGAGTATGACCAGAGAAAAGCAAAGTGTGAGGGAGAGGAGTGGAAGTGAAACCATGCACCTGAGATTGGGACTTGAACCCACAAGGCTGGGACTTGAACCCGGCCAAAACCCACAGTCTTCCAACTGAGATCACACACCTGGTTTCAAGACTTAATGAAACTCAGGTTCTTGATGTCTCATCACAGACAGAATTCAGTGAGAGACATAGTGATAGGTAAGAAGTTGATTTATTTAGAGAGAAACACCCTCCACAGACAGAGTGTGGGCCATCTCAGAAGGTGAGAAAAGGCACAAGGGTATGGGGTTGTCAGTTTTTATAGGAGTGGGTAATTTCATAGGCTACAGAGTGGGAAGAGTATTCCAGCTATTTTAGGAAGGGGTGGGGATTTCCAGGAATTGGAAATTCCACCCACTTTTTGATCCTTATGGTTGGTCTTGGAACTGTCATGGCACCTGTGGGTGTGTCATTTAGCTTGCTGATGTGAGCATATACTGAGGCTCAAGGTCTAGCGGAAGTCAACTTGTCCACCATCTTGGACCCATTTGGTTCTAAGCAGTTTATGTCATGCCCTCGGGCTATGTCATTCTTTCAAAGGTTGTGCCTTGCATCCTTCCCTCCTGTTTCAGAAGAATTAGCTAAGAGGAGATGGGGAGGGCAGGGAGTGCGCTGATTTGTATTAAAAATTTAAAAGAGAGGTTGACTGGAGAGTAAGAGAAATAAGGGATGTAAGCCAAATAGTAATTTTTCTCAGAGCTGGCTAAAATTTGACTGGGATTTATGGAGGTTTAAAGCGCTTTCTCTATGCCTGCTCCACATGTTTTGTATGGCTTATTTTTTCTTTCTGGTTTATTTTTTTTCCCCCTTTGAATCTTGTTAACTTTAGAGTTTCTTTAGGATTAGTAAGCCAAATAAAAGTTCTTGGAGTAGGATTTTTGGGGTGAGAGTTTAAAGGATTGATGAGCATTTCATGTGACATCTATACAGAGGAGTATAATGGAAATATGATCACAGTGAAACAGGAGAGTAGTGGGCAGGGCACAACATTTAAAAGAATGACATAGCTGTTGAGGACACGACAGAACTGGTTAGAACTGATTAGGCCCAAGATGGCAAAAGATTTGACTTCCAGTAGACCATAAGCCTCATTATAAACTCATTGTAACACTTTAGCATAAGCTAAATGACACACCCACCACCACCATGACAGTTCTGAGGCCTACCATAAAAGGCCAAAATGTGGGCAGTGGCCCAATTCCTGGAAATCTCCACCCCTTCTCCAAAATAGTTGGAATAATCCTCCCACTCATTGCCCTATGAAATTACCCAGCCCATAAAAACTAACCACCCCATATTCTGGGGCCTCTCGCCTTCTGAGATGGCCCACACTCTGTTTGTGGAGTGTGTTTCTCTCAGGGCTGCTCTTGCCTTTTGAGACAAACTGCAATCTGTCTATGGAATGTGTATCTCTAAATAAATCCATTTCACACCTATCACTTTGCCTCTCGCTAAATTCCTTTGGTGCCGAGACATAACCTAAGCTTCATTAAGTACTGAGACCAGGTGTGCGATTTTAATTAAAAGACAGTGGGTTCAAGTCCCAATTTGAGTTTTTGCTGGGTTCAAGTCCCATCTGAGTTGTGCGGTTTCAACAGATTTGTTTTTATTGTCAAACCAGGAAGAGCCCTTACCTGAATACAGGATATCAGACCTTGAAACAGGAGGGAAGGGGGCAGGGCACAACATTTAAAAGAATGACATAGCCCGAGGACATGACATAAATGGATTAGAACCAAATGGGTCCAAGATGGTGGACAAGCCAACTTCCACTAGACCTTGAGCCTCAGTATATGCTCACTGTAACACATCAGCAAGCTAAATGACACACCCACAGGTGCCATGACAGTTCTAAGGTGACCATAAGGATCAAAAAGTGGGTGGTGGTCCAATTCTTGGAAATCCCTGCCCCTTCCTGAAATAGTTGGAATACTCCTCCCACTCATTAGCCTATGAAATTACCCACCACTGTAAACACTGACAACCCCATACCCTTGTGCCTTTTCTCACCTTCTGAGATGGCCCACACTCTGTCTGTGGATAGTGTTTCTCTCTAAATAAATCCACTGCTTACCTATCACTTTGTTTCTCACTGAATTCTTTCTGCAATGAGACATCAAGAACCTGATCTTCATTAGGTCCTAAAACCAGGTGTGTGCTCTCAGTTGGAAGACTGTGGGTTTTGGCCGGGTTCGAGTCCCAACTGAGTGGGTTCAAGTCCCAATCTGAGGTGCATGGTTTCAACCTTGCACCACACTTGCTAAATTATAATTTTCAAAAAGGTAGAATTATGACTCTTAGACAAATATAGAATGAATACATGTCAAATATTTTCTTTAACTCATTAATTGGTAAAGGAACTAGAAAGATGTTAAAACCAGTTCAAAAATGTTTTTGGAGTACAGATATACATAGAGGCTATCAGAAATTCTGAAATGAACTTGTTAATAAATGCAAATTGGTTAATATTCTATAGAGCAATAAAATGTAATATTTGGGGTGGAAATCAATTGTAACTCTAACAGACAAAATTTATTTGACTCTTTTTCAATAAATTTATTTATTTATTTTTGGCTGCGTTGGGTCTTCGTTGCTGAGCGCGGTCTTTCTCTAGTTGCGGTGAGCAGGGGCTACTCTTTGTTGCGGTGCGCGGGCTTCTCGTTGCAGTGGCTTCTCTTGTTGCGGAGCATGGGCTCTAGGCGCGCAGGCTTCAGCAGTTGCAGTGCACGGGCTCAGTAGTTGTGGCCCACAGGCTTAGTTGCTCCGTGGACTGAGGGATCTTCCCAGACCAGGGCTTGAACCCGTGTCGCCTGCATTGGAAGGCAGATTCCTAACCACTGCACCACCAGGGAAGTCCCTATTTGACTTTTTTGAAAAAGAATCATTTGCAATATTATGGACAAGAAACATTTGCGTTGTTATCCCTTTTCTATAACTTCACTGTTTTTTCTATAGGTTGTAAAATAGTCTAATCAAAGACAAAGATACAATATTTTATATCACGAGTTATCATTTCACTCTGGCAGAATAAGTGTTCAAAGATTAGGGCATGCTTACTTTTTCATTTTATTCTTCCCAAACTATTTAATACCCCAAATTTCAAATCTCATTTTTATTGTCTTCCTTTCCTCTCCATCAAACTTTCCATTTTCAACTTAAACAGCCTTCCAGACCACCTAGGCTAGCTCAAATTTCCTCTGTCATATGCTCTCAAAACACCTTGTAATTTTCATTCTTTTCAATTTCCACAATTTTGTTTGATTTGTAAAACTATTTGTTTAATACAGGTCTCTCCACCTATGTTTAATGAGGGCAAAACTCTTGCCTGTTTTATCCATAACTGTATCCTTAATCCCTAGCAAAATGCCTAGTACATAGTAGATGCTCAATAAAAATCTATTGAAGGAATGTATGAATTCCCGCAGTGCATCTCCTCACAAGTAGGAAGTTTATGCAGGCAGTATAATACATGATTTTTGAAAAGGGCTTTATCGCCAGACTATCTGGGCTTGACCTCTAATTTCACTACATATTAGCTATTGTAAGGAAAAACACAAATTAAAAATAAGAGGCTTAATTCTCTAGGTTAAAAATAAGAAATTTCCATCCCCTCCTTCCTCTTAAAACATTTACTTTGGAAAACTTTTAATCAGAAGTACTTTCTCCTCTCTTTGAAATGTATAAAATCCTTTTGAAAACCAGATAGGCTTTTTGTCTGCTTTATGACCCAGTAATCCTTTCTGAAGGACATGGGAGCCACCTCTTTGAACTGTAAACATTAAGAGATAGTGCCAGTATCTCCTAATTTCTGTGGAAAGTGCAAGCCTCACTTATTTAGGCACCTTGCTCCAAGTTGCAAAACTCCTGTCATAAAGCCACAAGAGGTTTGTGTTTCCTCTGAATAAAACCAACTAGCTAACATGGATGGTCACCCCAATTACCAGGTACAGCTAAGATGAATTATGTGTCACAAAAGGTGCCGTCCAGCCCTCTCAGTTGAGAACTAGTTACTGTTTATCTTGAGAACATGTATGTCAAGGGTTGTATCTGTTTGGCTACAAAAAAAAAAGTAAGTCTTCCTTCTGTCTTTGCAATCAATCACTTAGCGGATTGTCTGTGATGTGCATCACATTCTGGTTTGATGCTTATTTGATAATAAAACTGTTTTCTTTCTCTTCTCTCTATGGAGAGGTTTTCTGGGTCGGCAGATTTCATTTTAATTATGTTTCCCCAACAGTCTGTAACCTTAGGCAAGTTAGTTTTAACTATAAACCATGCCTCAGTTCCCTTGACTACAGAATAAGCATCCTAATAGTACTACCCCTGGAGTCACTGGGGAGATTCAATGAATTAATACCATAAAGAACTTAAGGCAGAACCTGTGGGGAAGCAGTGGAGGGCTCCCTGCCGCAAGTGCAGAGCTCGGCCACTGAGAGCTCCACGTGACGGCGCGGGTCCTGGAGCCGCAGCTCCGCGAGGGAGGAGCTCACGTGGGGCCTTCCGTGGTCTGTAGCTGCGGTCCCTGCAGGGCACATGGAAATCCCAGGCGGGGCAGAGTTCTCCCAGGCACACCCACACTCTGGGGATGGCCCTGGAGAAGGAAGGGTGAGGGGTGGCCCAGGTGGGCAGAGGAGCAGCTCCAGGCGAGGGTGAAGGGGGCCCAGGGGTCTGCCCTCCATCCCTGGACACGGATTCAGACAGGGACAGTGTATATTGAGTGCCTACCCTGTGCTGGGCGCTGTTCAATGTGAGCCCTTGTCTTAAGGGACAAAAACACGCAAGCAAATAATAAAATCTGAGGTATTGGTGAAGGCTGCAAAGAAGACAAAATAGATAATGTGGTAGATGAGCAGCTGGGCTGTTTTAGGCAGTTGGGCAGGGGACTGTCTCCTGCTGGTAGCCACTAAGACACTGTTCAACACTGTGCTGTTGTCCACTTGAAATGAGGCTGGTCAACACTGAGATGTGATGTCACACTCACATTGGATTTCGAAGATTTAGTTGGAAAAAAATGTAAAATACATTATTAATAATTTTATATTAATCATATGTTAAACTGATAATATTTTGGATATATTTGGTTAAATAAAATATGTTTTTACAATTTCAAAAAAAAACCACACAAATGCCTGCTATAAATCAAGTACTCAAAAAACGTTGGCTGTTAATATCATACAAAAGTAATCACTATAGCAGCTTCTGGAGTTGATGCTCCAAGACATACCTGCATTTAGAAATAGATCCTGGAGGCCACAGTGTTCTAGATATAAGTACTGATGGGGCTTTGACAGGTAGAAAGGAGAATGTTGCCACTTATCCAACGTCTGTGCTTTGTTGCATGTTGGTTAACTGTCTATCCAAGACTTATGGACAGTTCTGGACATACGTTTTCACATATTCTATACCGTAACTTTTGGTTATATTTTTTAAAAAGGCCAGGACAGAGTTTTTATTCTTATTTGTCTTTTCAAACTCATCTAATAACTCAATATTCTCCCTGGTTCCAAATTACCCCTTTTGGTTACCTGCTGATTCTACATTTAGCCATTTCTGTTTTAGTTGCATTTTCAATATTCCAGTCTTGTATTTTTAGCAGTTCTCATTCCATTATGTTTCTATTTTAATTTCTTCTCAAAGTAATTTTTTTAAAAAAATGTATTATTAAATAGGAGGCAAGGCAATTTGAAGGAGAAAGCACACTATTTTAGTGATAATATAATAATTATACTTTTTTTAAAAAATATTTTATTTATTTATTTGGTTGCTCTGGGTCTTAGTTGCAGCAGGCAGGCTCCTTAGTTGTGGCATGCAAACTCTTAGCTGCAGCATGCATGTGGGATCTAGTTCCCTGACCAGGGATTGAACCTTGGGCCCCCTGCACTGGGAGTGTGGAGTCTTATACACTGTGCCACCAGGGAAATCCAAATAATTATACTTTTGTAACAAATTATCCCTGTGGGTTCTATGATAAATTCTAAAGCAATAAAATATGTTAGCTGCAAACACTTGCAATAAAGCCAGTGCCAAGTGCATGGAGGTTGTTCCAGAAGTTGTAGGTCAGTGTTAGGGCTGAATTCAGTTAACGGGAGGCAATCCCTTAACATTTTAGCTGATAGGGCCACATTAGAAGTGCCGTTGTGTGATCACATTTTAGTGCCTATTATGTCTTGATTAAGACTCCCCTGGATATTCCTTTTTAATGGAATTTGAGGAATTAAAAATGGCTTCACAAATCACTTTTTAATCTGGTGAAGTAAGCAGGGAATGAAAAACACCACGCTGTTATCTTCAAGTGCAAAGAAAGTTGTAAATAAAGAAAACAAATTAGTGGCTGGTTCACACCTCATCAGCTACCTAACAACCTGTTACCAGTTAATTACACACCTTTAAAATGCATGTACGAGAGGAATTATTCAGCAATCAGTTTCTCTAAAGGGGAGGGTGGCAGACAAGTACCATATCAGAAGAGGGTATATTTAACTATTTAGATAACCAACCATGAATGTGGAAAAAAATTTTTTTTCTCAAGAATGATAGTCCTGAAAGTGCCATCTATCAGTGGTTTAGCTTCTGTGGCCTCCACACCAACAATTCACTCTGGACAGATAAATATTTGTTGAGCACCTCCTGGGAAATAGAGTCTCCAATATCCCTTTGTGACCCACTGTAATATTCTTGTTCTATCAGTAGCACCCATTGGTTGTTTACTATGTTCAGAGCCCAGTCCTGAACAATGTGAGAATTAGACCACAGATGACAAAGCTAAACATCACCATTGCCAAAAAGTATGAACAGTCTGGTTGCATGATTTTTATTGCACAATATCCCTGTTGCCTCTTGTTGTAGCATTAGTGTAAATAGAAAGCAATTGGAAACCATGTATATTGAACAAAAAATAAATTTGGGATGGAAACTGTCTGGGACTATTATGTTATCTCGTCTATATACACAGCCTTGTTGAGGGACTTATATGTGTCTGTGTTTGATTTATTTCTCTAAAATTGTTTTCAATAAGTAAAAGACTCCAAAATATGGCTTCATAAATACTAACAAAATTATGGAGCTGTCCTACAGGAGATTGGTCTGCATATTGGTTTATCTGGAATCAATCATTTTCTTGTCCTGTGCCCCTAGTTACCCCCTGTTAAACCAGGATGGTCATAACCTACTTCACTGGGTTGCTTGGATGCACAACTGACAGAAGTAATTTCAATGCACTAAGCCTGTGGTAAATGTTAATTATTATTTGCCATGGTATTTATGGATAGTGAACCATGACATTGGTTTGGTTGCCTTTTCAAATCTATTTCCTATAGCATTTTAGTGTAACTTATGATCTAAATTCTTAAAGTGATAATATGTTGTTCATCTACTAAAGGGTCAGCTTCAAATTAGCCTGTTTTGAAATTGGATGTATATGCAGTTTGAAATCAATTAACTCCACAAATAACTTTGTAAAATATATTGATTCTATCTGTATTATATTCACTTGGAAGTGATTATTTACATGATGAATATTCAGATCTTTTAACATTAATTCATCTTCCGGCAACTTAATTCTTCCCTGGGTATTACAGTCAAAAGACAACTAGTCGGGCTTCCCTGGTGGTGCAGTGGTTAAGAATCCGCCTGCCAATGCAGGGGTCCCGGGTTCGAGCCCTGGCCTGGGAAGATCCCACATGCTGTGGAGCAACTAAGCCCATGAGCCACAACTACTGAGCCCATGTGCCACAACTACTGAAGCCCATGTGCCTAGAGCCCGTGCTCTGCAACAAGAGAAGCCTCCGCAGTGAGAAGCCCGCGCATCGCAACAAAGAGTAGGCCCCGCTCACCTTGACTAGAGAAAGCCTGCGCACAGCAACAAAGACCCAATGCAGCCAAAATAAATGAATAAATTAAAAAAAAAAAAGACAACTAGTCATTTCCAATTTGAAAAATATATATACACACATACGTACACGCACATACACACACACACACACTCATACATATATATTCCATAGCCCATAAGTTGTTCAAAATCATTTCGGTAAAATTCTCATGCTTATTTGCCCAAAGACAAATAGTTAGGTAAAGGGTATGATTAGTTTGAGCAGGGTGTATGGATCTTTATTAGATCCTAGTCTGAATATTGTGCACATCCACAGAAAACTCTCAGAGAGTAATGACCTCTTTCCATCCCATGTAGGTCAATTTAAGAATGCTGTTCTACAACCTTCCCCATTCCTGCTGATAAACTTCCACTGAAGCACTGAAAAGATGAGTTAATTTGTATGATACGGTCCATCACATAATAGTGGACAAGATACTGCATCAAGTTTAAAAGATTGGATTTTCTTATAGTTACATCTTCACTGGATTATTTTTGCATGTTACAAAAGTAATACAAACATATAAAACAAAAAATGTCTACTGGCGAACTTCCATAACTGCAGCCATCTAAGATAACTACTTTATATATATGATTTTTAAAAGAATACATTATATGTACTCTATTCTGAAGCAGCCCCTTATTTATGGAAATGTAGGGTGTTCCCAAAACTTTCTGTTATAACAATACTAGAAATAAGTGTCCTTGAACATATATCATCACATACTGTTGCCAGTCTTTCACTGATTAAATATCTAAAAGTAGAGTCACTGGGTTAAGAGTAGCTGCATTTAAATTTTAATAAATATTATTAAATAGCCACCTAAAGAGTTTATAACTTACACACTCACTCACAAAGCAGGAGTGTACCTATTCCAGCAACACCTTACTTGCTCTGGATAGTATCACTCTTTTAAGTTTTTCCCACTCTCTTAGATAAGGAGATTTGAGACCATTATGGGATTGAACATTTATTCACATGTTTTTGGTCATTTTACTATCTTTTCCATTAATTGTTGTTTACCCTTTACCTTTATCTCACCCCCATTTTCTTGTTCTATCATTTTGGGCAAGTCAATCTCCCTGAGGCTTTGTTCACTGTCTATACATTGTCCAAATGAGACACATTCAAAACCTGTGCATTTTGCTTGTCCCTTTCTCTCTTACTTGATTTTGTCTCCATCCTATTCTGAAATGTATTGTTAAAATATAATTTTCAAAAAAAAAAAAGTAAAAATAATGACTCTCATGCAGTTATAAAAATGAACATGTGTTAAAGATTTTACTTTACTCATTTGTTCAGGGACACTGGCAGATGTTATACCAATTCAAAGAAAAGTCAAAAGGCACAAATCTATATGGAGTAAAGGAATGGAATAGCAAATGGAGGAAAAAGTGTTTTTTTCCTGAGGAAGGAGGGAAGTCAGTTGAAAATCTATCAGAATATGGCAGTCTATCAATTTTTTAAAAGTTTTAAAATAGCTCAATGACTATGAAAGGCTACCATCTGTTAATACAGAAAGCTATGCTATATGCATAGTTTCCATTGAAACACAAACTTTTTCTACAATGTCTCCCCTTTTGATCAAAAATAATCTCAAAAGTTTATTCTTGATTACAAAATAAGATTGCCCAACAGCATGTTAAAAGGATCATACACCATTATAAAGTGGGGTTTATCCCAGGAATGCAAGGATTCTTCAATATACACAAATCAATGAATGTGATAAACCATATCAACACATTGAAAGAGAAAAACCATATGATCACCTCAAGAGATGCAGAAAAAGCTTTTGACAAAATTCAACATCCATTTATGATAAAAACCCTCCAGAAAGTAGGCATGGAGGGAATCTACCTCAACATAATAAAGGCCGTATATGACAAACCCACAGCCAACATTGTTCTCAATGGTGAAAAACTGAAACCATTTCCTCTAAGATCAGGAACAAGACAAGGTTGTCCACTCTCACCACTATTTTTCAACATAGTTTTGGAAGTTTAAGCTACAGCAATCAGAGAAGAAAAGAAATAAAATGAATCCAAATCGGAAACGAAGAAGTAAAACTGTCACTGTTTGCAGATGACATGATACTATACACAGAGAATCCTAAAGATGCTACCAGAAAACTACTAGAGCTAATCAATGAAATTGGTAAAGTAGCAGGATACAAAATTAATGCACAGAACTCTCTTGCATTCCTGGGCTTCCCTGGTGGCACAATGGTTAAGAATCTGCCCGCCAATGCAGGGGACATGGGTTCGAGCCCTGGTCAGGAGGATCCCACATGCCGCGGAACAACTAAGCCCATGTGTCACAACTACTGAGCCTGCACTCTAGAGCCTGTGAGCCATAACTACTGAAGCCCACATGCCTAGAGCCCATGTTCCGCAACAAGAGAAGCCACCTCAATGAGAAGCCCACACACCAAAATGAAGAGTAGCCGCTGCTCGCCACAACTAGAGAAAGCCCACGTGCAGCAACAAAGATCCAATGCAGCCAAAAATAAATAAATAAATAAATACATTTATTTTAAAAAGAAAAAGAAATCTCTTGCATTCCTATACACTGATGATGAAAAATCTGAAAGAGAAATTAAGGAAACATTCCCAATTACCACTGCAACAAAAAGAGTAAAATACCGAAGAATAAACGTACCTAAGGAGACAAAAGACATGTATGCAGAAAACTATAAGACACTGATGAAAAAAATTAAAGATGATACCAACAGATGGAGAGATATACCATGTTCTTTGTTTGGAAGAATCAACATTGTGAAAATGACTATACTACCCAAGGCAATCTACAGATTCAATGCAATCCCTATCAAACTACCACTGGCAGTTTTCACAGAACTAGAACAAAAAATTTCACAATTTGTATGGAAACACAAAAGACCCTGAATAGCCAAAGCAATCTTGAGAAAGAAAACAGGAGCTGGAGGAATCAGGCTCCTGGACTTCAGACTATACTACAAAACTACAGTCATCAAGACAGTATGGGACTGGCACAAAAATAGAAATATAGATCAATGGAATAGGACAGAGAGCCCAGAGGTAAACCTACACACATATCGTCACCTTATCTTTGATAAAGGAGGCAAGAATATACAATGGAGAAAAGACAGCCTCTTCAATAAGTGGTGCTGGGAAAAATGGACAGCTACATGTAAAAGAATGAAATTAGAACACTCCCTAACACCATACACAAAAATAAACTCAAAACGGATTAAAGACCTAAATATAAGGCCAGACACTATAAAACTCTTAGAGGAAAACATAGGCAGAACACTCTATGACATAAATCACAGCAACATCCTTTTTGACCCACCTCCTAGAGAAATGGAAATAAAAACAAAAATAAACAAATGGGACCTAATGAAACTTAAAAGCTTTTGCACAACAAAGGAAACCATAAACAAGACAAAAAGACAACCCTTAGAATGGGAGGAAATATTTGCAAACGAAGCAACTGACAAAGGATTAATCTCCAAAATATACAAGCAGCTCATGCAGCTCAATATCAAAGAAACAACCAACCCAATCCAAAAATGGGCAGAAGACCTAAATAGACATTTCTCCAAAGAAGATATACAGATTGCCAACAAAAACATGAAAGGATGCTCAACATCACTAATCATTAGAGAAATGCAAATCAAAATTACAACGTGGTGTCACCTCACACAGGTCAGAACGGCCATCATCAAAAAATCTACACACAATAAATGCTGGAGAGGGTGTGGAGAAAAGGGAACCCTCTTGCACTGTTTGTGGGAATGTAAATTGATACAGCCACTATGGAGAACATTATGGAGGTTCCTTAAAAAACTAAAAATAGAACTACCATAAGACCCAGCAATCTCAGTACTGGGCATATACCCTGAGAAAACCATAATTCAAAAAGAGTCATGTACCACAATATTGCAGCACTATTTAAAATAGCCAGGACATGGAAGCGACCTAAGTGTCCGTCGACAGATGAATGGATAAAGAAGATGTGGCATGTATATACAATGGAATATCACTCAACCATAAAAAGAAACGAAATTGAGTTATTTGTAGTGAGGTGGATGGGCCTAGAGACTGTCATACAGAGTGAAGTAAGTCAGAAAGAGACAAACAAATACCGTATGCTAACACATATATATGGAATCTAAAAAAAAAAGGTTCTGAAGAACCTAGGGGCAGAACAGGAATAAAGACGCAGACATAGAGAATGGACTTGAGCACACAGGGACAGGGAAGGGTAAGCTAGGATGAAGTGAGAGAGTGGCATTGACATATATACACTACCAAATGTAAAACAGATAGCTAGTGGGAAGCAGCTGCATTGCACAGGGAGATCAACTCAGTGCTTTGTGACCACCATGAGGGGTGGGATAGGGAGGGTGGGAGGGAGACGCAAGAGGGAGGGGATATGGGGATATATGTATACATATAGCTGATTCACTTTGTTATACAGCAGAAACTAACACAGTATTTTAAAGCAGTTATACTTCAATAAAGATATTTTTTTAAAAACTTTAAAAAATTAACAAAAACAAAAACAAAATAAGATTGTTGTTAGTGGATTTGGTCTGGTTGTTTATATAGATGCAGCAAGAATACTATACCATATAGACCTTCTTAAATTGCCTTTGCTGGAGGTCTTCATAAGGAATCTCAGAATGAACTTTTAAAAACCTCTTGTTATGTGCTATTCTGAGGTTAGGAGACCAAAGTAAGAACTCACCACCAGATTTCACCTGCACTACCTATAAATGTGGGCAAATTCTTTTCTTTTCCAGTTCTCCCAAATATTCTAAGATTCTTGGGCCTACCAGGAAGTAAACTTCCACACTCACCTGGAAGGTTGGGAACCCTGTAAGCCAAGTACCAGTCCAGTTTACCCAAGTGAGCTTTGTAAACATTTGTTTATAAAATCTAAAATGTTACTTGCTTAAAATACATGGTCATATTTGACTAAATTAGCATCATTCTCAAATATAACAACTGATATCCACATACAAAATAATAAAGTTGGATGCTTTTCTTACATTATTCACAAGATTAATTCAAAATAGAACATAGACCTAAATATAAGAGTTAAAACAATAAACCAATAAAATAAACCAATATACCAATAAAACTCTTGGAACAAAATATAAGAGGTAAATCTTTGTGACCTTGGGTTAAGCAAAGACTTCTTAGATGTAACACCAAAAACACAAGTGTCCAAAAAAATAAATAAATAAAATAAGATGGGTTGGACTTCATCACAATTGTGCTTCAATGGACACCATTAAGAAAATGAAAAGACAACCCACAGAATGGGAGAAAATGTTACCAAAACATATATCTGATAAAGAACTTCTATCTAGACTATATAAAGAAGTCTTACATCTCAATAATAAAAAGACAAGTATTTCAATTTTTAAATAGGCAGAGGATTTGTATAAAGATTTCTCAAAAAAAGATATAAAAATGGCCAATAAACACATGAAAAGATGCACAATATCATTACCCGTCGGGGAAATGTAAATCAAAATCACAGGGTGATACTAATTCACACTTATTAGGATGGCTATATTCAAAAAGACAGAAAATAACAAGTGTTGACGAAGACGTAGAGAAATTGGAATCCTCATACACTCCTGTACATAATGTAAAAGGGTACAGCCACCATTTTGGAAAACAGTCTGTCAGGTGACTGTGTGTTTATACAGTCACCATAAAAGCAGTTAAACACAGAGTTACCATATGACCTAGCAAATCTACTTCTAGGTATACACTCAAGAGAAGTGAAAACATATGTCCACACAAAAACTTGTACATGAATGTTTATAGCAGCATTCAAAAAAATTGAAAACAACACCGAATGTCCATCAACTGATGAATGGATAAAGTGTGTTATATTCATACAATGGAATAATATTTGACAATTACAAGGAATGAAATCCTGGTACATACTACAACATGGATGAATTTTGAAATGTTATGCTAAGGGGAAGAAGTCGATTACAAAAGATCACACATTGTATGATTCTATTTATATGAAATGTCCAGAACAGGCAAATCTGGGTTGGTGGGTTTGCAGGGAAATGGAGAATTATTGCTCATGGGTACAGTGTTTAAAGGTGATAAAATTTTTCTAAAATGGATATGCTGATGGTTGCATAATATACCAAGAACCATTGAATTATATACTTTAAATTGTATGGTATGTGAATTATACCTCAATAAAGCTGGATAAAAAATAATAACTAAAATTATGACCTATAACATTATACTGTTGTTGTCTGATACTAAGCAAAGCAGCAGCAGGACTCCGATAAATGGAAATACATCATGGACAGTGAGGGCACTGACAAATCTCTAGAAATGTTTCATTTAGGTTTTAATTTCTGAAGTGTTTGTATTAACAAGCTTTTACTCATATAAATTTAACCTAAAGTAGGCTAGCCATCTCTTCTGATTTGACAACTCTTTCTACATGACTCATCAATAATAACATATCAAATAAGCCTAATTTTTTTTCTAGCACCTCTCTTTTTATAAGGTGAAAGAACAAATCTTTGTGATTTTCAAGGAGCCCTCTGGAAAATCTCAAAGACAGTTTTAGTTCTCTGAGGCCCTCAAGAAGCTTGATGATCCCAGGGGGGTTGGAGACCACATATCCTGACTCCTTTAGGACAAAGTAACTCTTTTTCTCAAAAAATGGAAGTACAAGTGCAGCTGTATTTCTCTGAAGCGATGACTCCTAAGTATAGTCTAAACCATATAGTATTTATAACTTTTACCCCAAGTCGCTAACTTCTATTTCACAGAGGAAGCTGAGGAGAGGACAATTGTCTGTCACACACCAGCGTTCTGTAGCACATTTGCAGAGGCCACGAACACACCTAACACAGTTTTCTAAGCCACACACATCATTTATATCTGCCTCTCAAAGTGGCGAAAATGAGCATGTCCATTACGGACTAAGGAGATAGAGTCATAACAATGAGAAGTAGATGGATATTAACTTAAAATTATGATTAGTAATCAGTATTTCAGTACTCTATCTTACTGTCTTAAGATACTTCCTATCATATGAAAGTCCATTAATTAACTCAACTTAGTGTCAGCCCAAGGTTTTAAGTTACCTAGAGATCTTAGAAATTGTCTTTAAACTGACATATGACAAAACAATTATTGTTGACGTAAGTTTATCAGAATAATAATTTAATCTGGGTAAACACAAATTTACATTTTTCATAATCTTAAACATTAAGTAGAAGTAATGTTAAGTTTATTCAATCAGCAAATCTATTTAAGATTATGAAGTAAATATCCAAGTAAAGTAGAAATCTATACTTATGTATTATGCTTTTTAACACTGACAAATCATAGATGACATACCTTTTTTTTATAAAACCAATAATATTAAACTTGTCTCATTAACTAAATTATGTGAAAGTGAATTCTTAAAACATTTCTGGGCTGAATACTTTTTAAATCTGGCACGTTGAAAGTATGAGAAGTCCAATTTCCTTATTTTAGGAATATTCTAATTATATGAGTACTTATTTCTTTAAGATATATTTTATAATTTAATTTATTAGTACTATTTGGAGTAATAAAATATTATACACTCACATGATGAGAGGTAAAAGCCTTTCTAAATTATAGTCACATACAAATATACATAGAGGGAGAAAACTTATAGCTTCCATTCTAAAATTTTAGCCATGGGTCAAGAGTAAACATAGAAATATAAAACTCGCCAGGGGGCAAGAAATTCTTAATTGATTTGATCTCAAAATTGGCAAACAGAAAAGACTAACACACCAGATTCTCTGTTGTTTCACAGCCAGCTGAGTTCTCTATTAACTATTAATCCATTTACAGAGATGGTCAAATGATCAGGTCATAAAACCAAATTTTCAACAATTACTGGGAAATAACTTATTGGCCCCAAACAATCCAAACACAAAACATAAAATTGGTAGAGAGGAAAATTAAAACTAGAAAAGCAGAGAGGAAGCAAAGTTTTATTTCCATTTTGGATTCACATTTGGGAGCCAAGAGAAGGCTGCTGTGGGCATAAGCTGCGCATGGAGTGTACTTCCCTCCTTATGAAGTTTTCCTGGTTCTGGTACGTGAATCCACTGAGCATCTCAATGGAACCTCCAAAACTGTTAAAAGATAATTTTCTGGAAAAGGTAAAATCATGACTCTCATATGGATTTAAAAATGAGCATGTGTTGAAGATTTTATTTTACTCATTCAATGAGGGAACTAGGTAGACAGTATAACTGGTTTAAAGGAAAAGTCAAAAGGCACTAATTTCTATGGAGTAAAGGAATGGAGGGAAGTCAGTTGAAACTCTTCCAGACCAGACAGAATATGCATGTGTATCAACTTACAAAGAGTTGTAAAATAGTGCAAAGATTAGGAAAGACTAAAATCTAATAACCCAGAAGGATATGCTGTGTGTAGATAATGTATAGTTTTCCACTGAAACACAAACTTATTTTTTTCTACCGTCTGTTCTTCTGGATGTCTTTATATAGCATCTGTTCATGTCTCCTGTAGACCCCATAAATGTTTAATTGCTCCTCAAATAAAACCTTGTTCTCACATGACTAGCAGTTGAGAAAAGATTCCTACTTACGTGGTAAATGCAAAGCAATTTTATTAATAGTTTTCTCCTTTATATGATATTGAGGTATTGGTTTAACTGATTTTTTAAAAATTTCTCTTTTAGTTGTTTGGGCATCCTTTATAGATAATATGCAAAAGAAAAGAGATTGCTCATAGTTGGGAATAATTGAATTTACAGGCCAAAGTGGAAGGGCCCAAAGCTCATTTAATTGATTGATTGATTGATTTAATAATCACTTATGGATTGTTCTTCATGTGCTAGGCACCATGCTTTAAGCTTTCAAGAATTTAATATTTATCAGGGGCAATAGACAAGGAAATAATCATTTCTAGATAGTGGTGAGAATATTATAATGCAGGTATATAAAGGGTGTCTTGAGAGCACAGCCTGGGAATCAAAGTCACCTAAGACACCTAAGCTCAGTCCTCTAGGAGTTATTTAGCAAGGTCAGGGTTGCTTATAGAAGGTTTCAGGCAAAGTGAGTAAACAAGTGCATGGGTTGGAAGGCAAGAAAGCAGGTAGCATTGTGGAAATTATGATTCCCTCCGTGTAGCTGGAGCATAGAATTTGAGAGGAAGGGATGGCAAGAGATGTGGCTGGGAGCGAAGCAGCGTCAGCTGTGGGATGAGCCAATTGTGACAAGCTAAGGAGCTGGCTGTCTGCTGCAGGTAAAGCATTTTAAGCTAGAGAGTTCCAAGAGCAAATCTGCATTTTAGAAAGAGGTCTCAAGCAGCAGGATGGGGGAAGGATTATTAACGCTAATGTTTTCCAGTGTATATTCTATTAATACTTTAGCACAGATTTTTTTTAACTGATTTTCAGGTTCCCCCCTGCAATCTTTGTTTACAAGGTTTGGTCTGTAGCCACAGTTTTCCTGCATTTTGAGTGCAAGGCTGTGACTTTGTGATAGAGGATGAATGAAAAGAAATGAAGGGGAAAAAAATTATGCTATGAGGCATGAGTCAGCGAACTAAGGCTTGCAGGCAAAAGTTATTTGCCTGTTACTGTAAATAACACTTTATTGGAACACAGCCATGCCCGTTCACTTCCGTAGAGCCTATGGCTGCTTTTGAGTCCCAACAGCAAAGTTGAGTAGTTGTGAGAGTGTGTCTGGAATGCAGAGGCTAACATATTTACTATCTGGCCCTTCAGAGAAAAAGTTTGCCAACCCCTGATATGAAGAGTTAAAAATTTGTATGTTCACTTATTTAGTTTATTTGATCATTTATTATTTATTCCCTGATTCAAAAGGATTTATGCAAATGTGTGTGGCCAGTCCCATGAAAATTTTTAAACCTTGAAAGCTGTGCTGGTAATAATTCTTATGAAGATGACTATATTAACGCCATGTAGAAGATCATCTACATGACATTAATTCTTCTCGACATCTTCCAAGAAGAAGGAGCAGAAAGATCTGGTTTATATGCTATTGAGCTTGACTTATTTTTGTTCAAGGAAAGATACTTGATTACAGATACATTTTAAAATATTCTGCATAACTTTTAGGACCTTGAATCTGAAAATCTCGAGTCTGAGGATTGAATATAATGTTACAATTTTTCCTGGATTCCTGGTGTGATGTCTCTGGCCTTAGCACAATGCCTTATTTGTGGGAGAAATACACAGAAGTATTTTGTCATTGACCAATTTTAGTCACCTCTTAGAGTCCCTATTCTAAACGAGACTACCTTGGACCGCACTGAATAGGCAACTTACAGAGAGTACGGGACTCAAAGAGGTCAGACACAAACACTTCACAGCTAGTGTCCCACAAGCTGCCTGCTCAGCCATCCTTAGCTAGAACACCTGGAATATTTGAAAATTCAGAAAAGAAGCAAGAACCTGTCTCATGGTTAAATCTTCTGTAGTGCCTCAGTACTCATCTTGGGAGACTGTGACACATGCATCAGTAGTATTTACTTAATAAGAAACTCCTTTGACGAGTTTAAGGCCAGAGAACAGTGATGTTAAAAAAAAAAAAGTGTGTTTCAGTCCTTGATTGAAATTATCCAACATTTTGGGAAAAGTCAATTTGCATAACAGTTGGTGTTTCACCTCCTGGTGTTAAACCCATCTTCCTTATGCTGTCTTTGTGGATCTGTTAATCAAGTTTCCTGCCTTCTCTAGACAGCAGCCTAACTGTTTATGTCCTGCAGAAACCCCTCGCTGAGAATGAGATTTAATTTGTAGCTGAATCCAATATTTTTATGCAGTATGGGAAAACACTATCACTTGTTACAGTGTTTTGCTGGCCTCATCATTAGTCTCCTAATAGAATCCCTTCCTTTGATCTTAATCTGACTTCTCTTTTTCTACCACCTCTGTCACAACTTTTGGTTTTGTTCTTTGACCCAGAATATCCTTTCCTGCCAGAGAAAAATCATCATCATCACCATAAGAAGTATTGATTGCTTGCCCACGGGGTGCATTTCATTGTACCTGGTGCTGTGGGATTTTACCAGGTTTCATTAGCCTTCTTCCCTGATGTAGCAGAAACAAAATAAAATAAAATAAAGCAACAACAAAAAACAAAACTACACACACAGACACAGACACAAAACCTTTACTTTGTGTCATTCCTTGTATTTGAAGAAAATGAAAAACAGTATTCCAAAGTGTGAACCAGACATTAATATGGATCTCAAAACTAGGTGACTTAATTAGAAATGTATTCAAGCATGTAAGTATATTAGAACTGACCTTCCACCCTATTTGGTTTTCTGTTTCTTGCCAGCATGACTTTCTCTTCCATCTACCCTTTTCCTTTTTGCCCCATCTGGCCTTCTGACAGCCACAGAATGAGTGTTAGCTATGTACTATTATTTGACATTCTTCTTTTTATAAAATTGAATTTCTTTTGATAAATGTCAGAAGGGGACACACATTCTTCAGTAAAATGAGCTAAGCCTAGAACAGATTTGTCACTGCCACCTCCCCAGTCATCTCTTTTGCTTCTGACAAATACAGTATGTCCTGAGCTTGTCTGTCCTTGGTGACCTTAAAGAAATGGAAAAGTGATCCCATCCTTTCTGATTTCAGCACTGTGAATTGTCACAGATGGCAAGTTAGAAATGATTAAAATGTTTACATATTCTTCCTTCATTGCTGTCCTCTCTGGACAAATGTACAGAAGGACGTCAGAACGAAGCAATGGGAAAGGCTTTCTGGTAAATAAGACTAGCTTGCATTTTGGTTTGGAAACTTTTAATACTGTAAAGATTCTATTAGTTTTTATTTCCCAAATCCTTTTCAAGTCCCAAAAGAGGGATTGATTTTAAAAACAGCCAATTCTTCATCATTGAATTCCCCTCTATATGAATCACATTGGAAAAAAAAGAAAATTCACATAAAATAAACTTTATTCCAGTGGAGGGGAGGAAGAATATCTTTTTCCTCTAACTTTCTAAGTTCTCTGTTGGGACGCCTATAACAAAAGGAAGATTAACGAGAAAAACGCATAGCAATCTATTTAATGTAAGTTTTATGTGACACAGGAGCCTTCTTAAGGAAATGAAGACGCAAAGAAATGATTTAACCTGAGTGTTTTTATGTTGGGTTTGATGAAGAGTGGAAAGTCCAGGAAAGACACAACAGGATAAACAATATGGGCTGTACAGTAAAAGGGGTGGCCAGGGGTAGGGATGGGAGTGGGACTTAGAAAGGGCTGTGCATTCAGATTCCTCTCCTTGGCCCTTTATCTTTGGAGATAAGGATACTCCTTTCCTCCAGGTATAGGGAGCGCCCTTCTCACATGAGCGTTTTATGACTTGCTTCAGGGGAAGGTAAGAAAGTCCTTCCTGTACATGCCTTTTTCAAATTTCATCAGCTAAAAATATCTAATATGCTAAGCTGCTGTATTTTGGGGGTACCCTGTGTAGGGTGTCAACTTATAGAAAAATGCACAACATAAGAGTTGTGAGTTAAGTTTTATTCAGGGTCTTACTGAGGACTATAGCCTGGGAGACAGACTCTCAGTTAGCTCTGAGGAAATAGCTTTGAAGAAGTAGGAGAGGCGCCAGTTTATATATGACTTTTTTTGATTAAGAAATACATGCAGGAAAACATACATCTTGGTAAAAGATTACTGCTAATCACAAAGAACAAATATCTCAAGTTAATGATTTTAGTGGTCTTCTATATATAGGAAGATGCAAGAAACTGGGGTCATTGAAATTCTTCTGAGGTACGCATCTAACTACCTAAGGACCTGTTTATCCAAAGTACAGAGTACCTCCTGTTGTTTTTCATCCAGAATTCCTCTCTGATTGCACTGTTGGTCATGACTGCTGTGGGTTATGACTTAACCATTGTAGAACTGGGTGGTAAGCAACACTCATTGGTTCTTTGTTTACATGGGGAGGAAGAAATTTTCCTCTATCCTTCTAGATTCTTCTGGCTGATCTAAGAATTAAATTGACTTGAGACAGATTAATAGTAGAAAATCAAACAAAAGTTTAGTAACATGTATGCATGGTAGAGACCCAGGAAAACTGAGTAACTCACCAAAATGGCCAAAATGCTCACTTTACATACCATCTTCAGATAAAGACAAAAGAGAATGTTGGGGGTAGTGGTTGGGGACTTCAAAGGGGAGGAAAGCAATTCCCATGAAGATGAAAAAGGAAATCTTTGGTAAACAAATATTTGCTGGGTCGTGCAGAGACAATGGGACATAGAAAAGAATTTTACAGACTTTGCTCAGTTCTTCCCTGTCTACCACATCTAGTTCATACTATAGTTTTTCTATGGTGATAGCTCCCTTCCTGGAACAGGTCCTCTATCTATATTCTTTTAGGTATCTAGGGGGAAGGTCAAAGTTTCTTCCTGGGTCTTTTGGGCATTGATCGTTTTCAGCTCGAAATAATCTGCAAGCCAACAAAGCATTTCAGGGCGGCAAATTTTGCTCCCCTGAACCTGTCCTGAACCCTCTCACACGTGAGTCATCAGTCTTTCTCTAAGAACATAATATTATCGTTAGTTGTTCCAATGTCAAAACTGCCCTGAAGAGCAGAAACAGGAGATAAAATGAGTATGTTCCTATAGTGATATAAGATATTATCCTATTTTCAGGTAGTTAGTCCTAGAAATAAGAGGAAGTCCTTCTTTCTCAGATCTGCCTGAAGGTCTGTTGTTATGGCACATTGCCTTTCTTTGAACTTCAAACTAGAAGGAGTTTCAGTGTGTGAACTAAAAATGCCACCTGCCATATCACTAAACAGAGGATGTTGCAGTCATCAAGCCATCACATTACAGTCGCCCTGATGGTGAGCCCCGAGGGAACTCAGGATGGACGTGGGATTTGTACCCCCATCTAGCAGTCAGCCACTGCAGCCATACCTGATGGTATATCCTGAGGAGACTCAGGATGAGAAGCACAGGATACTGGCCCCAGATAGCTGAGGTGCGTATCAAAGGGTTGATTTCAGTGAGCCCAGACTTTTGCATCTTCCCGTACATAGAAAAGCACTAAATTCCTTAACTCAAGATATCTGCTTTTCTTTAATTAGCAATAATCTTCCAATGTTTCAACTACCTGGTCTTTGTTGCAAAAACTCCTATATGTCCTGGCTTCTCCCCTTGCCTCTTGGGAGCAGTCCCTCAGAGTATCTGAGATACTGTGTCCCGGGCTTAAGTCCTCAGTTTTGTCCGCCGAATAAAACATAACCCGCAACTTTTAGGTTGTGCTTTTTTTTTTTTTTTCCGGTCGACAAATGTTAGCTATGTGAGAAAGGGTTCAATTAGACTTTACAGATGAGTCATTCAATGATCATTGAATGAAATGGATCCTTCATCAATTTATTCCTTTAACAAACTGTTGCTAATCTCTACTGTATGCAGATGAGGGGGTAAGCATGGAATGCGTGGAAAACTAAACAGACAAGGTTTTTGCCCTCATGGGATTTGTCAGTAGACAAGTAAGTGAATCTACAGATTATAGTATTGTCAGGAAGGAAATAGGAAGATGTAAAAGAAAATACAGAAGGCCTACTTTGGATAGCAGTATGGAATGTCAGAAGGCTTTATTCTACTTAATAATTCAATACCATATTTATGGATATTGATCATGTATTGAGCATCTACCATATACTTAGTACTTTTCTAAGTGCTTTAAATGTGTTAATTTATTTAATCGTCACAATAATTTTATGAGGATTGTCTTGTTGTTATTCCAGATTACGATGAGGAAACTGAGGCACCGAGAGGTTTAGTAATGTGCCCAAGGTCACAAAGATAATATGTAAGAGCAAAGATTTATCCTAGGTGGTCTAGCTCCAGAGCCTGGCCCTTAACTACTATTGTTATTGCAATTCATGCAACAATTATTACATAAATTACTTAAAGTATTGAATATTGCACTAGGTAATTGAGATACAAATATGAATTAAAATGGTGCATTGCTCTCAAGAAACTCACAATTTAGAGTGGGAGACAGAATGAGAATTACAATGCATTGGGACAAATATAATACTGGAAATATGAACAAGTTACATTACGAGCACTGAGGATGTAGCAATGCTATGGTTAGTGTTTATTGTTTTCTTATTAAAAAAAAACTAATAGAGACAATAATCCATGGTGAAGTTTAGAAAGGGCTGCTAAATTTGTTACTAGGGCAAATGGGAAGTTAAAGCACTGCTAGTGACTCTTTCCAAACTTGTGGAAATTTGTTGGTCCTTATAAACCAAATTCACTAACCCTCAATGATGCTAGCTTTCTCTCTACCCCCGACATACAGAAATAGACTTTGGAAATGGGAGGGGAACAACTGTGTTGAAGGGGGCAATTCAGCACTATACTTACGTTCTAAGTTATAAACTATTGTTTGATGAAATTTACTTTTCTTTCAGCATCAGTCTCTTTATTCTTCACTCTTCAAGCCTTAATCCATAACCCCAATCCCTGCCTAACATCCCCTCATGAATATTTCCCAGATGTCTCTGAGTCACCATGTTCAACCCACAGTACTGATGTCTTCCCAGGCTCCTAAGCTTTGAAGTTTCTCTCCTTCACCCTGTATATTAGTTTCCTAGAGCTGCTGGAACAAATTGCCACAAACCAGGTGGCTTAAAACAGCAGAAATTGGGCTTCCCTGGTGGTGCAGTGGTTAAGAACCCGCCTGCCAACGCCAGGGACACGGCTTCGAGCCCTGGTCTGGGAAGATCCCACACGACGTGGAGCAACTAAGCCCATGCACCACAACTACTGAGTCTGCGCTCTAGAGACCGTGAGCCACAACTACTGAAGCCCACGTGCCCTGGAGCCCACACACTGCAACTGCTGAGGCCCACGCACGCCTGGAGCCCGTACTCCACAACAAGAGAAGCCACCACAATGAGAAGCCCCCGCACTGCAACAAAGAGTGGCCCCCGCTCACTGCAACTAGAGAAAGCCCGCATGCAGCAATGAAGACCCAACGCAGCCAAAAATAAATAAATAAATTTATATATTAAAAAAACCAGCAGAAATTGATTTTCTCAGAGTTCAAGAGGCCAGAAATTCAAAATCAAAATACCAGCAGAGCCATGCTCCTTCCAAATGTTCTGTGGGAGGATCTTACCTTGCCTCTTGCCTCTTCTGATGGCTCCTGGTGTTCCTTGGTTTGGGCAGCATAACTCTGATCTCTGCCTCCATCTTCACATGGCCCTCTTCACTGTGTCTGTCTCTTACGACAAAGATTCTCTCTTTTACCAAACTCTAGGCAGGCTCTTTTAAGCCCTCTTCTTGACCAGGCCTCTACCTTGGTCTATTAAAACTGCAGTCTCAGCACCAATGATTTTTCCATCCTCCCTTCCCACCTACACACAAAGACTTGAATAAACACTAGTGTAGTTTCTAACAGTTCAAGGTTGAATTCCTAGGATGACCAGTCCAGCCCTCTTAAATTCCTGCCTCAGAAAACCCAAGGCTGCCAAAGAATTTACTGTTTGTTCCAGCCAACACCTGAAGATAGGGCCTTTTCTCCCAGGCTCTGTGTGAGGGTGGGAGCCTAAGTCTGATAAGTGCCAGTTAACAAACCCAGATGAATTTCACATGGACCAAATCTCCCTCCACCTCACACTTTTTATAGACTTCTGCTTCTTTGACTCTTCTCAAACCCCTACTTTTCTCTTTCCCTGCTCCTTCATTCTGCCTTTAGAACACCCCGTTACCTCTGTGCAAATTGAATTCAGTTCATGAAGGAGCCTCTTCCCTATTGTGATAGTTTATTACCGATTAAAGTCTGTCCTTGTGACTTTAACTACTGTCTGGCTTTATCTTTGATATTTACAAGGACACTCTCATTGTATACGGGGCACATCCTAATCCAGTAACGTTCTTATCACAATCCTTACCTTATTTACTTCTGCAGAGACCCTTTTTCTAAATAAAGCCTTATTCTCAGGCTCTGGGTGAACAGAAATATTAGGGGGACACTATTCAATCCACTGCACCCCCTATATCCAATTAGTCACTGTGGCAAACTCTATTAATTGTCCACCTAATATCCAATGCCTATTGATTCCATGCTAATTTTTTCTTTTTCCAAAAAGACATTGTGATCAGCCCCTAGTTATGGACCATGGGCAGTCTTAGGCAATCAAGGCCCTCCGGTCCCCCACTTCCCCAGCCTCCAATGCAGGTAGAGGCTGCCATGTGAGCCAGCTCTGGCCAATGACACCTAGAGTTGGCTGTGAAAGAGAGGGTTGTTCAATAGCATGAGGCAAAAACCGAGAGAACTGAGAAATGTCCCTGATATTGGTGTATGGTCAGGCCACTCAAGATGGCTGTTCTCTTGCTCTCTGTACATCCCCTGCCCACTCAGTGTCTGCTTCACCTACACCCTACACACGTGACTGACCTTCCTACATACTTGCCCCAGGTTCCAGTTAGTGATTGTTCTTATCAAAGGGGCAATGAGGGGCGTGCCCCTCTACTGGTTTCCCTGGTAACTAATGAGCTTACCTGACCCAATTCCCCTATAACTGGAGATCTCTCCTTCCCCCGAGGAGGGAAGCCTGCCACCATGTCCTGCCCGCCTTCCACGGCACAGGGGGTGGGTGTCGCTCAAGGACCTTGCTTCAGACGTGTAAGTTCTCCCCCATCCATTAAACTACCGATGTCTCTGTTGCTGACTCCGGGATCTTTCTTTGGTCTTGAAGCTGGGCGAGCACAGGCCTCCTGAGGCCTGTGGGGTGCAGCCCAACAATTGGCAATTTTCTGCACCAACACCAGCAGCCACCTGCATTTACTTGAGTAAAGTAAGTCCCTATGTGTTAAGCCCTAGTCAGCAGAAATTCTGTTTATTACATCCAAATTCATTTCTAATTGATTTGCTCACCAAGCTCAGTTAATTTTCTTTTTGAAATGTCTCTCCTATTTATTGCTTCCTTTCCATTCAATCAAATCTTCATCATTTCTCACTAGACAATTATAACATCCTAATTAGGCTCCCAGCCTCCCTGCTTTATTCCAGACTCATCTATTCCCTGTGGGTCCACTAGAGTAATTGTTCTGAAACACAGATCATGTCCTCTGCTCAAAAATGTTCCTCAGCTCCCAATTACTTAGAGAATAAAGTCTAAAATTGTCATCATTAATGATCTGGCCTCAATCTATTGTTTTCTACTCTCATTTCACTTCCATATCCTCATTCGCTCTACCCTTTGCACCACCAAATGACTTTCCCAGACGTACTATGTATTTTCGCATCTCAGCCTCTCTCCTCCATCTGGAATAATTTGTGGGAATCCTATTTATCCCTCAGAATCCAGCCCCAATATGTCCTCCTCCATGAAGGCCTCTGTAGTCATCCAGTAGGAATTAATCCTTGAACTCACATAGGATGTTGTTCCTCTATTTCAGGCAGTCGCCAGCTTTAGAATGCTTTACTTTCAGAAAACTTGCACCTCCATCCACTGTGCATTCACACAGCTAAATACCCTTTCCTATGCTGAGTGTACACTTTCATCCTTCACTGATAAATATTTCACACCATCACAAGGGCCTTCTGCCTGACAGCCAAATGTTTAATCTTGGCAGCTTCATAATCCCATCCCTTTGTAATGCACGTGTAATTATTTGAATATCCTAATGCATTTAGTCAATATTTTATAAACATGAAAGTGATACTACTAACGAAAATATAATAGGGACCAACAGTAAAATCATGAAATGGGCTCCGATTTGCTGTATCTTTGGCTTTAATCAGGTACCCATTTCACTTAAATTGGTCCACCATGTTTAATTGTAGAAGAAATGGTATAAAATTAGAGAATATGTAGAAAATGCGGGAGTATATTGTTGAAGGTTATGACTTGAACTCCAGGTCTAGTAATGGGAGAAATGGAGACGTATTTTAAATCATGGATTAAGAACAAGCTGCAAAATATAGTGCAATTATCCAAAGGCACGGATACTATCACAGGTCCTTACAGCTGTTAATTGGTACAACTTAGTAGAAATATTGTACTTTTATCAAGAAAAAAAATGAGAATTTGTGCTTTATTTTTTGTTAATTAAAAATGTTTAGAAGTTACAGACCACAAAGTCAGCATCACATTTTCTGCAAAATCTCCATTAGCAAGTCCTTCTCCCCAAAATGGAAATAACTTTTTAAAAAGAACATTAAAAGCCATCTAAAGGAGATAGTGAACTCTAAATTGAGGTAAGAAATTACTTTAGAAAATTACTTTTATTGTCTCTATTTAACATTTAATCTATATTTTTAATTTGTAAAAAAAATGTTAAAAATAATCATGTACACATGCTAGAACACTTAGGGATAAAATAAACTGCACATTCGTATCATAATTACAGCTTGCATAACATATATAGCCCTGCATAAAGAGAATCCCCTCCATAGCTGGTACATCTGTAGCTCAGCTTCTGTAGGCACAGTACAAGGGCGATATTAATTAATTGGGGTACAAGAGGACAAAGAATTCCTGATCAAATAAGTTTAGGAATGCCCTTTACTAAGTCCCTGTCTTGGAGATTCAAAATACATACTAGCATATTAAAGAAGTCCCACGTTTTAAAAAATCCATTTAACTTTGTTTAATTATTTATTTGTAAAAAGAAAGATTTTCCCCCCCTCAGCACCCCTATTAACAACACTTTCCCAACAAAAGAACACAAAACCATATTGAAAACTGAACAGCTTTCCTTTAATCTTAATTTAGGAAAACTAAACGATGGATTTCAGGGAAAGAAAGATGCTTCATTTTGAATTTTCTGCTGTGCCTAGCACAGTGTTTAGTACAAAAGCTCTCAATAAATGCTTAACAATTAACTTGAGAGGAAAAAAAGGAAGACAGCTTGGAGTGTTTGGAGCTCTGAAAAAGCTTTAAAACCTACCTGACTTCCACCCAATGATCTTCTTTGGTGTGTGTGCAGTAAAATATATACAACATAAAATTTACCATTTTAACTTTTTAAAAGTGTACAATTCAGTGGCCTTAAGTATATCCACATCATTGTGCAACCACCACCATTGTTTCTTTCTAGAACTTTCTAGAACTCTGTGCCTATATAGTATGGGAGGAAAAAAAGTTTTCCTCTACCCTCTTAGGGTCCCTGGATGGGTCTGAAAATTAAACTGACAAAGATAGATTAACAGGAGAAGAGCATACAAACTGATTTAATGTAACTAATTTAATGTAATGTAAGCACATGACATGGGAGCCTTCATAAGGAAATGAAGACTCAAAGAAATGGTTAAACCTGAGCGTTTTCAAGCCAGAAGTGATGAAGAAGGAAAAGTTGTGGGAAGATGTGATAGGACAAAGGTGAGCCAAGTGTGGTAAACTGGGGGAAACCTAGCAAGGCCAGTTAGTTCAGATTCTTCTCAGTGTCCTTCCTTCTTAGAGATAAGGACGCTGCTCCTTTTCTCCAGATACAGGGACATTACCTCTCACATGAGGGTTTTAAAACGTTGTCAGGGGTAGGTCAGAAAGTCCTTTTTGCACACGTCGTTCTAAGATTCCTTCAGCTTGAAATATTCAATATGCCAAGTTGTCCTATTTTGGAGTAGTGTGTCCTGAACCCTATCACTATTAAACAATAACCACATTCTCCACTCTTCTCAGTCTCTGGAAACCTCTATTCTTTCTGTTTCTATGCATTTGCCAATTCTAGGTACCTCGTATAAGTGGAATCTTACAATACTTCACTTATTTCACTTAGCATAATGTTTTCAAGGTTCATCCACATTATACTATGTATCAGAATTTCATTCCTCTTTAAGGCTAAATCATATTGCATTGTATCGAAGGGGTTAGGAACAAGTCTACCTAAAATGTACCACTTTAGCATGTGGATTATTTTGAGCTGAGAATAATCAA
The DNA here is from genome assembly GCF_009873245.2 of Balaenoptera musculus. Taxonomy (NCBI): domain Eukaryota; kingdom Metazoa; phylum Chordata; class Mammalia; order Artiodactyla; family Balaenopteridae; genus Balaenoptera; species Balaenoptera musculus. The sequence continues at coordinate 38,615,827 of NC_045793.1, forward strand.
AGCCCCTAAAACTCAGGAAGCATTTTTTTTTTAACCTTCCCCCCTTAACTACCTAAAAGAATTTAGATGGGGGCCTAGCTCAGAGAGAGAGCTATCACCAGAGACAACTTCTTTTTTTTTTTTTAAGCACTAAGTTTTAGGGTGATTTTAACTTTTTAACTTTTTTATTTATTTAATTTTATTTAATTTTATTTTTTTAAACATCCTTATTGGAGTATAATTGCTTTACAATATTGTGTTAGTTTCTGCTGTATAACAAAGTGAATCAGCTATACGTATACATATATCCCCATATCCCCTCCCTCTTACGTCTCCCTCCCACCCTCCCTATCCCACCCCTCTAGGTGGTCACAAAGCACCGAGCTGATCTCCCTGTGCTATGCAGCTGCTTCCCACTAGCTACCTATTTGACATTTGGTAGTGTATATATGTCCATGCCACTCTCTCACTTTGTCCCAGCTTACCCTTCCCCCTCCCCATGTCCTCAAGTCCATTCTCTATGTCTGCATCTTTATTCCTGCCCTGCCCCTAGGTTCTTCAGAACCTTTTTTTTTTTTTTTTTTTAGATTCCATATATATGTGTTAGCATATGGTGTTTGTTTTTCTCTTTCTGACTTACTTCACTCTGTATGACAGACTCTAGGTCCATCCACCTCACTACAAATAACTCAATTTCGTTTCTTTTTATGGCTGAGTAATATTCCATTTGTATATATGTGCCACATCTTCTTTATCCATTCATCTGTCAATGGACACTTAGGTTGCTTCCATGTCCTGGCTATTGTACATAGTGCTGCAATGAACATTGTGGTACATGTCTCTTTTTGAATTATAGTTTCAGAGACATCTTTTTAACTGAATGACCTACCTGTATGGCAGGGCAAACATCTAATCATCAGACATCAGCTCTTCTTATTGTCCTGTGAATCACCTTCCTCCTCTTTGAAGCCCCAGGGCCCTATCCCATTCCTTAGCTCAGGATGGCATATAAGTCTCTACTGCTTGACTTGCTTTTGGGGTCTCATATTTTTATGGACTCCCATATGTACAAAATTAAATTGGTTTTCTCCTGTTAAGTTGTCTTATGCCAACTTGATTATTAGACCAGCTAAAAAACCCTAGAAGGGTAGAAGGAAAAGTGTTTCTCCCCTACAGTATCTACATACTGAAGGGGAGCAGACCATGCCATCCCAACGTATGCCGCTTTGGCATATTAATTATTTTGAGCTGAAAGCACTTGAGAAGCAACAGATGCAGGAAGGGATCTCTCTCTCTCTCTTTTTTTTTTTTTTTTTTGGTTGTGCTGCTTGGCATCCGGGATCTTAATTCCCTGATCAAGGATCGAAACTGTGTCCCCTGCAATGGAAGCACAGACCACCACTGGACCACCAGGGAAGTCCCAGGAAGGGATCTCTGATCTCCCTCTTTCTACTTAAAAGTGGATCATAAAATTTCCCACGAGAGAGGTGCCCTCTCTGTACCAGGAAGAGAAGAACATTCTTATCACTGGAGACTGGGAACCTACACCAAAATGGATCTATACAAACAAATCTACTAAAATAAAACAAACCTATTAAAATGACTTCCATTAGTTTCCCTCATATATTTTCAAGTCACTGTTCCACAATTTACTGCCCCTACCCCAAACCCCTTTGTCTTGTCACATCTGCACAGTTTCTCATTCTTTGTTTAAAAAGGTACTTAAGTTTTGGAACCTAATGGTTTATTCCAGTCTTCGTTTTCCTTTTGAAGATTTCCTGTGTACATGAAAAAATATGAAATAAAATGTGTATGTTTTTCTCCAGTTGATCTCTTTTGTCAGTTTAATTCTTAGGCCCAGCCACAGAGCCTACAAAGGTAAAAGGAAGTTTTCCTATAATACCACGTTTTGTTATCCATTCATCTGTTGATGTACACTTGGGTTATTTCTACTTTTTTGCTGTTGTGAATAATGCTGTGTAAAGCAAAGATGTTGCCCACCATCCGGTTCTATAAGGATAAAAGGTTCAAGTCATTAGCCACTGCAGTAGCTGACTGACAGTGCACCCTGAAAGAAATTCAGGACGAAAAACAGGATAAGGCAGTCTGTGCTTTGGAAAAACAGACCCCTTAGATTGTTAGAGATATCTCTGGAAAAATGTTTAATGAACCCAGATTCTTGAATCTTCCCATACATAGAAAAGCACTAAAATCATTAACTGAGATATCTGATTCTTGTGACTAGCAATAACCTTTTACCGAGATGTATGCTTGACTGCAAGCACTCCCTAGCCAAAATCATATATATATGGTTCTCCTCCTACCTCGTAGGAGCATAACCTCAGAGCTGAGAGGCTATTTCCCAGGCTATAGTCCTCAGAAAGGTCCCTGAATAAAACAGAAACCCACAACTCTGGCACTGTGCCTTTTTCTTTGTCGACAATTTTTATGAACATTGGTGTGCAAGTATCTGTTTGAACTGCTTTCCATTCTTTTGGGTATATTACTGGAAGTGGAATGGTTGGATCATATGTTTAACTTTATGAGGAATCACTATACTCTTTTCTACAGTGGCTCACCATTCCCTTCGGCAAAGCACAAGGGGTCCAATTTTTGTCAGCCTCCTCACCAACACTTGTTATTTTCTGTTTTCAGCCTCCTCACCAACACTTGTTATTTTCTCCTTTTTGATAACAGACTTCTAATGGGTGTGAAATGGTATCTCATTGTGGTTTTGATTTGTATTTCCCTAATAACTAGGGACGCCAAACATCTTTTCATGTGCCTATTGGCCATTTTAATATTTTCTTTGTCCATTTTTTGAATTCCAACTAATCATCTTTTTTTTTTAAAACATCTTTATTGGAGTATAATTGCTTTACAATGGTGTGTTAGTTTCTGCTGTATAACAAAGTGAATCAGCTATACATATACATATATCCCTGTATCTCATCCATCTTGTGCTCTCCCTCCCACCCTCTCTATCCCACCTCTCTAGGTGGTCACAAAGCACTGAGCTGACCTCCCTGTGCTATGCAGCTGCTTCCCACTAGCTATCTATTTTACATTTGGTAGTACATATTAGTCCATGCCACTCTCTCACTTCGTCCAAGCTTACCTTTCTCCCTCCCCGTGACCTCAAATCCATTCTCTACATCTGCGTCATTATTCATGTCCTGCCCCTAAGTTCTTCATAACCTTCTTCTTTTTTTTTTCTTAGACTCCATATATATGTGTTACCATACGGTATTTGTTTTTCTCTTTCTGACTTACTTCACTCTGTATGACAGACCCTAGGTCCATACACCTCACTACAAATAACTCAATTTCATTTCTTTTTATGGCTGAGTAATATTCCATTTGTATATATGTGCCACATCTTTTTATCCATTCATCTGTCGATGGACACTTAGGTTGCTTCCATGTCCTGGCTATTGTAAATAGAGCTGCAATGAACATTGGGGTGCATGTGTCTTTTTGAATTATGGTTTTCTCAGGGTATATGCCCAGTAGTGGGATTGCTGGGTTGTATGGTAGCTGTTATTTTAGTTTTTTAAGGAACCTCCATACTGTTCTCCATAGTGGCTGTATCAATTTACATTCCCACCAGAGTGCAAGAGGGTTCCCTTTTCTCCACACCCTCTCCAGCATTTATTGTTTCTAGACTTTTTGATGATGGCCATTCTGACTGGTGTGAGGTGACACCTCATTGTAGTTTTGATTTGCATTTCTCTAATGATTAGTGATGTTGAGCATTCTTCCATGTGTTTATTGGCTATTTGTGTATCTTCTTTGGAGAAATGTCTATTTAGGTCTTCTGCCCATTTTTGGATTGGGTTGTTTGTTTTTTTGATATTGAGCTGCATGAGCTGCTTGTAAATTTTAGAGATTAGTCCTTTGTCAGTTGCTTCATTTGCAAATATTTTCTCCCATTCTGAGGGTTGTCTTTTCGTCTTTTTTAAAGGTTTCCCTTGCTGTGCAAAAGCTTTGAAGTTTCATTAGGTCCCATTTGTTTATTTTTCTTTTTTTTCCATTTCTCTAGGAGGTGGGTAAAAAAGGATCTGCTGTGATTTATGTCATAGAGTGTACTGCCTATGTTTTCCTCTAAGAGTTTTATAGTGTCTGGCTTTACATTTAGGTCTTTAATCCACTTTGAGTTTATTTTTGTGTATGGTATAAGGGAGTGTTCTAATTTCATTCTTTTACACGTAGCTGTTCATTTTTCCCAGCACCACTTATTGAAGAGGCTGTCTTTTCTCCATTCTGTATTCTTGCCTCCTTTATCAAAAATAAGGTGACCATATGTGCGTGGGTTTATCTCTGGGCTTTCTATCCTGTTCCATTGATCTATGTTTCTGTTTTTGTGCCATTACCATACTGTCTTGATTACTGTAGCTTTGTAGTATAGTCTGAACTCCGGGAGCCTGATTCCTCCAGCTCTGTTTTTCTTTCTCAAGATTGCTTTGGCTATTCAGGGTCTTTTGTGTTTCCATACAAATTGTGAAATTTTTTGTTCTAGGTCTGTGAAAAATGCCATTGGTAGTTTAATAGGGATTGCATTGAATCTGTTTAGGGATTTAATAGGTAGTTTAATAGGGATTGCATTGAATTGCATTGCATTGGTATGGGTAGTATAGACATTTTCACATGTTGAGTCTTCCAATCCAAGAACATGGTATATCTCTCCATCTGTTTGTATCATCTTTAATTTCTTTCATCAGTGTCTTATAGTTTTCTGCATACAGGTCTTTTGTCTCCTTAGGTAGGTTTATTCCTAGGTATTTTATTCTTTTTGTTGCAATGGTAAATGGGAGTGTTTCCTTAATTTCCCATTCAGATTTTTCATCATTGGTGTATACGAATGCAAGAGATTTCTGTGCATTAATTTTGTATCCTGCTACTTTATCAAATTCATTGATTAGCTTTAGTAGTTTTCTGGTAGCATCTTTAGGATTCCCTACGTATAGTATCATGTCATCTGCAAACAGTGACAGTTTTACTTCTTCTTTTACAATTTGGATTCCTTTTATTTCTTTTTCTTCTCTGATTGCTGTGGCTAAAACTTCCAAAACTATGTTGAATAATAGTGGTGAGAGTGGGCAATCTTGTCTTGTGCCTGATTTTAGTGGAAATGGTTTCAGTTTTTCACCATTGAGAATGATGTTGGCTGTGGGTTTGTCATATGTGGCCTTTATTATGTTGAGGTAAGTTCCCTCTATGCCTACTTTCTGGAGGGTGTTTATCATAAATAGGTGTGGAATTTTGTCAAAAGCTTTTTCTGCATCTATTGAGATGATCATATAGTTTTTATCCTTCAATTTGTTAATATGGTGTATCACATTGATTGATTTGCATATACTAAAGAATCCTTGCATCCACTTGATCATGGTGTATGATCCTTTTAATGTGTTGTTGGATTCTGTTTGCTAGTATTTTGTTGAGGATTTTTACATCTATGTTCATCAGTGATATTGGCCTGTAGTTTTCTTTCTTTGTGACATCTTTGTCTGGTTTTGGTATCAGGGTGATGGTGGCCTCATAGAATGAATTTGGGGATTTTCCTTCCTCTGCAATTTTTTGGAAGAGTTTGAGAAGGATAGGTGTTAGCTCTTCTCTAAATGTTTGATAGAATTCGCCTGTGGAGCCATCTGGTCCTGGGCTTTTGTTTTTTGGAAGATTTTTAATCACAGTCTCAATTTCAGTGCTTGTGATTGGTCTGTTTATATTTTCTATTTCTTCCTGGTTCAGTCTCAGAAGGTTGTGCTTTTCTAAGAATTTGTCCATTTCGTCCAGGTTGTCCATTTTATTGGCATATAGTTGCTTGTAGTAATCCCTCATGATTCTCTGTATTTCTGCAGTGTTAGTTGTTACTTCTTTTTCATTTCTAATTCTATTGATTTGAGTCTTCACCCTTTTTTTCTTGATGAGTCTGGCTAATGGTTTATCAATTTTGTTTCTCTTCTCAAAGAACCAGCTTATAGTTTTATTGATCTTTGCTATTGTTTCCTTCATTTCTTCTTCATTTATTTCTGATCTGATCTTTATGGTTTCTTTCCTTCTGCTAATTTTGGAGTTGTTTTGTTTTTGTTTTTCTAATTGCTTTAGGTGTAAGGTTAGGTTGTTTATTTAAGATTTTTCTTGTTTCTTGAGGAAGGCTTGTATTGCTATAAACTTCCCTCTTAGAAGTGCTTTTGCTGCATCCCATAGGTTTTGGGTCATCGTGTGTTCATTGTCATTTGTTTCTATGTATTTTTTTGATTTCCTCTTTGATTTCTTCAGTGATCTCTTGGTTATTTAGTAGTGTATTGTTTAGCCTCCATGTATTTGTGCTTTTTACAGATTTTTTCCTGTAATTGATATCTAGTCTCATAGCGTTGTGGTTGGAAAAAATACTTTATATGATTTCAGCTTTCTTAGATTTACCAAGGCTTGATTTGTGACCCAAGGTATGATCTGTCCTGGAGAATGTTCTATGAGCACTTGAGAAGAAAGTATATTCTGTTGTTTTTGGATGGAATGTCCTATAAATATCAATTGAGTCCACCTTGTTTAATGTGTCATTTAAAGCTTGTGTTTCCTTATTTATTTTCATTTCAGATGATCTGTCCATTGGTGAAAGTGGGGTGTTAAAGTCCCTTACTATGATTGTTATACTGTCGATTTCCTCTTTTATAACTGTTAGCAGTTGCCTAATGTACTGAGGTGCTCCTATGTTGGGTGCATATATATTTCTAATTGTTATATCTTCTTATTGGATTGATCCCTTGATCATTATGTAGTGTCCTTTCTTGTCTCTTGTAACATTCTCTATTTAAAGTCTATTTTATCTGATATGAGTATTGCTATTCCAGATTTCATTTAATTCCATTTGCATGGAATATCTTTTTCCATCCCCTCACTTTCAGTCTCCATGTGTCCCTAAGTCTGAAGTGGGTCTCTTGTAGACAGCATGTAGATTGTTCTTGTTTTTGTATCCATTCAGCAAACCTGTGTCTTTTGGTTGGAGCATTTAATCCATTCACATTTAAGGTAATTATAGATATGTATGTTCCTATTACCATTTTCTTAATTGTTTTGGGTTTGTTATTGTAGGTCTTTTCCTGCTCTTGTGTTTCCTGCCTAGAGAAGTTCCTTTAGCATTTGTTGTAAAGCTGGTTTGGTGGTGCTGACTTCTCTTAGCTTTTGCTTGTCTGTAAAGGTTTTAATTTCTCCATTGAATCTGAATGAGATCCTTGCTGGGTAGAGTAATCTTGGTTGTAGGTTTTTCCCTTTCATCACTTTAAATATGTCCTGCCACTCCCTTCTGGCATGCAGAGTTTCTGCTGAAAGATCAGCTGTTAACCTTATGGGGATTCCCTTGTGTGTTATTTGTTGTTTTTCCCTTGCTGCTTTTAATATTTTTCTGTTGTATTTAATTTTTGATAGTTTGATTAATAAGTTTCTTGGCGTGTTTCTCTTTGGATTAATCCTGTATGGGACTCTCTGTGCTTCTTGGACTTGGTTAACTATTTCCTTTCCCATATTAGGGAAGTTTTCAACTATAATCTCTTCAAATATTTTCTCAGTCCCTTTCTTTTTCTCTTCTTCTTCTGGGACCCCTGTAATTCGAATGTTGGTGCATTTAATGTTGTCCCAGAGGTCTCTGAGACTGTCCTCAATTCTTTTCATTCTTTTTTTCTTTATTCTGCTCTGCAGTAGTTATTTCCATTATTTTATCTTCCAGGTCACTTCTCCGTTCTTCTGCCTCAGTTATTCTGCTATTGATTCCTTCTAGAGAATTTTAAAGTTCATTTATTGTGTTGTTCATCATTGTTTGTTTGCTCTTTAGTTCTTCTAGGTCCTTCTTGAACGTTTCTTATATTTTTTCCATTCTATTTCCAAGATTTTGGGTCATCTTTACTATCATTACTCTGAATTTTTTGTCAGGTAGATTGCCTATTTCCTCTTCATTTGTTTTGTCTGGTGGGTTTTTACCTTGCTCCTTCATCTGCTGTGTGTTTCTCTGTCTTCTCATTTTGCTTAACTTACTGTGTTTGGGGTCTCCTTTTTGCAGGCTGCAGGTTTGTAGTTCCCGTTGTTTTTGGTGTCTGTCCCCAGTGGCTAAGGTTGGTTCAGTGGATTGTGTAGCCTTCCTGGTGGAGGGGACTGGTGCCTGTGTTCTGGAGGATGAGGCTGGATCTTGTCTTTCTGGTGGGCAGGACCGCATCCAGTGGTGTGTTTTGTGCTGTCTGTCACCTTATTATTATTTTAGGCAGCCTCTCTGCTAGTGGGTCGGGCTGTGTTCCTGTCTTGCTAGTTGTTTGGCATGGGGTGTCCAGCACTGTAGCTTGCTGGTTGTTGAGTGGAGCTGGGTCTTAGTGTTGAGATGGAGATCTCTGGGAGAGCTTTAGCCATTTGATATTACATGGAGCTGGGAGTACTCTGGTGGACCAATGTCCTGAACTTGGCTCTCCCACCTCAGAGCCACAGGCCTGACACCCGGCCCAAGCATCAAGACCCTGTTGGCCACACAGCTCAGAAGTAAAGGGAGAAAAAGAGAGAGAAAGAAAGAAAAAAATAAAATTAAATAAAGTTATTAAAATAAAATACAAACAATAATTATTAAAAATAAATTAAAAAAAAAAGAAAAAGAAGAGAGCAACCAAAATGAAAAAAAATCCACCAATGATAACAAGCGTTAAAATCCGTACTAAAAAAAAAGAACCCCCCCCCCAAAAAAAAGGACAGCGAGGACCCTAGGACAAATGGTTAAAGCAAAGCTATAGAGACAAAATCAGACAAAGAAGCATACACATACACACTCACAAAAAGAGAAAAAGGAGAAAATATATATATATTGTTGCTCCCAAAGTCCACTGCCTCAATTTTGGGATGATTCGTCATCTGTTCAGGTATTGCACCGTTGCAGGGTACATCAAGTTGATTGTGGAGATTTTTCCACTGCTCCTGAGGCTGCTGGGCGAGATTTCCCTTTCTCTTCTTTGTTCGCACAGCTCCTGGGGTTCAGCTTTGGATTTGGACCCGCCTCTGTGTGTAGGTCGCCTGAGGGCGTCTGTTCTTCACTCAGACAGGACGGGGTTAAAGGAGCAGCTGCTTCGGGGACTCTGGCTCACCCAGGCCGCGGGGAGGGAGGGGTACGGAGGAGGAGGGGCGAGCCTGCGGCGGCAGAGGCCAGCATGACGTTGCACCAGCCTGAGGCGCGCCGCGCGTTCTCCTGGGGAAGTTGTCCCCGGATCACGGGAACCTGGAAGTGGCGAGCTGCACAGGCTCCTGGGAGGGGTGGTGTGGATAGTGACCTGTGCTCACACACAGGCTTCTTGGTGGCGGCAGCAGAAGCCTTAGCGTCTCCTGCCCGTCTCTGGGGTCTGCGCTGATAGCCGCGGCTTGCGCCTGTCTCTGGAGCTCGTTTAGGCGGCGCTCTGAATCCCCTCTCCTCGCGCACCAGGAAACAAAGAGGCAAGAAAAAGTCTCTTGCCTCTTTGACAGCTCCAGACTTTTTCCGGACTCCCTCCCGGCTAGCTGTGGCGCACTAGCCCCTTCAGGCTGTGTTCTCGCCGCCAGCCCCAGTCCTCTCCCTGTGATCCGACCGAAGCCGGAGCCTCAGCTCCCAGGCCCCGCCCGCCCCAGCCGGTGAGCAGAGAAGCGTCTCGGGCTGGTGAGTGCTGCTCGGCGCCGAGCCTCTGTGCAGGAACCTCTCCGCTTTGCCCTCCGCACCCCTGTGGCTGTGCTCTCCTCGGTGGCTCTGAAGCTTCCCCCCTCTGCCACCCGCAGTCTCTGCCCGCGAAGGGGCTTCCTAGTGTGTGGAAACCTTTCCTCCTTCACAGCTCCCTCCCACTGGTGCAGGTCCCGTCCCTATTCTTTTGTCTCTGTTATTTCTTTTTTCTTTTGCCCTACCCGGGTACGTGGGGAGTTTCTTGCCTTTTGGGAAGTCTGAGGTCTTCTGCCAGCGTTCAGTAGGAGTTGTTCCACATGTAGATGTATTTCTGATGTATCTGTGGGGAGAAAGGTGATCTCCATGTCTCACTCCTCTGCCATCTTGAAGGTCTCCCAACCAATCATCTTTTAACACAAGATCAGGGAAAGCTTCAGCTTGTCATTGATCATCTGGACATATAAAATAAGTTATATAACACTACTTTATAAAAATATAATTTTTGGCAGATCATTGAGAAGGTATATGAATAGAATTTATTACTTTTCTTTGTCTTTCTCTTTTTTCCAGTTCCCATCTTACCTTGTGTATAATGAGTAACCAGTTTTATTTGAAGAATGTGACAAAAAAGAATCTAAGAAAATAATTTTATGATTTTTCTGGATTATTCAATTTCTTATAGATTTTCACGTTTTTTAAAAAAATTATAAAATATTTCAAGCATTGTAAATTTTCATTTAACCCAAGATTTTGTCAGTTTTTCTCCTTCATGTCCTGTTAGGAAACCCCATCAGGAAGAATTGTGAAAGATTTTGAAATGGGCGCGATTACTGGGTGTCCTTTCAATGGACTCTCTGACATTGCCTGGCTCTCCCTTCAGGTTATCTGATTCTCTTGGGGCCTGTGCTTTGAACTGTCCTTGATTTAGCTGTTTTGTAACTCAGAACATTATAGAAAACCGACTGATAGTAAAATGCAAATAATTCTTGTTCGTAGACATGTAAATAAATTTTGTCATAGAAACACAACTGATTTCCTCTCTGTAGAAAAGATGATTATAGCATTATAATTTAGTGCCTATAGGATCTATTTTTTTGCATCTATTAGCAAATTTACTTCAGGATTCCTGACTGCCTTACATATGTATGTTCTGATTCTTTTTTGAGCAGGTTGCAATATCTTACTGGTTCCCTTGAGGCAGGAGATAGTTGGGCCTCAGGCTGAGCTGCTGGGGTTTGTCCCCTGTGGACAGATACTCCAAAATAGCAGGAGCGAGAGAGAAGCTGCACCCTGCGCAGATAAAAGATAGAGACCACATGTTTCTCATTCTCAAGGTCAAGGAGATCTTCCTGGCTATACATGCACAGTGAGGCTCCTTGGAGGTCAAAAAGGGAGTGATGTCAACCTATTCATAGGCCTCTTCCCTAGAATCCTTCTTGGCTAAGAGATTCACGCACACACACAGGGGGACCCTGAGATAAACCAAATATGAACTCAGAACCAGGCAAAGAAAGATGATTGGCCAAAGGAAACCTGGAAGAAATGCCCCATATAAGTGATTCAAACTACCACGAGGGCGCAACTCTCTCTCTGAGTCCACACGTTTGTCTATCCACATGCACTCTTTTTCCTCCTAATAAACACTTTACTTATTTTACTACTTTTTGTCTCTTTGTAGAAATTTATTTCTACAAAACTGACAGGCCGGGGCCTTGTCACTGGCCACTGGTCTAGTGGCTAGGATTTAGCGCTCTCACTGCCATGGCCTGACTTGAATATCTGGCCAGGGATCTGAAATCCTGCTTCAAGCCACTTCAGGCAGAGGCCACCCGAGATTACCCTCATTAATTAATAAGTTAAATAAAATCTTTAACATATGTTCACTTAGTATTTTACCATTTTGAAAATCATCCTTTAACAACCTTCTTATTATCAATAGTGATTATGTACTTAGTTCTCTTGTCACTTTAAGTAAATTTTTAATGTAAGCAACACTTTACCTTTGAACAAGTTCAGTCTTTTCCACTTATAAAATAGTCAACATTTATAAAGTCGATATTGCCTATTTACCTGTTAATAAGATAAATGCTTATTAATTTTAAGAAGCTTTATTTAATGTCCTCTCATCTTCTCTCCCTCCCTGTCCCGCCAAAACATTCTAATTGTCTGCTGCTTATCCAATCTAGGAGTCATTTCCCTTTTTGACCTTGTCTACAAGGTCACTCAGCTAGCACATTAAGGAAATGTTGTAAAACAGTTTATCTGTATAGCTGGAGTTAAATATTATGTTTATTCTTTTCTTATAGTTTCTGTATAAATTAGAGAAATTCAAACTGGGTGAGACTACAATTAGTGCTGGCCCTGCCTTAATTAATATTTTATCAATGACTGTTATGTCCATTGCCGGGTTGATTTAAATTAATTCTTATTGAACACATGCTGTTTTTTAGGCACTTTTACTGTATCATCTAATTTATGAAATATTATATTTATCTTGTGTGTGTTCAAGGGCCAAATTAAGATCTGTAACTGAAAATTACAGGGAAAATAATTTCACTGAATATAAAAGAGCAACTTTTTAGTAGTTAGAGCTCTCTGCAAACAGAACAATATATTTCATGAGGCAGAAGATAGCAGGGTGGCTAAGAACATAAAGTTTGATGTCAGGCAGACCTGTGTTTGTGTGTTCCAGGTTCCTCAGACACTAATTTCATGACCTTAGGAAAGCTTCTTTTTAGTTCCCTAATCTGTAAAATTAAAAAATATAATAGTACCTACTTCATAGTGGGTCTCTTTTTCCCCCTTTCTTTCCAAGCAGTTAACAATGCCCTCACACCTTTCCTCCTATAGAGTATGCCTTTACCAAGTCTCTGTCCACTCTGTTGAAGTGGATATTCTGGTAGAATGGAAGGCAATTTGGTACTAAGATTGAGAGTCAACTTACTAAGGTTTTTTATTAATACTTCAGAGATAGGTCGAGAGGCAGCTGGAACTTCCTGGGAATCTTCATCGACGGACATTGGAGGAGACTCCAGGGTCCAGTTTGGGTTAAGCTTTGATGAGTCTACTGGGAGTCTAGTCACAGCTAGAAGCTCCTCCTAGATCTTTGGGTTCCAAAGATCTTTGAGTAGGAGAAATCTTTACAGACTTCTAATAGCCTCCTTCACATCCTTAGGAGTCTAGGAGTTCTCAGTTTATTTAAGATTCTAGTTAATTTTAGTTATTTATGCTCAACGATAATCTCTGTGCTTCATATCTGGTTTACTTTGAATTTTTAATCTAATCTTACTCTTGTACAGTAAAATACAAATAGTAACTCTTGTTTATTTGGGACTGATTATTCAAGTCATTATTTCCCTTTCTTTTTAATCTTGCTCAATTTCAAAAATTATCTCCCTCACAGAAATCAAATAGGTCACTAAAAAGAGATAAACTTAGACCACACAGTTTTATTTTATATTACATGATGGAAAGTATTAGAATATTTTAAACATAATTTTCAATTAACTATGTGTTTAATCAGTAATTCATTACTTTGTCCTGTGTTAGCACAGTAGTGTTTAGGATATGCTTATACAGTTGAAAGAAATAGTAAAGTTTAATTAAGTAACAAGTTATTTTGAAAGAACTGAGTTGTTGAATTGAATTCAGCCTTTTCTTCTTCTAAATTGTTTTCTAAGTTTGGTGGAAGAGTAGATTATTGAGATTCTGAAATGCTTATATTGGTCTTTCTATTAAAAAACCCTAGTTTTCACCACTAATTATTAATTTACAAGTTAAAATTAATCCTAAGGATAAAAGAATAAACTCAACGTTGATTGCTAAGACTTTTTTTTTAGGGTTCTGATATTAATCTCCTCTCTGGTCTTGGACAACTCACTGAATATCTGTGCAAAAAGATGCTTTGGGGGGGTATTTTCCCATCCTTTTTTTCCTGGGAATTGCTCTTGACATTCATGGGGTGGATCTCTGACAATCAGATTTCCTCTACAAGGGCCTGACCAACTGGTATAGCTGATTGCAAGACAGGCAAGCTCTCAGTTGTAAACAACACAAAATGATTCTGGCATATTTAAAAAGAAGAAATAATTATTTCAAGAATTTAAGAATACTCACAGAATGCCTGAGAAGACCTGAAGAGCTGGGCTGGGGAAGAAATGAGAAACAACTAAAGGAGACCATAACATAGGACAAAGTCACGCTGCAGAAAAACCTGGGTAGAATGTGACTGCTGTCATTGCCCTGTAGTCATCACTATATCACCAGATACTGGAAGCTGCTACTGTCACTACTGCCACAGAGAACTAGATTCTAAGGTTATTGGTGTCACAGTTATTGGAAAAAAATTCCAAATTGTTTGTATCACTTGCTCCAGATTCAAAGTTCCAGACAAGAGGATCTGCCTTTGACCGAGTGAGTTCAATTCAAGGGAAAGTTGTAGAAAACTCCATTTCTGCCCCAAGTTCAAGTCACATTATCCAACTCAGTTTTACTGTGGTTATTTATCAGTTGGCATAGGAATCGGAAGGGAGAACGATGTGATGAATTCGTACCATAAAGTCCAAAATAATTGAGGCAGTCAGTCGTTCTGGGCTGGTCTCTTGAATGATCGAGATGTAAACTAGGGGGCTGTGGAATAAATATCTTCTACCTATCATGTGGCTGGGAAGCACAGAAAATACATCTGTAGAAGCAGAGAACAAAGCAATTTATTGAGAGATGCAGAGTCAAGACAGAGAGAGAGTTCTGCTGGCTCCTGTTTTCAGTTGCATTATACTAGCCTTGGTTTCTACGAAATAGCACTCAATCTTATACTGTCTTTCATTTTTGCTTAGGCTAGCTCAAGTTGCTTTTATAATTTACCAAGAGTCCTAACCAATATACTCTCTGAATTTCATTATTCTTACCCATAAATGGCAATTTTAATACTTGTCCTATGTATCTCACTAGGAGAATAGCATGAGATAATAGAGACGGAAAGAATCATAAACTCTTAAGAGTCCCTTTGATACAATCCCCAATAAGTGGTTGTCCAGTCTTTTCCCTTGACAGGAAATCACTATTTCTGGAGGTACTCTTTTCAGAGTTCTCTGGTTGCTAGAAAATGGGTATATATATAAAATCAAAATTTTCTTCCCTGTAACTCCATCTCATTTATCCTAATTCTACCCTCTTGGGTCTTAAAGAATAAACGCAGTTTCTCTTGTTCAGGACAGCCCTTGAACTTTATGAAGATAGCTATCAAATTCTCACCTAAGCCTTTTCTTCTAAAGGCTGAATATTCTCATGTTGTTTAAGAATATGTCATGATTTCCCTGCATCAGAGTGCCTACAGTGACCAAGTAAGTTTGGATATATGAGTTGGAGAGAGAAAAAATTTTGATTAAGGTCTACATCATTGAAAAAGAAAAAAAAAGAAGACTTTGTTAGTAAGGCAATTAGTCTGTGCATTCACATTTTTACAGTGATTTCAAATTCCCAACAGATACTTTCATGATTAAGGAAATAAATAGGAATTCCAGGAATCATAAGTTAATATGTATTTTTTAATGTACTTACGTGTTTTTAGATAATGATGGGTGACCATAATAATAAGGAGTGTATCATTCTTTGATAATAGGGTTATTCTAAAAGTTTTAGAGGTTTTCTGTAAAAATAAAGACAACAAATGCATATTACAAGAGTATATATTTGAATAACATATAAAAAGTTCTCTACCTGATAATAGAAAAAATTGAGCCGAGAAAATTAACACCAATAATAAACACCAAATGAAGCTGACTAAAAATTGAAATTTATTTAAAAGTTATCATCCTTAAAATAAAAAAATTAAAATACAGAAAACATAAATTGCCCTGATAATCTTGATCTTTGTTTTGTAACAAATATTCTAGATGTAGAAAATTTTATTTTGCCTTGACACTTGTTGAATTGTTAAGAGTGTCTAAAAGCATCTTCAAGTTGAGCATTATTGCACATATAACGTCATATTAGCACCCTTATTTATTTTTATTTTGTCTGCTTGCCTTGCTTTTGGAAATTGATATTGCTTTCGATAATTGAGATATTAGACCAGTTTCTAATTTCATGCTGGAATATTTCATAACAATTCATATTTTTGCATTTCTTCTATTAAAGTATTTACAAAGATGACTTCTGGTTCTGGTGCAACTGAAATAGCCTCATTCCACCCAGGTCCTATTTCTTAGAATGAAAAAGCCTGGGCATAACTCAACAAACAAGCATAGGAAGTCTCTGAAGTCTCAAAAGAAGGTGGACAATTTAGACACCTTGGGACTTGAGGACTGAGATGGCAGTGGGTTCCCTAGGTTTTCTTGCTGCCTCCCTTAGATCCTAGACAAGGCCCTGCAGAAGCTGCCAACCTGGAAGTAGCAACAGACATATACCAAAAAAGCTCCAAGAAAAGCCTGTTTAGCCAAAATTTTTGGTAATACCCGCCCTACTCCAGTCAAACAACAATGGAAAAACCACACCCCTCTCTCTCTGGAGGCTTCATGGAGGCCAAGCAGAAAGCTGATTTTCCACCGCACTCACTGGAAGCAGGCAGCAGCGCTCTGCTTCTCACACAGGGTGGAGGTGACTGGTTGAGGGGCCAGCTGTTCTCAGTCTGGCAGAAGCAGGTCTCCCTCAATTCCCTGCCAGGACAGTGTCAGCAGGGTCCAGCAATGAGCTGAGCTTACATCCACTCTTGGCAGCAACCAGACTTAATGAGGCAGTAGGAAGTGGGTTTGTCACAACTATGTCTCAGTTCACATGCCACCCCCAGTACCAGTATCAACAAGACTGAACAAGAAGGTGTGACTCAAGTCTAGTCACATTCTACTTTCTCCTCCAGCCCCCATTCCCCCATGGAAGCTGTGCCTTAGCCCAATGGGTTCTGAGCCTCCACTCCCAGAGGTAGGGCTAGTTGGCACTCTGTTTACGGCCCTCTCCTCCCCTGGTGTCAATGAGGCTCAATGCGGAATTGAGAGCTGAGATTCCACTCAATTCTGCATCAGCACAATGGTGTCAATAGGGTATCTGCTTCCCAGCTCCCTGGTGGCACCCCCATTGAGAGATAGCTAGATGGTGTGAGTGAGTGCCTTACTTCTACAGTGAAGGCATCAGACTCAGCCATGACATTAGGGCAGTGTGAACGAGTGCTCCACTTTTGCCTGGGTGATGTTGGTGGAGTCCAGTGGGGGGCTAAACGTACAAAATCCCCTGGTTTCCTGCTATACTTCAACAGGGGGCACTGTCTGTTTAAAAAAGAAGATTAAGTGGGATTGAGTCCTATAATAGCCACAATATCCAAGATATAATTGAACATTACCCATCATACCAAAAACTAGGAAAATCACAACTTGAATGAGAAAAGAAAAGCAACAGATGTCAAACCCAAGATGAATTAGATGTTGGAATGATCTGACACAGATTTTAAGCAGCCATTATAAAAATGCTTCAGTTAACAACTATAAATTATCTTGATACAAATGAAAAAAATCTCAGCAAAGAAATAAATGTTATATAAGAAAAGAACCAAATGAAAATTATAGAACGAAAAAACTAAAAACAAAATAAAAAACTTGTTAGATGGGTTCAACTATAGACTGGAGATGACTATGGATTGAATTGGTGAATTTGAGGACAGATCAATAGAATTTACCCAACCTGAACAACAGAGAGAAAATCAGTTGGGGCAAAAAAATGGACAGAGTCTCAGGAACATATGGGCAATAACAAAAGAGCTAACATTTGCGTCAGTGGAGTTCCAGAAGGAGAGGAGAAAGAATGTGAGATTAGAGAATATTTGAAGAAATAATAGCTAATAACTTCCAAAATTTGGGGAAAGGCATAACCCTACTAATTTAAGAGGTTGAACAAACCCTAAGTAGGAAAAAAAAAAAGAAAAAGAAAAGAAAAGAAATCCATGCCAAAATATCCCAATGCTTCTGAAAACTAGACAAATAAAAAAAGTCTGGAGAGCAGCCAGAAACAAGACACTACTTATAGAAGAACAACAATTTGAACGAGAGCAGATTTCTTATCTGGCAACAATGGAGGCCAGAAGAAAGTGGCACCACATTTTTCAGATACTGAGAGATAAGAATTGTCAATTCTATATCTGGTGAAAATAATCCTTCAGGAATGAGGGCGAAATAAAGATATGCTCAGATGAAGGAAATCAGAATTTGTCAATTATACATTTTAATCATGTGCAGTTTCAGCCATTGCTTCATCATTTTGTACTGAGTATTCCTACTAAATCTACAGTTCAGTGTTTTTAGCTTTCAGAGTTACCAACAAGATATCGATCTTGTTTATTTTCCCTTTTAACAAATTTTTACTGTGTGCAGTTTTATTTTGAATTTTTTCTCCCATAAGTAGTTATTATGGATTTGTGGTTTGTAATTATTATCTGGCTAATTCATGAGAAAATTTAAGCAATTCCTTCAGATATGTCAGAATTGTCAATCAAAAGCAAATTAAAAAACAGCAAAATGTGGGGCAGGCCAGGGTCCTCCAGGTAACTGTTTCCTTCCTTCGTGGATCTAAGGATTTGGTTGTTGGTGATTTCTTTTGCAGTGAAGAAGCTTTTTAGTTTATTGTAGTCCTATTTGTCTATTTTTGATTTTGTTTCTTGTACTTTAGGAGTGATTTCCAAAATATCATTACCGAGACCTATGTCAAAGAGCATTTGTCCTATGTTTTCTTCTAGGAGTTTCACGGTTTCAGGTCTTACATTTAAGTCTTTAATCTGTTTCAAGTTAATCTTTGTGAATGGTGTAAGACAGTGGTCAAATTTTATTCTTTTACATGTGACTATCCAATTTTCCCAGCACCATTTATTGAAGAGACTGTCTTTTCTCCATTGAGTATTCTTGACCCCTTTGTCTAATACTAGTTGATCATGTATGCTTGGGTTTATTTCTGGGCTCTTGATTCTGTTCCATGGGTCTATTTGTCTGTTCCATATTGTTTTAATGACTATAATATAGCTTGGAATCAGGAAGTGTGATGTCTCCTGCTTTGGTGTTCTCAGGATTTCAAAATTTATAGTGTATAGGAACACTACTGATTTTTGCATGTTAATTTTGTGCCCTGCAGCTTTACTGAATTCGTTGACTAGTTTTTTTTTTTGTTTTTTTTTTTAAATTTTATTTATTTATTTATTTATGGCTGTGTTGGGTCTTCGTTTCTGTGCGAGGGCTCTCTCCAGCTGTGGCAAGCGGGGACCACTCTTCATCGCGGTGCGTGGTCCTCTCACTATCGCGGCCTCTCTTGTTGCAGAGCACAGGCTCCAGATGCGCAGGCTCAGTAATTGTGGCTCACGGGCCCAGTTGCTCCGTGGCATGTGGGATCTTCCCAGACCAGGGCTCGAACCCGTGTCCCCTGCATTGGCAGGCAGATTCTCAACCACTGCGCCACCAGGGAAGCCCCGTTGACTAGTTTTAACAGTTTTTTGGTTGAATCTTTAGGATTTTCCATATATAAAATCATATCATCTGCAAATAGAGAAAATTTTACTTCTTCCTTTCCAATTCTGATGCCTATTGTTTCTTTTTCTTCCTGACTTCACTAGCTAGGACTTCCAGTACTATGCTGAGAGTGGGCAAACTTGTCATTCCTGATCTGAGAGGAAAAGCTTCCAACCTTTCACCATTGAGTATGGTGTTAGCTGTGGGCTTGTCATATATGGCCTTTATTATGTTGAAATATATTCCTTCTATGCCTAATCTGTTAAGATTATTATTTATCATGAATAGATGTTGAAGTTTGTCAAATGCTTTTTCTGTTTTTATTGAGATGATCATGATTCTTTTCTTTCATTCTATTAATATGATGTATCATACTGATTGATTTGCATATGTTGAACCATCCCAGGGATGAATCCTACTGGTTCAAATATCTTAAAGCAAATCCCAGATAGTATGTCATTTAACTTCAACACACTTCAGAATGTTTCCCCAAAGAAAATGGACATTTCCAACATAAACACAATGCCATTATTACACCCAATAAGATATCCATATTTCTTTGGCATTGTCTAATACCAGTCCATACTCAAATGTCCATGTGTTTCTTAAAGTTTTTTAACTGTTGTGATGTTTGAATCACAACAGTTGAACCTAAACAAGGTCACACCTTTCATTTTGCTGCTATATCTCTTTAATCCAGAGCTCTTCCTCACCTCTTCTCTCCTTTTTGCCCTGTTATTAACTTGCTGCAGAAATAGTGTCAGTTTTTTTATAGAGTGTGTCACATTCTAGATTTTACCTGTTACCTTCTTTGTGGTGTCATTTAACTTGTTCCTCTAATCCTCATGTTTCCTGTAAGCCTTTAAGTGGGAAGTCAGTTCTAAGGCTTGATTAGACTGTTTTGTTTTTGGTTTGCTTTGTTTTGTTTAAGCAAGAACACTTCATAGGTGTGCTGAGTGCTTCAGATGGCATTAGATCAGGAAGCACACAATGGAGTCCCTTTTGTAGTGATACTTAAAAGAGTATTAGGCTGAGGTAGTGACACCCTGATCTCCATTGTAAAGTACCTTATTGACCTTCCATTTAATGGTTTAATCCATCGATGATTGTTGCCTGAATCATTTATTTCACAAAGGATTGCTAAATGGCAATTTTCCAATTCTGGTATTTCTTTCTATATTATAAAAAACAACTTACCCTCAACAACAATTTGGCTTTCTGAAATACAGTTAAATCAGGAAAGGTAGTGTAAGTTCTAATTCTTTTCTTTCAAATGGCAATTTTAGTTTATTTTTATTTTTTTAATTAATTTATTTTTTATTTGTTTATTTTTGGCTGCATTGGGTCTGCGTTGCTGCGTGCAGGCTTTCTCTAGTTGCGGTGAGCAGGGGCTACTCTTTGTTGCGGTGTGTGGGCTTCTCATTGCAGTGGCTTCTCTTGCTGTGGAACACGAGCTCTAGGTGTGTGGGCTTCAGTAGTTGTGGCACACGGGCTCAGTAGTTGTGGCTCACGGGCTCTGGAGTGCAGGCTCAGTAGTTGTGGTGCACGGGCTTAGTTGCTCCGTGGCATGTGGGATCTTCCCGGACCAGGGCTCGAACCTGTGTCCCTTGCATTGGCAGGTGGATTCTTAACCACTGTGCCACCAGGGAAACCCCACAGGTGACAAGTTTAGAATAAGGGGTGTGTGCCCTAGTTACTTGCAGTAGTGTCCAGTGAATTGTTTTGTTTTTGTTGATTTTTGTCTCCCTCCTTTGGAGCATCATTAAGAATTCATGGATTTTTATATATTCAGTATGTTTCAAACAACTGTATTTATTACTTTTTTTTGATTGTCCCATCTTTGACCAAAGAGACCCTTCGATTTTGGTTTCTGTTACCTTTTGACACACTTATTTATTGTGAATGGATTCCTTGTTTTGTATCACAAGATATCCCACACTTGTTTTATATATATCCTGTCCCAGACCTGAAATGAGACATTGCTCTGAGTGGTCCTGGTTTCTTTTAGTTGGAAATTGTATTTAAAAATGCAAAATGGGCTTCCCTGGTGGCGCAGTGGTTGAGAGTCTGCCTGCTAATGCAGGGGACACGGGTTCGAGCCCTGGTCTGGGAAGATCCCACATGCCGCGGAGCAGCTGGGCCCGTGGGCCACAACTACTGAGCCTGCGCGTCTGGAGCCTGTGCCCCGCAACGGGAGGGGCCGCGATAGTGAAAGGCCCGCGCACCGCGATGAAGAGTGGCCCCCACTTGCCGCAACTAGAGAAAGCCCTCGCACGAACCGAAGACCCAGCATAGCCAAAAATAAAAATAAATAAATAAATAAAATAAAAGTAGCTATAAAAAAAATTAAAAAAAAAATGCAAAATGCATGACTTAAATTATTTCATTTGTAGTAAAAATGAAAGCTTATACATGTAAAGTTTTATTCCAAGGCAATAACTTTAGAACCTGGTATTTATTTAGGTAATAAACAAAACTGTAATTGCCTGTTTTATTTTTATTTTAAGCTGACTTTTAAATTATTTATGTAAAAGGAGATGTACATCATTCATTATAAGTAGACCTAAAATTGGTTAATAACCATATACCAATGTTTCATTTTTCCAGATTGCACAATTTACATTCAAAATTTCCCAAAAATGTTTGAAATGAGGGATATAAATGAAATCTTAAATGTTTTTATATGTATTCAAAAAGAATATCAATTTAATCAGAGTTGCTATAGTAAAAGCCTTGAAAAAACTTTCAGAAATGTGATGGGTTTGACATGAGCTGTCAAGTTTGAGATTTAGCTTGAAATAAGTGAAGGGCTATAATTTCAGGTGTTAGCAGACTCTGATGTGGGAATGCATGATATTCAAATAAATGAAATGCAAAATGCTATCTGGCAGCAATTCTCAAAGTGAGGTCTGAGGACCCCTGGGGGTTTCTGAGACCCTTTTAGGGGATTTGCAAGGTCCTCCTTTTTTCAACCATGATTTGAATGAGGGCCAGTTTTCCTCATAATATCTTAGCTATAACAACATATCACAGAAGATCGAATGCAGAAGCAGAATGTGAGCTTCCAACACTCTCTCTTAAGCCAGAGTAAAGAGATTTGCAAAAAGTGTGAAAAAGGCCACTTTTCTCACTATTTTTTTTAAAAATGTAGTCATTATTCAAAAAAATTTTCTTTATAGTAAAGATGAAAAGGGTTTATTATTTAAAAATGAGTTAATAAACATACATTTAAATTTTTTGTTTTAATTTTTAATACAGTAAACATCGACATATATAACCCACACAAACATAAGCTCTTTAAAGTCCTCATTTTAAGAATGTAAAGAGATCTTGAGACCAAGAATTTTGAAAACCTTTATGATATCTTGCACTATTTGCTTAGTAATTGTAAGTATGTATGAATAGGAATAGATTCAAAATATAAATGTATTCATAGAATTTATAAACTTTATTTCAAGTTAACTTTGTTTAAATATCTCCTGAGCATTAGACATGATCTCTAACCACAATTTAATTTTGTACCTTAGGAATATATGATTCATTTTCTTCCTGATGACATAAATGCCAAACAGAAGGCTGCTCTCATCTAAGGAAACAACTCATTATGTTTCAACTCCACACATGAAGCCAAATATTCAGCTTATAATTTAACTGATGAATTTGAAGAATATGGGATGTTCTGAGGTTTAACCCCAGTTTCTTTTTCTTTAGAAATCTTTTTTTTTTTCTTAAAGAGCAGTTTTAGGTTCACAGCAAAATTGAGGAGAAAGTACATAGACCTCACACTTGCAGAGCCTCCCCAGCTATCAACATCCCAGCATCAAAGTGGTACATTTGTTACAACTGTTGAACCCACACCGACACTTCATTATCACCCAGAGTCTATAGTTTACATCAAGTTTCACTCTTGGTGTTACCCATTCCATGGGGTTTGACAAATGTATGAGGGCATGCATCACCCTGACAGTTATCATACAGAATATTTTCACTGCCCTAAATATTCTTTGTGCTCTGCCTATTCTTCCCTTCTTCCAGCATAACCCTTGTCAACCACAGCTCTTTTTACTGTCTCCATTGTTTTGCCTTTTCCAGAGTGTCAGACAGTTGGAGTCATATAGTGTACTGTACCCTTTTCAGATTACCTCAGCTTCCTAAGTACATTTCATGAATCTTAGTGACAGAGTCTGGTCAGACTTAGCAACTCTTTTTGTATGTTTATTTACATTCCTTTATAATAAAAATCACACATACCTGCCTTTGTTGTTTTTCCACATACATTCCATTCCACACTGTCAGCTCCTGGTGGCCAGGAACTCCATCTATTTAATTTGGGACCACCTAATTAATTATTAGTATTAATTATTAGTGCCAGTAGATCCCAGTCCAATTTACAAATCGGTCCCCACTGCTATTCCATGAGCGTGGTCTTCTAAGCTAAGTGTTCTTGGAATTAAGTCCTTAAGCATTAGCAGAGAAGAGCTTACCTTACAGTAATTATTTCAGTGACAAATAAGAAAAACTACAAAACTGCTACACAACCCCTTCACAGGAGAGCAATTTTATTCTCCTCGGGAGACTAATAGTTCTAGTTATCAGGTCCGTTTAAGTCTCTGACTAGGTTTTTAAAACATCAGAATTAGTTTTGAACCCAAAGTACCAGAGTGTCTGGTACTTAGATTTGTATTGAATGATTTGCACAGAATAGTTTGTCAGTATCCAGAAGGACGATAAAGACAGACATAATCAAGGATATAATTGGCGGAGGGTTAAAAAAAAAAAAGTAGTTGTAGGTTTCACTTTCTTCGAAGGTTTTAATAACCCAGTTAAGAGTTTGTGTCATTTGAATGCAAAAGCTTAGGTATGAAATTCCAGTTTCTCCAAAGTAAACCACTTGTTCTGGGTTATTCCTTCTGGCTTGTTTAGAAGCGGCAACATCGAATAGTTTTCCCGTGCCCACTTTAGTAGAAAAAACGCCGAAAAGACGAGTCCAGAGGGGAGAGCCTCAATAAGGCAGCTTGCCACTGTAGCTGTGCACTCAAAACAACAGCTGGGGTCTCGGTTTCCTCATCTGTAAAACAAGGGGAGAGGATGAAGTCACAGTCTCACAGATTTTCAACTCTTTGTTGCCCTCTCTCAGCCGTTAGTACAGCGCTGAGCTCAGGGCAAGTGCTCAATAATTGCCTGCTAAGCGAGTGTTGTTTTTGATCCGTTTCAGATCCAGGCCGGGTTTTGGGCCTAACCCGCGCAGGCGTTCGGAAGTACCGCTTTACCGCTGGGGGCGGAGCTTCGCGAAGCTCCCGCGCTCCGGGGGCGGGGGCGGAGCTTGCCGCTGGCGGAGGGCGGAACCCACGCGGGGACTTCCCTAGGGCTGAGCTGCGCAGCGGGTGCGGAGGGCGGGTGTTTGGGGGATTGTAGGGGGCTGTGAGGTTGGCTGGGGTGGGCAGGCGGGGTGCCGCTGCCGACCCTTGGTGGCTCCCAGGGCTTGGGACCCTTACCCCGGAGTTAGCCCCAGAGGGGACGAGTGTTGCTGGGAGGCGGAGGGCTGCTTGGCCGCGAGTCCTGCGGTGATAGCGAGCATGTGTGCGTGCGCGTGTTTATCTGAGGCCCAGCGGGGCGGCCAACCCCGGACCCCTCCTCCTTCCGCCAACGCGGGTCGGAAACCGGAGCCCAGAGACGGGGACGCCAGGCCCGGAGCCGATGCGCTCCTACCCGCTGGCTAGGCGCCCCCAGGTCGCGCCCTCTCTTCGTGCCCCCCACCAGAGGGGGCAACTCCGGCCCAAGTCCTGGCCGAGAGGGAGCGCTGTGGAGGCGCGCTGCCTTCTGTCTGGACACGTTGGGCGAGTGGTGGGAGTTCCTGAGGCTTGAACGTCAGGGTTTTAAAACACGTGTTTGTCTCTGTCATTTTTACTTTTAGGGTTTTGGCCAAATTGGGCGAGGGCACAAAGTAACCACTTACCCCTTCTCACCGAGGACGAACGGGGGAAAGGGTAAGTAAGGAATGGTTAGGGGTGGAAGGAGCTAGGACTTTATCCTGAAAGAGAGCGAGACAAAGAGAGAAGGACTAGATCCAGAACTGCCCTTGGATCTTGGGGCCAGATTCTACGTTTTCAGCAGGAACCTAAGGCCCACCTTCAAGGGTCACAGGCTCCAAGTCGAAGAGTTTTTTTTTTTTCAGGTGTTTCGGAGTCTGTAAGTTGGCTGGGACTTTGACAGCTGGCATAGGTCCCTTTTAGTCACTTGACCTGGCAGAACACTGTCATTACCCTTCACCTCTCGGTAGTTGTCTGTCTTGTAGTTGTCCTGTAGTTGTCTGTCTCAGGCCCCCATCTCTTAGCTAACTTGGACTAATCTCTGAGACTGTGAAATTAAAGCATCATGGCTCTCCTTGATAATAAACAGGAACCCCTCCAAAGATCTTTACATTTTAGAAGGGGACTCCTGTAAAAATCCTTTAGGACTCCAAAGCATAAAGTTAATAACAATGTTACAAGTGTTGAAGTTCTTTTGGGATCTTCTCTTAAGCTCATAGAGAAGGGTATTTTGGGAGGGAGAAATGACCAGACTGGGCCTTTTCTTCTTGACTTTCACTTTGATACCTCCTCACCAGCATTCTCTTCACTTCTGAAACGTTGTCAAACAGCATATTGAAGTCTTTGAAGGTTTGCTGTGATTTTTCA
This sequence comes from Balaenoptera musculus, assembly GCF_009873245.2. NCBI lineage: Eukaryota > Metazoa > Chordata > Mammalia > Artiodactyla > Balaenopteridae > Balaenoptera > Balaenoptera musculus. The sequence continues at coordinate 38,641,614 of NC_045793.1, forward strand.
GTGTGGGCTCTTTTAACGGTTCTTCTCTGGAACTTTTCCATGATCTCTCCTCCCCTAGTATTAGTGAAATGAAACACAACTGCTCTCAGAAGTTTGGAAACACCTTATGCATCCTCTGTGTCCCATATAAAGAAATGTTTTGAATTAGTTAAAATTCAGGTAAGCCACAGGCAAAGATTTTGTAAATCACATTCTTGGATACTTACACAGGAAAACTAGAATTGCTCTCCATGGCATGTTGACATTGGCTGCCTGTGTCCTGAACCTGCCTTCTTATTTGTGTGTGCTCAACTGGCAGATGGCCACATAATTTACTATCTGAAAACAACAGGAAATAGTTGTTTATTGGTGATAGGTTCATTTATTGATTCAATAGATATTTTTTTTTACCAAAGTGCCGAGCACTTTGCCGTGAGTAGGATGGTGAGAATGAGGGGACTGTTGGAGATGGCCATTTGGGGGCAGGCCTTTTACCGGTTTTCTGCGGTTTTTCTGAATAGTTAAGTGTTAATGTAGAAGACCTTCACTGTACTGCTGATAGTGGTGGTGGTGGTGTGGGAGAACAATGTTCTTTTCCTGCCTTACTGATACTTTCAGAAGTAAACATTCAAGGATGACTGACCATGGTGATTTGTGTCCTGTAGTAAAGTTATAGTCATTTTCCAGTGTAATAAATGTATTGAACTAGCATAATAATTAGATGAGGATAATTATTTGAATTGTTCCAGAAAAATGACCTAAGATTAGAAAGCATGGACAATGTTAAGGATGATGCACTTAGGAAAATAAATTCTAAAGTAGGCTGTGCACTTGTGTGGGTTTCTTTACATTTAACCTCTTTTTTTGTTGTTTCTTTTAATGTTTAAATTTATTTTTTTAATTTTTATTGGAGTATAGTTGATTTAAAATGTTGTGTTAATTTTTGCTGTACAGCAAAGTGAATCAGTTATACGTATACATATATCCACTTTTTTTTTAGATTCTTTTCCCATATAGGTCATTACAGAGTATTGAGAAGAGTTCCCTGTGCTATACAGTAGGTCCTTATTAGTTATCTGTTTTATATATAGTAGTGTGTATATGTCAATCCTAATTTTTTTTTGGACTGTGCCGAGTGGCTTGCGGCGTCTTAGTTCGCTGACCAGGGATTGAACCCCAGGCCCCCTGGCAGTGGAAGTGCTGAGTCCTAACCACTGGACTGCCAGGGAATTCCCATAACCTCGTTTTTGTTTTTTTTTTAAATTGAAGTGAAACAAGTTGTCTTTTTTTGGTTACAAAAGTTATATAAGGTAAAAAAAAAAGTTACTTAAAATTAAATCTTGCAAGGTTATAAAAGGTAGAATGTGAGTCTCATCTGAAATCAGTCTCAGACGACCACTGCTGGGTAAAAATGGTAGGTTTCTGCCTTTTACCTCCATATTCTTGGCTATTTACCACTGCTCTTTGTTCCACTCCAAATCCTGTGTGGAAGTAGCATGGCTTTTACAGTCTTTCAGACATGGACGTGAATCCTGGCTCGTATTATGTTAGCTCTGCAACTGTAGGCCAGTTAAAACTTCTTTGCCCCTAACTTCTCATCTATCAAAACAGAACAATGAGTATATTAAAAAGAAAGTGTAAAAACAGTGCCTGGCACACAGATACTATTAACTTCCCTCCCTGTTTCTCTATCGGGTCACCCGCTTTCTTTTGATCTTGCTTGTGATTGTGGAAAGCAATCTAGTACTTACTCTCCTAAAGGTGCTAAGCTTCCTGGGTATTTGCATTTTCACAGGTGATCCCCTGTTCTATCTGATCCTAGAATTTCTAGGACAAGGACTGACACCTGATTCCCTCTATCAGATCATTCCACAGCCCTGCGGAAAGAGTGTCAGCTTGAAAAGTGAAGGGGAAGGGTTTCCATAATGTGTTTAAAAAGCTCTGACACTGTTCCCACAGTGAGAAAGACATACTACCACATTTAGCTGAGTGTTTAAAGTTAGGATTTTTATTTCAGAAATGTCTTTGGTTTATAAGAATTACAATAAAAATGCTGATGCTTCATGTCCAAACTGTCATGATATTGCCAAGTCGTGGGTTTAATATACAGCTAAGCTGTGTATTTAGTGTAGCTAATACTGCTCTGGAAGCCAAGAAAGACAAGTCCACAGACATCTGATTTCACACCAGAAATCTGGTTTCACTTTGCTAAAGACTACATTTTGTCAGTAGATTACAAGCATATCAGCTGTACTGCTGTAGTTTGTGGCATTTCTATCATAAGCTGTGGTCTGTAGGGTTTAGTATGATGTTTTATTCAAATGACAGCACACTGTAAATGAGCACCTGGTCAGATAAGCATATTTCCCATAGGTGTCTTCTAGTGTCATGGTTCTTACAAGTTAACAAGGTGAAATAGTTTCTATCCTTCGTGATTTTTTGTGGAAGAAAATATTCTTAAGGAAAAGCCTCACTTAAGAACTCCTTGTATTCCCCAAATAAATTTTCAAGACCACTTGTTTGTCATGTTGAACAGTGTACTTACAGGAATAAAATAACAAATAGCATTTAGATTTCCAGGCCAGGACCCCAAAGCTTTGCTAACTCATTGTGTGCCTTTGTGTATTAGTGATACTATAGACTGTAACCAACACTTATAATAGTGTTTTGGAGAATAATGTATTCTGAGTTGCAACCTAGAATGGTTGGACCACATCTCTCTCCATTTTGAGGTGGTCAGGGGTGTAGAAATACTCTGGAGAAATATTCCTGGGTTCTTGGGCCAGCTCTGTCATTGCTGTGTGACCTTGGACCCAAATTTCCCATCTGTAAAATGGGGTACTAATTATAAATGATTACTGTGAGATTTAGGGAGCGTTTTTTTTTTTTTTTGGCCGCACCTCAGAAATGCGGGATCTTAGTTCCCTGACCAGGGATAGAACCCGCACCCCATGCTGTGGAAGCATGGAGTCTTAACCACTGGACTGCAGGGAAGTCCCAGTGAGTGTTCTTAAAGTAGCACAATGTCTGGCACAAAATAGGTTCTCAGTAAATAGTTTCATTTTCTTTCCTCTGGGTCCTGGCCACGAGAACAAAGACTTCCCCTCTCTTATATCCCAGGCTTGTGGCTCCAGCTGAAGGGAATTGCCCACTGAAGCTGGGACTTGGTAGTGGGACTGGGAAAGGGGTATGGAGAATCATGACAAAGGGGAGGAGTGGTGAACTGAGAGAGGAAGGTGCCAGTCTTTTGCTCAGTCCATGGACTCAGGTTGATGAATTACTTGACTCAGAGAAAGAACCCCCTTTATCTCTGACCTTTCTGCTAATCTTTTGTCAGCTGCTCCATTGGAGACTCTTAGCTCCTTATTGCCTGCTTAGTCCAATGACAGATTTTTTTCTTTGTCACCTTTGTACTACGTTAATAACCATATATTTCTATTTTTTTTAATGAGTGGGACTTAATAATAGATGTCTGTACTTTCTTAAGATCTGGATTTTTTTTCTATACTTAAAGTCTGGTTGATCTTTTTTCCTTTCATTGGCCTACAGTTCATACATTAATAACTTTTTAAAATTTTCTGTATGCTGTGTGCATTGAACTAGTGCTGAGGATAGAAAGTTGAAAAGTCACTTTCCTTGACCAAGGAGCTTACAGTCTATAGGACAGTGGACATCTTGACCAACAGTCCAAATATTGTGTGCTATTTGCTCTAATGGAGATACCTACACATGCAAAACAAGCCTAGCAGAAGCTCTTGATCCCTGACAGGAATGCCAGAGCAGGGCTTTAGCCGTGGTTGTGTTTGAGCCGAGTCTTGACAGCTGAGTAGGATTGGGCAGGGTGACAAGCAGCACAGAGCATTTCCAGGTGGAGCTAATAACATGAATAGTCATGTGGTACTATGACAGCATAGTGTGTTCTGGGAACTGTAGGTAGGTCATTATATTAGAGTGTGAAGGGCAAAGTCAGGAGTGAAAGGAGAGGAAAGTAGAAAGCTAGTTCAGGGCGCATTTCCCATCCCATGTGTTGTAGTGAGCCACTGAAGAAACGTGAATGACCTGAAAGATCACCGTGAAAGCAGTGTGCTGGGTAGATTGGGGTACAGTGGGGTGGGGATGTGGTAAGATTGGGGGCCGGAGTGGACAGTGCAATTAGCGTGGGTGATAGGAGGTTGAGAGCACAGACAAAGGCAGAAGTAGTGGGGGTGCTCAGAAGTGAGAATGTTTAGGAGAATATCTAGGAGGAGGTAGAGCTGGCTGGTCTTTGCGACTGTTTGACTGTAAAGGCAATGGGAGAGTGAGGCTGACTCGAATGACTGCCGGCTTTCTGGGTAGTGGGAGGGAAAAGAGAAGAAGCAGTTCTGCGGGGGAAGGTGATAGTTCAGATTTGGACACGTTGTGTTTAACGTGCTTGTGGGGCATGTCATTGGTGAGTTGGAGGTATCTAGGGGGCAGTTGATACGGTCTTGGAGCATCACAAGAGCTGGGGAGGCTGGAGATACAGATTTCTGAGTGCTTGCCACATGGAGAGTGGTTGAAGGCATGGGTAAGGATAAAAATGCTCAGAGGAACTGCATAGAAAAGGAAGAGAAAAAGGCTGAAAGTAAGTCCTAGAGGATATTGACATTTTAGGGACAAACCAAGAAAAAGAAAAATGTAAGGATGCTGAAGGAGAGTGACCAGAGAGGCTGGGAGAAAAGAGAAAGCAAAACTTGTCAGGTTCCAGGCAGAGTGAACTGCCCTGGGTGAAGGGGTAAACAGGAGGGGAGGGAGTGAGGCTAGAGTAGATAGGCCTGGGTTCTTTCTCAGAGCTTCTGGCTTCATTGGTCTTCAGTTCAGAATTTTAAAAGCTCTGTTGAAAATACGAAAATACTATGGTTGCCTGTAATCAGTGTTCTTTGTCACACCTTCTTGTGAATGAAAATCAAGTTGTCCCTTTGTTTGCCTAATCTCTCCCTTTAAAAAAAATTCATACCTGATCTTACCTTCGTGTATCTCATTTTACCCCATTTATCCTATTCTTTCTTGGCCTAGGGTTCCACTGCTGTCTTGCTCTCACCATGTCTGGCCTTTTTGCATACATTATTCGCTACCCTAATCCAGTTGTGGGGGGAGTGGGAGTCCCCTTTCTTTTATGAGAAGTTGAAAAATTTCAGAAACGTGTCTACTAGGAGGCCAAGGGGGAAATAACCATACCAAGCATAAAAAAAACCCCATACAATTCAGCAAATACTTTTTAATATCTACTGTCTATCTTCAAGGCTCTGGATACAAAGATATATAAGATGGGAAGGATGAATAATATAGGGACCCTACCGTTAAGGAGCCCTCAGGCCAGTAAGAGAAATGGATGTGTAAATAAATGCCTTGTGCAGTATGTGCTATTTAGAGGTAGAGTTCAGGGTAAGATGGATGCAGAAAGATGGGTTTCTTTATTTTGTGTGAGCCTGAAGGCTTCATGGAGGGGGTGATGCTTGAGTTAAAGCTTGCAGTGGAGTTAAGGTGTGGGGTGATGGGGTTCAGGGAGAGGAATCGGGGGAATAAAATATTCCTTGGTGGCTCCATGAAAGCAGCAGAATGGGTTTGAGCTTCCCATCTCCTCTTCCTCCTTGTTCTGCTTCGTTTATTGCAAGGTATCTTTGTCTTAGGGGATAAGGATGTTTTAGCTAACATGTAGGGATATCCACAGTTTCTCCCTTTGTGGCATAAACTTTCTGTGAATTTATCACCACTGGTTTACTATATATTAGATGGCTAAAACAGACCAAAGCAATTAAATCAGAGTTTCTGGGGGATGATGTCCAGGTATGGGTAATTTTCAAAGTGCCCTAGGCATTCAGAGTAGAGAACCACTGGCTAAAACATGGCACAGAAGAAAAGTGTCAGGTTTGGAGCTAAAAAATTGTAGGTTCCTTTTAATAACAATGTGTCCTTAGTTAAGTTACATTTACATGCAGATGTGGTTGTAACAGTGAAATGCTCCATTGACTTTCTCTAGGAGGAGACAGGCTAAGAGCCCGCCGCCTTGTCCTGCAAGATGGTAACCGTTTTATGGATCGGGACTTAAGAGTTCACCGTCATGAGCATTTTGATAATATATTTTACTATGTTTGTGTAATGCTAAAAGTTGAAGACTTAAAGCAAAAAAACAAATCCTTAAACAATGAGCAGTGGAACTTTTCTTAGTGTGACATATTAATTCTGTTTAAAATTACACAAATGTTTATTGTGATTAAGATTGTAAAGTGTATAAATATCCTCAATGTCAATAATGTAATTGTTTAGTATTAACATGCTATAAATATGTTAGGTTTTTATTTTCAAAATCTGTACACTTAAAAAAAACCCAGAATTCTTTCAGAAGATAGTAAAAACCCCAAAAAGTACCATGAAGAGTCACAAATTCAGTTATATTGCAGGTGTCATCATGTCTGTTAAGTATGCGGGGACATGTGCTGTATCTCTGTGCTGTGGAAAGCCTGGTATGTTAGTGCTGGTCGTGTAGTCATAGAGAAATGATCGTTCTTACGGTATTATAACTTATTTTACTTGAGAAGTGGTGTCATTTAATGACAAGGAAACTGAATCTAAAGCCTAGAGACTGGGTTCCCGACGTGGTTTAAGTGCTCACTCCTACGTGGTAGTAGGTAAGTTAGCCTCTCTAAGCCTTTTATGTAAAATCTGGATGCATTCGTTCTCTGTTGCTTTGTACCATATTGAAAACTTAGTGGCTGAAAACAACGGTAATCGTTTATTATCTCATGGTTGCTATGGGTCTGCAATTCAGGTGGTTCTGGCTCAGGGTCTCGTGAGGTTGTCAATAGATACCAGGTAGAGGTGCAGTTAGTGGAAGGTGTGCCTGGGGCTAAAAGATTCACTTCCATAGTGGCTGGCAAGTCTGTGCTGGCGAGTTGGTTCCTCTCCACGAGCGGCTTTCTACGGGGCTGTCCTCACTCAGGCTTCCCCAGACTGCCATACCAAGAGACCAAGTTCTCTTCAGTGTCCCCCAGCACCTTTACCCTAGCGCTGGGTACTTTGTTGGTGCTTACTTGGTATTTGCTGAACTGCATTGGATTGCTGGTGAAACTCCAGCCTTTGTGCCTCCCCTGAAACTTTAGATACAGAAGGTTGATTTTTGCTCAGGTGGTGGTGGTGGTGATGGTGGTGACTCCTGCCAGAACCATTCTTAAGCCTGTCTTACGGGTCCCTGTTTTGCCACTGGAGTCCTTAGCCTCTCCCAAATGACTCAGGTGTTTGGGTCTGCCAGTGCTTAGCCTGGCCTCCTCATTGATGAACAGAGCAAACAAGCACCACCCCCCCCCAGTAATTCTGTGTGACTGTTTCAAGATCTCAGTGAACTCCTGCTCAGTTTGGTAACTCATAGTGTGTTCCTGACATCTGAGATTAAGAATACCTAGAAGATAAAAATGTACGTCTTTCTTCCATGTAATATATCATAAAAATTAAAATTTTGCAATTTTATCCAAAAGTTTATTCTGAGAGCTAGGTGTTTGTAATGGCACTTTGACACACACACTTTTATATATCTTTTTCTTGAAAAATGTTTATAGCATTTATGGTCAACTTTTGAAAAATCATCTTGCTTGTGGCCAGAGGACACATTGTAAACACATTATCAAGGTCTAGTTTTGGAATCATGTTCAGCAAAGACATTTTTTAAAGAAGGGAAATGCTTGTAATATCATGTTTTGTATTTTAGGACAATTTAATTTCATATGATTTTCACATTATGTAGACCAGTAAGTTCAGAGCATCTCAGGATTTTCTCCTTTCTGTGCTCTCTTGTGGATTTTTCTGCAGATTTCCCTCTTTCGGAACTCTTTACCTTCTTAGCCACTACCTGCCTTCTCCATCTGTTGTCTATACTTAATTTTCTCCGTGTCTTTGGACTTAGTCTACCAATGTCACGTTAGATGCTGAGCAGGCTACGAGGGGCAGGGCAGGATTGGGAGGAGCAGTGGGTGTGTAAGGCAGAATCTCTCTGAAGGTTAGGGTTGATGGCCAAGGGTGTTCTTTCCCGAACAGGTACAAGTGGACCTCTGAAGCAATGATTGAACAGATTAGAGTTGCCACAGATCATTTACCTTAATTTTTAAAATATACTTTATTTTTTGGAGTAGTTTTAGGTTTACAGCAAAATTGAGTGGAAGGTACAGAGATTTCCCACATGCTCTCCACCCCTACACAAGCAGAGCCTCTCCCATTATCAACATTACTTTCCAGAATGGTACATTTATTACAATTGATAAACCTACATTGACACATCATTATGCCGAATGCTCATAGTTTACATTAGGGTTCACTCTTGGTGTGTACGTTCTATGGGTTTGGACAAATGTGTAATGTCATGGATTCACCATTATAGTATCATACAGAGTAGTTTCACTGCCCTAGAGATCCATTGTGTTCTACCCATTCATCCCTCTTTCCTAACCCTTGGCAACCACAGGTATTTTTACTGTCTCCATAGTTTTGCCTTTTCCAGAATATCATGTACTTGGAATATATATATATATATATATATATATATATACACACACATACACACACACGTATATGTATGCCTGAATTTTTAGTTTGCCTGTGGTAGCAAATTATTTACTAAGCGTTTTGGTATTTTTCCAAGAGCTTATTTGTTTAATAGTTACTTTAATAAGAGTTTTATTAGTGTCAGATTAAGATACTAAGTAACTATAATTTGGTTTGTTAAGTATTGACAATTTAGTGTTGTTATTATCTAAGAGTAGTTTGAAGCACTTTATAAACTAATTAGCTTGTGTTTTTTTTTTTTTTTAAGTGGTAGGTTTCTGCTTTTAAGATTTATTTATTTATTTTTCTTGATTGATTGATTGGTTGCTATGTTGGGTCTTCATTTCTGTGCTAGGGCTTTCTCTAGTTGTGGCAAGCGGGGGCCACTCTTCATCGCGGTGCGCGGGCCTCTCACTATCGCGGCCTCTCTTGTTGCGGAGCACAGGCTCCAGACGCGCAGGCTCAGTAGTTGTGGCTCACGGGCCTAGTTGCTCCGTGGCATATGGGATCTTCCCAGACCAGGGCTTGAACCTGTGTCCCCTGCATTAGCAGGCAGATTCTCAGCCACTGCGCCACCAGGGAAGCTCCTTAGCTTGTGTTTTTAATGAGTATTTTTTACGGGTAAGAGAAGTACTGTTATCTGAACAAATGGGTTATGAAAACACATTAGAAGATTAATAGTTTGGGGCATATCTGGTGTATATGACTGCATGATGTTAATACTCTAAACATTTTATTAAAACTTTTATTTTGAAATTAAAAAATAGGCATTAAATGTAAATTTCCAGATGTTAAAGTGGTGATGTATAGTGACAAGAATATGGAATGGGGTTATGAAGACTTTTATTCAAGTGCTAGCTCTACTATCAGCTATGTGAACTTGAACTTTTGGTCTCTGAATTTCATTTTCCTTTTGGGAAAATGGAGATAAAGTGTACTTCATTGGTTAATTTTGAGGACTGTGTATGTAAACTTTTTATTTGAAACCTATGTAAATTTTAACTCATTACAAAGAAATGTGAAAAATTATTTGGTTAACGAGTCATACTTGGTTACTGTCTCCAACTTAAATTTTTTTTTTTTTTTAGTTTTGTAGAAGAGTCCTCAAGGGAAATAATGATTTGGGGTTAAGAAGGTAGTACTGCTGAAAAGATGCTTATTTAGCTGTGCCTGGGGGCGGCAGGGGAGGGGAACTGCATTTTTTTATCTGAATTTGTCTTACTGATTAAGCCTGCTTGTGTCTTCTCATGAAAGGTGTACATTTTGGGATATTCTGCTTGCGTGCTTGGCTCCTAATCATATTTATTACCTAGCTGTCAGCTTGAAATGTTAGTCCTCATTCCCAAAGCATGAATTATAGTGTCACATTCTGTATAGAGTCAGAGACACATTATTTCCTGTTTATGGTGAGAAAAACCTGGATTCTAAAGCTCTTATGACCAGCCTCTGTGTGGTTGAAGCCACTAGGGCAGGGTAGAGTTTGGTAGAAAGATTCTGGGGGGGAGAGCATAAAAATAGTCCTGTGAAGTTGAAATCCTGAGGCAGTTGGTGTATTGAATATAATCCTAGTTTCCAATCAAAATGTCCCTCTCTTTTATAATACTTAGACCTGTGGTCAGTGACATTCTAACGAATTAAAATTATAGAAAACTTTACACTTCTGAGTTTGAGAATGCTTGAGAGAGCTTAATTAGTACAAGACAAAACTGTAATAGTCGTTTCCTGTCAGGACATTGACATCTTTATTATATTGTAATCTCAACTTTCTGTGTCTCTACTAATTTACAGTATTTTAAGAGGATTAATCTGACAAGTGTATAGGATCAGTTGGAAGGTAGAGGGAGTAATAAAAAGTAGACCAGTTGGGAAGCTGTAATTTACTTACAAGGTAGTGAGGATTTTCACTATGATAATTGTGGGAATAGAAATTAAGAAATGCTCAGAAACCATAAAAGAGAGGAATAGTAAAACTTGACTATATTAAAATTCTGCACTGCCAAAAACAGATTAAAAAAACTATATCAATAAGCAAAGGCAAACTAGGATGATTTGCAATTCATATCATAGGAAAAGGGCTAATTTCATAAATATATTAATTCATATCATTGGAAAATTTATACCATAGGAAAAGGGCTAATTCATAAATATATTGAAAATACCAACAACTCAGTGGGAAAAAGACCAACAATCAGAAAAATGGACAAAGATATGAAAGGATATGAAAGGCAGTTCATAAAAGAGAAATGCAAAATAAAACTTCAGTGAGATACTCATTTTTTAACCTATCAAATTGGTAAAGAAACAAATTTTGAACACGTGAGGTGTTACTGAGGGTATGGGGAAATAGGCAATGTCATTATTGCTAATGGATGTAGGAATTTTTGTAGTTTTCGTTGAGACCAATTTAGAAATAGTTATCAAAACTTAAAATACACATATCATTTGATCCCCCTACCAGAATTTAACCCACAAATCTTGTACTTGTGTGAAATAATGTATATTTAAGGATATTCTTGGCAGCAATTGGAAACAAGTGCTCATCCCTAGGGGACTGGATAAATAAATTATGATACATGTAGTGAAATATTTAGTAGTTGTTAAAAAGAATAAAGCAATTTATATACACTGAAATGGAATAATTATTAAGTCAAAAAGGCAAGGTACAGAACAGTGGGTATTAGTAGGTTATTATTTTGGAGGAGACTAAATTAAGATATGTATTTTCTTATATATGCACAGAGTATCTCTGGAGGGAATTATAAGAAAATGGAAATATCTCTGGGGGTTGAAACTTGGTGGCTGGATAACAGAGATGGGAAGGAGTTTCATTTTCCACTGTATACCCTTTTTTGGATATCCTGAATTTTGTATTATACCCCCTCCAAAAAAAAAACCTAAAAAAGGAAGAAACATCTTCAACTCAAAATATATTTCTGTAATACTTATAGCCAACTCTGAAATGTTAGGGAATAGAAAAGTGAATTAAAAAAGAGCTCTGGTTCATATATCTGATAAGGGGTTAATATCCAGAGTATATAAAAATTCTTACAACACAACAACAAGCACAAACAGTCCAATTAAAAATTGAGCAAAGGGCCTGAAGAAACATTTCTTCAGAGAAGATACATAAATGGCCGATAAGCACATGAGAAGCTCAAAATCACTAATCATTAGGGAAATGCACACTTATTAGGATGGCTATTATTAAAAAACATAGAAATTAACAAGTGTTGGTGAGGATGTGGAGAAATTGGAAAACTTGTGCACTCTTAATGAGAATGTAAAATGCTGCAGGTGCTTTGGAAGGCAGTTCCTCAAATAAATGAAAATAATGTTTCCATATGATCCAACAATTCTACTTCTGGGTATATGCCCTAAAGAATTTAAAGCAAGATTTTGAAGACCCATGTTCATAGCAGCACTATTCATAATAGCCAGAAGGTGGGAGCAACCCAAGTGTCCATGGGCGGATGAATGGATAAACAAAATGTGGTATATGCACACAATGGAATTTTATTCAGTCTTAAAGAGGCAGGAAATTCTGACACATGCTGCAGATGGATGAACCTTGAGGACACTATGGTAACCAAAATAAGTCAGTCATGAGAAGACAAATACTATATGATTCCATTTATATGAGGTACCTAGAATAGTCAAATTTATAATAAGACACAGAAAGTAGAAAGTTGGGTGCCAGGGGCTGGGGATAGGAGGGAAATGGAGGAGGTGTTGCTTACTGGGTAAAGAGTTTCGGTTTTGCAAGATGAAGAGTTGTGGAGATTGGTTACAGAACAATGTGAATATACTTATCACTACTTAACTGTATACTTAAAAATGGTTAAGACAGTAAATTTTATACCATGTGTACTTTACCACAATTAAAAAAAAGATAATATAACTCTCCCCCGCCCCCCCGCCCCCCCCCCCCCCCCCCCGAACCCTGTGGTATGGAGGTAGGGAAGATGAATATGTAAATAAATGGCTGTGATTCAGAATATAATCTGTGTCCAAAATGGGTATAAACAAAGCTCTGGTGTGGCACAGAATGAGATGTAGCTAAGGGAGATTGCCTATGACTTCACACAACAGGAGGCGATATCTTGAGCTGGTGTTAGAATGCAGTACTTATGCAGTAGAGAGGATGGAAAGAAATTCTAGGCTGAAGGAGTAGCACAAGTAAAGGCAAAAAGAGGGAAGGTGAAGGATACTATCATAGAACAGAACAAGATGGTGCTGGAAAAGAATCAGGATAGATTCTCAGTGTCTGAATGGTGGGTCACAGAATTTGGACTTTTTCCATGTGTAGTCATGAAAGATTTTGAATTGAATAGTATCATGGTCTACATTGTAGAAAGGTATATTTTTAGAAAGGATAGAGGGTCATGTGGGAGGTAAGGAGATTACTTAGGAGCCTGTTGAGATTCTGTGGACTCCTTAAATGTAGCCATTTTGCAGGATTGTGCCTTTGCTTTACCACAGTGGCCATGAATCCCTCTCTTGTCAGACAAAATGGGACAAATTCTGGGGTTGACTCTGGGAAATGAAGATGTGGTCAAAAGAGGTTCCATGGAGTTTGTAGGAAGCCTCTGTGGGCAGGGCTGACCAACCAGGCGTAGCTGTTTTCTTCTTGGTTTTCTGTTAATGTTGTAAAATATGTTGTCCCTTTGCTCTGAGGGTATGAGAGAGAGAGGAGAGAGAGGGAGAGAGGGAGGGAGGGAGGGAGAGAACCAGAGCACCTGAATTCTAGGTTGAGACTTCTTTGTTGGTGGTGGTGTGTCTTATTCTGTCTCTCTCTCAGAGTAAGAGAGGCGGTTGGGGTTTTGTCTTTTTCCTACCTGAGTTTGTCTCACTCTTTTCTTGTTTGGGGGTGTAAACCACTCTCAGGGCTGCTTAATCCTCTTGCTGTTTTGTTTCTTGCCAAGATGATTCCTCCTATTTCATTCTTAGTGTTGCCGGTTAAATTCCTTTCCCAGTAAAAAGCCAACGTGTATGATTTTTACATAAGTGGCATATAAACCTTCCCTCCCCAACTGCTTTTCTCCCATCTTGTTTTGCTTCTCTGTTAAAGTATAGCTTGAGTCCTATTTGCCCTCTACCCAGAGGCCATCTTCTTAAAGTTTTCTTCCAGCCAATGGAGCAGAATGTGTTTAGTACACAAAAAGCTAAAGACATTATATTTCAAAGTTTTTCCTTAAGTAAGTCTGTGTACAATATAAATTCATTGAGCCTTATTGATTTTCTCTGTGACAGGTGAGGTATCTAATTTAGTTGCTTTGTTGATGTTTCACTGTTTTGTTTCTTCATGCTGTAACCTTGTTCTTTCACTCTTTGCATTAAAGAAATATGAACTGAATTCCTAGAGTTGATAGAAACTGTATTCAATTTTAAAGATAGAATTTGACCTTTAGCCAGATATTAGATTGCTCAGTTTGTTTCCTTGAACTCTTTTTCTTCCTAATTCTCAGGTGTTAAAGGCAATGGGATATACACATCTACACCATTTAGTAAATGGGAATGGGGTGGATTCTGAATTTATTTTTCTTGCTAATTTTTCTCTCCTGCTAGGAGAGGTGCAGGAAAAAAAAAATAGTCTGAGAAAAAGTATTTTCTGATCAGCTTCTATTGAAAATACTTAATCAAAGTAGTCAAAAGGGAAAGAGAGGTTCTCAAGGATTGCTACTTGATTATGAAATAAAAAAATTATGAATGGCGATTTATCTGAAGTGTGATTCTCTCTTGGGGAAATTTTGCCAACCTATTAGCATTGATTTGCATATCTTTACTTTTAACAAATGTATGATTGGATCTGAAGATGGAAGACTACATATGCTCTCATTCAAAATTTAATTTTATGATAATATCGACTACCTAATTATTATCTTTGCTTAAAGTATCTTTGACTGAGGAGTCTGGTTGGTTTGAAAATGTGCTGTTGAGACCAGTGCCTTGGGGATTAATCAAGCGTGGTCTTGTTGGCTCACAGAGAGGACCCATCTTGGCCTTTTGCTCGGTACATAGTTTTGTTCTCAAGCAAACTAATGTGGGTAAATTGGGGGAGAATTAGTCATACAACTAGGTCCTACCAGTTGCAGGAGGTGACTGGGGTAGGGTGACAGTGGTTTCATCAGTTTTGTATTTGAAAAGCAGAGTACCCTTATAGGTTATGAATGTTTAAAATATATATATAATGTAACTATTACAGAAAAAGTGGTAGTTTAAAATTAATTGCAGTTTTTGTTTAAAAAATGTGGTTGATTTTTAAGTACTTTGTTCTGTATTTGCTTTTATATTTGCTTCAAATATTACACATGAAGATTATGCTTTAAACACTGTAAAATGTTTTTCTAGTATTAACTAAACGATTGTGGGAAATGTTACACTTTAAAGGTCACGTTGATTTTGCAGCATTTCCAATTTTACATTTTACACATATCTTTGAATTGGTTTAGCTTCTAGTTGAGTGTTTTAAAGATCCGGGTAATAAATATGGACGGGAAATTGCAAAAGGGTACAGTGCTTTGGAATGCACATATCTTCCACCTTTCTTTTGTTTCAGCAGTGAAATTTCAAATTCTAACAGGCAACTCAAAGGGCTGAAAGGACAGCAGGACAATAAGCATTTTCAATACTTGCTAAGTCCAAAGACAACTCTAATTATATTTTTCTGTTAATTGATATGATATATAGATTTGTACTTTTCTTCCTTTTGTATCCTTTCCC
The DNA here is from genome assembly GCF_009873245.2 of Balaenoptera musculus. Lineage (NCBI taxonomy): Eukaryota > Metazoa > Chordata > Mammalia > Artiodactyla > Balaenopteridae > Balaenoptera > Balaenoptera musculus. The sequence continues at coordinate 38,656,863 of NC_045793.1, forward strand.
AGTTTGAAAATTTATTAGAAATGAATGAGACTTAAGCATTTACCTTTTATATAGTGGATTGAACTAATTGTGTATTCAGACACTTCATATAAATTGTATCTCAATGCTATAATGGCAGTTATGGAATCCATAACTCCTCCTGCTCTGTGTTTACTGGGAGTGGTGAATATTTACTGGGAGTGGTGAATATTTACTGGGAGTGGTGACTAACTGGGAGGCAGTGGAGAATAGTGCTTAAGTGTGCAGGCCACTGGCCAGAAAATCTGGACTCAGCTCTGCTGCTTAATATCTGTGTGACCTTAGGAAGATTACTCAGATATGCTGAGCATAAGTTTACATCTGCATTTAGGGATATAAATAGAGTTAGTGTAGGGATTATTTGATGTAATTAAAATAACAAAAATTTTTATTGTAGTATCATTGATATAGTGATATACTATTTTAGACAATACAAAATGAATTTTCTTCACTAGACTAAAATTGTTATTTCATTGGTTTCACAGAATTGTTTTTTTACAGTTTTTCTTTCTTTCCAGTTAATGCTTCTTTCAGAGTTGATAGATTTGATAATAATTTGTGGAAGAGTAATTTTGGCTGATTTTGTATGAGTGGCCAGTCACTCTGTCTTTGTTAAAAATGAAGCAAAACCTCATTGTTCTGTTAGTCAAACATTTTTATGCAACTGTTTAATATTGGTACTAGGGTTAACACCCAAGATGTCGCAAAATGTTGGTCTAATTTTGGCCAAGGAAAAATAACATTTAAATATTTCCTGGAGGATTCAGTTACCTACATCTCACTTCTAAAACTGACTTTTTCATCTGTGATTTTATCATGGCTCTTTTTGCTAGACAAGAAGAAGTGAAATTGCCACCTTCCTTTTTAATTAATTGGATAACAAGTTACTTGGCTAGGGAAAGGTCTTTGTGTGATATGCCTAGTCTTTTTGCAGAACAAAACTACATTAGGTTCTGAAAAACTTCTTCATTATTCAAAACTGATAGATATTAATTTAAATTGCTTTGAATTTCTATATGGCTCATATATTCTTATCTAGCTCATATATTCCCCCAAATCTATCAAAATTGTTACTGGATTTTCTTTCTAAGCCATTTACTGTAACAACCATTGTGACATTCCCTAATATCATTTGATGTTGATTAGACAATAAAAATAAGTTTCTTACAAAATTGGAAAGGTCAGGGAATTATTCTCAGGGCCACTGAGCTGTTGATTATGCTGAAAATAACCTATTTCGTGACCAACATGAAAATAGTTTAATTTTATTTATTATTACTGGTGCTTCTTTGTAAATAGGGTCGTACTTGTCTTTGCTGCTGAAAGCAGGAATATATTAGAAATTTCCCCAAGTGTGTGTGTTGTCCTGTACTATCCAATTAGCTACGCGATGTGTATTTGTTAAATGAGCACAGGTATGAAGTAAAGATCAGATGAGAAATTTAAGTGTCATCATTAGAAGTGAACATACTTTCATGAGTATGTTAACCTTGCAGCAGAAGTCAGAAAGGTCTTGGAGCACAGGTGCAACAGTGATGATGATGGGCGGTATCACGAAAGACAGGTAATTTTAGTACTCGCAGGAACGGGCCATTCCATGGATTTCAGATATGGAAGGAAAAGGTTTGAAGTTAGTCTCATAGAACCATAGATAGTTAGAGCAAAGAACCTTAGAGGTAGTCTACTCAAGTAGATGAAATGAATTGCCCAGTCCTTGGCATAACTGAGACTTGAATCCAAGTTTTCTGATTTCTAATTTGGTACCTAGCATGGGAAGAGGAGGAAAGGTTTAGCTCTAGGAGAGGATGGGTGCTTTGTTCTTTGGGGGTGACACATGCATGGAGGTACTTTCAGATGGATTGGGTGGCTCTCAAAACAGCCTGCTCTGGCCACCCAATTTTTCCCTTACGCTCTTGACTGTCATTTAAAGGAATGGAGTGTCTGACACAGCCATACCAAGCTGTCTTTCCATCAGCTTTGTAAGTGGGTATTAATATAAACCATATCTAAAATGAAACAAGCAGTCAAAAAGTATTTGTTTAGCACCTGCAAATGCTCAGTAAAATTCTCATATCTTTAGGGTGTATAGGGAGGAATGAGACATGGTGCTTACCCTTTGGTGGTTTACAATCTAGTTGGAGAGAATGGACCTTCTACAAAAAGTTAACTGACAATACTGGCTGGCAAATGTGGGTGTGACTGGTACCTGCCAGAGGAGTTTGGGGGTGAAAGATGGCTCTGTAGGTCAGAGTACTCATGTAAGTTTTCCTGGAAGAGGTGAAACTTAGGTTGGTTGTTCTGTTAAGTTAAACAAGGAGGCCATTAGACTGAGGTAGCTCTAATGCCATGGGGTGACCTACTTAAGCCACAATCTAAGCCTGTAGATGCCTCAAGGTTACCAAGTTGAAACCTAAGGACCACCAATCACCAACGGCCCACTAGGCTTTCACCTATAGCCAATCAATTATTTCCTTTCTTTGCTTCCTCCTTTTCCCTGAACTCCTCTTGGTGGAGCATTTATAACCACTTCCCGTTCGGCACTGCCCTATTTGAATTGATTTTTGCTCAGATCAATGCTTAACATTTTAATATGCCTCAGTTTATCTTTTAACCCTTCTCAGCTCAGTAGATCTTATGAATAATTATATGTGTTCACCTCTAAAGTCTTCGATTCACCCAACTTACCGTTACAGAGCTGGGACTTGATTGCAGGTGTTTATCAGGTGTTTTCCGGTGAGTGCCATTCCACAATCCCCATGCTGGTGTGCATAGGACAGCAGAAGGTTTCTGTCTGAGAGAATCCCATTTCTCCTCCTCATCCATGAGTGTGTTCATCAGCAGATCAAATTCTCCCCACTGGTCTTCTGAATGTTGCATGATGGAGGACCCCCTGGTTTCAGTTACCTTGTTCCCCTTTTGTTTCTTGGTAAAATAGCTAAAGTTGCTAGTTAAATGTGAGTTTGTTGGGGTTTTCCATTTAAGACAATCTTTTTCCTAAGACAGTATTAAAGCGAGATGAGATATTTGTTGATAGTACATGAAAACATAGCAGCAGCTGGCATTTACAGTGGGCTTTTCTGTTTTTCAATTAGATTATTTTGTTATTCTGTGTTATGAATCGTTAGCTTGAAGATTGGTACATAAATAATGCCATTAAACATTATAAGAGAAATAAATTTAGAAACAGCTGCATCAGAGAATAAATATGCTTCTCAAAACTCATGTTGTTTTCTCTCTACCTGGGTATTTCTGTATTCAAATGGTATTTCTCATTTTAGAAATAAACCAGCCAATAAACCTGACAAAGATGAATGTACAAGAAATAAACAAGAAATATGAAAGACATTAAGGACTTGAATTATAGAGTGTGAGACTCAATCCACCACTGATTCTTTAAGGTGGTGATTTTTAACCTTTTTCTTTTTTCTTCTTATTTTAATGTAGTGAACTCTTCTTCAAGGAAAATCTTTTTTGGAATTCTGTTATTAAAAAAAACAACAGATAAAAGCAGAGTGGCTCTGATTGAAGCAGGGAGTCGGGGCTCAAAGCTCTGCTCACTTAGCGCCTGCTCCTTTCGGCCCCGAAGCCTCTAGGGAATCCTCAGGACACCATGGAGCATGGATTGAAAAACACTGCTTTTAAAGGAAAAACAAGCTAAATACTTTCTAAAAGTAAGCTGTTAATTGAAAAGAAAATTCATAATGCCTTATAGTTGAATGGGTTGTGAAAAGTTATTTGATCCTTGTTACCCATCTTTACCGCCTTTAGACATGAGTGCTGTGCTATGATTTATTGAAGAAAAAAAGCACCAAAAAAAACACCCCCAAAAAACCTCTTGAAGTTACACACACACGCACACAAATTTTTTTTTAGAAAACCACTTTCTCCATAAATATCTTCAACTACCAAGTAGAACTGTCAGGTGAGAGATGGGGATAATCAGATAAACATATGCACATGCTCACATGTGTGCACACACACACAGTTTGTTGCGTGTGATTGGGTACTGCCTTTTTCTCAACCCATGCATCCCCAACATCCATCACATTCTGAATCTAATGTTTAGATAGTTTACATGGACAGGAAATTTTGAGGTTAGCTTCCCCAAATCGTTAATTAAAGAATCATTTTTAGTAATGTTATTGGACATGTTTTGTTAATTTCATTAATAACACTGTATTAGATATTGAACACTTCAGTGCAAGGCACTGAGGTATGGCAGTGAACAAGAGTCCCTGCCCTCACAGAACTCACAGCCAATTGGAGGTGAGGCTGGGAGAATCAGGTGTGATAAATACTACACTAGGCGGAGCATAGGCTTTTGTGAGAACACATAGGAGGGGCATCTAATTCAGCTTTGAAGAGTCAGGGTGGACTTCCGGTGGAGTGACATCTAAGCAGACCTGAAAGATGCATAAGAGGTGGCCAAGACAAGAAAGGTAGGGAGAGTGATGAAGACAAAAGGGAGAACATGTATAAGGGCCCAGAGACAAGTAAAAGCATGACACATTCTAGAAATTGTGTGTTGCTGGGTTTGGCTAGAACATGACGTGCTAACGAAAGAGTAGAAGTAATGAAACGAGGGACCTAATCATAATTAGCTGTGTATGCTAAATATAAAGAGCTTGATATTATGCTATAGGAAATGGAAAGTTATTGAAGGATTTCAAGCCAGAGAAGTTATGATCTGTATTTTTTCAGGAGAGGGCCCTTTGGTTAACTACCATGTTGACCTTCGGGCAGCTGTTTGGATGATGGAGTCATTCTCTGAGAGTAGAAGGGCCGAATATAGAATACTGTGTAGTTTGTCTTTCCATAACATCCCCAGTTGCCTCTGTCTCTTATGAAATCCATCTTTATTTTATCTTTATGGCCCTCACAAGGCTAGAGTAATTCAAAAGAACAACGGTTAATGTTCGGTATCTATATAGATGCACAGATATGTCTTCACTCTTTCAGTATAGAAACTGGTATGATGCCCAGCACACAACAGGTAATCAATAACTGTTTATTGACTTGAAAGGAGTAAATACTGAAGGAAGAGATACCAACTCAGTTCTCTTTTTTTGGTAATCATTACTCTGGTCCCCCCATCCTGGCCCCATGTTCTTTAGGTTTAGATAATTTTAACATCAGCTATTTCTTAAACCAGCAAAGGTCCAATCATTGTATACTACTGGTACTAATGATAGTTACTAAAACTGTACCTTTTAAATAGTTCAGATTCACACAATCTTCATTTTACGCTGGATCCCAAAGTCACTTGACAGTTGGATGTGCTGATATAGTAATCAAAGAGCAGTGGAAAACTTTATTTAGTCAGGTCAACAATTATACTTTGGAAATTATGTAGAAGGATAATCTATGAATTGAAAAAAATTTCCCTGCCAGGAAACTTCATTTCTAACGTATATCTGAGAATGATCACAAAGGAAAACACTATTTTGCATTTTATTAAACAACAGTTTATAGAATACTTTCATGGTATTAATTACTTAATATGAAATTAAATTAGCATTACCCAGTTTACTTTTTGAGGCTAAATACTCAGTTCTTTAATATTGCCCAATTTCAGAAGATAAGCAGATCCACTGGTATTTTTCAGTGGTTTATAATCATTACTGACCTTATTTATTTAGATGGTCACATTTTTTCATATTTAACCAGTAGGAACACCTTCAAGCAGGCCCCTGTGTACTTTTGATGTGCTTCCATTGTTTTTCTGAGCACTTCACGTAACAAGATGTTCCAGGCTCATTCTATACCTTGCTTGCCCAGCCCTGCAATCAACCCTTTCTTGAAGAGCCCTGGTTCCCTATTGTGAGGAATGGTATTAGAACCTAAGATCCAGGTACTAGATATAGTCGTTGCTACCGGGGTATCTTTGCTTTTAGGTCTCCAGAGGGTTCTCCCTTGGCTCCCTGCTGTGTATTTATATCTCCCTTTTTCCATAGCGAGCACCCTGGCTCCCAGCTAACACCGGTTTCCCATTTGCTCAGTGCTACAATGTATCTAAAATAGTTTCAGACCTGCTTCCCTCATTGTTTGCATTTCTCCTCCCTTACCTCAATTGAGGATATATAATTAAATATGATGTTCAAAAATTAATGGGATTAAAAGAGGGTGGGAGGAAACTTATGTAGGTGTCTGGTATGTTAATGGAATATATTGTGGTGATGGTTCCATGAGTGTATACTTATCTCCAAACTCATCAAGTTGGATACATTAAATATGTGCAGCATTTGGTGTGTCAGTCATACCTTAATAAAATAGTTAAAAAAAAAAAAAGGAAGATGACGGGTGAATTGCCATGGTGGACAATACAGGGTCAGTTTGAATTGCCCGCCTCCAGAATTTTTTTATATGAGAAAGAAATAAATCTCTTTCCTGTTTGTGCCACTTAAAAAAAAAGTTAATTGGATTAATCCCTCCTTCCTCTACCACAATTGATGCCTGTTTAATTCTCTGTCTTGCTTAGATTTTAAGTGTCTAGTGGGGGCAAGGACCCTTTCTCTCTTTCTCTCTCTCTCCTTCCCTCCCTCTGTGTGTGTGTGTGTATGTGTATGTATTTTTATGTGTGTGTGTATATATATATATATATTTATATATATAAATTTGTGGTGTAAATCAAGATTATTGCGATTGTTTTGTCCTGTGTTTCACATCTCTCATTAGAAACTATTGCTGAAGCAAAATAAAGTTTAATGTTTCTTTTTTTTTTTTTTTTTTAAAGAAATTCACGTTCTTTTATTTATTTATTTATGACTGTGTTGAGTCTTCATTTCTGTGCGAGGGCTTTCTCTAGTTGCGGCAAGTGGGGACCACTCTTCATCGCGGTGCGCGGGCCTCTCACCATCGCGGCCTCTCTTGTTGCGGAGCACAGGCTCCAGACGCGCAAGCTCAGTAATTGTGGCTCACGGGCCCAGTTGCTCCGTGGCATGTGGGATCTTCCCAGACCAGGGCTCGAACCCGTGTCCCCTGCATTGGCAGGCAGATTCTCAACCACTGCGCCACCAGGGAAGCCCCTAATGTTTTTTTTTTTTTTTTTTTTTTTAAATTTATTTATTTATTTTTGGATGTGTTGGGTCTTAGTTTCTGTGCAAGGACTTTCTCCAGTTGCGGCGAGCGGGGGCCACTCTTCATCGCGGTGCACGGGCCTCTCACTGTCGCGGCCTCTCCCATTGCGGAGCACAGGCTCCAGACGCGCAGGCTCAGCAGTTGTGGCTCACGGGCCTAGCCGCTCCGCGGCATGTGGGATCCTCCCAGACCAGGGCTCGAACCCGTGTCCCCTGCATTGGCAGGCGGACTTCCAACCACTGCGCCACCAGGGAAGCCCCCTTAATGTTTCTTTTTGTTTTCCTTTTTTATTTATGGAATGTTTCTCTACCTCTTTGCGTTTTCCTCAGAACAGCAGAGGCATTTCTCTCTTCCTGCGATGTTTGCATTCCTGAAAAACCTTTAATTCTGCAAAATCATGTGCTAAAAGTGATAGGGCTTCTAGAGAAAATAGGGTGAGGAACAGATGGTTTGAAACCAGTAGAATTTTGTAAACAGACCCAGCACCAAAAAATGACAATTGTAATAAAAACAACGACGTGGTTATATCTCAACTGGCATTTATACCCAGCATCACAGTCAGTCCTTGGCCTTAAATCCTGGTTTTCCTACTTTGAATTGTTGGTCCTTAAAGTCACCCACTTCTAACAGAGACCAATTTCATCAAAGTTAAAAATCTGATCCAGGGTGTTGACTTAGTTTTATTTTAAACACAAGGGGAAATATTTTGCATTTCTTCATCTGCACTCTCAGCTTCCTTGGATAGCTTACCATAGGGGAGAGTCTTGAAGACAGGAAATGAGACTTTCCTGCATGTGAACTAATTTACATTAAAGAAACATCTGTTGTAGCAGAAAAGGCTAATGTTAATTTGCTTTAGTATATAAAGATAATATATACCCATTATTGAGAATTTAAATAATATGGAAAAGAATAAAGAAGAAAGTAAAAATCTCTTGACTGCCAGTAAATACTACTGTCATCATTTGTGTGCCTATTGTTCCTCACCCCACCTCTTTTGATGATGATGATGTGTGTATATAAAATTTCACATAAATGAGTTCATATTATATTTATAGTTTTCCAACTTTTTTTCAAGACAGAATGTCAAACAGTATAGCTATACAATGTCCTTTTTAATGATTGAAAATTATTTCACTGTATCTGTGTCGTAGTTTATTTCTTTATTTTTTCATGGACATTTAGGCTGTTTTCAGTTTTTCACTGTTGTAAACAGTGGCGTACTGAAAATTCTTGATCATATCTTTGTGCCCTAGAAGTGGTGTCTCTGCATCAGAGGTGTGTGTTCATGTAACACTTTGGTACATATTACAATATTACTTTCAAGAAAGGTTGTACCCATTTACACTCCCAGGAGAGCATGATAAATTCTGTGCTCCTACACTGGGTAGTTTTAGTTTTCTGAATCTTTGCCAGTCTGATAGGTTAAAAAGGTGATATTTTGTTTTTATTTGTATCTGTTTTATTATTAATGTGGTTGAACATTTTTTTATATCTTTATATACTGTCCATATTTTGCTTTTGGTGAAATGCCTTTCATGTATTTTACTCACTTTTCTCTCAGAACATTTACCTTTTTTCTTCTAAGAATTGTATAATTTTAGAGATATTAAACCTTTGGGATTAATATATATTGCAATTTTTAATATCATTGCTGATTATCTTATAACCTTATTTATGGGATGTTTTGATTTTTATGAAGTTAAATCCATCAGTCTTTTTTCTTTTATGTTTCCTGGGTTTTGTAAAATGTTCAGAAATGCCTCTTTCCACTCCTAAAATACTGTCTGCCTTTATTTTCTCTTGTTGCTTTTATGTTTTTATTTTTATTTTTTACTTTTAACCTTTGAATTATCCAGAATTTATCTTTCTATAATGAGTAAAATATCCACCTTTGGTTTTTTTTTTTTCTCCCTCCAAACTGTGGTTAGTTGTTTAACATCAGTTGTTAATTCAAGCTCCTCCCCATCAATGTGAACATCTCTGTCATATACCAGATTTCTCTGTGTCTTTGGATTTATTTCTGGGTTTACTATTGTATTAGTTATTTCTGCAAAACAAATTACTTCCAAACTCAGTGGCTTGAAACGTTTATTCTCTCTCACAGTTTCCATGGGTCAGAAATTTGGGAGCAGCTCAGCTCCACAGTTCTAGTTCATGGTGTCTCTTAGGGTTGAAGGAAAGATTTCAACCGGAGCCACAGTCATCTGAGTGCTTAACTGAGGTGGGAGGGTCTTGCACCTTGCAGGTGGCTCACTCATGGCTGGTCAGGGGGTGCTGGCTCTTGCGGGGAGGGAGGCCTCAATTGCTCTCTAATTGGGCTTTTGCCAGGGCTGGCTGTCCTCAGGACATGGTGCTGGCTTGCCTAGAGGTAGTCATCCAGGAGAGAGAGGCAGGAGGAAGCTATCTTTTCTTGACTAGCTTCAGTCATATAGCATCAGTTCTGCCACATTGTGTTTGCTAGAAGCAAGTCACTAAGTCCAGCCCACTCTTAAGAAGATGGGAATTAGGCTCCTCGTTTTGAAGGGAGGGCTGTCAGGGGTTTGCAGGAATATTTTTAAACCACCACAGCTCCCTTGACCGAACGTTCCATTCACGTATTTGACTACTTCTGCACTAATATCACATTAATTCACTTAAAGAGTCTTATATTGAACTGATGGAATGTTCCATAATACTATGCTCGACTGTATTTGAGAGCCATTGACTCTTATTGGCCAAGTATCTAATAACAGATTCACAAAATAATATTGATAATAATGTGGTGACATTTAAGTTGCTTTATTTCCCCAACTTCTGATACTTCTTTGGAATTATACGGTAGGGATCATTGTATTTCATTGCAGATACCTGCTTACAGTATTAAACAGTTTTTTTTTTTTTACACTATTTCATATTTCTATGAGTACTTTTAAATACTTTGATAGGCAGATACATTGTAACTTCAGGGCATTGCATGTTAATGAAATTTCACAGGTATCTTAAACAGAATCTTCTAATATACCAGCAAGTAGGCAAAATCAAAATAAGGCATTTATGTGTGGGGAGCAATCTAAATAAACATCTCAGCTCCATCTGCTGTAATGTTCACCAGGGGCTCATTGTGATCCCTGGACTTTCTGTGCAGCAGTCACTTGAGTCCAGAGACTGCTGTGCTCCATCTGCCTTAGTCCCCAGGCTGTACAGAAGGAGCCTCTTTGTACTCTGACCTCTTGGCTGCCTTTTTTTTTTTTTTTAAAGAGCTCCTCACTTATTTATTTATTTATTTATTTTATTTAATTTTATTTATTTTTGGTTGTGTTGGGTCTTCGTTTCTGTGTGAGGGCTTTCTCTAGTTGTGGCAAGCGGGGGCCACTCTTCATCGCGGTGCGCGGGCCTCTCACTATCGCGGCCTCTCTTATTGCAGGGCACGGGCTCCAGACACGCAGGCTCAGTAGTTGTGGCTCACGGGCCCAGTTGCTCCGTGGCATGTGGGATCTTCCCAGACCGGGGCTCGAACCCGTGTCCCCTGCATTGGCAGGCAGACTCTCAACCACTGCGCCACCAGGGAAGCCCTTGGCTGCCTTTTTTTTTTTTTTTTGCTAAAAACATGTTGCCAGCCTGACCTTTGTTGCCATTTCAACAAGTGCGTGTGCCTGAGTGTGGGATTACGCTTATAAGTTTAAAGGACCACAACCACTCATTCCAAAGACCATGGCCACTGTTGCTTTCACTTTAAATTGCGTAAATCTTGTCATCTGGCTGAGTCTTTATCCAGTACTGAGCCTGCACTGCCACTGTTTGAGCTCCCCGTGGACGTGCAGCTGCCATAGATGGGACGTGGGCAGCCTTCCAAATCTCCCAGCCATAGTGTGGACGGGCTTTATTTTTGACAGACTAATCAGAGCCTTGATGTGCTTCCCCTGCTGGCGGAGCCTGTGTTTCTAATTTTTAAATTTATCATTCTGTGAGAGTAGTATCAGTCCCTGGGCTAAGTTTTGCTGGTTACGTTGTATTTCCCAGTCTCACTTTTTTGTGACCTTACCTTCCCATCTTTGCCCCTTTGCAGGCTGGTGGGCTTGGCTATTTTGAGAAACCTTCCTATTTCCTCTTCTCAGTCCTGATCAAAGGAAAAGCCGTGTTTTTGTTCCTTATCTCTTGATATGAATTTGAGTTAGTGTCTGGTTAAAGAAAGCAACACATGTGAGGCATGAGAGGTAGGGGTCAGGATAGGATTTTCATGAGACCCTAAAATCATGTATTTAAAAAAAATTGCCTATTCCACTTAACTGTCCAACCCATTGGAGACCCTTGTACCATTTAAAAATAGGGCAGAAGCAGAGGTGTTGTGAAAAGCAACTAGGAGAAACGAGTATGAAGTAGTATTAGACAGTAGGCCAGGATCGGAGGTAGCAAGATAGGTCAGGGACAGCTGTGCTTCGGGAACTGCGTGTCACATGGAGTTTTAGGGGACATTTCCCCGGAAACTCATATTATCGCCTGACGCTTACTTCCTATTATTCTTCTTGTTGATCTTGTGCCCTTCTTTTTATAGGTTCTCAGTGTTATCATCTTTTCCTTATTTCCTCTGACTTCTATTGCTTAGTTTTGATTGTTGAAGGGTTTTGAGATTTTGCTTTTGGAAAGCATACTTTTTCCGTTTACAGGCTCTCTTAATTTTTTAAAAGCCAATTTCACTCACAGTCTAAATGCTAAATAATGCTGTATTTTCTTTTTAGCTGTTCAGCAAGTATTCTGATGCTGGAAATACGTTCTTTAGCTAATTCAAAATATTATTGCTTCAGGAATAAATGGGCTTATGGTGAAATAGTCCAAAGTCCTCTAATTACTTTCTTTGGGTTGTAGATAAGTACCTGGTCTGTTTCATTTACACATATATTTAAGTTGCTACATTGTTAGCTTAATGTTCACATTGCCTTTAGCGTCTACTTAATGACAGCAGTTATGCTTTTCTATTAAATTGGAAAAAAAATACAGTACAGTTGAAATCTAAATTTTGTGGTTATTAGAGTTTAAATCTTACCAAGCTTCTCCCTGCTAATGGTCATCATTTAATACGGTTTTCCTCATTTCATAGAAAGCTATTTTCTGTCCTGTTAATTTTTATGGTAAACTACTTTTGTAAAATCTATGGCATCTTAATAACTGAAATTTGAGATTGGGCCTTACTTGTAAATGCAGTCAAATTGTGTCTACATGGACTTAAAGGATAAGGATACAGGATTAGGGTGGCCTGAGCCAGCTCTTAGAGAGGGCAACTGTTGTGATGTGGATTTTGTTTTATATGGTTTCCAAAAACATTGAGATGATGCTTTCCATATTGCTAAGAAACAAAACAAAGCAAAATAAAAAATAAGCATTAAATCCAGTCTTATTCCTCACTGCTCTTAATATATCTCCTGTTCCCTGGTCTGGCCGGTATTCTCACTATCTGAAATAGGCCATATGTACCTTTACTCTCATAATCACATTTTCCTCTTGTCTGAGAAATTTACCAAATGTAATTTATCCTTCTTTTATTTTCAACATTTTAATGAAAAATTTTAAACGTACAGAAAAATTGTAAGAATTTTAGAGTGAACATTCTTAAACTTACCACCTACATTCTAATTCATTTTTTTCTTTTCAGCTTTTCGCATGAATTTTTTTTCTTGCAATTCCAGCTCCTATTTTTCTTTTCTTTTTTCCCAATGTCTATTATATTAATTATTCCTCTGGTCCAATTTTGTTGCTAAGTCATATATTTCTTATATTCTGCTTAAAAATAATTCTCAAAACACCTAAGACAGTGCTGGTGTTGGGACTCCATAATTCTTGTTATTTGGCAGACATCAGGAAAGATGATCATCCCTAACCCATCAAATCTTAGAACAAGATTAGATTCAAAGCAGAACAAAACTATCACTCTGGATATTAGGTGTCCCATTATTTAGAAGATAGGCTTTATAGGTTTTATTGTATGTAATGGACATCCTTAAGTCTCTTGCCCTTTTTTGATTTGTTATTGCTAGTCCTTTTCTTTGGACATGGCTAATGCTTTTATCTGAAGAAACACCTTTTATTTGATGATCTAGCCATTGTTCTCTAATACATTACACATAATATGTTCAGATGCTAGTTTTATGGGGTTTTTTTCCCCTTCATACTAATGCTTATTTTTTTAAAAAATGCCACATGTCTGAACATTTTGAACTTCCAAAACACCCAGCAAGCTTTCTCACATGGAAAAATTGTGGCTCAGGAAGATGAAGTAATTTGTCCAAAGTCACATGATTGAATCATGATTTGTACTGAGGTCTTTTGGATTCTCAGGGAATCCAGGGAAGTCCCACCAATGTGGACTTTTATTTTTATTATTTATTTATTTACTTTAACATCTTTATTGGAGTATAATTGCTTTACAATGGTGTGTTAGTTTCTGCTGTATAACAAAGTGAATCAGCCATACATATGCATATATCACCATATCTCCTCCTTCTTGCATCTCCCTCCCACCCTCCCTATCCCACTCCTCTAGTTAGACACAAAGCACCGAGCTGATCTCCCTGTGCTATGCGGCTGCTTCCCACTAGCTATCTATTTTACATTTGGTAGTGTATATATGTCAATGCCACTTTCTCACTTCGTCCCAGCTTACCCTTCCCCCTCCCTGTGCCCACAAGTCCATTCTCTACGTCTGTGTCTTTATTCCTGTCCTGCCCCTAGGTTCATCAGAACCATTTTTTTTTTTTAGATTCCATATACCTGTGTTAGCATATGGTATTTGTTTTTCTCTTTCTAACTTACTTCACTCTGTATGACAGACTGTAGGTCCATCCACCTCACTACAAATAACTCAATTTCATTTCCTTTTATGGCTGAGTAATATTCCATTGTATATATGTGCCACATCTTCTTTATCCATTCATCTGTTGATGGACATTTACGTTGGTTCCATATCCTGGCTGTTGTAAATAGTGCTGCAGTGAACATTGTGGTACATGACTCTTTTTGAATTATGGTTTTCTCAGGGTATATGCCCAGTAGTGGGATTGCTGGGTCGTATGGTAGTTCTATTTGTAGTTTTTTAAGGGACCTCCACACTGTTCTTCATAGTGGCTGTATCAATTTACATTCCCACCAACAGTGCAAGAGGGATCCCTTTTCTCCACACCCTCTCCAGCATTTATTGTTTGTAGATTTTTTGATGATGGCCATTCTGACCGGTGTGAGGTGATATCACATTGTAGTTGTGATTTGCATTTCTCTAATGATTAATGATGTTGAGCATTCTTTCATGTGGTTGTTGGCAGTCTGTATATCTTCTTTGGAGAAATGTCTATTTAGGTCTTCTGCCCATTTTTGGATTGGGTTGGTTGTTTTTTTGATATTGAGCTGCATGAGCTGCTTGTAAATTTTGGAGATTAATCCTTTGTCAGTTGCTTCATTTGCAAATATTTTCTCCCATTCTGAGGGTTGTCTTTTCATCTTCTTATTTATGGTTTCCTTTGCTGTGCAAAAGCTTTTAAGTTGCATTAGGTCCCATTTGTTTATTTTTCTTTTTATTTCCATTTCTCTAGGAGGTGGGTCAAAAAGGATGTTGCTGTGATTATGTCATAGAGTGTTCTGCCTATGTTTTCCTCTAAGAGTTTTATAGTGTCTGGCCTTACATTTAGGTCTTTAATCCATTTTGAGTTTATTTTTGTGTATGGTGTTAGGGAGTGTTCTAATTTCATTCTTTTACATGTAGCTGTCCAGTTTTCCCAGCACCACTTATTGAAGAGGCTGTCTTTTCTCCATTGTATATTCTTGCCTCCTTTATCAAAAATAAGGTGACCATATGTGCGTGGGTTTATCTCTGGGCTTTCTATCCTGTTCCATTAATCAATATTTCTGTTTTTGTGCCAGTCCCATACTGTCTTGATTACTGTTGCTTTGTAGTATAGTCTGAAGTCCAGGAGCCTGATTCCTCCAGCTCCGTTTTTCTTTCTTAAGATTGCTTTGGCTCTTCGGGGTCTTTTGTGTTTCCATACAAATTGTGAAATTTTTGTTCTAGTTCTGTGAAAAATGCCATGGGTAGTTTGAAAGAGATTGCATTGAATCTGTATATTGCTTTGGGTAGTATAGTCATTTTCACAATGCTGATTCTTCCAATCCAAAAACATGTTTGTATCATCTGTTTGTATCATCTTTAATCTGTTTGTATCATCTTTAATTTCTTTCATCAGTGTCTTGTAATTTTCTGCATATGGGTCTTTTTTCTCCTTATGTAAGTTTATTCCTGGGTATTTTATTCTTTTTTTTGCAATGGTAATTGGGAGTGTTTCCTTAATTTCTCTTTCAGATTTTTCATCATTAGTGTATAGGAATGCAAGAGATTTCTGTGCATTAATTTTGTATCCTGCTACTTTACCAAATTCATTGATTAGCTCTAGTAGTTTTCTGGTAGCATCTTTAGGATTCTCTGTGTATAGTATCATGTCATCTGCAAAGAGTGACAGTTTTACTTCTTCTTTTCCAGTTTGGATTCCTTTTATTTCTTTTTCTCCTCTGATTTCTGTGGCTAAAACTTCCAAAACTATGTTGAATAATAGTGGTGAGAGTGGGCAACCTTGTCTTGTTCCTGATCTTAGAGGAAATGGTTTCAGTTTTTCACCATTGAGAACAATGTTTGTTTTGGGTGTGTCATATATGGCCTGTATTATGTTGAGGCAAGTTCCCTCTATGCCTACTTTCTGGAGGGTTTTTTATCATAAATGGGTGTTGGATTTTGTCAAAAGCTTTTTCTGCATCTATTGAGATGATCATATGGTTTTTATTCTTCAGTTTGTTAATATGGTTTATCACGTTGATTGATTTGTGTATATTGAAGAATCCTTGCATTCCTGGGATAAACCCCACTTGATCCTTTTAATGTGCCGTTGGATTCTGTTTGCTAGTATTTTGTTGAGGATTTTTGCATCTATGTTCATCAGTGACATTGGCCCGTAGTTTTCTTTCTTTGTGACATCTTTGTCTGGTTTTGGTATCAGGGTGATGGTGCCCTCGTAGAATGAGTTTGGGAGTGGGCCTCCCTCTGCAATATTTTGGAAGAGTTTGAGAAGGATAGGTGTTAGCTCTTCTCTAAATGTTTGATAGAATTCGCCGTGAAGCCATCTGGTCCTGGACTTTTGTTTGTTGGAAGATTTTTAATCACAGTCTCAATTTCAGTGCTTGTGATTGGTCTGTTTATATTTTCTATTTCTTCCTGGTTCAGTCTCGGAAGGTTGTACTTTTCTAAGAATTTGTCCATTTCGTCCAGGTTGTCCATTTTATTGGCATATAGTTGCTTGTAGTAATCTCTCATGATCCTTTGTATTTCTGCAGTGTCAGTTGTTACTTCTCCTTTTTCATTTCTAATCCTGTTGATTTGAGTCTTCTCCCTTTTTTTCTTGATAAGTCTGGCTGATGGTTTACCAATTTTGTTTATCTTCTCAAAGAACCAGCTTTTAGCTTTATTGATCTTTGCTATCGTTTCCTTCATTTCTTTTTCATTTATTTCTGATCTGATCTTTATGATTTCTTTCCTTCTGCTAACTTCGGGGTTTTTTTTTTTTTCTTGTTTCTTTAATTGCTTTATGTGTAAGGTTAGGTTGTTTATTTGAGATGTTTCTTGTTTCTTGAGGAGGATTGTATTGCTATAAACTTCCCTCTTAGAACTGCTTTTCCTGCATCCCATAGGTTTTGGGTTGTCGTGTTTTCATTGTCATTTGTTTCTAGGTATTTTTTGATTTCTTCTTTGATTTCTTCCATGATCTCTTGGTTACTTACTAGTGTATTGTTTATCCTCCATGTGTTCGTATTTTTTACAGATTTTTTCCTATAATTGATACCTAGTCTCATACTGTTGTGGTTGGAAAAGATACTTGATACGATTTCAATTTTCTTAACTTTACCAAGGCTTGATTTGTGACCCAAGATATGATCTATCTTGGAGAATGCTCCATGAGCACTGGAGAAGAAAGTGTATTCTGTTGTTTTTGGATGGAATGTCCTATATATATATCAATTTATTCCATCTTGTTTAATGTATCATTTAGAGCTTGTGTTTCCTTATTTATTTTCATTTCAGATGATCTGTCCATTGGTGAAAGTGGGGTGTTAAAGTCCCCTGCTATAATTGTGTTACTGTCGATTTCCCCTTTTATGGCTGTTAGCATTTGCCTTATGTTTTGAGGTGCTCCTATGTTGGGTGCATAAATGTTTATAATTGTTATACATTCTGGATTGATCCCCTGATCGTTATGTAGTGTCCTTCTTTGTGTCTTGCAACATTCTTTATTTTAAAGTCTATTTTGTCTGGTGTGAGAATTGCTACTCTAGCTTTATTTTGATTTCCATTTGTATGATATATCTTTTTCCATCCTGTCACTTTCAGTCTGTATGTGCCCCTAGGCCTGAAGTGGGTCTCTTGTAGACAGCATATATACGGGTCTTGTTTTTGTATCCATTCAGCCAGTCTGTGTCTTTTGGTTGGAGCATTTAATCCATTTACATTTAAGGCAGTTATCGATATGCATGTTCCTATTACCATTTTCTTAATTGTTTTGGGTTTTTTATGGTAGGTCTTTTCCTTCTCTTGTATTTCCTGCCTAGAGAAGTTCCTTCAGCATTTGTTGTAAAGCTTGTTTGGTGGTGCTGAGTCCTCTTAGCTTTTGCTTGTCTGTAAAGGTTTTAATTTCTCCGTTGAATCTGAATGAGATCCTTGCTGGGTAGAGTAATCTTGGTTGTAGGATTTTCCCTTTCATCACTTTAAATATGTCCTGCCACACCCTTCTGGCTTACAGAGTTTCTGCTGAGAAATCAGCTGTTAACCTTATGGCGATTCCCTTATATGTCATTTGTTGCTTTTCCCTTGCTGCTTTTAATATTTTTTCTTTGTATTTAATTAAAAAAAATTTAAAAAAAATTTTTTGGCTGCATTGGGTCTTCGTTGCTGTGTGTAGGCTTTTGTCTAGTTGTGGTGAGCGGGGGTTACTCTTCATTTTGGTGCACTGTCTTTTCATTGCAGTGGCTTCTTTTGTTGCAGAGCACGGTCTCTAGGCACGCGGGCTTCAGTAGTTGTGGCTCACAGGCTCTAGAGTGTAGGCTCGGTAGTTGTGGCGCACAGGCTTAGTAGCTCCGCGGTATGTGGGATCTTCCTGGACCAGGGCTCAAACCCGTGTCCCCTGCGCTGGGAGGCAGATTCTTTTTTTTTTTTTTAAAGTCTTATTTATTTATTTAATTTACTTATTTATCTATTTATGGCTGCATTGGGTCTTCGTTTCTGCGCGAGGGCCCTCTCTAGCTGTGGCAAGCAGGGGCCACTCTTCATCGTGGTGCGCGGGCCTCTCACTGTCGCGGCCTCTCCTGTTGTGGAGCACAGGCTCCAGACGCGCAGGCTCAGCAGCTGTGGCCCGCAGGCTCAGCAGCTGTGCCCCACGGGCCCAGCTGCTACGCGGCATGTGGGATCCTCCCAGACCAGGGCTCGAACCCGTGTCCCCTGCACCGGCAGGCAGACTCTCAACCACTGCGCCACCAGGGTAGCCTTGTATTTAATTTTTGATAGTTTGATTAATATGTGTCTTGGAGTGTTTCTTCTTGCATTTATCCTGTATGGGACTCTCTGCACTTTCCGGACTTGACTGACTATTTCCTTTCCCATACTTGGGAAGTTTTCAGGTATAATGTCTTCAAATATTTTGTCAGTCCCTTTCTTTTTCTCTTCTTCTTCTGGGACCCCTATAATTCAAATGTTGGTGCATTTAATGTTGTCCCAGAGGTCTCTGAGACTGTCCTCGATTCTTTTCATTCTTTTTTCTTTGTTCTGCTCTGCAGTAGTTATTTCCACTATTTTATCTTCCAGGTCACTTATCCGTTTTTGTGTCTCAGTTATTCTGCTATGGATTGCTTCTAGAGAATTTTTAATTTCATTTATTGTGTTGTTCATCATTGTTTGCTCTTTAGTTCTTCTAGGTCCTTGTTAATCGTTTCTTCTATTTTCTCCATTCTGTTTCCAAGATTTTGGATCATCTTTACTATCATTACTCTGAATTCTTTTTCAGGTAGACTACCTATTTCCTCTTCATTTTTTTGGTCTAGTGGGTTTTTACCTTGCTCTTTCATTTGCTGTGTATTTCTCTGTCTTCTCATTTGGCTTAATTTACTGCATTTGGGGTCTCCTTTTCAGAGGCTGCAGGTTCATAATTCCCAATGTTTTTGCTGTCTGCCCCCCGTGGGTAAGGTTAGTTTAATGGGTTATGTAGGCTTCCTGCTGGAGGGAACTGGTGCCTGTGTTCTGGTGGATGAGTCTGGATCTTGTCTTTCTGGTGGGCAGGGCCGCATCCCAAGGTGTGTTTTGGGGTGCCTGTGAACTTATTATGATTTTAGGTAGCCTCTCTGCTAATGGGTGGGTTTATGTTCCTGTCTTGGTCATTGTTTGGCATGGGTTGTCCAGCACTGCAGCTTGCTGATTGTTGAGTGGAGTTGGTTCTTAGCATTGAGATGGAGATCTCTGGGAGAGCTTTCACCGTTTTATATTATGTGGGGCTGGGAGGTCTCTGTTGGACCAATGTCCTGAACTTGGCTCTCCCATCTAAGAGGCTCTGGCCTGACACCCGGCCAGAGCACCAAGACCTTGTCAGCCACATGGCTCAGAAGAAAAGGGAGAAAAAAAAAGAAAAAGAAAAAGTAAAATAAAATAAAGTTATTAAAATAAAAATTAAAAAATATTGTTAAAAGTAAAAAAATTAAAAAGTAATAAAAAAAAGTAAGAAAGAAGCAAGCAACCAAACCAATAAACAAATCCACCAATGATAACAAGCGCTAAAAACTATACAAAAAACACCCAAAAAACCAAACAGACAGAACCCTAGGATAAATGGTGAAACAAAGCTATACAGACAAAATCACTCAAAGAAGCATACACATACACACTCACAAAAAGAGAAAAAGGAAGAAAATATATATATATATAAAAGGAAGAGAGCAACCAAATCAGTAAACAAATCTACCAATGATAGTAAGCTCTAAATACTAAATGAAGATAAACATAAAACCAGAAACAAATTAGATGCAGAAAGCAAACTCCAAGTCTACAGTTGCTCCTAAAGTCCACTGCCTCAATTTTGGGGTGATTTGTTGTCGATTCAGGTATTCCAGAGATGCAGGGTACATCAAGTGGATTGTGGAGATTTAATCTGCTGCTCCTGAGGCTGCTGGGAGAGATTTCCCTTTCTCTTCTTTGTTCACACAGCTCCTGGGGTTCAGCTTTGGATTTGGCCCCGCCTCTGCATGTAAGTCACCTGAGGTCGTCTGTTCCCTGAGCAGACAGGATGGCGTTAAAGTAGCAGCTGATTAGGGGACTCTGGGTCACTCAGGCTGGTGGGAGGGAGGGGTGTGGAATGTGGGGCGAGCCTGCGGCGGCAGAAGCCAGCATGATGTTGCACTGGCCTGAGGTGCACCGTGTGTTCTCCAGGGAAAGTTGTCACTGTATCATGGGACCCTGGCAGTGGCGGGCTGCACTGGCTCCTGGGAGGGGCCGTGTGGATAGTGACCTGTGCTCACACACAGGCTTCTTGGTGGCTGCAGCAGCAGCCTTAGCGTCTCATGACCGTCTCTGGGGTCTGCGCTGATAGCCGCGGCCCATTCCCATCTCTGGAGCTCATTTAGGTGGTGCTCTGAATTCCCTCTCCTTGCACACCCCGAAACAATAGTCTCTTGTCTCTTAGGCAGGTCCAGACTTTTTCCCGGACTCCCTCCCGGCTAGCTGTGGTGCACTAGCCCCCTTCAGGCTGTGTTCACGCAGCCAACTCCAGTCCTCTCCCAGTGTGGACTTTTAAAATTGGGTTTCTTTTCCAGAACATGATTCACTTTATGTGTAACCCCATTACATTTCTTTCTTTTATTTTTTTAAATAAATTTATTTATTTATTTATTTTTGGCTGTGTTGGGTCTTTGTTGCTTCGCACGGGCTGTCTCTAGCTGCAGTGAGCAGGGGCTACTCTTCATTGCGGTGCTCAAGCTTCTCGCTGTGGTGGCTTCTCTTATTGTGGAGCATGGGCTCTAGGTGTGTGGGCTTTGGTAGTTGTGCCTCACGGTCTTCAGTAGTTGTGGCTCGTGGGCTCTAGACAGAGGCTCAGTAGTTGTGGTGCACGGGCTTAATTGCTCTGCGGCATGTGTGATCTTCCTGGCCTAGGGCTTGAACCCGTGTTCTCTGCATTGGCAGGTGGAGTCTTAACCCCTGCACCACCAGGGAAGCCCACCTTTCTTTCCTTTATTTTGTTTGGCTAGTTTTTCTTCATACTTTATTTTTTTTTGCCATTTTGTCCTTTCTGCAAATTTTTGAGTGTGAACTATTAAGTCACACAAGTTAAAAGATAAATAATTTCATGCTGGAGTTCACATTCTAAAGATTACCAATTATCTACTTTTATGGTATTTATTTATAATCTGAAAGGAGGAAGGTGGCCCTGAAATTTATTTCAAATTGGTATCCATCAGTTACTTTCCCAGATCTGCTTCCAGTGGAATCAAAATTGTTCTAGTTCATCAGTTATTATTTTTCCCTTGATTCAGTGTATATGTATCCTAATGCCTCCTGCCTCCTATTGCACATGCTTATGCTTTGTTTGCAGAGTGAGGTTATTGGTACCAGGAGCTCCTGGAGAGATAACGTGGAGGAGGGTAGCCTGATCACGTGTGGTCATCTACTCATTCTTGTGATCTTATCACAAGTCCTTTGGGAAGGAACTATGACTCAGTGTGCCTTTTTACTTTTGGTATCTTAGCATAGTGAGTAGCACAAAGTAGGCACTTAATGTAGAGAGAATGAAAATGTAAGCTCCACGTGGCCAAGGACCAAGCCTGCCTTGTTCTGCATTATGTGCTCACCCGTTAGCAGAGTTACATAGTAGGTGATCAATAAATATATATTGACTGAGTCAGGAATTGGGTGTCAGATTTGTTTGGGTCCCTGCTCTTTTATTCTCTGATATTCGTAGTTTGAATTTAGAAATAAAATCTTGATTTGGCTATCCAAATGTGCAGGCTGATTTCTATGATGGAAAGGTTACATTTTATATAAGATACTGCTTTGTAATTTATTGTTTTCCTCTTACCTTCAAAGCTGCCACACAATTTTAAAATAGTTTTTATAGTTAGGATGACTTGTGTTGTATTTATTCACATGGTTGCTATGGATGAGTGATTAGTGACTTTGTATAAGCTAAAATATATGCAAGTTTAAGAATGATTTTAGATGAATTCATGTATGATCAAACCATAACAAGTTGTGAGAGGAAAGAGAGGTATTTAGAGTATAGGTCATTATGTGGTTGAGGTCAGTAGCACCAAAAAACCTTTTACTTGCAGGTGTTTTATACCAGGCGGCAAATATGATTTCAGTGAACTCTGAAACCTTATTTAAAAATATTCTCATTTATGTACTTCAGCAATGAACCAGGTGTGCCTACTACTTAAGCAATAATTTTCTCAGGAGCAATGTTTTGAACCTAAATGACTTGCGTGGTTACTAGAAGAATGAGTTCACTAGTTCACTAGGAATAAAAATTATTCCTTTTTTGCCAGGGATGGTCACATTATTATTGCTTAAAGGAAATTTTGTCAGAGGAAGTGGACGCTAGGTGCTTATTAGTATTGTAGTTTTAAACATTTAAGGTGTGAACAAAAGACCAGATCATCCCAATGGTTCTTTGTAGAAAAAGAAATACATTAACTTTAATGAAGTGTGAATGCCATAGCACTTTAAACATTTTATTTGATATGACTTGACATAGAAGTATAATATTCATTTCTTCATTTATGTATAGCTTTAGTATTCTAAAGATAGTGAGAAGCTTCTAAAAGCATTTTATTATGAGGTAGAGGTGTGGTTCACAATTCAGGTAGGACAGGACTGTACTGAGACTTTGCTTTTAAGCCTCTGAAAGTAGTGACCCCTTATCTGCAAGGCAGCTTTTATTTTTCCCCTTGGCTTGGGGCAGAATCTGCATACCTTCAGATTGGCATACCTCCCACAGCTCCCACATGCTCTTTGAGAATCTCTCGGTAGAAAAATATTTGTCCTTACCGTTGTGCAGGTGACGGCGGCAGTGCCCTGATCAGCAGTGGAGTTGTGAGCGTGAGAAGGGAAAGGGCAGTGGCTTTCAGGTCTTTACCTGTATTTAAAATGTCCTTTCACATAAATTGCACTAGTTCCAACTTCCTCTCTGCTTCCCTTTTTAACTATTTGTTTAATAAAAGCAAAGTTTTTTTTCATTTCAACATTAAAATAAAATCTCAAACCTAAAAGGCAACATAACAGTTCTTCTTAGTCAATAATAATCTAAGTGCTTTTCTTAATTTTAGTACCTTCTCAGCATCCTGGAGAAACAATCAAAAAATGTGTAAGAATATAGAATGTTAGCCCTAGAAAGGATCTTAGAAATTGAATCTAACCCCTTTCTTTTTATAGATGAGGAAACTGAGGACCAGAAGTGAGTTGATCAAAGACATGCAGCTAATAGTAGACATAGAGAGGACGCCACCTCAGGGCCCCTGACTCTCGTTACCATGCTCCTTCCTGGGTGCCACAGTGACTGAATGCAGTAGCAGTGTAGGGGGAGTTTATATTGGAAAAGAAGTGGAGGTGTAAAATTCTGGGAACCTGAATTTAATGCAACTTATGTTAATGTATTTTTCCCCTTTAATTTACATTGTAGTCATGCATGCTACCTTACAACTGGGATAGCTGTGGCGTCATCATATTTGAAGCTTTCCTAGTTTCTATCCTGCTGCTATCCCTAGTTATTTAGTGAAGATGGAGGTCCATGCATGCAGGGCGCGGGGAATAACAAAGAGAACACATTATATTTTCATTCTGTCCATATATTTGCTACTTTTATTCTAAGAGCCACAGATGTATAGAAACATGTTTTTCTATTTGTATTTGTTCTATCCATTTTTTTTTTGAGTCTAAATCTTCTGGTTATCTAAGTCTCTTTGACCTGATTATTAAAATATATTTAAGCAAGCATAGGTTTGTGTGTTTAAAGCCAGTTTATTAATTACTTAAATAGTCAAGTGGTCAGGTTAGTTGTTATATGAATTGTCAGTATTTTTTTCCTGTTTGAACTAAAGTGCTTACTGTGGGTGAGTAGAAAGGTAAGAATTTCCAAGGCTCTTCAAACTTTCAAGATGTTTTCAAAAGCATGTAATATTCTGTCATAGTCTGAATTGGCTACGTAAAAGAATTGCAGTCAGTTATAATATATTGATCGGTGCACAAACAGGGAAGAATCTTTCTTGTTCTACTTGGAGCAGCAGAGACTAGACTGCAAAAGTGTGGTTTGTTTATTGTGATGGGAAAAAGAGCAAGAACTAGTTTTACCCCATAGTATCTATATATTAAAGTGACTTCTGAGGACCATCTTTCTTTTGTAAATATTAGAAACCAACTGAAGTTCAAAGAAGAAAATAGTTCATCATCTACTTTCTCAACATCTAGAATGAACCATTTTAAGCATTTTGATAAACCTGCTTTTTTCTGTCTCTCTCTATATTTTAATAATTATTCAGGTGACATATGGGTGTTTACTAAATGATTAAAACAATACTGCAAATAACTATTTAAAATGCTTTTTTTTTTAACTTTTCTCATCTTACATTCAGTGCTCTAATTTCTATTTATTTATTTATTTATTTATTATTTTTGGCTGTGTTGGGTCTTCGTTTCTGTGCTAGGGCTTTCTGTAGTTGCGGCGAGTGGGGGCCACTCTTCATCGTGGTGCGCGGGCCTCTCACCACCGCGGCCTCTCCCGTTGCGGAGCACAGGCTCCAGACGCGCAGGCTCAGTAGTTGTGGCTCACGGGCCCAGCCCCTCTGCGGCATGTGGGATCCCCCCAGACCAGGGCTCGAACCTGCGTCCCCCGCATCGGCAGGCAGACCCTCAACCACTGCGCCACCAGGGAAGCCCCTAAAATGCTTTTATATGCATACATTTATATAGAAAATATATTGTTTAGTGAGAGTTTTAAAATGATATTATACTGTATATGTAGCTGTCTTTATATCTGCACTTAGCATTGGTGTTTAGCAGGCAATAAGTAAATGTTTACTGAATTAAAAATTGAGAATTAATATAGTAAAGTTTATGTATACTCCATCCAAATTGAACTTCTTTTAGTTTCTATAATAACCATATTTTATTTTGCTCTGAAGACTTCATACATGCTGCTCCTTTTGCCCAAAGAGCCCAGGTCTCACCTCAAATGCCATTTCCTTTGAGAGACCTTCCTGAATCATTTTCTGATGGATAGACTTCCTTGCTCCATGTTCCCATGCTCCAGAGACATTGGCCCATTTTAATGCTCATTTCCATTGGAAATATTTGTTTAAGGGCAGTCTTCCCTGGCACTTTGTAACTGCTTGAGTGCAAGGACCGTATCTACTTTTCACTCCTGTATCCCTAGCACCCACCTCATGACCTTGTACTTACTAGAAGTTTGAGGAATTGAATTATGAGCATGTTTTTAGTACTTTGGAATGTAATCCAAGGGAATGACAAAATAACAGTGCTTGGATAGGTCACAACTACCCCTTGACAGTTTTCTTGTCTCCTCTCCTCTCCCCAGCCCTTGCCCATCCATTTTCAATCCTGTCAGTTTAACTTCCAAAATAGGTATAAGTTTGCCCATGTTGGTCCATCTCTACCACCACCACCACCACCACCACCACCACCATAATCCATCCTACCATCATCTCTTGCCCTGGACCGCTAGAATAATCCAGTCTCCCTGTATCTATCTAGTCCTGTTCAAGAAATAAAACAGACAAAAATTATAGTCTGTTACACCGTATGAATAAGTATTGTTTTGAGAAACTGGTGAGCAAACTGGTCATTTGCCTTTTCCAGCCAGGAAGATTCTTCATCTGTTGGACTGAGTTTGACTCCATTGGGTCTGCTAGGGTAGCATATCTTGATCTCTCACTATTTTGTTTTTCATTGCTTGAGACAGTTTAAGGATTGCCTTAGCTAGGCAATCTGAAATCTGAAAATTAATCAAGTTATGGGGCTAAGTGAGGGTTGATAATTTTCTGTATTGAATTCATATGCAGTGATTTTTTTTCTTGATTTCCCATAGATTTCATTGTTGTATTAGTTAGGATCAGTTTGGCTGCTATAACATAGGCCCTATAGCATTGGCTTAAACATGATGGAAAATGATTTACCTCTTAATTAACAGCTCGAGTGTAAGCGATGCAGGGCAATGACAGTGCCTGCATGGTGCTGGAGACCTAGGACCCTTCTATTTTGTTGCTTTGCCATCTTTAACTTGAGGTGGCTACTCCTGTTCCTACAACCACCTCCTTATCACAGGTATCACAAAATGGGAACAGAAAGTGGAGGGCATACTTCTTTTAAGGGCACAGGTTGGAAGTATGTAATTTCTGCTTATATGCCATTCATCAAACATAGTCACAAGGTCACACTTAGCTGCAAGGGAGGCTGGGCAGCCATATGTCCCACTAGAACTTCAATTATTGCAGAAGAGAACAGATATCAGGGCTTTAAGGAGCATCTCCACCATAGTCAGCAACAGGAAAGGACTTACTTTTGGAATGCTTATTTTCTTCTAACTCATTGCTTTGTGAGGAGAAATTTTCTATTGAAATTAGTAAGCTACTTGAGCTACTGAAAAGAGTTAACCTAAGTTAACGTATTTGCCTTTGGGATTTTAAGTCAAATTTATTCCAATGGTTATAGGGATGAGTGTGAAACATATTGAGATGAGGTTGCTTTTTCTTAACTCTTATTTTTCTTGGGCTGTTTTTGTGTTTTTCTTTTCACCTTATTGAGGCTAATGTCATATTTGTTTTCTTTGTGCTTTTAGGTATGGCACTGTCTCAAGGCTGGGTGAAGAGATACTTC
Organism: Balaenoptera musculus; assembly: GCF_009873245.2. Classification (NCBI taxonomy): domain Eukaryota; kingdom Metazoa; phylum Chordata; class Mammalia; order Artiodactyla; family Balaenopteridae; genus Balaenoptera; species Balaenoptera musculus. Next base: position 38,683,885 of record NC_045793.1, read on the forward strand.
AAGGCCTTTTGTAAAGGCTTCTTTGTGGCGGTGCCTGTGGCAGTGACTTTCCTGGATCGGGTTGCCTGTGTGGCAAGAGTGGAAGGAGCATCAATGCAGGTGAGACTAATGTGACTTCGTTCTTTAAAACACATGCTTCATTGTTTCTCAGGCATTAGAAATGATATTTCTGTGTATTATCTCTATGCTGGAACTGAAAGGTTTTAAAAAGGCCTTGAACTGAAATTTAACGTTGCTAAATTTCTTTATAAGGTCTTTTAATGTAGTCATGTTAAAATCAGAGCAGAGGTGAATAAAATTAACTATCAGATAGTTCTCTGTATCTGTGGCTTTTTTTTTTCTTTTTTGGAATTGTAAATGGAGGTTCTAAAGAAATTTTACTACATGATACCATTTTTTGTGGCTGTAGCTTGAGATTTTAAGATTTTTAAGTTATCCATATTTGAATCCATACTTAAATATCCTTTTAAGATCAAATTATTAGTACAGCTGCAAGATGGATTTGGCTCAAATTCAGTTACTCTGTTGTTACACACACACACACACACACACACACACAGTTCTGATAGGTAGAAAAGTCTAGAGCACTGATCTCAGATATTCTAGTGTATTCTTTAAGCCTGTTGCTGATTGAAAAGATTAAGTGCTATTTACATTGAAAGAAATTTGGAGTGGAGACTTCCAAAGCTTATATGCAAATAGTCTTCTGGAGTATCTTAGAGAAAACTCGAATATTCTAAAGTTGATGTCTGGAACCTAGCTGTTTAAGTAAGTTTATGCAACTAAGAAGAATTTGCATTTTGTAATATAATTTGTTTTCTTCCGTTATTAGCATGTATTAAGTTCATGCATTGTGCTCAATATGTGTATAAAACATAAATAAAATGAATGTATAAGCTTCTAAAAGCTTAAAATTATACAGAGAATAAACAACTTACTTTTTTTTCTTTTTGTCTTAGAACTAGGTGAGGTTATAGACATCAGCTCTGAGGAGTTAGAATGAATTTTCTTTTTTTAAAAACATTTTTTAATTTAATTTAATTTATTTTTTTATACAGCAGGTTCTTATTAGTCATCCATTTTATACACATCAGTGTATACATGTCAATCCCAATCTCCCAATTCATCACACTCCCACCCCCACCCCCCTGCCGCTTTCCCCCCTTGGTGTCCATACGTTTGTTCTCTACATCTGTGTCTCAATTTCTGCCCTGCAAACCAGTTCATCTGTACCATCTTTCTAGGTTCCACATATATGTGTTAATATACAATATTTGTTTTTCTCTTTCTGACTTACTTCACTCTGTATGACAGTCTCTAGATCCATCCACATCTCTACAAATGACCCAATTTCGTTCCCTTTTATGGCTGAGTGATATTTGATTGTAGATATGTACCACATCTTCTTTATCCATTCGTCTGTCGATGGGCATTTAGGTTGCTTCCATGACCTGCCTATTGTGCATAGTGCTGCAATGAACATTGGGGTGTATGTGTCTTTTTGAATTACGGTTTTCTCTGGGTATATGCCCAGTAGTGGGATTGCTGGGTCATATGGTAATTCTATTTTTAGTTTTTTAAGGAACCTCCATACTGTTCTCCATAGTGGCTGTATCAGTTTACAATCCCACCAACAGTGCAAGAGGGTTCCCTTTTCTCCACACCCTCTCCAGCATTTGTTGTTTGTAGATTTTCTGATGATGCCCATTCTAACTGGTGTGAGGTGATACCTCATTGCAGTTTTGATTTGCATTTCTCTAATAATTAGTGATGTTGAGCATCCTTTCATGTGCTTCTTGGCCATCTGTATGTCTTCTTTGGAGAAATGTCTATTTAGGTCTTCTGCCCATTTTTGGATTGGGTTGTTTGTTTTTTTAATACTGAGCTGCATGAGCTGTTTATATATTTTGGAGATTAATCCTTTGTCCATTGATTCGTTTGCAAATATTTTCTCCCATTCTGAGGGTTGTCTTTTCGTATTGTTTGTAGTTTCCTTTGCTGTGCAAAAACTTTTAAGTTTCGTTAGGTCCCATTTGTTTATTTTTGTTTTTATTTCCATTACTCTAGGAGGTGGATCAAAAAAGATCTTGCTGTGATTTATGTCAAAGAGTGTTCTTCCTATGTTTTCCTCTAAGAGTTTTATAGTGTCTGGTCTTACATTTAGGTCTCTAATCCATTTTGAGTTTATTTTTGTGTATGGTGTTAGGGAGTGTTCTAATTTCATTCTTTTACATGTAGCTGTCCAGTTTTCCCAGCACCACTTATTGAAGAGACTGTCTTTTCTCCATTGTATATCCTTGCCTCTGTTGTCATAGATTAGTTGACCACATGTACGTGGGTATATCTCTGCACTTTCTATCTTGTTCCATTGATCTATATTTCTGTTTTTGTGCCGGTACTATATTGTATTGATTACTGTAGCTTTGTAGTATAGTCTGAAGTCAGGGAGACTCATTCCTCCTGCTCCCTTTTTTTTCCCTCAGGACTGCTTTGGCTATTCAGGGTCTTTTGTGTCTCCATACAAATTTTAAGATTTTTTGTTCTAGTTCTGTAAAAAATACCATTGGTAATTTGACAGGAATCGCATTGAATCTGTAGATTGCTTTGGGTAGTATAGTCATTTTCACAACATTGATTCTTCCAATCCAAGAACATGGTATATCTCTCCATCTGTTGGTATCCTCTTTAATTTCTTTCATCAGTGTCTTATAGTTTTCTGCATACAGGTCTTTTTTCTCCTTAGGTGGGTTTATTCCTAGGTATTTTATTCTATTTGTTGCAGTGGTAAATGGGAGTGTTTCCTTAATTTCTCTTCCAGATTTTTCATCATTAGTGTATAGGAATGCAAGAGATTTCTGTGCATTAATTTTGTATCCTGCAACTTTACCAAATTCATTGATTAGCTCTAGTAGTTTTCTGGTGGCATTTTTAGGATTCTCTATGTATAGTATCATGTCATCTGCAAACAGTGACAGTTTTACTTCTTCTTTTCCAATTTGTATTCCTTTTATTTCTTTTTCTTCTCTGATTGCTCTGCCTAGGACTTCCAACACTATGTTGAATATAGTGGTGAGAGTGGACATCCTTGTCTTGTTCCTGATCTTAGAGGAAATGCTTTCAGTGTTTCACCATTGAGAATGATGTGTTTGCTGTGGGTTTGTCGTATATGGCCTTTATTATGTTGAAGTAGGGTCCCTCTGTGCCTGCTTTATGGAGAGTTTTTATCATAAATGGATGCTGAATTTTATCAAGAGCCTTTTCTGCATCTGTTGAGATGATCATATGGTTTTTATTCTTCATTTTGTTAATATGGTGTATCACATGGATTGATTTGCGTATATTGAAGAATCCTTGCATCCCTGGGATAAATCCCACTTGATCATGATGTATGATCCTTTTAATGTGTTGTTGGATACTGTTTGCTAGTATTTTGTTGAGGATTTTTGTATCTATATTTATGAATGATATTGGTCTGTAATTTTCTTTTTTTGTAATATCTTTGTCTGGTTTTGATATCAGGGTGAAGGCAGTGAAGAAAGTGTTAAATAATGTCACCGTTAAATGCCACGTCTGTTGACTAAATAGTAAGTTTGTTGCAGATACATTAGAGTTTCTTACAGTATTCCTGAACCACTACCCCCAATAAGTCAAATTTGTTAACTTGTAGTTTGTTTGGTAGATTATGTAGAATTTCCTTGGCTACTGGTTACAGAAAAACAGCTTGAATTGACTTAGATTTACAGGGGAATTGATTGGAAGGCTTATGATGTACCTAGGAGAAAGGAAGGAGTGTGGCAATCGTCAGAGGCAACTGGAACCAGGGACTTGAATGCTGCCAGGGTGCTCAGTCTTTTCTGTTTCAGCGTCTGCTTCTGTCTGCATCTTGGCTTAGTTCTCTCAGACCAGCTTTCTTCTCAATGCAGGGCACATGGCAGCTGGCAGCTCTCATGCCTTTAGATGCCAATTTCATCACCGCCTGAGAGAGACTTCTCCTCATGCCTTAATATCACTTTGAAAAATCTTGAGGAAGGACTGTGATTGATTCATCTTGGGCCATATGCCCTTATCCATACAAATACAGATCAACTTTGACCAGAAGATTAGGGTGCCGTGATTGGCCCAGCTTTGGACAGGTGCACACCCCTAGCCTGTGGCTAGTTGGAGTGAGAAAATGACAGTGTATATGTGCATCACATTGTGGGCTTTCATGGTGAGGTAAGGGTGACACTTCCCAGAAGAAGAGGGGGTGCTATTTTTGGAATAAAAGGGGAAAGGATGTTCTGGGAAGAAAGGAAAAAAATGTATGTTTATTATGGTTTGACCTGTATTTTAGGAATTTTAGACCACTTTTAGGTATAATAGATAACTTGTTTACACTTTTATTAGATATCACTAAATCATACTTAAAATTATTTAGGAACTGAAAGTGCAATAATGAAATATGGTGATTTATTAATTCAGCATAGTTGAAGAGATCTTTGCTACTATACAGCTTTGATAACTGAACATGTTTAGACCATGGGGTTCAGCAGAATTTTTGACAAAAAATTCGAAAAAATTCTTGTCTTCAAATTTCTCTAATGATTCAAGTACTAAATAGTTGGCAAGGTGTGTGGAGCTCCCTGGAAGTCCCTGAGCTTCCTTCAAGGAACACATCTGCTTTTATTGACTCTGAGGCCTGAAAATTATATGCAGGTTATTGCAGTTGGTTGATTTGTTGTGGAACAGAAGGAGTATTCTGGATCCATGGTGATGTCTTCTTGTACCAAGGCTTAAAAGTATGAAAGGAAGGCAGAAAAAGCAATAGGCAAGAAAGAAGAAAAATGTGAAGAAGAGGAAAGAAAATAAAAGATCAGTTGGGTGATGGAGAAAAGTAGACAACTGGGACATTGAGCAGGAGACAGAGTGGCACAGAGGACCAGTGATGAACAGACTCAAGACAGAAAAGTGCTCCAGTGAAGGGGCTCACGGACCCCTTTCTGGAAACTCCCTTGGAATTGTACCCTCGAATGCTGACCCATCTCTGCTACATGTTTGTAGGTAGCACCGTGAGATTCATCATCCAGCTATCCATTCTAAATCTCAGTATTCATTAAAGGAATCTGTGTGCCATTTTGAGGGAATTCCTATTGGTGTAAGTTATCAGTCTTGAGCATCATTCATTGCATAGTACTTTAGTTCCCCTGTGTATTCAGGTAGAAAGATCATATCTAGTCATTTCTGTCATTTCAAATATATGAGTAATTTTGTGACTCAGGGGGTCATTTTGGGATATGGATAATAATAATAAGCACTGGTAACTGAGAGTTGGAATAGGGAGTCATTTATCAAATGGCTAGTATGTGCAAAACTATTTTAGGTGCTATGGGGTGGGTGAATCAGATACAGATTCTGTCTTCAAGGTATTGTTGCTTTAGCAGAGGAGGTTCAAGAATTACTAATCCTAGATGATGGATACATCTTCAGATGAGATTTAATATAGAAGATGTCAAGCTGTCAGACAAATGTTTGCCCAGTGCCTGGTACATCCAGAAATGAAAAAAACTTGACTGGCTTAGCCTACTATTTTAGAGAATGGACCTGGAAATTTTAATTTGAGACAGAGTGGTACCAGAAAAATAATACCTTTTATGGTTGGACACTGTATTAAGTTTGTTACTGTGGCAACAAACAACCCCAATATTTCAGTGGTTTACTTAACAGATCTTTATTTCTTACTCATGGGTCTGTAGATGGATTGTAGTCACTCTAGACTAAGTGTTGGGATCAGTCTGCTTCCTGTATCTCTCACTGTAGAGCCTCTGCTGAAGGAATAGAGACAGCTTGGGGCGTGCTCTTCTCATGGGTGATAGCAGGACACAGGAGGGTGAGTGGAAGCACTCAGAATGTCTTAAAGCCTCAGTTCAGAACTTCTACCCTTCTGTCCACATTCCATTGGTCAAAACAAGTCACACGGCAAACCCCAAAACAATTAGTTGGAAGTATCTTCCACCCACAGGGAAGTCATGACAAAGGTGGGGAGGGAAGGAAGGATTGTGAATAGGTAAGTACATCTACCACAGCCACTAAGACGCCAAAGACACATGATTGATTTCAGAGGTAATCTAAAAAGTTGTATTTACCTTTGAGTCTACCTAGAATGACCCTAGTCTTTGTAGTCCAAGTCCGACAAAATTGGAATAGATTGAAATTCTAAGTCACTGAATTCTGGAATGGATTGATCCAGTTTAGATGCCGTTAGGTTGGAAATAGCCCAGGGCCAAGTGGTTCATCACTTTCGTGTGGCTTTTTTAAAAGGTCACTCTGCAACTTGTAGACATTTAAGAAAATCTAAGAAATGAAAGTTAGAATTTCATTTAAAGGACATATAATACCAATCCTTTGGAGTTTATTGAATAAATACTGTTATAACAACACTGTAAGTTCACTTTGAGTGACAGATTTTGCATTAGAACTCTTTTTATGTCTTTAAAAAAATTCTGTTGGCTTGAGATTTAATAGGACAAGCTCATTTTCAGGATTCCCTCTTATAAGAAATAATTCTTTACTTTTTAAACACTACTCAGTGGTTCTTTTTTGAGGTTAGGTTTTCCAATATTAATTTACAGATTCATTAGGTATCTGACTAGAAGGATAGAGGTGATCAAACATGGGGAGTCACAGCTCGTTGAAGGTAAGTCATAAATGCAAATAAAGTTAATGATATAATTCAGTGGAAAATAGGATTCAGTTTATGAAATATTTGATTTTTTTATCAAGTTATATAGGCATATTCCTTTTATTGGATGAGATGTACCTTTAGCAATGCTCTGCACACAAGGAACACTAGCAGATATTGTTGGTTAATGATTATTCATACTGACCTATTCCCCTCTCATGCACATGAATCACTTCTACTGGTTGCTTGAAAGGTTACCATGAAAGTAGATGCACTTTTTTTTTTTAAAGAAATGCCATGTTACTCAACATTAATTTAACTCAGGAAATGAAAACTGATATTGCATACAGTTAAAACTACGGAGGGAATTTGTATTGGTGAGATGAAATTACTCAGATTAGGAGCTCAATTGCTTACAGAGACTTTTAGAGTAAAAAGGTACCCTAGGAAACGTTTAATGACCTCACACCAAAGTTTTGTATTTTATTTGAGTGAGAATGCCTGCAGCAGGGTCACTGGTTCTTATAAAAGGTGTATGCCTTCTACGTGTAAAATTAAGATTTAAGACATAAAAAAAATAAGTGAAAGAAATAATTGTAAGTGACATTGTCCTGTTTTTGTTGCAGTTGCCACACAATCTTTATGTAGTATGCCCTTTTCCTTTTTCCATTTTGCATAGCCAGAGGGGAAAATACTTGAAAACATTACACAATACTATCTCTCTAGCTCAGACTTCAGGGAAGGATTTACACAGAATAGATTAGAAAATAAGAGAATGTGAGGGAAAATAGAGTCTAATCAGCACTTAGGTCTTTATTCATCAATATCACACATTCATTGGTTCAAAATTGCCTTGACTTTCAGCTACCTGCAAATGATCTTGAAGAAACTGGTTTGTAATAAACCTCTTCGACTTCTACCTGGCTCTTTGAAGTCATTATCTTGTTCCCTACTGAGTTTAAAATTAAAAGTTCTATCAAAAAAGCAAGCAAAGAGGCTGATGCTCTTTCTCTCTTTCTGTCACATTATTTTATTTTATTAAAAAAATTTTAAACCTATAGTGGGCTTAATATACAATGGTTATAGTGGTTGTAACTATTATTTTGACATTCTGAGAAGCTAGATACAAATAGACTCTCAAGAAAAGAGATGTATTGTGATGTATATGCCAGAATTTAAGGTGGAGTTAGGGAGTTTTAAGTTACCTGCTGAATTTTCGCTTCTAAGATGCTGGGAACCGCTGGGCACACATTTCCTGTGACGCTGACTGCTCTGTGCTCTTACTCCCCTTGGTTGGCTGAGGCTGACTTTGAGGGAAGCCAGGAGTTAATGTTGGAAGGCTTTATTGGCTTACATGTGTGCTTTCTTCCCAAATTGCTTTTCGCTCAAAAATCTCACCTGAGGTGTTTACCCCTTAGGATGTTACGCATTTTTATGTAGTTCTGCAACCTGTCATTAACAGAGAGTTTAAATAGATCAGTTTGTATTTATAGCAACAAACATATGTGATACTGAAGCAGTAAGTGATAACTTTATAATGTCCCTTCATGGATTTTCTTCACGTCCCGTGATAGAATAGCAGCGAGCTTCTGTTCTATATAGCCAGGGTTAGGTCTGTTGTTTAAACACTGACTTCACAACACTCTCTCTCTTTTTTTTTTTTTTAATTTTTATTTATTTATTTATTTATATTTATTTTTGGCTGTGTTGGGTCTTCGTTTCTATGCGAGGTCTTTCTCTACTTGCGGCAAGCGGGGGCCACTCTTCATTGTGGTGCACGGGCCTCTCACTATCGCGGCCTCTCCTGTTGCGAAGCACAGGCTCCAGACGCGCAGGCTCAGTAGTTGTGGCTCACGGGCCTAGTCGCTCCGCGGCATGTGGGATCCTCCCAGATCAGGGCTCGACCCGTGTTCCCTGCATTGGCAGGCAGATTCTCAACCACTGCGCCACCAGGGAAGCCCAACTCTCTCTTTTTTTAATGTTGAAGTAATTTTAGATTTACAGAAAAGTTTTAAGAGTAGTACAGATAACTCCCATGTGTTCTCTACTCAGATTCACCAGTTTTCAGTATTTTGCCACGTTGATTTTATTCTCTTCCTCTTTCTCTTTCTTTCCTCTCCTCCCCCCATATATAACATATAATAGATAATATATAACATATAATATATGCATCTATGTTTCTATGTATATATACTCACACATATATATGTGTGAGTATATATACCCACAAACGTTGTTATTGAACCAGTTGAGAGTAGGCTGTATGCATCATGCCCCTTTAACAGTACTTCTCTATACTCTGCTGAGTATACTTATGATGCTTGCTGATTGGTATATTAATGATTTTTACAGATTTTTAAATTAAAAAAAATTTAATTAAAAATTTAACTTTAATATTTTATTCAGATTCATATGCATAGAATTTTTGATACATTAAGAGATATTGATTCAAGTTCTAAACTTTACATTTGAGAAAACTGAGGCCAGACATTTGAGATGATTTACAGTAACTTACATAGCCATTAGGTTTTAGAAGTGATTTGAACCAACTCTGATAATGCTTTCCATTTTACTAAATAATAACCAATAAAAGTTGTGCTTTATCACCGTGCTATAATGCCTCCTGATAGTATTCCTGTTCACAGAGATATTTCGTTCCATTTTGTTTTGGTTTATTGAATGATGTAATTAGTAAGTTATTTAATTTGGGGATGGTTTCATAGTACATTTGGCATTTAAACAAAGATTGAAATTAAGCTTATGTTATTTTATTTTTTTTGAATTTTATTTTATTTATTTTTTTATACAGCAGGTTCTTATAAGTCATCCATTTTATACACATCAGTGTATACATGTCAATCCCAGTTGCACAATTCATCACACCATCACCTCCACCCCCACCGCTTTTCCCCCTTGATGTCCATACGTTTTCTCTCTACTTCTGTGTCTCAATTTCTGCTCTGCAAACCAGTTCATCTGTACCATTTTCTACGTTCCACATATATGCGTTAATATACGATATTTGTTTTCCTCTTTCTGACTTACTTCACTCTGTATGACAGTCTCTAGATCCATCCACATCTCTACAAATGACCCAATTTCGTTCCCTTTTATGGCTGAGTAATATTTGATTGTAGATATGTACCATCTGTACCATCTGTCGATGGGCATTTAGGTTGCTTCCATGACCTGGCTATTGTAAATAGTGCTGCAATGAACATTGGTGTACATGTGTCTTTTTGAATTATGGTTTTCTCTGGGTATATGCCCAGTAGTGGGATTGCTGGGTCATATGGTAGTTCTATTTTTAGATTTTTAAGAAACCTCCATACTGTTCTCCATAGCGGCTGTATCAATTTACATTCCCAACAACAGTGCAAGAGGGTTCCCTTTTCTCCACACCCTCTCCAGCATTTGTTGTTTGTAGATTTTCTGATGATGCCCATTCTAACTGGTGTGAGGTGATATCTCATTGTAGTTTTGCTTTGCATGTCTCTAATAATTAGTGATGTTGAGCATCTTTTCATATGCTTCTTGGCCATCTGTATGTCTTCTTTGGAGAAATGTCTATTTAGGTCTTCTGCCCATTTTTGGATTGGGTTGTTTGTTTCTTTAATATTGAGCTGCATGAGCTGTTTATGTATTTTGGAGATTAATCCTTTGTCTATTGATTTGTTTGCAAATATTTTCCCCATTCTGAGGGTTGTCTTTTCGTATTGTTTAGTTTCCTTTGCTGTGCAAAAGCTTTGAAGTTTCATTAGGTCCCATTTGTTTATTTTTGTTTTTATTTCCATTACTCTAGGAGGTGGATCAAAAATGATCTTGTTGTGATTTCTGTCAGAGTGTTCTTCCTGTGTTTCCTCTAAGTGTTTTATAGTGTCTGGTCTTACATTTAGGTCTCTAATCCATTTTGAGTTTATTTTTGTGTATGGTGTTAGGGAGTGTTCTAATTTCATTCTTTTACATGCAGCTGTCCAGTTTTCCCAACACCACTTATTGAAGAGTCTGTCTTTTCTCCATTGTATATCCTTGCCTCCTTTGTCATAGACTAGTTGAGCATAGGTGTGTGGGTATATCTCTGGGCTTTCTATCTTGTTCCATTGATCTATATTTCTGTTTTTGTGCCAATACCATATTGTATTGATTACTGTAGCTTTGTAGTATAGTCTGAAGTCAGGGAGACTCATTCCTCCTGCTCCCTTTTTTTCCCCTCAGGACTGCTTTGGCTATTCAGGGTCTTTTGTGTCTCCATACAAATTTTAAGATTTTTTGTTCTAGTTCTGTAAAAAATACCATTGGTAATTTGACAGGAATCGCATTGAATCTGTAGATTGCTTTGGGTAGTATAGTCATTTTCACAATATTGATTCTTCCAATCCAAGAACATGGTATATCTCTCCATCTGTTGGTATCATCTTTAATTTCTTTCATCAGTGTCTTATAGTTTTCTGCATACAGGTCTTTTGTCTCCCTAGGTAGGTTTATTCCTAGGTATTTTATTCTTTATGTTACAATGGTAAATGGGAGTGTTTCCTTAATTTCTCTTTCAGATTTTTTATCGTTAGTATATAGGAATGCAAGAGATTTCTGTGCATTAATTTTGTATCCTGCAAGTTTACCAAATTCATTGATTAGCTCTAGTAGTTTTCTGGTGGCATTTTTAGGATTCTCTATGTATAGTATCATGTCATCTGCAAACAGTGACAGTTTTACTTCTTCTTTTCCAATTTGTATTCCTTTTATTTCTTTTTCTTCTCTGATTGCTGTGGCTAGGAATTCCAACACTATGTTGAGTAATAGTGGTGAGAGTAGATATCCTTGTCTTGTTCCTGATCTTAGAGGAAATGCTTTCAGTTTTTCACCATTGAGAATGATATGTTTGCTGTGGGTTTGTCGTATAAGGCCTTTATTATCTTGAGGGAGGTTCCCTCTATGCCCACTTTCTGGAGAGTTTTTATCATAAATGGGTGTTGAATTTTGTCAGAAGCTGTCTCTGCATCTATTGAGATGATCATATGGTTTTTATTGTTCAATTTGTTAATATGGTGTATCACATGGATTGATTTGCGTACATTGAAGAATCCTTGCATCGCTGGGATAAATCCCACTTGATCATGGTGTATGATCCTTTTAATATGTTGTTGGATTCTGTTTGCTAGTTTTTTGTTGAGAATTTTTGCAGTGATATTATATCACATATAATATTTGCAGAAAATTACAGATCATTAGTGATATTGGTCTGTAATTTTCTTTTTTTGTAGCATATTTATCTGGTTTTGGTATCAGGATGATGGTGGCCTCATAGAATGAGTTTGGGAGTGCTCCTTCCTCTGCAGTTTTTTGGAAGACTTTGAGAAGGATGGGTGTTAGCTCTTCTCTAAATGTTTGATAGAATTCACCTGTGGAGCCATCTGGTCCTGGACTTATGTTTGTTGGAAGATTTTTAATCACAGTTTCAATTTCATTACTTGTGATTGGTCTGTTCTTATTTTCTATTTCTTCCTGGTTCAGTCTTGGAAGGTTATACCTTTCTAAGAATTTGTCCATTTCTTCGAGGTTGTCCATTTTATTGGCATAGAGTTGCTTGTAGTAGTCTCTTAGGATGCTTTGTATTTCTGCAGTGTCTGTTGTAACTTCTCCTTTTTCATTTATGATTTTATTGATTTGAGTCCTCTCCCTCTTTTTCTTGATGAGTCTGGCTAGTGGTTTATCAATTTTGTTTATCTTCTCAAAGAAACAGCTTTTAGTTTTATTGGTCTTTGCTATTGTTTTCTTTGTTTCTATTTCATTTACTTCTGCTCACATCTTTATGATTTCTTTCCTTCTGCTAACTTTGGGTTTTGTTTATTCTTCTTTTTCTACTTCATTTAGGCATAAGGTTAGATTGTTTATTTGAGATTTTTCTAGTTTCTTGAGGTAGGCTTGTATAGCTATAAACTTCTCTCTTAGAACTGCTTTAGCTGCATCCCATAGGTTTTGGATCGTTGTGTTTTCATTGTCATTTGTCTCTAGGTATTTTTTGATTTCCTCTTTGATTTCTTTAGTGATCTGTTGGTTATTTAGTAACATATTGTTTAGCCTCCACGTGTTTGTGTTTTTTACGTTTTTTTCCCTGTAATTGATTTCTAATCTCATAGCATTGTGGTCAGAAAAGATGCTTGATATGATTTCAATTTTCTTAAATTTACTGAGGCTTGATTTGTGACCCAAGATGTGATCTATCCTGGACAAGGTTCCGTGCGCACTTGAGAAGAAAGTGTAATCTGCTGTTTTTGAGTGGAATGTCCTATAAATATCAATTAAATTTATCTGGTCTATTGTGTCATTTAAAGCTTGTGTTTTCTTATTAATTTTCTGTTTGGATGATCTGTTTATTGGTGTAAGTGAGGTGTTAGCAAGTCCCCCACTATTACTGTGTTACTGTCGATTTCCTCTTTTATAGCTGTTAGCAGTTGCCTTAGTATTGAGGTGCTCCTATGTTGGGTGCATATATGTTTATAATTGTTATATCTTCTTCTTGGTTTGATCCCTTGATCGTTATGTAGTGTTCTTCCTTGTCTCTTGTAACATTCTTTTTTTAAAGTCTATTTTTTCTGATATGAGTATTGCTACTCCAGCTTTCTTTTGATTTCCATTTGCATGGAATATCTTTTTCCATCCCCTCACTTTCAGTCTGTATGTGTCCCTAGATCTGAAGTGGGTCTCTTTTAGATAGCATATATATGGGTCTTGTTTTTGTATCCATTCAGCAAGCCTGTGTCTTTTTGTTGGAGCATTTAATCCCTTTATGTTTAAGGTAATTATCAATATGTATGTTCCTACTACCATTTTCTTAATTGTTTTGGGTTTGTCTGTGTAGGTCCTTTTCTTCTCTTGTGTTTCCCACTTAGAGAAGTTCCTTTAGCATTTGTTGTAGAGCTGGTTTGGTGGTGCTGAGTTGTCTTAGCTTTTGCTTGTCTGTAAAGCTTTTGATTTCTCCATCGAATCTGAATGAGATCCCTGCCGGGTAGAGTAATCTTGGTTGTATGTTCTTCCCTTTCATCACTTTAAGTATATCATGCCACTCCCTTCTGGCTTGTAGAGTTTCTGCTGAGAAATCAGCTGTTAACCTTATGGGAATCCCCTTGTGTGTTGTTTGTCGTTTTTCCCTTCCTGCTTTCAATAATTTTTCTTTGTCTTTAATTTTTGCCAATTTGATTACTGTGTGTCTTGGCATGTTTCTCCTTGGGTTTATCCTATATGGGACTCTCTGCGCTTCCTGGAGTTGGGTGGCTACTTCCTTTCACATGTTAGGGAAGTTTTTGACTATAATCTCTTCAAATATTTTCTCTGGTCCTTTCTCTCTCTCTTCTCCTTCTGGGACCCCTATAATGCGAATGTTGTTGCGTGTAATGTTGTCCTAGATGTCTCTTATGCTGTCTTCGTTTCTTTTCATTCCTTTTTTCTTTATTCTGTTCCACAGCAGTGAATTCCACCATTCTGTCTTCCAGGTCACTTATCCATTCTTCTGCCTCAGTTATTCTGCTATTGATTCCTTCTAGTGTATTTTTCATTTCATTTATTGTATTGTTCATCTCTGTTTGTTCTTTCTTTAATTCTTCTAGGTCTTTGTTAAACATTTCTTGCATCTTCTCGATCTTTGCCTCCATTCTTTTTCTGAGGTCCTGGATCATCTTCACTATCATTATTCTGAATTCTTTTTCTAGAAGATTGCCTATCTCCATTTAGTTGTTTTTCTGGGCTTGTATCTTGTTCCTTCATGTGGTATATAGACCTCTGCCTTTTCGTCTTGTCTGTCTTTCTGTGAATGTGGTTTTTTTTCCACAGGCTGCAAGATCGTAGTTCTTCTTGCTTCTGCTGTGTGCCCTCTGGTGGATGAGGCTATCTATGAGGCTTGTGCACATTTCCTGATGGGAGGGACTGGTGGTGGGTAGAGCTGGCTGTTGCTCTGGTGGGCAGAGCTCAGTCAAGCTTATACTATAAGTGGGAGATGAAAGATTTTAAAGTTTGATACTCAGGTTGATGGAAGACATCGTATGTTAAACTGAGGATTATAGATTTCCTAAGAAGGAATTAGACTTCAGTTTCTGGAAATATGGCAGAATAGACATCTTGAAAATATTTCCAATGCAGAACTCATTAAAAAGTATAAATAAAACATTAAAAATCTTTAAAAATGCATAGTGACCTTGCTGGCAGGTAAGGGAAATGACCAGAGGCCACACATAAGGGGGAATACATTTCTAGAGTAGTAAGTACACATTAAAATAATCAGCTGTCTTCTGGACATTTGTCATTTCCTGGTAACTTCGAGTTTTGGTTTGAATGGCCACATGGGGATCAGCCCTGGACTGATACAAGGTAGAGAGTTGGGACAGAAATTCTGAGTAAATTCACTATCATGGAAGAGACACATCTTTAGGGAACTGATAGACTAAAACCGGAATCTGTTATGAGAGAAAAATTGTCAGGTCTCTGAGTACAGAGTAAAAACCCTAATGTGGAATTGAAATTTGAATTCACTTTCACTGTAACTGAAAAACCCTAAACAGAGGTAGTAATTTATAGTGGACAGGGGTTTAGGGCAGCCTCAGGCACCTGGCAGAAGCTATCTCCAGTCCTCCTGGGCACATGCAAAGTTTGATGAACATGATCTCACAGTAAAAAATATCATACAAGGAAGTGAATGTTTTAAGTGAGAGTCAATAACAACCCGTGGTAGAATCAGACCTTAAAGACTTTAGATATTAGAACTATCAGCTGTTAAATGTAGTATGTTTAAAGAAATAAAAAAGGAAACTGAAAATATGAGAAAGCAACAAAAGGTTATTTAAAATGGTCAAGCAAAGTGTGCTTTAATATATTTTTTAAGATATAAAAATGATGTGATTAGGTTAACAATCCTTATCTTCTATACTATGAATCTAATAAAATTTGCAATGAAATATACATACATATACATATATATATATATATATATATATAAAATAGGTGAAATTTATTTTAATATTAGAGGAGGAAAAGTGGAGTGGGGTTACAGAGGAAACAAGATTGGCCATGAGTTCATAATGTTGATTCTAGATGATGGATAACATGGTAGTTCATTATTTTAATCTGTCTAGTTTTTAAAAAACAGGTTTATACCCATTCTGAGTGAGTTAATGATTTTTAGTGAATTTGTAGCACTGTACAGTCATCACCTTTTAGAAAGTTTCCAAGATCCCTCATGCCTGTTTGAAGTTAATTCTTGCTTCCACCTTGCCTTAGGCAACCACTGATCTGCTTTATAGATTTGCCTTTTCTGGACATTTCCTGTGAATAGAACCAAACAATATGTGATCTTTTTGTCCGGCTTCTTTTACTTACCATGTGTTTTGAGGTTTATCTATGTTGTACTATATATCAATAGTTGGTATAATTTTATTGCTGAATAGTATTCCATTGTATGGATATATCACATTCTGTTTATCTCTTCGCCAGTTGATGAACATTTAGGTTGTTTCTACATTTTCATTATTGTGAATAATGCTGCTGTGGACATTTGTGTACAGGTCTCTGTATAAACATGTTTTCATTTCTCTTGGGCAGATACCTAGGAGTGGAATTGCTAAGTTGTATGGTACATTTATGTTTAATTTTTAAAGAAATTGCCAAACGAACACTGGGGTAGGAGAAAGTGTGTTGATTTGCACTGCCTGCACTCTCATTCTACCTCTTTGTTGCCGGGTCAGGGGAAGTGAAGGGACCCTGCCCAGTCTCACTGCTGCTGGGTGAGGCTGGAAGTCTAGGTCCCTGCTCAACCCACCGACACGATGGTGTTGGGCCAGTTTTTCCTTTGGTGGTTGCCTGAATTAGGACAGGTATTATAAAAAATGTTTTTTTTGTTCCACTTGGCCATGCTTTTCCAGTCTTTTGGGTAAAAAATAGGCTCTTCTTCAGGCTTTTTTGTCCTGCCTATTGGTGGTTCCTGGTTGCAGGCTTCTCCAGCACCTCATCTAGGATGCATGGGAAGCAAAAGGAAAACCCAGGGAACTCGCCACCGTGTCACTCCTCAAGTCCTAAGGTCCCTAGCCTCCAGTATATCTTCTTTACATCTTTCAGAGTCTTCCTGTATTTGTTAATTACCTCTGGGATGTTTTAGTTGTGAGAGAGAGAGTGTGATGAATGGAGGTACACCATTTTGGTCCTAAGCTGTATTTTTTACCTTTCCTAGTAGTCAAATGTGACTAAGTTCTGGCCAGTGAAAAAAGACCAGGAAAGTGAGGTGCCATTTCCAGGCCTGACCCATAAAAACCTTTTTTGTAATCCATGCTGTGTCTTCTGTCTGCTGGCTGGATGCAGAGGATCCAGTTGAGGACTTGGAGGCCACAGGAGATGGTGGATCTGCAAGATAGAAAGAACGTGGGTTTCCCAATGACTGGGTGTAGTACTGGGTGTATTGTACTACACCCAATAGTGGGTGTAGTAAATCCACTCACTATTGTATTATAGACTGAGCTTTGGAGATTCTTTTTATAGGCAGTTAGCCTAGTTTGACTATACAACAAGACTTAATACTATACCTTTTCCTGTCTGCTTTTTCTTATCTTACACTTCCTTTAAGGCTAAACTCAAGTCCTATCTTCTTCACACAGCTTTCCCTAATTCCATCATTCACTTATTTGAAATCCTACAGCCCTGTAAATTTAACTTATGATTATAAATTCTTTTGTATTGTCCTCTAGTCATCTTAACTATGGGTTAATACTAATTACTTTGTAAGCTTCTAAAAGAAAGGGACCATATTCCTCTCACCTACCTGTTCAAGAGGATGGTGAATAACTGCATATTAAATTTGTTCTTTGAAGCATTGAAGTGCCTGAATAATTAAACCCTACAGCAATATGATAAAATGAAATTATCATCATTAAAATTTTTTTCCTTTAAATTTGAGGGTGTTTCTGCACTTTGCACCTGAAAAACTTTTTAGCTCCTTGATGAATCCATCATATTCTTTATAGCAGAAATTTTCAAACCTTTTTGCCCATGACTCATATTATAGATTTTCATTGTACACACAGACACGCGACTGAAACAAAAGTTTCATGTAACAGTGCTTAAACTGTAATTACCATCATTATGTGCAATGCCCTCCGATATTTTCTATTCTGGTCACAACCCATTAAATTGATTCTATGACTCACTCACTGGTCACGACCTGTAATATGAAAAATGCTGCTTTATTGCTGGAGGGAGGAGTGAAAGGGTGAAGCTGCTCACATTGAGCTATAACTAAGGGAGTGGAGCACGTTAGCTCTTGATTCTGAAATTTTATTTTATTTTATTTTTATTTTTAAAATATTTTATTTATTTATTTATTTATTTATGGCTGTGTTGTGTCTTCGTTTCTGTGCGAGGGCTTTCTCTAGTGGCAAGCGGGGGCCACTCTTCATTGCGGTGTGCGGGCCTCTCACTGTCGCGGCCTCTCTTGTTGCGGAGCACAGGCTCCAGACGCGCAGGCTCAGTAATTGTGGCTCACGGGCCTAGTCGCTCCGCGGCATGTGGGATCCTCCCAGACCAGGGCTCGAACCCCTGTCCCCTGCATTGGCAGGCAGATTCTCAACCACTACGCCACCAGGGAAGCCCGATTCTGAAATTTTAAATGTGGGCTTGTCGTAACGGCTTCAAGCAGTAAATGCAACACAAAGGATGAGGAGGCGCAATGCCTGAGAAAGCCCTTTTGCAGTTAGTGTGGTTCTTGGGCCTTTTTTATTAACACTACCTGTGTACCCGAGCCCCATTTCAGATCTATGAAGTTAGAATCACTGCTAGGACCTTGGAATCTGCATTGTGACAAGCTCTATAAATGCTCAAGTTTGAGAACTGTTTTTTTACAGAGAGCCCCAGCTCTTGGGTATGAGAGATTGTTGGGGGATTTGCCAAAATGCAAACAACTTTTGCTTGAAAAATCCTGATTGCCTTGGTTTGTTAAGCTTTTGAATTCTAACTCATAGTATTTTTTAAAAATATATTTTTTATTCCCCATCCTTTTGTCTGTTGAATTATTTACCATATATCTGTGCTAGTTTTAGCTTATTTTCTTGTTTCTAATCTCATACCAATTGTTTTATCAATTTATATTATTTTCATTTTAGATTTTCTTACTAGTTTATAAACTTTGTTTTTATTTCTTCTTCCTAATTTTACTTTTATATTATCTTTCTACTTTATTAAAACTTTAAAATGTGTGTTCTGCACTTTGTAGCTTTAAGAATGTTTTTTTAATTTTTAAAGACATTTTAAGAATGTCTGTTAATTTTTTTTGCTTTATTTAGTTTATTTGTTTTACCAGCGAATTTTCTTCCTCCCTCCCTCCTTTCCTTCCTTCCTTCCTTCCTTGCTCTCTTTCTTTCTTACAATATATACCGTCTTTTATTTCTGTAGTTTTTAAAATGACCAATAAGAAGCACAGAGTGTTAGCTGAGAGAATGGCACATTCTCTTAGGATGGGAGACTTATAGATTTTTACAGTAATAGCTTCTCAATGAATCATAACTCTCTCATTGATTTGTATAGTTCCCCCCACATTGACTCTGGCCATGTGACTTGCTTTAACCATGGGGCATCAGCAGATGTTATTCAAGTGGAAACATGGTGAGCACTTGTGAACTGGGAACATGCAAGAAACTCAGGCTGTCCTGCTAGAGGGGATATTGAAGGACAAATGAGACATTCTGGCCAACAATCCCCAGGTAAATGCCTGACATATGACTAGGGCCATCTAGGACTTCCAGCCCCATTTGAGCCCCATATGGTTACAACCACATGAGTGACCACAGGAGAAAGCAGCAGAGGATCTGCCCCCACTGAGTGGAGCCCAAATTGCAGCATCATGATCAAATAAATGGTTATTCTTTTAAGGCACAGTTTTGGAATGGTTTGTCATGAAGCAATAGGTAACTGAAACTAAAATTAGTATTATTAGTGAGGTGCTGCCATAACAAAATCCTAAATTATGTTGCATTGGTTTTGGGACTGGGTGGCAGTTGAGGTCTAGAAAAATGGTGAAGGGATTGTTGGCAGAGGCTGGAAAAATGACAAACTGTTAATGGAATCTGGAGAGGTGGTGAGGAAACTGTTATTGGAGATTGGAATGATGATGACGCATTTTTATGGTTCTGAAACAATTTTAAAAACTGTCACTTACAGGAACTTAGAATACAGAAGATGTATGTACTGAATTTGTGGATCTGGCTTAAGGATCCAGGCAGAATATTGAAATTGTCAACTGGCTTCTGATAGCTTTGTATAAGGTATGGGAAGAGAGAAATGAACTTAAAGCAGAAATTAGAGGAAATACAGGGTGTCCAGGAATTTCTGTATTGGAAAATAAAACTGTTTCTTTCATAGTCTCTGGCAGGCAAAATATTCTTAAAGTACAAAGTGGCCTGGAGTAAATATCAAGTACTCTTTATTAAGACCTTAGAAAGATTTAAGGTAGGTCCTTTTAGCTAGATGAAAGAGATGATAAGTTGATAAGAATCTTAAGGGTTTTGTGCCCTAACAACCTAACACTTCCAAATTAGAGAAGGATCTAGTTTGAAAGAGTTATGGATATAGTTTTAGGGGGAATAGAATGAAGCTCAGTTAGATGCATAGGAAGTCTACAAAGTTTTAAGAGATTAGAATTGGCTTATACTAAAAGGGATGGTCAGTTTAAAAAGAGGCCTCTTGGCCTCAATTTACTATGAATAGCAGCATTTCTATTTAAAAAGAACCCCAAAGCCCAGAGGGCAGAGCAAAGAGCCATGGAGAAGAATAGATTAGGAAACCATTCCAGATAACAGAAATGGGCCCTAATTAAAAGAACATTCCTGTCCCTGTGTTAGGAGGCTCTGACAACATCTGCTGCTGGATTTTAGACCTGTATGGATAAATGAATTCTGTGTTTCTCCCATTCCTTTTTAAAATCTATTGTAGTTATCCTGTCCCCTGTCTTTCCATTGTATGTTGGATATTTGGGGGACAGACAATTTTTTCTTTTTGCTTCGTAAACTTCTGATTCAAGATGAGCTGCATTCAAGTTGTATCCTCATCCATACTTGGAGCTGATGCATATTATGAGGTAATAAAATTTGATCCTTTTGCAAAAGTCAGAGGAGATGTTGGAGATCCTGGGAAGGGTTGCATGTGTTTGCATGTGGGAAGGATATGATTCATTGGGTCCAGAAGGCAGAACTTTGATAGATTGTTACATTAACATCCCCTCCCCTACCCCCAACTCCTATAAGCCATGCCTCTTGGTTCTCAAGCTCTTTTGTAGACTCCTACCCTGACTCTTGGCTTGGCCATATGACTTCCTTTGGCCAGTGGAATTATAGCGAACATGTCTACAGAGGTTTGTTAGATGCTTACACAGTGGAGCTTGTCCTCTGGGATCACTGCTATCCCTATGATTGCAGTTGCCTGAATGATCTCAGGTCACACTAGCTTACTAACCACCTGGTTAGTCATTTAGCATAGCCTAAATGCAGAGAATCAAGAGCAAATAGCTGATTACTGTTTTAAGTTTTGGAGTAGTTTGTTTTATAGCAGTAGATGAGTAATATAAAGATTGTATGCTTTTGTCCCTTTTATCTGCCACAATGCTTTTTGATTCCTTTCAATAGACTGTTTTCTACACAGTCAATCCCTTGAATTCTAATAGCTTTGATTTATGTAATTCAGAGGTCCCATGGACCAAAATTTCTATTTATACCCACTTGTACTGCTAGAATGGGGGCTTTTTTTTTTTCATATGATGCAGTATCAGGTTCAGCAATGAAGAGCTGAAGGATTTAAAATCCATGGTCTCATTTTCACAGATTTGTTTACAGATATTGTACACGTGAAGTGAATAGATTGCTGTGCACTGCACCTACTTGGGAGTTTGGCCTCTTTGGAGTTATGTACACCTGGGGAAATCATCCCATCAGCCTCCTAAAAACCTTTTTTTATTTGTTGAACCAACTTCTTTCTGTTGCTACACATCTTACTATGAACTTCTTTTTAGGTCAGGAGGGCACATCAGAGGGAAACGTGGTTTCTTCTGGGCAATGGAGAAGGACGTACTAGTGAATAAGAAGGCCTTATTCAGTTTTATGAGGATGTTAAAGATTCATCAGTATATAGATGTATCTTGGTGTCAGTACATAGATGTATCTATGTAGCTGGCTTAGATTACATATAGTAATCTGTCTTCTTGTTACTATGTAGAAATGTTTATTTATATCAATTTAATATTTCATTAACTATACATCATCTATTTCATTTTGTGATTAATTAGAACTATTAATTTGAATAGCTATATCAATATGTTTTATTAGCAGGGAAACACCATACACATATTTAATGGTAGTGTTTTGTAGTAATTGCATTGAACCAGAAAGTTTGCAGATTGTAACCTTGCAGTCTAGTTACAGTGATGTGAGTAAAGGGGATGCTTAAACACTAAAGAACTTAAGAAGAAAGCAAACTTCAAAAATATTTGTAATAAAAAGATATAAGAATCAGATGCTTGGGCCTTCCCTGGTGGCACAGTGGTTAAGAATCTGCCTGCCAATGCAGGAGATACGGGTTCAGCCCTGGTCCAGGAAGATCCCACATGCTGTGGAGCAACTAAGCCCATGCACCACAACTACTGAGCCTGCGCTGTACTCATGAGCCACAACTACTGAGCCGGCGTGCTACAAGTACTGAAGCCCGTGCGCATAGAGCCCATGCTCCACAACAAGAGAAGCCACTGCAATGAGAAGCCCGCGCACCACAACGAAGAGTAGCCCCCGCTTGCCGCAACTAGAGAAAGCCCATGTGCAGCAACGAAGACCCAATGCAGCCAAAAATAAATAAATAAAATAAATAAATAAATAAAATTGTGAAAAAATAAAATGAGATACTCCTCTAGTTAAAAAAAAAAATCAGATGCTTTTTTTCCTTTAAAAGCTTAATTGCTTCCTTCTTTCTCTAAAGCATTGCATTTTTTAAAAAAATTTTTTAAATTTTTTTATTTTTGGCTGTGTTGGGTCTTCGTTTCTGTGCGAGTGCTTTCTCCAGTTGCGGCGAGTGGGGGCCACTCTTCATCGCGGTGCGCGGGCCTCTCACTATCGCGGCCTCTCTTGTTGCGGAGCAGAGGCTCCAGACGCTCAGGCTCAGTAGTTGTGGCTCACGGGCCCAGTTGCTCCGTGGCATGTGGGATCTTCCCAGACCAGGGCTCAAACCCGTGTCCCCTGCATTGGCAGGCAGATTCTCAACCACTGCGCCACCAGGGAAGCCCCAAGCATTGCGTTTTGATTGAAGAAAACTTGGACAGTATAGAAAAATACACAAATAAAAATAATCTACATCACCTTCCAGAATTAGTTACTTTAAGATGTTATTGTATAATACTAATAGTTAAAAAGTACTGAGTGATCAGTGTGTTCCAGGCATTATAGTATAGTATTCAGTTTAAATATAATAGTTTGTTTAATATGCCCGGAAATCCTATGATGAAGGTACTATTACTAATCCATTTTACAGATGAAGAAACAGGAGCAGAGAGATTAATCTGTTGAAGATTACACAGATTTAAGCCCAGACTTTTGACTAAAAGTTTGCATTTCTAAACCATTATAAGTTCTTCTCATACCTTTCTGCAGTTTTCCTTCCTCCTTCCCTCCCTCCTTCTCTCCCTTCCTCCCTTCCCTTTCTAAGCTGGATCACACCAATTTGTTTTTTTCCATTTATCACATTTTCACCTAATTTATTTTGCCAAACATATCCAAATATCCTTAAATATTTCTCTGCAATGTGATTTTTAATGGCTTCTGGTATCCATATATCATATGGTTTAACCATTACTATTTGAATCAGTTTTCTATTATAGGTATTTAGGTTGGCTCAGTTATTCACCTATCATAAATAATATATGATAAGCATCCTTGTACATATTTTTGATTATTTCCTTAGGATAACTTTCTAAATATGACATTTCCAGGCCTAAGGATAAGACCACTTTAAAGACTTTAGATACATTTTGGCAAATTACCTTTCAGATAGTTTGTAAAGATTTTTATTTGTACAAGCAATATATGAGAGTGCCTGTAAAACTTTGATGTGTCTCTATATATACATAGAAAATACAATCTAAAGAATGAAAAATTAGCAACTCACTATTCTTCCAAGTTAAATTAAAATGGTATATGTCCATTTAAAAATTTTATTAATATAGCTTTAAAGGCTTGCTTTTTAAAGAAAAGTTAAGAAATTTAGTATCTACAGAAATACAAATTATTTTTCAGTGAATAAAATTTCGTGCAGAAATATCAAAAGGATGAGAAAATATTCACCTCAATTTAAAGTGAATATTTTTTAAAAGGCTCTTAAATCTCTGAATAAAATGTGATTTGAATCATATTTGGATTTTCAGGGGTGAGGAATCCCATTGCCTAGCACAATGCCTAGCAGAATTGGAATTCAGGAGTTTTTCAGTGATGAAGGAATGAATGAGTAAAAGAAAGCATGAATTAATTTTTCTAACTTCACTTCTTTAACAAAGGCATCCTTTGTTGTCTTTTAAGTTGGGCATATAAAAATATATCTCTGTTCCAGCTCATGTGAAACCTGTCCAAAGTCGACACATGTGAGCAGAGAGAGGCTGCCAGGATTATCTGGTCAAGGCGGAGTGACTGGTCTAGGCCAGAGCTCTAAAGCGACTCTGTGAAGCGGGGAGGTTTCTAATGGGGACCTCCTGATATTGCCAGATGCTCCTGTGGGGAGCCTCTGGAAGCTGGAGCAGGTGTGAGGAGCCCATTATTCTCAACTTATTAATAAAGTGTCAAATGTAACCAGGACTTAATAAGTATACATTTCCTGAGATGCTTTATGATATGAATTTCTTCCTTTTAGCACTCAAGTGTAACTGAGTATGTATGTGCGACTCTAGGTTTTTATCACCTTGCCAGGTTAAGGGCCCTGAGGTCAAAAGTTTGAATAATTTTTGAATTAGATGGATGGTCATTGTAGGGGGTCAAGTATTCAGGGCTATGGGTAATAAGTACCCTTTACCTGGAAAGAATGCTCCACTTCCAACGTAAAGCTTCATGCAGACTTGGGTACAGTATAGTCCATTTTCTTATGCACACCTTGTAAGACGAGTCTGAGAACTCTAGAAGCCATGCAAACAATAAGACACCTGAATAGCAAGAGAAGGAAGATGACATTTTACACAATTTTATTCATGTTTTTTCAAAAGTATGGCGTCTAATAATAATAATTGTTCTGTAATCAGAATATACTTACTTTAAGTGTACCTCATTGCTTGCTGGCTAGTGCTACAATGTTAGAAAGTTTACAATGAAGTATTATTTCAGTTTCTTCTCTTACTTTAATAGTCCCACTCTGGCGCACCTCACCCTACCAATCAGTTCTCTAAAATAATGGTTCTTCAAAAGAAGTCTGGGGGCTGCTGTTGGTTCCTGTGGCTGCCACGGGGGACTATCTTATTGAAAAGCACAAAATACTATTTAAACATTTTAGATTGTATATAGTCAGGGTGGGTAGTGCTCATTATAGGTCTGAAAAGATTGACAGTACTGCTCCCAAAGAAGTGAGGTTAAAACCAGGCTTTATTGGTAGACTATCGGTAGTGAATTGTGACTGTGGACTTCTTTTGTTTTAATTAAAAAGTGAATGAGAAAATAAATGAATAAGAAATTTATAGAAAAAATCAAAACCATAATAATATCATTTATTATTTGGCTGTGGCTAAATCTTACAAGGTGAGAAATCTATCATGTCTCTGTTTAATTCTCTAGGGGAGTTATATTTTCCTAAATCAAGACATATATTTCCCCCAAACTGTCATATGATTTGAACTTAGACACAAGTTGAGAATTTAGGATACCTTGACAATAATATTTGTTTGTAGAAGAAATAAAAATCCTTCAGATTGATCAGAGAGAACATTAAAGCTCAACTTCCGTGTTATATTTGTTTCAAAAGCAGGTTTGATATCTGCCATTTCAAGGTTTAACATAATTTATTAACATCTGTTGAAATCTTCTGACTTATATTGTCTTTCTTAGAGTGAATGTTATAGTACTTAGGTCAGAGCAAAGCATATAACCTCTTTTTAATGTAACTTAAATTTTTTCCAAAAAAAAAAAAGAAAAAGAAGATTATAATCTCATCCAATCAGAGTTAATTTAAGATTTTTTTTACTGTATACCTTTATTTATATATGTATGTATGTTTTAAAAATGAAACTTAAAAACATAATGGGCATAATGTTTTGGTTTTTTTTCTTTAAATTTATTTAATGGCTGCGTTGGGTGTTCGTTGCTGCACACAGGCTTTCTCTAGTTGCGGCGAGCAAGGGCTACTCTTCGTTGTGGTGCACGGGCTTCTCGTTGCAGTGGCTTCTCTTGTTGTGGAGCACGGGCTCTAGGCGCACGGGCTTCAGTAGTTGTGGCTTGTGAGCTCCAGAGTGCAGGCTCAGTAGTTGTGGCGCACGGGCTTAGTTGCTCTGCGGCGTGTGGGATCTTCTCGGACCAGGGCTCGAACCCGTGTTCCCTGCATTGGCAGGCAGATTCTTAACCACTGTGCCACCAGGGAAGTCCAAGAGATGTATACATTGTTTAGATAACATACATTGCTTGGGAAACATCTTAGTTAAATATGCTTTCAAACACCTTTAATCTTTTAAACTTCAAAGTATAGAAATACTATTTTCCAGCCACTGTTCTGTGATTGGGCATACAAAAATGAATAAAGTATGGTTCCTGCAATTGAGAAACTTACAGTGAAAGAGTCATATGTATAGGCAGATACCCGTTATAAGGTTTTAAGAGCTATCCCTGAAGTTTACCTAAATTGCTAAGGGAGCACAGGTGGGGGAATGATTAATTTATCCTTGTGGAGGAGAGGAAAGGTAAAAGAAAACTAGTGTTTCATTTGTAAAAATCAAACAAGGTCTTCCAGGTGTTGACTAATGATTCTAATATTTTACTGCTTGAAATTAGACGTGCTTCCTTCTGGGTTTTTTTCCCCCTACATAAATCTTTTGTTTACAATGCATTACCTTTTGGTTCTAACAATTAACATTAGAAAAGTTGGTAGATGATTGATTCTGTAAGGGAAAGATGAATGCAAGTGTCAAGGTTTGAGTCTATAGGGATTATTGTGTCCCTAACCATGGAGCACCAGGAAGTAATTTCCTAATTTCTGCAAGGGAACTTCAAGTTTTGTTGTGTTTTGTTTTAAGGCTTCACAGAGAAGTCACCATCATCTGAGCTGGGCTTTGAAAGATAAATAGAATTTTTCCAAGTAGGGAAAAGGCATTCTGGGAAGAGGGAAAGTCTGGTGATAGGTGACTCGGAGAGAGAAGTTGAGAAGGACTCAAGAGTTTTCTAGTATGGGGGATAAGGTGAGTGGTGATACTGTTAACTAAGGAGGAGAGTATAGAAGTATATTTTGGGGCTAGGATGGAATATGGTCTCTGTTTTGGGCATGTTGATTTGGGGAGTCTTTGGAAATTTCATTAATTGATTTTTAAAAAATTCTTTCCACTAAAATTTATTAATATCCTTACTTGCCCACGTATGAAGAACACAGACATAAGAAATAATCTATTCTCAAAATGCTTATAGACTCTTGGAGAGACAATCCAATAATTATGATATGTGCTTAAAACTGCTATGATAGCAGCAGTCACAGGTTTTGATGGGGAACTTGGGAGTTTTGATCACCTAATGGAGACTGAAGATGGGAATGGGGAGGAGAGATAAGGAGTGATAGGAAAGAATTCCTATGAGATTGCCTCACGGAATTCAAGTTGTTTTTTTTTTTTTTTTTTCTGGATTTCAATCTTTAATATCTAACATTATTGCTTTAGGACATGTTTTCCCTGACCAGGAACAGAATGCTAATTACATAAAAATATACACATAGAAAAAGTAGTTCTCCATTTTCCCAGGGAAAAAACAGTAACTTCTAGAATACTCAAGTGTTTTGTTTTAATTACAAAGTCTTGGTCATCTCATTTATTAGCTCTGTAACATACATATTTAAATTAAACATTATTAGACAACCGTTAACAACTTATAAATGTAAGGTGCCATTACTGAGTAAATAGAGTCTCCTGTGAGTGGATGTGTCCCTTCTCCCACCCACTAACAAGGCAGTAATATGGTTAGTTTAATTTTATGAGTACATGATCCATCGCTGCAAACACTAATTCTCGTCTTCACCCTCTGCTTATCTGTGCAAGTGTGTGAGCTGGTTAGATCGCACGGGCAACCTCTCTAACTTCAACAGCAAGATGAGCTGGGCTTGGGCTTTCGGTGCAGACTAATTGTGTCTGTCTGAATCAAGTGATCTGACCTATCCTCGGTAGCAAGCGCTCTTCGAACTGCTTCCTCAAAGGCCGCTGTGACATTCGTCGCATCTTTTGCACTTGTTTCAAAAGTAAGGATGGTCGCTGTTGTCCCTGCACCAGGCTTGAGCTTCTTCTGCAGACACCTGCCGCTCGCTGATGTCAACCTTGTTACCCAAAATCACAAAAGGAAAGCTTTCGGGCTTTTTCACATCCACATAATATATGAATTCTTTCTTCCAGTTACTCAAGTTCTGGAAGCTTTGAGAATCATCGACGCAAAAAGTAAGCGGGCAACAGTCAGAACCTCTGTAAAATGGTGTCCTCAGGCTTCTGAATCACTCTTGACCGGCCGTGTCCCAGATCTGTATGGTAACAAAATGTCCATCCACCTCCAAATCTTTATTTAAAAATCCCACACCTATTGTATGGAAGAGCTGGGTATCAAACTTATTAGACACATATCTGTTCATTAGAGAACTCTTCCCAACTCCACCATCTCCAAGGAGAATTACTTTAAAAAGCGATGATTTTCCTAACATTTTTAATCTCAAGATCTCTGATTTCAGAACCCTTAATTGTTCAGTTCAAATATTATCATTATCTCTAGGGCTGTCGGGAAGATCCACTTGGACACGGACAGCAGGAAAAGCCGTTCACCACTGTGCCAGGCGCATTATAGGAGCGCAGGGAGTTTCTCGCGGCCACACGCAGGAAGCCCGGGAGCTCCGGGCCAGCCCGTCGGGGTGCAGGGAGGAAAGAGAGAGGGTCGAGGACCCTGCGGGCAGGAGGCGTCGGCGGCACTGCCGGGGGCCAGCACCGAGGGAACAACATGGTGACGGGCGGGGCCCTCAAGTGTTGTTTTGAAGTATGAGTTAAACAGATTGTGGGAAGAGGGAAAGAGGGGGAAACATGTCAGGCAGGAATTTTGCTTAGATGATGCCTTGGGAGTGTGAGGAAGTAACCTGTGTATAGAGAGCACTGCTTGTGGTTTAGTGAAACTTGTAGGAACTATGTAAGTGGGGATTGGTAGGGTCCTGCAGATCATATGTCTCTTGATTTTTATGTTGAAGACAGTCATGTTGGTAGTGTCAGGAAGCTAGTGAAGGATTTTAAGTAGGGGAATGGCTTGATCAAATTTGATGCCCAGCAACCAATTAGAATTATGTTCTAGAATTTCAGAAACGCAGTTGGGGGTAGGGTATAAATTTAACTAGGGGTCACAGTAATGGATAAAGTGCTTCCTGCTTAGATGTGGAGACAGGTAAATAAAACTGACATCACAGTATGTGAAGTGTTGTAGTATGCAGTGCTATGTATTGAGTATAGAGGAGGAAGTGATTTGGGACTTCACTTTTAACAGTCATAGGTATATGGGTGGTATTTGCAACTGAGAATATTGATGATTTTTCTAAGGAAATAATATAAAGCAGAGATGAAAGAACTGACGGTAGAATTCCAGAAGAAAGCAGCCTTCATAGGATAATGGTTAAAGAAGAATCATCTAAAGCTGTGATGTTAGCACTGTGGGTTACAACTTATTTGTAGGTTGTAGATCAATAATAGTGGATGGGAAATTAATATGGTTGGCTATAGACAGAATTTTAAAAACATGGATTAAGAGAGAAAGAAAATATCAGGGTGTATGAAGTAAAGGTAATTATTATTTTGTGGCATCTTGTTCAGATGTGTGTATTTGTGCATGTGTGTATTGGGTAAAGTGTAAAATGTCTTTCTTATTAAGAGTTGTAATCACAAACTTTTGAAAAACAATAAAAGACACTAAGGAAGAGCAGTTGGAAATAATTAAATCACTTTTGTTCTTCACTACTCTGATGGCAAGGAAAAGAAATGGACCCAGTGCAAGTGCAATGGAAAGATTTTATGTGCAGGTGGTCTCCCCCTAGGCCACCTTTGCCACATCAGTTATGTAGGAAGAGAAATACAAAGAAATAAGGGGAAAGGACTTGCAAGATACAGAACTCAAAGACAGAGAGGGAGAGGAAGAAATAGAGAATATGAATGAGAAATATGGATGAGAAAGAATAAACCCCTATGGAAGCATGACTTTTAGCTTAACCCTACTGTGTGATGGCAAAAGCTCCATACCCTAGCACCATGGCCCAACAAAGCCCCTTGGATTTATCCTGCCATATCAGCTCTGTTCCTTATTAGGGATAGAGCCAGAGGAGGAACCTGGGGAAAGGGTACAAAACTACCTCTAATTAAAGTTGTGATTTAGTAATATCAATAATAGAAGTTATTGAGAGCTTAACTATGGGCTAAGAACTATTCTAAGCACTTTAAATGCATGATCTCACCGAATAAGTTAATATTTGTAAAGCCCTTAGAACAATGTCTTGCACATGGTAAGTACTCAGCAAGTATTGGCTATTATTATTATTTAATTATCAATTAGAGAATAGTTACTAAATATCACCATTTTACTAGTAAGGAAATTGGAGTATAATAAAGTTAAGTAACTTAAGATTTTATAGTTATAAAGAAATAGAATCATGCACTTTTGAGTTGGAGGTGAGAGACTGACTAGTATAGGTGCATGAAGTTGTATGATGACTGGTGCTTGAAATATGATGATGGTAGAGAGGAGACAAGATGGGCCATAAGTGAAAGATATTATGAAAAGAAAATCCCTTTAGCTTGGTGACTGGTTGGACATGAAGTAAAAAGGTAATTAAGATTTTAAGTTGGTTGACTGGGAAAATGGTAAATAGGATGTAAGAAAATAAGGAAGAAAACTGTTTTGGTAGGAAATGATGACAAATTCCATTTAATCATGTTGAATTTTATGTCAGATAGTCAAGTGATGATTAGCAGGGAATTCAAAACTAAAGTTAGAGATATTTAGGCATTATCGCATAAAGGAGTTGCAGAAGCTGTAGAGGGTTTGAGACCCCCAAGGATAACCAATATTTTTTGGCCACAAAAAATCTGGGGAGTCAAAAATAAGATCATGATAATAGCCCCCATGCAAAATTTCCACAGCTTTGCCCGCATCTGCTTTGTAGAACCTACAAGTAATACCAGGAATCTTTAAAAAATAGTATGTCACTACTGCTCCAGGGACAGGCTGTTGTCTGGCATGCACTGTTTTCCTCGCTCCTGACCTGGTAGCTGTGGTGTGTCTCCTCTTGCTGCCACCATCTGTGAAGGTGGAGAGCCTCAGCTGTGGTTTGGTACCTTTCCCGCCACCGCAGAAATTGCTGTTTCCCCTATGACGTTCTCAGAGACCCTGGAGGGTCAATGGTGAAAAAGCTCTCCTACTTTTTCTCATTCTTTTGTCCACCATCAGGTTTCAGACTTGATATCCATTGGCTTTTTCTGCACCCCTGTCCAGGTGACAGGTATGTTGGCTTTATGGCTCCTCAGTCAGTTTTTTTTTTTTTTTAAATTTTATTTATTTGTTTATTTATTTATGGCTGTGTTGGGTCTTCGTTTCTGTGCGAGGGCTTTCTCTAGTTGCGGCAAGTGGGGGCCACTGTTCATCGCGGTGCGCGGGCCTCTCATTATCGCGGCCTCTCTTGTTGCGGAGCACAGGCTCCAGACGCGCAGGCTCAGTAGTTGTGGCTCACGGGCCTAATTGCTCCGCGGCATGTGGGATCCTCCCAGACCAGGGCTCGAACCCGTGTCCCCTACATTGGCAGGCTGATTCTCAACCACTGTGCCACCAGGGAAGCCCCTCAGTCAGTTTTTTATGCCTAGATGATTCCTGACCTTCAGATGAACTCTTACATAAAATGTTTCTCACTTTTTGCCCCATCAATCCTTAGGCACATCTAGACTTGTCTGAATCCTAAGGTGCAGGTTACTTATTAGGCTTAAACTGGAGCCAGGACCCTTGTTGCATGCTCTCTGGAGAAAAGAGGTCAAATTGGCAAATTCCCATATTTTCCAAGATTATCCCATCACTCGTTTCTTCTGGTCCCTTTACTTCTTCATATGGGTGTTTTCCTGGTTGATTTGAGATTATTTCTTCTTTTCTCCAGATGGAACGATAATGTGTACTTACTGTGGAATTAGATCCTATCCGAATATTTTGTTGGGAGGTTTGATTCACTTTTTCCTTTTAATTCTTCTTACAGGTTTCCATGCTCTTTGTTGGAGTTTAGTAAAGATTTGAATATCTAGCACGTTTTCCTTTCAAATAAGTATTGGTAATGTATTTTTTTTTCTGGTTCTCTGTGAAGAATCCCAATGAGCCTTTTTGAAAACTCATCATTTGCAGTTATTTTAGAACAGCAGTTTGTTGAAAGCTACCATATTAGAAATGTTTTATTGCACTGCACTACAGCTATGAAGTGCAAGGAACCATGAAGAATGAAAAATACAAATGATAGATGTGTCTCTTTCATCTTATTTTTTAGCCTTCTTTGAATCCTGGGGGGAGCCAGTCATCTGATGTGGTGCTTTTGAACCACTGGAAAGTGAGGAATTTTGAAGTACAACGTGGTGACATTGTGTCATTAGTGTAAGTAAATCAGAAACATACTATATTCATATATAAGATTATTTATAATTATCTGATTTAACTAGTAATTCACTGTTTATACCATATTGTCAATTATTAAATTAATAGGTCCATTTAAAATATTGATATAATGCATTTTTCAAAATCAATTTTGAAATGTAACAGTGCTATAAGAAAGGATTTTTCTTTTATACTTAAAATATATCAGTTGACTGACATACCTGGATTTGGCAGAGCGTGTTTAATGAAATGTTGATTAGAAATTATTATATTGATGATCTAGAGTACATGAACTTGGTATTTGGGTAATTTTGAAATTCCACATTTTGGAAGCAACTCTTATGTTACTCTCATGGTTTATTAGCTGGTGTCGCTACAAAATATTTCTAGACGATGATAATTGTGACATGAAATTCAGTGGCATTTATATATATCGGTAATTTAACTGAAAAAAGGAAGTTTGGAAGATTAGTAGACTGGAGGCTTTTGTTTGGGACCAAAAGGTGGCACTGTTTCTCTGTTAAAGTATTAAGACTGGTCCGGAACAAAAATTTCATTCCAATCATAGTGTAGAAAAGGAATGTCAAAATGTACATAACTGACACAATGATAGTCCTAGTACATGCTTGAGATTTGTTTGTTTATTTTAAAAGTAAATTTACATTGAGAAGACTGCAACAGAACTTGCCTAATTTCTGCTGGTTTCAGCTACTTATAAAAATGTTTTAATATGATTCCCTGTTACACCAGTTAGTGCTTTGGGGTGGCAATGTAGCAATTACTGTTACTTGTTTTTTTTTTTTTTTTTTTGTTACTTGTTTTAATGATAGTAAAATCTTCCTGTTTGGTGAAGACTTCCAGCTTATAGCTCTGATTCTTGAATTGGAATGATGGTTTTTTGTTGGGTGATAATTTATAATTGGTAAAAGCAAAACGTTATCTACTAGTTCATACTTACCTTTGGCTAGTACTTTGTGGAAACAGATATTTTCTAAATGTGTCTCAGTCAAACCTGTTCTACCAAGATTTGAAAACATATTAAGTAAATCTGGTCAGTAACTAATGAAATAAATTTGAGTGAAGTTTTATATGGCAGCCATCCAAGGATGGGAATTAAATGCTTCTCATGTTCTTGAGTGCTTTCTTTAATATTAACCTACTCTTTGGAGTATACTTTTATTTTGTCATTCAGGGAACTGTTTCTGCAACCTCCTTAACAACCTTTCCATGCTGGGTTAGCCTGTCGTGCACTCATTATTCTTTTGCCTTTGGTTTGACAAGGTTACATCCTCGCTTAGTGGTGGAGAGGATACCCACCCAAGTGAAAGAGGTCACACTATAAGCAGACAATTGTGCAGTAACTTTTTTCTATGAGAAACATATTATCTCCAACCAAGTGAATTTGAATAGGTAGTTGGGGAAAAAAAAAGCCTCCTTAAAATTCAGGGTTGCATGGGTCCATAACAGTACCCTAGCATATCACAGACTATGTAAAAAAGAGAACACTATTCATTTATGTAAATATTAAAGTAATTGACATTTATTATATAAATTAATTTCAGAAATAGTGTATTCAAATTGAGGTTGATATACTGAATTGTAGCTATTTCGGTTGAACTGTATTTTTAATGAGTTAATTGTGCTATATCTCTGTCATGTACAAATAACACAAATTTTCTTTCATAATGCTTGTTGCTAGCAGGAGCTATTTACATATAAGAATGCTTAGTGATTGGTATCATGTTATTTAATAACAAATAATCATTAAGCAGTAATTGTTGCTTTCTTTTTATGAACCAAACGTCTTATACCAAAATCTTCTTTAGCATGATGTAATATAGTAAAAGACACTGTTTAAAGTATCTTTTTAGTTTTATGAACAAAAATCCTTTCTAGACACATGTCCTGACGTTAGAATATCCTATCTGTGTAAGAAATGTGTGACTAATACAGAAATGCATGACTAAATTTTGAATTTATGGCTAAATATAAAATATGATAAATATAATATTGGTATTAATAACACATTTTATTGATATATAAGTAATCTTTGGAAACAAGGTAGTTTGACAGTTTATATTTTAAATTATCCTTGGACAGCATTTTATGTATTCAGAGTATGTGGAAATGCAGCATTTCTATGGTAATATTATATATGCATTTCTGGAAAACGTAGTTCATAAATTCATACTTAAGTTACTAGGGCTTATGCATGTTTGTAACCACAGCACTAATGAAAATAACAACAATTCCAATAGCACCATTTAAAAGACATATGAACTTTCTAATAAATAAACACTGCAGTAAATGTCGGATTTTACTTAAAACAAAAAAGGTGAAGGTAGCTTGATGGAAGACAATATAAGGAAGGGTTGAGGCTATCTATATTTACAAGGGCCAGGGACATTATTATCAGAAGTTGCAAGTAGAGGAAGGATTGCAAGCTTTGTACAAAATGTATTGATCCCAGAGATGTATGCTCAGCTCATTGTTTTGTGTTACTTTGTTTTATTTATTTATTTATAACTTTATTTTTTTTTGAAAACAAAGATCCCAGTTAACCTTGCTTTAAGCACTTCTAGGAGAAAGGTTGAATGTATAATACTGATTCCTTCTTAGCTTGCTGCCTTTAGTGTACTTAGCCTTCAGCTGTTATTATTAAGGAGGCAAAACATTAATGATCTGGGAAGAAAATCAGATGTGAACCAGTGAAGCTTCTGCTTTATACTGAAAATTCTTTCTCCATTCTTTCTCACCAGTTGCCTATGAGCTAATTCATGTTACAGGAACACAGGATGTAGCAGAGCAGACTTCTGTTGTAAGAAATTTCATTCAGAGCTTATTGACCAAGGCCGTTTCCTAAAGCAAGGAAGGTCTGCGTGGGGGAAGTGTGCATATTGGAATACGCTTCTTTGCATCTCTTCATTTTCCTGTAACTTTCTTTCTGTTGGTAGCAGTGGGGCTACTGTTTAACCACATTATTCAGTAATGTTAAATCAAACGGTGTATTTGTTTGATAACGTTACTGGTCGCACAAAACATTACTTGCTGTCATCAAGCCCTCAGTGTTAGAGTGTAAGTAGGTGACATCATACTCTCTTAGTGGATTTGCAAACTAATAGTGGTGATTAAGGTGGACTTTCTATACCTTGGAATCGACTTTTCATTAACCTGTGTGATGGCCTTACTGCCATAGACTTAGCATAAGTAGCACTATTTTATAATGATATATCAATTACCATCCATTGGGACAGAGGTTCCTTCATAATAAAGTTTCAAATAAACACATTTAAAAGTGTTTTAACTTTTCACTTTGACATGACTTAAAGAAATGTTGTAAAAATAGTATAGAGAGTTCCCATATACCCCCTAATTTTTTTTCTGTTTTATTAAAGTAAAATTGACAAAATTGTAAGGTATTTAAAGTGTACACTGGGATGAATTGATATATGTATACATTGTGAAAGAATTCCCCCCATCAAGTTAATTAACACGTCCATCACCTATTTACCGTGTGTGTGTGTGTGTGTGTGTGTGTGTGTGTGTGTGTGTGTGAAAGAGAGACAGACATGGAGAACATTTACTCTCTTAGCCAAGTTCAGTTATATAATACAGTGTTATTAACTATCATCACCATGTTATACATTAGCTCCTCAGACCTTACTCATCTTATATCCCCCCAATTTTAACATTATACACAACCACAGGACAATTATGGAGACCAGGAAATTGACATTGATATAATACTATTAACTAGTCTACAGACCTTGTTTGAATTTCACTGGTTTTCCCACTCATGTCCTCCTTCTATACCAAGATCCTACCCAGAATCCTATATTTCATTTTTATTTTTCGTGTCTCTCTAGTCTCTTTTAATCTGTGACAGTTCCTTGGTCACTCTTTATCTTTTTTGACCTTGACACTTTTGGAGGGTCTGGCCAGTTATTTTGTAGAATGATCCTTTTCAATGTTGGAGGGTCAGTCTGTCTCCGGTGAGGAAGCATTGCTGTTGATGGCAGTTGCTGGGGAAGCTGCAGCAGTGGCAACTGTTGGGGAGATGGATGAGACAGGGTCAGAGGAGAAGGAAGTTTTCAGGCACAGGTCTCTTCAGTTTCTTAGGACCACATACTTGGGTCATGACTAAGAGGTTCCATGGCTTCTAGAAGTCCACACAGTGAAGTTTATAGATGCTAGGAAGCCAGGAGGTAGAGCTGTGAAGGTGGGGGAAAAGGCTATAGTTTGTAGTAGGGGTAGAAGGGAAGGAACTAAGGCTGGGGCACAGATTATTCTATATTGAGCCAGCATTCAGTTTTAGAGTAGAAGGTTAGGGTGAGGGAATTCTCATTTAATGAGCACCCCGGTATGTCAGGCCTTGTGTTAAGTGCTTTGTGTATGCCATTTTAATTCTCATAACAGTATCTGGAGATAGTTATTATTTTATTTTTGTGCGTGGTAGACATATTTATTTTTTAATTTATTGTTTACTTAGGTAACTGGTTTATAACATTATATGTTTCATATGTATAACATTATATTTTTACTTCTGTGTACACTAAATCTTGTGGACATAGTTATTTTTAATGTAATGAAACTGAGATTTAACAGGTAAATGGCAAGTAATTGGCAGAGCTAGAATTTGAATCCAGGTCCATTTGACTCTAAATCTCTATTGCCTGATATAGTAGGCATATGTGGCTATTGAGCACTTGAAGTGTGGCTACTGCCGCTTGTTAAAATGTTAATATTTTGGATATATTCAGTCAAATAAAATATATTATTATAATTAATTTCACCTGTTTCTTTTTCCTTTTTTAATGTGGCTCGTAGAAAATTTGAAATTACCTATGTGACACACATTACGTTTCACTTGGACAAATTCTGTGTCTAAACCTTTTTCCATTGTACACTGCTGCTTTCCTGGAGTGTGTCTAAGGTGAACTAAGATGAGATCCTAAAGTCTGAGGTGGAAAAATACTAATGTAGCTCCTGGGAAGCAAAGCAGACTCCCAAAGACAGGAAAACACTGTGTTGGTGAGAGTGTTGGGGATGATCAAGTCCAAAGACAAAGGGAAAAAGACATGCAATCTACAAAGAGAAAAAAAAGTAACCACAATATTTTTTTTCTTGTAGCACTGAAGTCCCTTTATTTTTAAAAAATCATTTATTTATTTATTCTTTACTGAAGTACAGTTGTTTTACAATATTGTGTTAGTTTCAGGTGCACAGCACAGTGATTCAGATGATTTTCCACTACAGGCTATTACAAGATACTGAATATTGTTCCCTGTGCTATATAGTCAATCCTTGTTGCTTACCTATTTTATGTATACAGTTTGTATCTATTAATCCCATACTCCTAATTTATTCCTTTCCACCTCCTTTTCCCCTTTAGTAACCATAAGTTTGTTTTCTATGTCTGTGAGTCTGTTTCTGTTTTGTATATATTCATTTGTATTATTTTATAGATTCCACATGTAAGTGATATCATATAATATTTGTCTTTCTCTGACAGCTTCACTCAGTATGATATTTTCTAGGTCCATCCATGTTGCTGCAAATGGCAATATTTCATTCTTTTTTTATGGCTGAGTAATATTCCATTGTGTGTATGTGTATGTTTGTGTGTGTGTGTGTGTGTGTATCTTTCTACTCACATCTTCTTACATATATCTCACCAGTTGTCTCTTGATGGGCATTTAGGTTGCTTCCATGACCTGGCTATTGTAAATAGTGCTGCTATGAACATTGGGGTGCCTGTATCTTTTTGAATTAGAGTTTTTGTCTTTTCCGGTTATATGCCCGGGAGTGGGATTGCTGAATCATATGGTAGCTCCATTTTTAGTTTTTTAAGGAACCTCCATATTGTTTTCCATAGTGAGTACACCAATTTACATTCCCACCAACAGTGTAGGAGGGTTGCCTTTTCTCCACACCCTCTCCAGCATTTGTTGTTTGTAGACTTTTTGTTGATAGCCATTTTGATTGGTATGAGGTGATACCTCATTGTAGTTTTGATTTGCATTTCTCTAATAATTAGTGATGTTGAGCATCTTTTCATGTGCCTCACAACAGTTTTTAATATTTATTGACTTTATCATTTTCCAGTCACTGGGCTTAGTTCTACATTCATTTTTATTTAATCCTCACTAAAATAAATCCCAGTAAAGTAGGTACTGTTGTTATTCCTATTTTATAGATGAGAACACTGAGGTACAGAGAGGTTAAGTAACTTGCTTGTGAACATACAGCTCGCTGGTAAATGGAAGAGCGAAGGTTTGAAGGGCTTCCCATCAAATCCAGTGTTCTTAACTGTCAAACTGTAAAGCCTCTGTATACTGTGGTGATGGTTTGGTTGAGGATACTTACTCATTCTTAGCAAAGAAGTCATGCAGACCCTTGTATCTCTGCATCTATCAGATTATCCCTATTTCTGTAATGAAATTTCTGATACAGTGGTTCCTGAAATGTTGTCTCTTTATTAATAGCAATAATACTTTATTACGAACATACAGTCTGCATACAATTTTGACAGCTGGTTTGTAGCATGCTAAACTAATTGCCATTTTCTGACTGTGATGGCTACATCTGTAGCAGTAAATATGAGCAAAAAGTTATGAAGAATTGAGCCAGGGAAATAGATGAAATAGAATAGAGCCTTTGGGGGGGTGGGGAAATGTGCTAGTTCCTTTGTGTCTTGAACGCTTATAAATCTTTAAAGGTCCCTTGACCCACCAAGGGAAATTAATTGCAGTCTGCTAAAATACGAAATTCATGTTTTGAAACAAATGCCCAGGGCAATGATAATACTGAATAATGACCTATAATTGTATTAAAAGCCAGTTAATCTGTTGAGCTGGGAGAATATAATTGTGATTACTAGTGTGGTACTAGTCTATCTATACTTATTCCTAGTTTTTTTTGGTTTAGAGCCAAATTTTTTTTTTTTTGAGTTTGTAGTTAATATCATACATTTCAGGAACACAAATTTAGAAATAACATGACTTTCAAAGAAAGGTTCTATAGGTAGGAAGAAGTGCCTAGGTTTTTATTTTTGGCTTTAATTACTTGATAGTAAAAATGCTGGAGAGTGAAATCCTGGGCTGCAATTTGTTTTGATGAGAAATTTAGTTTTTGGCACTTTCAATTACACATAATAATTTGCATTCGTTACTAAGTATATTTACAAATAATACTGAAAAAATGAGATAGTGTAAGTATTGTTGCTATTGTCTGATATAGATTAAACTGATTTTATAAATACTCTTCAGAGGCATACAGAAAGTTGGTGCCCTTAAAGTAGTCCTTAAAAGCAATTTCCTTTCTTGAGTAGGATAAACTGCCTTCACAATTTTTATACATTTAATTATACAATAAAACATTTTCTTAGTTCAGGCTCAAATTATAGCATAGAAATGTTTCAGTGATCATAAATTTCAATTTTGAATTATTGAGATTTTATGGTAATGTAACTATAGGAGATATCCATAGCTTCTGCTCAACCCATTTCATAAATCTTATATGCTTTGAGAGATGACTAGAAGTTGTCAAAGAACAAAGTTATACATGCAGCATTCTTTGAAATAGTGGGTATTTACGTAACTTCTTCTTTTTTATTGAAAAGAATCCAGTCTCTGTGAACACTGTTACCCTATTTAAAAAAAAAAGTGCAAGACAGCATTTACAACGAAGGTGCTCCCAAATGCTCCCAAATACACCTTATATGTTATACATAAGGAGTCAGCTTGAACTATTAAGGAGAAACATTTTGAATATAAGTTGAAATAATAATTTTAACAGAGAAATAATTGAAAAATTTAAGAAGTAAATGGTTTAGCTTTCAAGCAGAAGATAAAACACAGAAAAATAAACTATCCCATAGGTATGTCAACCTGTCTTTAATACTTTTGGAACCAATAAGATATGGATGCATACATAAAGCGAGGCCACTAAGATCAGCAACATCTGATCTCCATTTTCAGGTATGATAGATTAGTTTATTTCAAGCTAAGGCCCATACTGACAAAATGAGAAAGCTATATTAAAAAGAATGTCTACAGGCATTGTAGTACTACCAAAGGGCAAAGAACCCAGAGTGAAGAGAAACACACTGAGGTGAGCCCTGTATTCAGTGCCACTTTTCACCTTGGGTTATTTGTCACTTAATGACAGTACGGGCTATGAGGCTGAGAAGCCAAGCAGTGGCAGCTAAGCTGGGAGATGCTGAGCATAATTTTTGGCAGTTTCACATTGCTAAGAGGTCACAAACTAGAATTCAGGGAGGAAGATGCAGGACCCTGGTAAAACACTCTAAACTTTTAATTGGGACCCCTGAAGGGCTACATCCTTGGAGTTAACAGAGAACTAGAAATAGACAATAAGTTATAAAAATTGAAATGCAGCCTCTGATAAACTCAATTGATTTTAAGGTGATCTGCCTTTACTTTAACTGTCTGTCATTGCCAGAAGCAAGAGACATCGTGCAGAGTCTCTGTAAGTTTTAAACACAGTACCTGACACTCTATAAAAAATAAATCATGCCTATCGCAAGCCAGGACCAAGATTTAAAAAATATAAAACAACAATCATTAGAAACATTCTCATAGTGTTCTAGCTTTTGGAATTATCAGACATGGGCTATAAAATAATTATAATCAATATATTAAAAAATTGATGAAAAGATGGATTTCATTAGAGAATCAGAAGAATCTAGAAAAAGAATTGAAAGGAATTCTAGAAATGAAAACTAGTATAACTGAAGTGAAGGACTCAGTAGATGAGTTTAACAGCAAATTAGACACAGCTGTGGGGAGGATCGTGAACTGGTTGATAGGTCAGTTAGAAAATATCTAGGCCATGGGTGAGAGGAATAGCCTGAATAAATAAAGGCTAAGAATTTTCTAGAACTCATGAAGATATCAACCTACAGAATCAAGAAGTACTACAAATCCTATCAGGATAAATACAGTGAAAAACCACAATTAGGGCACAGGGTAGGTAGTCAAACCACTGAAAACCCAAAAAAAGAGAAACCTCTTAAAAGGAAAAAAAAAGATATTACCTTCAAAGAAGCAAAAATAATAGCCGACTTTTCAACTGGGGGGATACAGGAGAGAACTGAATGACATCTTTAAAGTGCTAAAGGAAAAAAAAATCCCAACCTAGAATTTTGTACCTATTGGAACTATTCTGCAAAAATGAAAGAGAAATATACTCTTTTTCAAACAAACCCTCAGTACATGCTCCATTGTCTATAGGACTTTACTTACAAAACAAAGTATTAAGAATTTCAAGATAGCACCTGAAGAGCATTAATTAAGCCCCAGGTGTGGGGCTTTTCTGAGTCCAGGCCCATGGGTGATTGCACTGGTTATGTCCTTACGAAGCTGGCCCTGTGATTGGACCTAAGCAGGGCCAATCTGAGCCATTCCTGGAAATG
Organism: Balaenoptera musculus; assembly: GCF_009873245.2. Classification (NCBI taxonomy): domain Eukaryota; kingdom Metazoa; phylum Chordata; class Mammalia; order Artiodactyla; family Balaenopteridae; genus Balaenoptera; species Balaenoptera musculus. The sequence goes on from NC_045793.1 coordinate 38,725,838, forward strand.
GACGTATAAATGTTAGGGGTGAAAATTTACATTTTTGTTAGAGTTGTTAAGTTTGAACAATAGGATCTGTTAAAAAAAATGTAAATCTTTAAGGTTATGTCAATAAAACAGGTGCTAAGTGTAGTAGGCAGAATTTTGGTCCTCAAGATTCCATGCCGTAATGCCCAGGACAGTGAATATGATGAGATATTGTGCCCATGAATATGTTACCTTGTCCTGGCAAAGGGACTTTGTGGTTGTAATTAAGGTTGACCTTCAGTTGTCAGTGAGGAGGCTAGCCTGGGTTATCCAGGTGGGCCCAATGTAGTCTCAGGAATCCTTAAAAGCAGAGGCTGTCCTGGGTTATCCAGGTGGGCCCAATGTAGTCTCAGGAATCCTTAAAAGCAGAGGCTGTCCTGGGTTATCCAGGTGGGCCCAATGTAGTCACATGAGCCCTTAAAAGCAGAGGCAGAGGAGGAAGTTAGGAAGATGCAGTGGAACAAGTCAGAGGGATCCAAAGCGGGAGAAAGATTTGATGTGCTTTTGCTGGCTTTGAAGATACGGGGGCTGTGAGCAGAGGAAAGCAAGCTGCCTCTAGAAACTAAGAATGACCTTTTGCCAAAGGCCAGCAAAGAAATGAGGACCTCAGTCCTACACAGAATTGAATTTTGCCAACAACCTAATGATCCTGGAAACGAACTCTCCCCTAGTCTCTAGATAAGGGCCCAGACCAACTGGCAGCTTGATTTTGGCCTTCTGAGACGCTAAGCAGAGTACCCAGCCGAACCTGCCAGACTTCAGTCCTGGAGAACGGTGAGATTATAAATGGCTGTTATTTTAATTTTAAACCTCTTCATTTGTTTTAATTTGTTAGAGTGGCAATAGAAAATTGTGTTAAGCAATGAAAAGATACAAACAGTTATAATACTACTCTTAGAATGTGTAAGGAGATGAACTTTTACAGAAGGTTCTTATTAAGCATTTGAAAAACACTGTTTTACTGTTACTTGCCTAACTAATTAAAAGTTATTATTTTCTTTTATATAAAACAAATTTGTAAGCCTCTACCTGCCAGTTCCTTGGTGCAAGAATATAGGAGTAGGCTTCAGGAAATCTTACTACTTTCAGCTGTTATCATTTATTAACTGGCTGAGTGACCTGGGAGAGGTTTTCTTAACTACACTTAGGGTCAAGTCTTAGCACCTGCAAAGGAAGAGGTGTAGACTAGTTGATTTCTAAGGTCTCTTCCATTTAAAAAATTGCATGAAAATAGTTTTAGAATCCAGATGGAATTGTTAGAGAGCTAGACATAAGAATCAATCCCTCAGAATATTGGAAAAATATTGTTCCATACTTTTGAAGCTGGAGTCAGAATTGATTTGACATTTTTGTAAAGAAGAGAAGCCATGTTGGTACATTAAACAGAAATTTTAGAATAGATAAGGAGACTGAACACCAGAGCTTTTTTGGTCAAAGGGATCAGATGAATAGTGCCTATTAAGGTTGAAATTATTGAAAATCGAAAAATTAAAAGTTGGCAGGTATTTTACAAGAGGATGAGCACAAAATCCTTTCCTTTCTGTTTAAAATTATTCAAAATAAGAAAGCTATAGAAATCTTATTTCTTTATCTCTTGTCATTTATTCTGGGAGTTAAGTTTTTGGCTCTAATGGTTAATCTTGTTCTGGTTATCTCCATCTCTTTTGTCAACTTCAGATGCATTTCCCACCAGTCAACACTCTGTGTACTTGTTCTTAGAAATGATCCTAGATCCCATATTCTGTTTCATAGCTTACGTCCTGGAAATGTGGAAGAAATCTCAAAATGAAACTTAAATATCACCTTATTTGATCTAAGATCAGTAGCTACCTTCCCACTTTTTTTTTTCCCTTTTACAAAAAGAAAAAGGCACTGTTTTGGGGAGGGGGTGGCAGTTGTTGGGAAATGTGTCTGTGGCTGATAAGAAAAGGAAAGGGCTTAAAGCGATAGCCACCAAACTTTATCAGTGTTTTGGAGTTAAGGAAAACATTCTTTCCAAGAAGAACAGGAATGCTTTTTTTGGTAATTGTTTATTTACATTAATGAGACGCCTCAATGACCCATTATTATGAAAGGTAACTCTTTGCATAATCTAGTGACAGGTTTACCACATTCGGAGGTCACATTGATACTTACTGAAGGCACAGTAAGTATAGGTTTCACTTTATTAAAAATTGTATAGCTCTTGAAATTGCTGACAGAGAGGCTGACTCAGTTTGATTTGGCTACGGATATGATAATTGTAATACGGCTCACTGTGGTTTTTAGAGGTCATAAGTTACATTGCAAAGATTTGTGTATTTGGATTGCGGGAAAGTTACTGTAGAGTACTAAGACAATACAATAGGAAATACTTAAGTGTGAGTAGTATGTCTCACATAAATTGTACCGTAGAATTAAATATGAATCATTAAAATATTCCAGGTTTATTAAAAATTTATTATTCTACTAAAGGATCTTTAAAGAGCAGTAAGAACTTGAAGAAATAATAGGAAAGCTTTGCTAACAGTGACAGTGTGTTGAGTTGAAAGAAGGTAAAGAATTAACAAAATGCATACAAAAAAGATTTGTAGTAAATCAAGGGGGGAAATCAGTTAATAAAGAGGCCAGGGAGACCTTCAAGATGGCAGAAGAGTAAGACGTGGAGATCACCTTCCTCCCCACAAATACATCAGAAATACACCTACATGTGGAACAACTCCTACAGAACACACACTGAACGCTGGCAGAAGATCTCAGACCTCCCAAAAGGCAAGAAACTCCCCACGTACCTGGGTAGGGCAAAAGAAAAAACAAAAAACAGAGACAAAAGAATAGGGACGGGACCTGCACCAGTGGGAGGGAGCTGTGAAGGAGGAAAGGTTTCCACGCGGGCGGAGACTGCGGGTGGCGGAGGAGGGGAGCTTCCGAGCCGCGGAGGAGAGCGCAGCCACAGGGGTGCAGAGGGCAAAGCGGAGAGATTCCCGCACAGAGGATCGGGGCCGACCAGCACTCACCAGCCCGAGAGAGGCTTGTCTGCTCACCCGCCGGGGCGGGCGGGGGCTGGGAGCTGAGGCTCGGGCTTCAGAGGTTGGATCCCAGGGAGAGGACTGGGGTTGGCTGCGTGAACACAGCCTGAAGGGGCTAGTGCGCCACGGCTAGCCGGGAGGGAGTCTGGGAAAAGTCTGGACTTAAGAGGCAGGAGACCATTGTTTCTGGGTGCGCGAGGAGAGGAGATTCAGAGCGCTGCCTAAATAAGCTCCAGAGACTGGCATGAGCCGCGGCTATCAGCGCGGACCCCAGAGACGGGCATGAAACGCTAAGGCTGCTGCTGCCGCCACCAAGAAGCCTGTGTGCAGGCACAGGTCACTATCCACACCGCCCCTCCTGGGAGCCTGTGCAGCCTGCCACTGCCAGGGTCCCGTGATCCAGGGACAACTTCCCCGGGAGAACGCACGGCACGCCTCAGGCTGGTGCAACGTCACGCTGGCTTCTGCTGCCACAGGCTCGCCCCGCATCCGTACCCCCCCCCCCCCCGGTCTGAGTGAGCCAGAGCCCCCGAAGCAGCTGCTTCTTTAACCCCGTCCTGTCTGAGCGAAGAACAGATGCCCTCAGGCGACCTACACGCAGAGGCGGGACCAAATCCAAAGCTGAACCCCGGGAGCTGTGCGAACAAAGAAGAGAAAGGGAAATCTCTCCCAGCAGCCTCAGGAGCAGCGGATTAAATCTCCACAATTAACTTGATGTACCCTGCATCTGTGGAATACCTGAATAGACAACGAATCATCCCCAAATTGAGGCAGTGGACTTGGGGAGCAACGATATATGTATATTTTTCCATTTTTTCTTTTTGTGAGTGTGTATGTGTATGCTGCTTTGTGTGATTTTTGTCTGTATAGCTTTGCTTTTACAATTTGTCCTAGGGTTCTGTTTGTCCGTTTTTTTTTTTCTTGTATAGTTTTTAGCACTTGTTATAACTGGTGGATTTGTTTTTTGGTTCGGTTGCTCTCTTCTTTTTTTCTTTTTTTTAAATTACTTAAATTTTTTTTTTATTTTTAATAATTATTTTTAATTTTAATAACTTTATTTTATTTTTTTCTTTCTTTGTTTTTTCTCACTTTTCTTCTGAGCTGTGTGGCTGACAGGGTCTTGGTGCTCCGGTCGGGTGACAGGCCTATGCCTCTGAGGTGGGAGAGCTGAGTTCAGTACATTGGTCCACCAGAGACCTCCCAGCTCCACATAATATCAAACGGCCAAAGCTCTTCCAGAGATTTCCATCTCAATGCTAAGACCCAGCTCCACTCAACGACCAGCAAGCTACAGTGCTGGACACCGTATGCCAAACAACTAGCAAGACAGGAACACAACCCCACCCATTAGCAGAGAGGCTGCCTAAAATAATAAGATCACAGATACCCCAAAACACACCACTGGATGCTGTCCTGCCCACCAGAAAGACAAGATCCAGCCTCATCCACCAGAACACAGGCACTAGTCCCCTCTACCAGGAAGCCTACACAACCCACTGAACCAACCTTAGCCACTAGGGGCAGACACCAAAAACAACGGGAACTACGAACCTGCAGCCTGCGAAAAGGAGACCCCAAACACAGTAAGATAAGCAAAATGAGAAGACAGAGAAACACACAGCAGATGAAGGAGCAAGGTAAAAACCCACCAGACCAAACAAATGAAGAAGAAATAGGCAGTCTACCGGACAAGGAATTCAGAGTAATGATAGTAAAGATGATCCAAAATCTTGGAAATAGAATGGAGAAAATACAAGAGATGTTCAAGAAGGACCTAGAAGAACTAAAGAGCAAACAAACAATGATGTACAGCACAATAAATGAACTTAAAAATTCTCTAGAAGGAATCAATAGCAGAATAACTGAGGCAGAAGAACAGATAAGTGACCTGGAAGATAAAATAGTGGAAATAACTACAGCAGAGCAGAATAAAGAAAAAAGAATGAAAAGAATTGAGGACAGTCTCAGAGACACTACATTCAAATAAAGTCCTTTTAAGAAACCGGCTATAAGATGTAGAGAATGGACTTGAGGACACGGGGAGGGGGAAGGGTAAGCTGGGATGAAGTTAGAGAGTGGCATGGACATATATATGCTACCAAATGTAAAATAGATAACTAGTGGGAAGCAGCTGCATAGCACAGGGAGATCAGCTCTGTGCTTTGTGACCACCTAGAGGGGTGGGATAGGGAGGGTGGGAGGGAGACACAAGAGGGAGGAGATATGGGGATATATGTATATGTATAGCTGATTCACTTTGTTATAAAGCAGAAACTAACACACCATTGTGAAGCAGTTATACTCCAATAAAGATGGTATAAAAATAAAAAAGGAAAGAGGCCAATTATCAGTGAAGAGGGGGTGTGTTTAATGATTCTGAATGAAAGGTTAAACTGCTTCTGTGAATTTCCGTTTAATAAAAAGGATGAAAAGCAATATGGGTAATTAGACAGTAATAAGATCATACTGAAAAATATCAGAAAACTGCCTTAGGTGTTAGGGGAATATTGGCTAATGGACTTAACCTCCTGAAATTATCTTCGAATATTCACTTTGCTCTAGAAACAGAGGGAGTGATGTTCTTAGTCATTTTCAAGGAGTTATGATTCTTTTGCACATTTATTTTTTTGTGGATTTTAAAAATGGTAGCAAATAATGAAACAGAGAAAGAATTTCTCATGAGATAAATATCTAACGTGTAATTTGTTAAAATACTGTAATTTTCACTATGTGTTTATGTTATTGGTCAGTTGTTTACATTTGGGTTCTACTTATCTGTTTCATAATAGAAACAACTTTAGAGACTGTCAACCTACTTGAATCATTCATAGAAATTCAGTACAGGATATTATGATTCTTAGAAGAAAAAAATCTTTCTTTAGACAATATTTGGGATTTTTACTTATGTGTTAATAAGACGTTAATTGAGATACACTTCTAGTTAGCCCAATAAAAAATATATATAACATATGTATAATTGTATGTATAACATATATATAAAATATATGTTATAAAATATATATATATAAAATATATATATAACATATATATAAATAATTATTGAAATCTTATAAAGATGTTGGTAGATTCTTGGCCATTTTTGAAGCTTCTTATGCCTTTGAATTAAGAGAAGATCTTGGAATCTTTCTAGAATCAATATAAGGACTAAGTTTATATGACCTCTGTACTAATGATCAGCTAGAGGGAATAATAACCAAGATAATTAAGTTCATAGATGATTCCAAATTTAAAGATGTTGTGAACATAAAAATTGAGCTTATCAGCTCCTATGATGCTTTGCTGAGAAAAAGGTCATTTGATATATACAGAACTATAGTTTATAATTGTAGTCTCTCTTTGTCACTGATATCTTATGATTAGCTTGGCTTTTCTTTTATTAGATAGTATATCATATGCAGTTCTGCACTGTATATTAATGTTGAAAACCAATGAAAAAATCTGCTTTTCATAATGTTAGCAGCTTCCCAGCAGGTTAATAGCTCAAATAGGTAATAACCCAAGGGGCAGTTAATGATTATCTAGTCAAAAAAGATTTGGACCAGATACCAAGAGACCTGGGTTCTAGGCTCACTCTGGCACTGTGAGACTTTATGTCAATTAATTTGTCAATTAACTTCTGTGGATAGGTTTTCCTTTTTAATAAAATGAAGGGATTGCACCTGATAATTTCTAAGGTAACTTTTAATTCTACAGTTCTTTTCTCTATGATTTTATTTCCCACATGTGTAAGTTAAATTTATTTTATGATGGGAGGCATATCACAGCTTCTATTGGATATTTATAGTATTTTCTTATATTTAAATTATTGACAGTTTATTCATTTGGCAAATATTTTCCAAGTGTTTACTCTGGGTACAGAACTAGCTATTGTGATACAGCAGTGAAGAAAATAGACAGGAAAAGCACCTCTCCTCATGGAACTTACTGTTCCACTGATAGATGTGTCTTGAATGAGCCAAATTGAAGAGAGACATTTTTGAAACTTGTCAAAAATGTAACAGGTGGGCATATTAGAAGGGAAGCTTGATATTCAGTAAATCAGCAATTGTGCCAAGCATGGTACAGTGCTTTGCACTGGTTCCCAAGAGTCAATTTGCCTACATCTTCCCATTCCCTCATTCAGCAACTTCATTTTTGTCGCTTGAAATCAGTCATGGTGGGAGTATTTATATCATGAAAACTGGCAAACACTTCACATCCGGGCTTACAGTTAAAAGTTTTAAAATTATGCTATTAAAATGGTTTGGTGGTAAATGTTGTCAGGTGGCACAACAGAAATAGCAGACATAATTTCTCTCCATAGTTTCTATCCGCACACCTGGTGTGTGAGTTTATCGAGCCATGTGAACAACTACTGATATGATACTGAAAGTAATGAGTTAGTGAAGGGAGAGGAGCTGAAAGAAAAATAGGTGTGAATTTGTAATCTGATTTTAAAGATGGGGTGGTCCATGCTTGACCAGAGAAGAAACGAGAGTTTCAGAGATGGCATGTGTAACAGTTCTGAGGCCAGAGTTAATAGCTGTGTGGGAGAAGTGGTTAAGTAGGTTTGTTGATCTTGAACAAGGTGTCAAAGCTTCACCTCATAGGAGCGTAACAATGTCTAAATCATGTGTTAACCTGTACCAGCCAAGTCTTAAACATGGCCACGTTTTCGCTAGCAGTGAAAAATGGAAGACCGTTCTTGAATTTTGTGACCTTATCTCTTAGTGATCCTTTGAGAGTTAAGGAAATAAAAAAATCCTTTATAGTAGATTATAGGCTCTATACCAACTGAAGGCCTATAAAATGTTGTCTGTGGTAAAAGATTTTGTTGAGTATTGATACTGAATGTACCACAGATATTTATGTGATTTCCTCACTGTGAACTGCAAGTTACTCTTATCAGGGAGCAGGGTGACATACACAGCACTGTGACTGGGTCTGCAAGCACTGAAGGAGCAGTGACTGTCTAACACCATGCTGCATTATGGTAGGTGACAGCGGGACACCTAACACCTAGTATGTGTAGTAAGCTGAAAGAGGCCAGTTCAAGCAGGGAAAACTGGAAAAATCTTTTAAAGATGTGCTGAAGCTCTGCTTTAAATGAGATACCTTGATCTGTACTTCTGGGAGCTAACAGGAGCCGGTGGGCAGGCTGCCATACAGGAATCTGGAGTGGGATACCTTTGAAACAGATGAGTACACTAACTCCAGTAATGTGAAGAGTGGTCACAAACAGCAAGCAGAGAAATGAAAACATGTGGTTCAAAATTGAAAACACCTCTTTGGAAAACACAATCGCTCTGTGCATGCCTGACTCCATTAGCTAGATTTGTATCAGCCTTTCATCAGTGTGGTACAATGAGATAGCAGCACATAGTCAAGAAATGGAAGCTGGTATTCTTTGTTTCTCTCAATGATGTCAATTTGGAATACCAATAGTAGTTTTATTTGTTAAAATAAATGCAGGGTGTATATATACAGAAAGAAATAAACATGCTGCCTAATCTTTTCATTTTTCAGCACTGTAGTTTGGAGCAATAACTCTACAATGAAAACAACTATCATAATTTTGGTAGTTAATAGCTTATGAAACTGTCTCACAGAATTAAGTACTATGTACAGTTTAAAGCAATAAGTTTATTTTTCAATTTCTCATGGAAAATTAGCTTGAAAAGAAAATGTCATTAAAAACCTAATTTTGCCCTTTTTTACATGTGAAGTTTAGACAGATTTATAGTAGCTTGGAATATTGAAGAAATTACAGCCAGAGAGTTTTGGTTGGTTATAATTATTGGAGATCCTGAAACTGTGGCTGACCTGTAACATAGAGGTTGAGTGAGCTTTGAAGACTTCGTTGGGCAAAGTCAGACTTTAAATTCTGCAAGAATTTGAAATATATATTAATATATACTGTAGTTATACTTTGAACTTAGTAATTTTTAAAAAATAGAGCTCTTTCTTAAAATAAATTTATTTATTTATGTATTGATTGATTTTGGTCGTGTTGGGTCTTCCTTGCTGCATGCAGGCTTTCTCTAGTTGTGGCTAGCGGGGGCTACTCTTCGTTGCGGTGCATGGGCTTCTCATTGTGGTGGCTTCTCTTGTTGTGGAGCATGGGCTCTAAGCGCGTGGTCTTCAGTAGTTGTGGCATGTGGGCTCAGTAGTTGTGGCTTGTGGGCTCTAGAGCGCAGGCTCAGTAGTTGTGGCGCACGGGCTTAGTTTCTCCACGGCATGTGGGATCTTCCAGGACCAGGGCTCGAACCCATGTCCCCTGCATTGGCAGGTGGATTCTTAACCACTGCGCCACCAGGGAAGTCCCTGAACTTAGTAATTTTTCACTTCTCATGAGTATAAAAAGCCCTGATATTTTAGTGAGTTACCAATCTTGAATGGCAGACAACAACACAAGAGTTGAGAAGTAAATTCTTTGAGCTTTTTTAAATGTTTTCTTAAAACTATTTTTTAAGAGACATATGCTTGAATGGATGATACTGTCTTTAATGTGGAGTTGTGTTGTTCAGAGTATATATATGTCCAAACAAAAGCAAAACCTAGCATGGCCACCTTAAAAGATTAGTTACAATATGGGTTGAGCGGTGAACATAGGACACTCTGTTTATTGAGGTCATGATTTTAATATGTTTGGAGGTTGTGTTTTTTGCTACAAGCAAGTGATTTTACTGGACATAGCATAGAACGAGATGGATGTATATAACAGCTCAGCTACTATTACCTTTTTTTAATTCAAACTTTTAAATTTTCACTGATGTTTCAAGAGGTGGAATAATAGAGGTAATACCCATGGGTGAGTTATAGTTTGGGTTTTGCTTCTAACTAGCCAGAGGACCTGAGTAAGCCACCTACTCAGTTAGGACCTTAGTTTCTTAAGTTATACCATCATGAAGTTGTCCTGGGTGACCTCTTCATAAACTTTACCCTAATGTGATTCACAAGGGCTGGTTTCGACAGAACCTTTCTGAATCCTGCTCTTATTCCAATTCCAGTGTTCATTCTCTAGATCAGGGCTGTCCAATAGCAATATAATGTGAGCGGTGTGTAATTTTAAATTGTCTACTTGGCACATGAACAAAGTAAAAAGAAATAGGTGAAGTTAATTTTAATAATATACTTTAGCTCAACATAGTATATCCCAAATATTATTTCCATATGTAATTAATATTAAACTATTAATGAGACATTTTACCGTGCTTGAAGTACTAAGTCTTGAACATCTGGTGTGGGTTTCAGAGAACACATCTCAACTTGGACTAGCTACTTCCAGTGTTCAGTAGCCTCATTGAGGCTCATGGCTACTGTATTGGACTGTGCACCTGAGGTCACTGGATCCTCATAATCACTACCCATCAGTCAAATTTAGGAACTTTAGAGTCACCTTTAATTCCTTTTGTTTTCTCCCCTTTTCTATTCAGTAGTGACAGACTTGCACTTCCTAGAATGTGTCAGGATTTAGAGCTGAATCGGCACATTTTCTCTTTATTTTCAAACATCCAGAAAGAGTAACCTGAGTTCTCTTCAATTCCTTAACTTATGAAATCAGACTTCTGTGTTCAGTAATTGACAGAAACTCCTTGAAAAAATTCCCAAACCTTCTCAAGTGCTAAATATAACGGCCACAATATGAATGCTTCCTGATGCCATAGCAAAGTCAAGCACTGTAAATACTTCCTCCTTGAAATTTCCTTGTCCCTCATCATATTACACTCCTTTCTCGGTTCTTCCTTGAGTTCTCTGTTTTGCTGATTCTTTTCTTGGATCTCTTTTCTTTTCCCTTTGCCCTGTGTCCTTGACTTCTTGCCTAAGAATCATGCCTGTACTTTTAGCTATTTATTGGACATATCTATATGATGCTATTCTGTGGATTCTCCCAACCTGGCCTTTGCTCCATACCAAACTTGTTTTCTTCCTCTGTGTTATTATTTTGGTTCTTGACATTGCCATATTTGGTCACAAGTCAAAGTTAGAGACTTTATCATAATCTTTAACTTCTTCCAATTTTTTTTTTACCATCTACATGCAATTAGATACACAATCTTTTTGGGTCTACCTGTGTAATACGTTCTGAACATTTTTCTTTCCTCTTTTTTGCAGTGTTTCACTTCATGTCCCCCTCACCCTTGCTAAGATCCCACATGGTGCCTCTTACTTTGACTCTGTTTCCTGTAATACATTTTCGACATTGCTACCGGAGTTCTTATCAACACAGTTGGATAATACGGTTTTCCTGTCTGAAACTTACAGCGATTCCATTTGTCCTCTTCTTACGTGGCATGTAAATCCTAGGCTACTGTTCTATCTTTAACTCTAGATGTTCTCTTCAGTATTTTCCTCTCCTCTGAAAACCTTTAAGGCCTAAATTTAAAGATGAAATTTTAGTCTTCTTGATGATTAGTGGAAGAAACTCGCCATCAAGTGTGGATAGTATGGCCTGACAGCATTCATATACTCATAAGACGTGGGGACATATACAGTATGCTTAGGTGATACTCATAGCTAGGTTAACAAGCAGATTTCTGTATTTCCCTGTAAAAGAAGCCCTGTTATAGATATTTCAGTTTCCGAGCAGCAAGAATTAATAGCATCCTGGAAACAATGAATGATGCATGTCTTATTTACAGATATACTTTCTGTACTTGGAAACTAATGTAGAGATATATCTTAGTTTAAGGTTCGCAGCTTGGCTGAGTTTTACAGGAAAACAATAGATCCCCTGAGGTAATACTAATGTAAGTAGAAAGTAACTCTGGCAGTTAGTACATCTAGTTGGGTTGAGAAAGAATGACTTTAATTGTTACCTGTTTTCTAATACTTTTACAATTGGTTGTCTTCTGGCCTCTCTATTCTCCTAGCATATTTCATTTGAATGAGATGTTAGTTCTTTATAATGCAACATACTATTTCATCCAGCCCAATCCTATTATTATTAACCTCATGTGCCTTAGCTGGCAATGGGCTTCCCCTAGGCAGCATAGTCATTGATGCTGTGGGAGGAAAAGGATAAATATTAATTGGAAGGTGTTACTTCTGGGAGACCTTAAAGAAGTACTAAATATGCTGAGGAAGTCATTTTTGCTGCTATTTCATGGGAGTTGGTTTAAAATCTAATTGCTTGATTTGAAAGAAAACTAGAGGTCATAAACAGCAATGAATAAATTGTCAACAGGAAAATTTTTGCATATAGTAAAACTGTTTTGCCCTTTTCTCAAAAGGAAAACAAGGTAATAGCCAATTATCATATTTAAAATGGTAATTAACCTTCTCATCTCTGTAATTTCAAGCAAGTCTAGACATGAACTCAGGATTCAGCATATTGTTTTAATGTAAACTTGGGTCATCAGTGAAAACTTATTCTCTAAAATCACTAATATTGTGCTAAAGTATGAGCAGTGTGACTCATAAGTAGGAGAAAAAAGCCCCAAACTGTAACTGCAACAAAATATTTCCTTTAAAGTAAAAATGATCTTTATTTTTTTAAAAAAAACCACAGAACAGTCACTACCATTTATTTGGCACATACAATCTGTTACACACTCTGCTAAATACTTTATAAACATTATCCCTCTTAGTTCTCAAACAATATCATGAAGCAGCTATTGTTATTTTCAGTTTAGAGGTATTTAAGTTGAGGCCTAGAGAAATAATTTGCTTGGTTCCATTTACCTAGTAAGTGACAGAGCTGGGTTTAACTCAAATATGACTCCAAAGTTTAAGCTCTTTATGCCATTTTGCTGTTGATTTTTAAGGAAAAAAAAAATGCACTTTTCCCCCCCAGACTGTGTGCCAGGTTTCCTGTGGAGGATTAAGCATGAGGATGTTAAATGAGTAAAATTGTTAATGTTCAGGAAGTCCCTCTCCCGTTACTTACGGCTCTATTGCTGGGAAATTTAGATCCCACATGGTTTCCTTATCACCACCACATGCTCTTCCTAGTCCAGAGAGTAGGGTGTAACAATGAGAATGATTCATTGTACTCATCCTGGGCTTTATATAGTCATTGTTTCATGTGAACATCACAAGAAGCCCTTGAAACTCTATTATTTCTGTTTTACTCATGAGGGTGTCGTGGCTAAGGGAAGTCAACGAACTGGCCCAGATTCTCAGCTAATACTTGGAAGAGCTGTCTGGAATATTATAAAAATGATCTTTTATGGATCTATATAGTTCTGGACTATTTATATACAATTGGAAGTTGTAGAATTAGAAGTGGTTGAGGGCTTACTTTGTGTCAGGAGTTCTAAATGCTTTGTATATATTATGTCATTTAATCTTCTCAATAACGTGTGAGGTAAGAACAGTTATTTTACAATAAGGAACTTGTGGCCCGTGGAGGTTTTAACTTGCCCGAGGTCATTCAGTAAATGTGGGAGTGAGGATTTGGACCCGGGCCTTCTCACCTCAGGGTTGTGCTCTTGGCCGCGTGGCTCTTCTGCCAACTTCGTAGTCACGTAGTCAGCCAGCCAGTCAATCTGCTTCTATAGCAATGAACTCTATAGCTACCACTCAACTCGTAGCTAGTACTCTCATTTCTAAGTTGAAGCTTTTTTGGGATGTAGATAAGATATTTTGATGTATTGGTAAATAAGTGCTTATATAAACACACAAATACAGTACATTTAAATGTATCTCAAAGCCATTTTATACAGTAACAATAAACAGTTTTTGCAAATTAGTTATTGCAGTTGAGGTGTGTTTGGCTAAGTCAAGTAATGGAATTTTTTCTAAAGTTTTTTGTTTATTTTTAACTTAAAAAGAAGGCTTATAGTTTGCAAAGATCAACGAGGGTTTCTTTTCCCAGGTTCCCTCCCCAATTACTTACCCTTTCTTAAAATGCTACTGAATTTGATGATTTTTCATGTCCTTTTGGAGTGACATCTTCTCCACAATTAAACAAAACCAAGCATATACATCTTGGGATGAAAATCACTATTAAGGGCTGTCTCTGGCTGAAGGAGGGGTTTGGTAACTGTTTAAAGGGCTGAGTAGAGCTTGGGGTAGGGGGTGGAGTGTGGTGTCTCACCTGTAGCCTGGAGTAGCCCAGGTGGGGGATTGATGAACATCACAGGCTTGTCTGACAGCACGTGAAGTCATCAAAAATGAATTGTAAGGCAGTAAAAATCCTGACGATTTAAAATGTACTGCCGCAGGGGTCAGAGAGCCAGGTATAGCAGGAGGGACAGGTCTTATTGCCCTTTTGAAGGACAGGTAGATTGGGAAGTAAAAGTTACATGCTTGGCTGTGCTTTTATATATTGCTAACATACCTTTGACTGGGCAGATGGGGTCCACATAAAATGATGAGGCTAGATTGACTTAAAGTATAGATCAAGCACAAAACATCAAAGGAAAAGTTAATAATAGTAATAGCAGCTAATACAGAACACTTGTATAAGCCAGGCATTGTTCTAAGCACTTGATCTATATTAACTGATTTAGTTACCATAAAATTAATGTAAGTATCAATAATTTGATGTCTATCTCACGTGGCAACCCTATGACCTGTATACTATTATTTTTATGTCCATTTTATTAACATACAGCAAGGTTAAGTAATTTGCTCAGTTTACACAGTCTAGTAAGTGGTGGAGGCAAGAGTCAAAGTGAAGTAGTCTGCCTCCACAATCCATGCTCTTAACCGCTGTCATACTGCTTCTCTAGAGGAAGACAGAAATGAGAGAGAGCCAAAGAGTCACAAATGCATATATGATACAGAGTGGTACCTTTACTACCAATTATTTTAAGTATCGATTGGAGGCCTCCATGCCTGAGGTTACACTTCTGTTTAGAGTTTTGAAAAACAAATCATGTAGATCATCTGAAGTAAAGAAGTGGCTTATCCCTATATATCAGATGGGGTCTTGGTGAGAAACAGATGGTACATGAAAGAGGGTGATGAAGAGAGGTTAATGAAGGGGCTGTTCACAAAGGGGTGGGCAGGATTCAACTGGGAAGAAATATTGAAGCAACCAAGGACTAGTAACAGTGGGAAGTCATGACAGCCTTATGCCAGAGGGTCAAGGAGAGGAAATGGAATTACCTATACTGGTGAGAGCTGGAAGCATGGGAGAGGGGCCAGTGGACAGGAATCGGGACCTTGAGTGACTGAATGTAGTGACTCCCAAAACAGCGTCCTGGTGGGAGGCCGGGGGTGACAAATTCCCCACCTTCTCTTTTCTGTTAGCTTGTGATCTCCTGCAGGTGCCTCCCATTGGCTGAACCCAGCTGGAAGCTAGAAGTCAAGGAAGCTTGGGTAATGTAGTTCACAGACGTCAGCCTCTGGGGTAGAAGTCAGAAACGATCAGGAAGTGGATCTGGAGGGCAGCAGATTAACCAGTGTGCTATTTGTTATGGGTTGAATTCTGTCAACCTCCCCCTCACCCCCCAAAAAAACCAAAAAAAGAAAACCAACCAAACATATGTTGAAGTTCTAAACCTCAGTTTCTCAGAATGTGGAACTTATTTGGAAATAGGGTCTTTACAGAGGTAATCAAATTAAACTGAGCTTGTAAGGCGGAGCCCTAATCCAGTATGACTGGTGTCTTTATAAAACGGGGAAATTTGGACGCAGACATACGCAGAAGGAGAAGTTGTTGACACAGGGAGAAGATGGCCATCTATAAGCCAAGGAGTACCTGCAGCTACTAGAAACTATGTGAGATGCCTGGAACGGATCCTTCCCTAGCCTCTTCAGAGGGAATATGGCTGTGCTGACACCTTCATTCACAGTTCTGACCTCCAAAACTGTGACACAATACATTTCTGTTGCTCTAAGGCACCCAGTTCTTAGTACTTTGTTACAACTGCTCCAGGAAACTAATATACTGTATATCATGGTAAAGTTTCTTATTGACCAACTTTGTTTTTCATTTCTTTTAAGTTTATATAGAGTCATAGGGTTCGAAGACTTTAGAAATGAGCTAGTGTAAAACACTGATTTTGGAGACGAGAGCCTTGCCCAGGATCACGAAACTTTATTGGCAAGGTCAGAGCTAGGGCCATACAGGTAAGGTGTGTATCTAGACATTGTGTCACTGAATTTTTAGGTAAGAAAAGCCTTGTCACTATAAATTTACAGGTTTCAATATCCTAGTAATTAACTTTGGGGCATTAATTAATTATGCCGTGTTGGTATGTTCCTAATTCATTTTTGAACCAACATTTTCTTGTTAATATGAGGTAAACAACAAACAATATGATAAACATCCCTGTAGGTAAATCATTGTTACCAATTCTTGTTCTGCATAAGATCATGTTTGCATGATAAACAACAGAGCATCAAAAAAGCAATTGCCTGTGTCCAGAATAAGTGAAAACTCAGTAGCATATCTTAATAGAAAAAAATTTCAGTAGGTTGGAGAGATGTGCCGAAGTCAATATATAAACAAAGACTTCAGAGTTAAAGAAGACTTCACAATAAAACCTTAAGCTATATGTTGGGAGTAAAAATGATTACAGCCCTTTAGGGAAGCAGTTTGGCAATGTGCAGAAAGAGCCTTAAACTTTGCTAGTATTATATAATTTTGTATATATATATAAAATATATTTTTTTCTCCCTCAGGATGCTATCTGCTTTTTGTTTTTGTTTGAACATACTGTTCTGGAAAATTTTAAATATATACAATCTTGTTTCATCTGTAACTTCCATCTACTTTGTTACCCTGTATAATTTTGTTACAAATCCCAGACATCATATTGCCCTTTGATTATTGTTTTTGATAAGTAGTTCAGTTTTGAGGAATATATTCTAATACAGGAATTTGAAATGATTGAAAAACTTTATATCCATTATGTTCCTTACAGAATTATTTGTAATGGTGGAAGAAATTGAGAGCAACTATCTGGCACTAAGGCAAAGTATAAATTGTAAGATGTCCATTTGATGGAATGCTGTATTAAAAGTGAAGCCTGTGAACAGTTGTAGGTAACATGAGTAAAAGCTTACGTTTAAATGATGAGAATTGAAAAAGTGGATAAATAAAATAAGCAAGGAAAAACTTGGCTTGGAGAAATCATGAGAAGGAAATAGACCAAATGTGAAATAATGATTTACTTGGATCACAGTGTTGTGGGTTATTTTCCCTTTTGTCTGCTCTTCAGTGTGTTCCATATCTTCTATATTGATTAATTAGTTTATGATGGGAAAAATACAATATACTTGAATTGTGATTAAAAACAAGGAACACCGTATTCGGCTTTTGATAATCATACTACCTGGCTCTAAGCATTTATGGTGATTGTGGGACCTAATTATAAGAACAGATACCGTCACAAAAGGAAATTAATAGGATTTTTCTGGATTGCAAATTTGCAATGAACTGCTCTCATTCCCTCCTTTTCTTAGTTAACTTTTCTACCTTTACCACTTAAAAAAAAAAAGGAGAGAAGGCAAACATTTATTTAAAAATCTCCCACAAACACCTTTACTTACGAAATACAAACAAAAAAATGATAAAATACCCATTCTTCTGTCTAACTTCTGAAATGTTGATTGGCCTTAAACTTGGTTCTCATTTCTGATTGGGCTTCCTCTAATTCCTTGTAGGTCTTGAAATTGCCACTAAAACTTGTAATCTCCAATGTGTTTAGCTGTATTTGTAGAAGAAATATTCCTTATCTAATAGGATTTAGGTAGTAGCAGTTAAAATGTCTTTAGAAACTCAGTTTACGTGCCCACATCTTTATATGTTTATTCTGTTTGCTTTATTCATTGTAATTGAAATATATTGAGTTTGAGTTACATTTTTATATCTGAGGTTCTGGCTGCTTTCTCTCCTTTACCCCCTCTACCCTTATGCTGGGGTGACATTTCAGCCCATACAGCTGAATTGTAACATGAAGCATTTTGCCTGGTTTCTAGCTGCCTTTTTGGAGCCTGTAGAGCTGTAGTAAAGCTATCTTAGAGCTGTGCTATGAAGCATTTTTATTTCCCTGAAATCTATCAAAACTTGATTAGAATTCTCTGATTTTCCGAGTCAGCTTGATTTCGACGATGCCTTCAGGGTTTTAGCAATTTCCTTTATTGCTCCACATTTTATCTCAGAGGGGACTGCACACCTGCAATCCTCCTATCAAAGGGCCTCCTTGCATCGAGCTCTTTGTAAGGGAGTCCCCTGTGACTTTCTGCTCAATAAAGGGGATATGTTTTAAGGAAGAAAACTACATTTTACCATATGAAATATAATAATGATGATTAATAACAATAAAAGTAATAGAAACTTTTGCCTGTCATTTTGGTTGCTGTGACAGAGGGAAAAATATGAGAAATGGCTCTTAAAACTTTTGTCTAGAAGTATCACAAGTCACTTTTGCTCATATTTTATTGGTCAAAGCAAATGACATGGTCACTTTTAAAGGTGAGTGGAAAAAGAA
This sequence comes from Balaenoptera musculus, assembly GCF_009873245.2. Classification (NCBI taxonomy): domain Eukaryota; kingdom Metazoa; phylum Chordata; class Mammalia; order Artiodactyla; family Balaenopteridae; genus Balaenoptera; species Balaenoptera musculus. The sequence goes on from NC_045793.1 coordinate 38,744,253, forward strand.
TGAGTATAGGGCTTCCCTGGTGGCGCAGTGGTTGAGAGTCTGCCTGCTAATGCAGTGGACACGGGTTCGAGCCCTGGTCTGGGACGATCCCACATGCCGCGGAGCAGCTGGGCCCATGAGCGACTACTGAGCCTGCGCGTCTGGAGCCTGTGCTCCGCAACAAGAGAGGCCACGATAGTGAGAGGCCAGCGCACCGCAATGAAGAGTGGCCCCCACTTGCCGCAACTAGAGAAAGCCCTCGCACAGAAACGAAGACCCAACACAGCAAAAAAAAAAAAAAAAAAAAATTTAATAAAAAAAAAAAAAAGAATGAGTATATAAAAGAATGTTAGTGAGTATATAAAAGAATGTTAAGTATTTGTGAGTACTTTCATAGGTATGATTGGTTGATTAATTTATTTAACTAAACTTAATTGAGTCCTTTTTGCTCTTCATTGTTGTATTACCATGCCTGTAATACGTACAAAATAAACAATATCTCAGCTCTCCTGGAACCAACATTCTTGTGATAGCGCTCGTCTGGAAATCAGCTTGTCAGTATTAATCAAGAATCTTAACCATGCTTCTGTCTTTTGGCCCCATAATTCCACTTCTGGATTGCTATGGTAAAGTGATATTCTTAAATACAAAATTATGTGTAATGATAAATATTGTAACTTGATTTGTATATACCGAAAAATTAGAAACAAATGTCCAGTAGGGAAATAGTGAACTATAAAAAATTTACTCACAGAATATTCTGAACTCATCAGTTAGTATTGAAAACAGTTGTTACATTTTAAGTGGCAACTTGGTGACCATTTTAGCATCCTGTGATTAAATAAAGCAGGTAACATAATTGATTCTGGGCTTGGACTGGCAAGATGGGGAGGACTTTAAATTATTAGGATTACATGGAAGGACTAGATGTCCCCAAGTATGAGTTTATGGACAGGGGCGTGAGGAGGATGGAGAGAAGCTAGACGTTTTAAATTTAAATTTAAATTTTAGATAGGATATCGAGTCATTCATGTAGACATATCCTGAAGGCAACTGGAAACCTGAGATCAGAGATTGGTTGGAGATTAGGGCTAAAAATGTTCTTTAGGGATTCATCAGTATAGAATGTTAATTGAACTCGGGGGTAGTAGATGGAGCTACCAAGAAGTGAATTAAGAGGAAGAGGAATGCAGGCAGAGAATCAAAGGTAAGTGGTGGTGGGAGAAAGGATGAAGCGGATTCTGAAGAAAGTGATGAAAAGATCAGAGGGACTGGAGAACCAGAAAAATGTGCAGTTTTGGGAAATTTTTAAGGAAAGAATCTTTTGGAGGGAAATAGAGCTGAGAGGCAAAGGAGAAAGATTGGGTGGGTAATTTTATTGGTCATTTCAAGCAGTTTTTTTTTTTGGTAACAGGGCGGTACGGTGGTAGGTTACTTATTAGTTAAAACAGAAGCATATCATATATATTATTGATGGTAATAATACCATTCCATAAAAATTGACCAAAGTTTTTTGTCCATTTTAAAACTACTTTTAGTAAAAGGCTCAAGTGATAGATTAAGCGGAAATAATTTACATCTTAATAGACATTTTACTCATGCAAAGAAAAAGTACTGTACAAGAGAACACTCATACAAAGCTTTATTGCTAACCAAGTGGTCAAAAATACCAACCTTATTCACATATTGAAAAAATAATTGGTATCTCCGAGATCAGAGCAGATTAAGTGGTCTGAAAGATGCAAAAGAGAAAAGCAAAAGGTGGGAAATCTTAAATCTTTTAGGCAAAAATATCTGGGTAGTACGGTTCTATTCAGCAACTCAGTGATTTATTTTATGCTATATCTTGAAGCAACTAGAGGACATGGTGACCATTTTTCATGACACAGAGTATTTTCTATGTTTGCTTTAAAGGACAAATTAGTGACATTTGAAGACTTTACAATAACTTTGTGGGAAGAACTAGGGCAGTTGCAATGAGAAAAGTGTAGTTTTGCCATGTACAAAAAAATGCTATAAGCTAGTAAAATGTAACAGCATACTGTATACCCAAAAGGGCTGCTGTTAACACTTGTATCTATGTAGATCTCTTTTTTCCTCAAAACTTTATGGTTTTAAATGAGTACAGGTTTCTTAGTCAGGTAGTATGGCTGGAATGTATTTAAATTTTTGTTGATGGATTCTATGTTCTTCTCCCATTATAGAATCTAATGGCTAGGTTTCTATAGTTTCCTCCTTTTCTTTCAACACATTATGAAAGGCTAAATATTAAGAAGTAAAAATTAGCAAGATCTGCTTGGTATCACTGATAAGGTTTTAGAATATTAGGTTTTTGATTAGGGGAAGACTTGGATCCTCTACATTTTACCTCACTTTTGCAAATGAAGAATTTGAGGCACAGGAAAATTAAGTGTTCTAGTCCTACTAGAACCTGGCCTTACCTGTCGCTATTAGGTATTTCCAATAGTCTCGGCTGTACCTAAGTTTACAATATTAGTGCTAAAATGCTGGTGTAACTAGGTAGAGAATTTCCTCATGAATAATAATGAACTCACTGATGTGGTTTCAGTCAGTAACTGAGCAAGCCATATCCCTAGGGCAGTACCATTTGTTATCTAAAGGAAGGGAAGAGAGGGAAGGACAGCTCCTAGGCAGGGGACATGGAGTCTGTGATAGTAAGAAACGTTCAGGACTCAGAGTCAGAGGGCCTGGGATTCAGTTTTGATGGTGCCACTTACTAATGGTGTGACTTTGGGCAAAGTCCTAAACTCTGTAAAGTTTCTTCATGTATGGAATGGGAGTCATGATTGTTGCCATACTTACTTCATAGATTAACTGTGAAAATCAAGCTATTGTGAGAAAGAATCAAGGTTAAGTTTACCAATATTCACGACTACTGCTACAGTCCAGGCAGTACTGCAGACCCCAGTAATAAAGGAGACAATTAAAACTTTTGTAACATATTATGAAAGGCCGAAAATTAAGTGAAATTTACCAGGAAATCTGATTGATATCATTGATAAGTATTTAGAATAATAGGTACTTTTTCCAAGTTATAAACCTGACTCTTCAAGACAGGACTTTGTCTCCTTTTATCCTCAAGGAGATTACAACCAGTTGTAGCTGTGTGTTGATGGAGATTGTTAAATAAAGCAGTTTTACAAACTGTTAATACTAGATTGAAGATAGGAAATGAGTGTCAGCAGTATATCAAAAAGGAGGAGGAAGATTATTTGCTTAGGAAGGATGGGGGTAACTCTTTTTTTTTTTTTTTCATTGTTTTATTTTAAACCATCCCTTTTATGCTGTAACATCTTTCTTGTTCTTCTACTAGAGACCAAAGCACTATTACTACTCTTTGAGTCAGCAGGAGATTGAATAATTGTGCTTCAATCAAGGACCTCATCTTTTATTTTTACCTCTAAAGGATTATTTGGCTTCACTGAGATTTTGGGTCTCAATTTTAAGATTCATACATTGCTGGCAATCTTTATGGACTATACTAGCACTAATATTTAAGCAAATGATGACCATATAGTGTTAGGGTTTCTGATTGTAAGCTATTTGTCATTTATAATCGTGCTAAATATTTCTACATTTATAAGTTTTTTTTCTGGTTTCTGAAATGCACATTTTTGTTCATATTTCAGTATATCTGAAATTAGGACACATCTTTAAATTGATAGCTTCTTAAGTTCCTTGTTGGCTATCTGGTGGTTTTGATGAACTTATCATTGTCTGTGCATGTGTGAATGTGGTTATAGTGTCAATGCTTTAATTGAGTTACGTGTATTTTAGGTACCACCATAATTTCCAAATCCAAGATTTGGCCTTGGAAAGATAAATTGTACATATATAAAGGCATGGAAGCAGAGCAGTGGAATATTTGACAGAGTTTTAAAAAACAAACAAGTATTAAATGATAAGAAAGCGTTGTGTCATAGTTGGTTGCTTTTTTTCTTTCTTGGTGGTACATAATAAAGGTACGTCATATAATGCTGGTGTTTTGGGTTCACTGAAGCATACTATGTTATCTTAGCTTGAGTAATTTAAATGAGATGACTTATGATCTAGAGGAAATTTTAAGAAGGTGTGTTCATGGAAAGTGAATGTCATTTCAGAAGTCATATGTTTACTTACAGACTCTGTTAAAGTTTACTTTTAAAAAGAATCATGAGTCCTATTCAAATATAAAATGAATGTGTCAAAGATTTTGTTTAGCTCATTAATAATGAGGGAACCGGTAAGATAATACAACTCGTTCACAGGAGAGTTAAAAGCGCACACATACACAGGCAATCAGGGATGTTGAAATGAATGTACTGCCAAACTCGTCAGTATCCACAGGACAATGATCCTGTGGATCATGATCGTCAATTATTTTTTCTCCCCCACTGGACACAATTTATTTACATTTCTATGGAAAAAAGTCATTTTTATTAATATGTATTTTACAACTTAGAGAGTGGTGAAGTAGCCGAAAGACAGTGAAAGGCTTAAAAGCCCTGCTACAATTGGATAACCTAGATGGGTACACCGATAGGATACCCACTAATACTTTTTTTTTTCATCTTTTAACCTCTATCACATTTTCTGACAAATCTTAGTGTTTGGAAGGTTTCCCGACAGGCCTTTTACTGACCTTTAACTTCATAGGAAGGATTGCGTTCAGACCATGCTAGAAAGATCAGTACCTTACGGCTTCTTCTTCCATCACTCACTACTCCATCTAGCTGTATTGAAACGTTACTAATTTTCTTTTTTTTTCTTCTTGGCCGCGCTGCATGGCTTGAGGGATCTCAGTTCCCTGACCAGGGATTGAAACTGGGCTACGGCAGTGAAAGCCCAGAATCCTAACTCTAGAATGTTACTGATTTTGAATTTCTCATATCTTTGGGTCAGTAGGTTGAATGTAGCCCAGATTGTATTTTGGGGTAGAGAAAAAATTTTTTTAAAACTTGTAAATTAAGAATTGACACATACTTACTGATCACATACCTGTTAAAGCCCAGCTAATTAAAATCATATTTTGTCCCAAGAATTAATTCTTAATAATGAAACTGTACAAATTAAAAAATTCTAGCAATAGTTTCTAGAAATGTTTCTTAGAAAAGATATAAACAACAGATTCTTAATGAACTTAGCTATATCTGAAAATGAGTGTTGTACATAATACCTTTAATATTTTAGTGAATTGAGAATAAAATGTTTCCCATATTTTATGTGATCTTCTTAAATATGGAAAAATGGAAAATTAAATGTACTTGGAGAGCAGAATGAAAATTATTATAACAAAATATGTATTACTTCAAAATTGAGAGTAAATTAAAGTTTTCTTACTGTTTTTGACTCATTGGTTTTGGAAACAGGTATTTCATTTTCTGGTAGCTATATGACTGAGCATAAATTGTCACTTGAGAATTACTTCAAATCAAAAGTGTTTCAATTTATTGTTATAAAATTGTCTTTGTGTTGAGTATATGAATGCATAAAGTTCTTATTGAGTATCCAGACACATCTATCTGTTAATATATTTATCAATTGGTAATATACATTTTTGAGACATAACACTTTACATTTAAAAGTTTGGCATTTAATTTGGGCTGAACTTCCCAAACCACAGGGAAGTACTCATTGATTCATTAATTTATTTAGCAAATATTTGAGTGCCTACTGTATATTAATCACTTACAAATGCATGTTATTTTAGGGAGCTTTTTCTTTCCGTAACTTAAAAGAACAGGAATGATTGGGCTTTACTGTGTGAGAGTGATTTGGGGTTAGCTTGAGACGCTGGTAGGAGGTAGCCAATCAGTTAATACCTGCACTGCTCAAAATCATCCTGTGCACTAGTGGCAGCTCCCCTCCAGTCTTTTTTTCTTGTCCCTCACTGACTCAAGGGCAGAGAGTTGAGTCTATATTAATAGTAAGAGTCATCTTTGTTTCATCATGTCCTGTAGGTAGCATTCACCTCTATATGTACTTTATCAGTTTAAGGCAGGAGTTGACATCAAATAAAGGTACAACTTAATTTGAATACTTTTACAGTAATACATGTCATAACATCTATTTATATATGTTAAATAGATGCACAAATGTGTCTATGAATCTACTACTAATGAAATTTTTTTTTGATCTTAAACAACAGAAATTATTTTCTCACAGTTCTAGAGGCTAGAAGTTGAGATCCAAGTGTTGGCAATGTTGGTTTCTTTTGAGGCCTCTCTCCTTGCCTTGTAGATGGCTGACTTCTCCTTGTGTCTTTACCTGGTGTCTCCTCTGCGCAGAAGAATCCTTCCAAATTTCCTCTTCTTATAAGGAGACCAGTCAAGTTGGATTCGGGTCCACCCTAATGATTTAATCTCATCCTAATTACCTTTCTTGTTTTTGTTTTTGTTTTTTTACTAATGGGCTTTTATGGAGGTCGTTGAGGGACTGTGTTGATCAGGGAAAATTCAGAGGAGTAGATCTATTGTAAAGGTGGGGAGAAGGCATAAAGGAAACAAGCTAAAGGATTAGATGCTTTGAGTTTTTATGGCCATAAAATGAAATCAGCCAAGAACAGAAGTATTGTGCTGATCCATACAGATATCACTTGCAATTGTTGTAGCAACAGACTGTTACCCATGATAATGACAATAGGGTGAGAAAAGTCAAATGCAAATTAAATAATCAGAATTGGAGCAGCATGTGGTTTAGTAAGTGCTTCCCCAGATGGGGGATTTGGTACAGATAGAGCCTCAGGCAAAGTAATAGTCCCTTCCTTCATTATTTTTGAGTACCTGCTATGTGTCAGGCACTGCTCTAGGTACTTGGGATAGGTCAGTGAACAAAATGATATGGATCCCTGCCCTGTGAATAATGTAAGAATGTAGTATCTCCTAGAAGTATCTTCCTTCCTCAGACCCGCTGCCCGTTAGTGACTAGAATTGTTTTAAGTCTGTATGGAAAGACACTATTAGTTTTATATTTCCTGTGACCTATATATTTTCTCTTACCGTCTGCTTAAGCCTTCCTTTTAAAAAAGTATTTACTGATTTCTTATGCTACTAGTGATATGTCCAGAGGAAAATGTAGGATTTCTTTCTTGATTAAGGTAGCATTCAGGCATTTTGTTTTGGCAATACGGTGTTTCATCACTAATTAAGCTCTATTAATTTGTGGCCTTTATGCAATTGGTCTGTTTGATAGCATTTCTTCCTTTAATACTAAATCAGTTTGCATTTCCTCCTCCTTTCTTTCCTACTTTGTTTTCCTGTTGCTCCCTTTTCTTCAATTAATTCTGTTTTCCAACCTCTACTCTTTCAGCACTCCACAAAAAGGATCATCTAATTTGAGCTCTAAAACTTATTTGAAAATGCTCATAATATCTTGAGCGTGCTTGAACTCCTGTCCTCTATTTGTACTTTAAAGTTTCATTATTCTTAGTCTTCAAATTTGTGCTTCTTTTTATTTGCCATGACCTTGTATGGTGTTGCTCCTCTGAAGCCTAAAGTGCTTTAAACTAGTGTGTGTGTGTGTGTGTGTACATACACGTTTGCCAACACATTAGCTGAGCTACAATAAAAAAAATGTGTGTGTGTATTAACAGATATATGAATATGCAGATTATTTTAAAACATAAGAGAAAGGACCTTATAATTAATGGAAAAAAACAAATTCGAGTCAGATAGTAGGGAAACAGAAAATTAAATAACAAACTTAAACTTCTCCCAAGTGATGAGGCAACTGGTTTTTTTTTTTTTTTTTTATAAAAAGGCTGCATTTAAGAATTACTTTCATAGAAATTAAGGCTATACCTTTAATATTTACAAAGAAGTAATTTAAAAGGCTATTTAAACATTTTTTTATCTTTCAAAGTTGGATACTGTCAAGATGCACACACAATATTCTTTACACTTAAATTTTCACATCTATAATGCATTTAAAAATTTCCTCCCTTTATAATCAGAAAATCAAATTTCTCACCTTCTAACCCCCCCCACTTCTTTCCATTGTGCCTGTGTAGAAAAAATTGAAAGTAAGTGTTAGAATGTTTACAGTGATCCACACATTTAAAAATAGAGGGAGAAAAGTAAAAAATAAAAATAGAGGGAAAATGGGTAGTAGCTAACACATTTGAATTAAATATAATATTGGGCTGCCCAAAAGGTTCGTTCGAGTTTTTCCTTAAGATGGCTCTAGTAGCACTTAGTTGTCTTTAACTCTTCAAAACAATTTTGTTAGATTCTATTGTGACAGCTGTGCATTTAAAAAAAGACTTATCAAAATGGGTGAATTTTTGTGTAGCCATTTAAGTATTGAAGATGGAAGGAAAACAACATTTTTGGCATATGCTTTATTATTTCAAGAAAGGTAAATACGCAACCAAAATTCAGAAAAAGATTTGTGCAGTGTATGGAGAAGGTGCTGTGACTGATCGAACATGTCAAAAGTGGTTTGTGAAGTTTCGTGCTAGAGATTTCTCACTGGATCATGCTCCGTGGTCGGGTAGACCAGTTGAAGTTGATAGCGATCAAATCAAGACATTAATTGAGAACAATCTACGTTTACCACGCTGGAGATAGCCGACATACTCAAAGTACCCAAATCAAGCGTTGAAAATAATTTGCACCAGCTTGGTTTTGTGAATCACTTTGATGTTTGCGTTCCACATAAGTTAAGCGAAAAAAACCTTCTTGACCATATTTCCTCATGGGATTCTCTACTGAAACGTAATGAAAACGTTCTGTTTTTAAAACAAATTGTGACGGGCGATGAAAAGTGGATACTGTACAACAGTGTGTAATGGAAGAGATCGTGGGACAAGCAAAATGAACCACCACCAACCACACCAGAGGCCGGTCTTCATCCAAAGAAGGTGATGTGTATATGGTGGGATTGGAAGGGAGTCCTCTATTATGAGCTCCTTCTGGAAAACCAAACAATTAATTCCAACAAGTACTGCTCCCAGTTAGACCAACTGAAAGCAACACTTGATGAAAAACGACGAGAATTCATCAACAGAAAACGCATAGTCTTCCATCAGGATAGGGCAAGACCGCGTGTTTCTTTGATGACCAGGCAAAACCTGTTACAGCTTGGCTGGGAAGTTCTGATTCATCTGCCGTATTCACCAGACATTGCACCTTTGGATTTCCATTTATTTCGGTCTTTGCAAAATTCTCTTAATGGAAAAAATTTCAATTCCCCGGAAGACTGTAAAAGGCACCTGGAACAGTTCTTTGCTCAAAAAGGTAAAAAGTTTTGGGAAGATGGAATTCTGAAGTTGCCAAAAAAATGGCAGAAGGTAGTGGAACAAAAGGGTGAATACGTTGTTCAATAAAGTTCTTGGTGAAAATGAAAAATGTGTCTTTTATTTTTACTTAAAATCCAAAGGCACTTTTTGGCCAGCCCAATAGCTTTTGAGACCTTAATAATTTCAGCCTTTTCAGTGTTGTGTCAGAACATTTGAAAAAGTAGATTGTGAAGTCCCACCTAGATATTTTGAGAATTCTGTTGTGTGAAGCTTGGACTGGGAAGGAATGTAAAACAGTACAGTAAGATGTCCTCATACTGAGAACTGTTCAGAGGAGACTTGATACATGTTTGAGCTCTACGTGCTCAGGTTTCCTGGGAAGTAAGGTTTACCAGGTTTCCTGGGAATTAAGTTCACACCATTAAGCTCTCCATGATTGTGTCCTTTGCGTCCTTTACCAGCCCACTCAGGTTTCCTCCTCTGGTGACCATGGTCATAATACTGTTTTGAAGGTAGCCTGGTATTTGGATAGATTCACAAAATAGCTTACTCTATTGTATTTGAAAAATGGGCTATGTTATGGGGCATAGGTATAAATAGTTAACAGAGGAAAATTTTTGTTTAATATATTGTGTGGTCTTGTGTGACTCGCACTTTCTAGGTTTCATTTTCTCACTTTTAAAAGGGGATTGAATGAGATAATCTTCAGATCTCCATCTTAAAAAAAAAATCTATGCTATTACATGTATATATTTTCACTAACTGATTTAAAAGTTTTGTTGGATGTTCTGGAAAGAAAAGTGAAGTGAAAAACCCTCAGTACTTCCAAAGCATATGTGTAATTGAGACATTCTAGATGGTTGTGTTCCGCTTTGATGTTCTTGTCAACATAGAGGCTTTTGTTCTGTTGTATTTAAATGGTAATTATAACTAGGACCAAGCCAGCTCAGTTTGGCTTTTCAGTTCAAAGGATTTGCTTGGGTAGCAGAGGTTAATTATATGGGAAAACTTAAGGTTAAAAACACTTTTCCTCCTATGATTTACAAAGGACCTCCTCGCATATAACTTTAGAAAATTTTGTTAGTATTTACATCCAGCATTGCAGTGTTATGTGCTTCATTAGATGCATCCAGTCCTACTTTATTTGTACTAGATTTTTTTGGTTGGTAGCTGGCAATTTTTTGAGGTAGCTACACATACATTGCAAGGAACACCTGGGCCTTCTCCTTAGCACAGGCCACTACTGTAGATTAGAGATGTACCTTGTAGCCATCCTTAATCTGATGGCTGGTTCTCCATACTGCAGAAATTGTGAAAATATCAAGTACATTTTCCTCATCTTATTATTAATTTCCAATATCCTGACCTTATTATGTATTTTCCAATTTCACTTTTTTTTGTTTTTCCAATTAGAATGTTCTAATCGGGACCTCAAACAGGGCTTTGTTACTTATGAGATAAAGCCAGACAGACAGGAAGTAGAGTGACTCGAGTATAATGTGTTACCTTAATGTTTGCTTTGTCTACGTGTGGTTCCTGTCCAGGAACTCATGTCCATCCACCTAGATTTAGAGCTAAGACCCTAAGCCTTCTGATGTGATTCTGGTCCAGCATGCTTTCCATGTTTCCCTTCTCCTGCTGTGAATTTGATTCTTGAGTGTGCATTTCTCAAAGTGTGAGCTGACCTGTCCAGTAAAGAAACTTATGAAATTATATGCCACTATTATAAATGTTTGTGAAAAGCTCGGAAAGATCCCTGGGAAGGTATCATTTCTCTAAAGTTCTGTTGCCATTGAAAGGCAAGATTCAGCTGTTGAAGTCTCAATTTAAAAAAAAACTGTTTCATCTGGGTTGAAGTTAAGTTAGATGTGAATCTTTAAATTCTTAATTCTTCTGGGCTATTGTGAAAGGATGATGCTTGTAAGTATGAAATCAGGGATGTTGTGTTAATTGTTTTTTGTTGTTGTTTTTAAGCTGACTTTCAGTGCTTTTGTTATCTACTAGGTAGATTGTATCCTGCTGCTCTTGATTCAGGTCGCATGCCTAGCACCATCTGTGAGTGCCAGAGCTTCCCTAGTCTGTGTATGGGAACTTTGCTTGTTCAAAATGCCTAGTCAGCCTCTTCACGCAGGCCTTGCTGCTTTTGGTGACAGGTGAAAGACTCTGATGAAGTAGACTTTTAAAAAAGAGTAGGTTAATTTGTTTCTGGAGATCAGAAGAAGGGGACCTTTTTGTGTGTGTACTCCAGTTATTAGAGAGACCGTTCTGTGTGCCTGCATGTTATCTTCAGGCACGTTGTGGGAACTCAGGCCATGCTATGAAGAGTTTTCCCTGCACAAAGTACTGAATGCTGACACTTGAGAACTTTTGTGTCCTAACTTCAGTCTCATTAAAAGTAAGTTTTGAGAACATTAAAAGTAAGTTTTTTTGCCCATTGAAGATTTTAATTTCATTTTAAAAAAATGCTTTTTACGTTAAAACAATGCAATTTCTCTTTACCTCTTTAGGGTAGCTAAGAGCTCTGGTTAATGAGAGACCTGAGTTTGAGTCTGTCTTTAAGTTTGCTTGAAATTCTTAGCATGGCTCCCCAGCTTTGAAAAGACTACCTAGTATTGCCGTACCATTTAATTAACCAAGCAGAACACTTTACAGTAGTGGGTCTTAACCTTCTTCTAGGTCATGATACCTTTAAGAAGCTCTTAATTTACTTCAGAGATACATGCATGAGTGGATGTCTGTACACACTCACCCCCCTACCCCATTCATGTGTGTACCTGTATCACCATGCATCCCCATCCTTCATAGTTCCTGGAGATTCATAAATCCTCTCCTGAAGTGCATTGACAACCTCCAGATTAAGGACTTCCACAGGTATTACTTAAGTAAAAGGAAGACAGAAAGACGGTGTGTGGGTTTTTTTGCCCCCCTTGGATGGAAAGCAGCTTATTTATTCATTTACCTGTCCTTCTTGAGCATCTGTTCATCCATCTACCTATGCATGCACCCACTCATCTATCCATGTCTTATTGGATACTTTCTTTTTGTCAAACACTTTGTGTTTTATTTTTCTGCTTTTCCTTTCTTTTCTTTCCTCTTAAATCAGGAACTAGACTGCTTTCTAAATACTTGTAGAAAATTAAAGAATGATTCATGGCAACTATAAAGCTGTTCAAGTAGAGAATATGTACATATTTGTTTGTGATTGTATAATACTATACTTTTTAAGCATTTACAGATTTGGGAAGGTTATATAGATAGTCATTTTAGCTGTGGCTTGGTTTATCATCAACTCTTTTTTGTACTTTGGAAAGTATTCCTTTGAACTTTTTGTTCTGCTCTGGTTTTAAAATAAAGCACATTGTCAGTAAAGCAGAATAAGATTTTCTTGGGTAAAAATAAAATCACAAGTCACCTGGCCATTTCTTTAGAAAGGTACTTTATCACAGTATTTTTAAAAAAGTTTTTAATGAAGATTTTACTTTTACCAAAAGTTTCTTTTCTTTTTGAAATGGTAAATTTGTTTAGTTCACATATGAATCATTTTGTAAAGATTTTTTTAGGATTGTAGGGATTCACCTAAGTATTTTTAGACATGCAAATTTTTTATATTAAATTGTTTTCCTCCTAGTCCTTATTACTTTAAAAAATTACTGCTGAAACCTTTATTTGTTTTAACATTTTCAGTATTCACTTTTCTTCTGCCTTATGTCTTTCTCATTTAGATGAGAAATCTATTTTTTATGTAGACAAAGAAGGCAAACTGACTTATTTGCTAAATAAGGTCCTAATTGCCCTATCATTTTCATTAAGATTGAAATACAAGATCAGGGAACAAAAAGAGAATCACTCTCAGCGTATTGCAAATGAAAAAAAGCAATGTGTTCACATGTGTACAATCTGCTGACGGGTCTTAGCCGATGAGGAGTTTAGCCTGAGTGCGGTTGCTCACAGCCTACACTTGTATCAAGAGCATATCATGAAATATGAAAAAGTGAAAATCAGTACTAATAGCATTCAGGTTTTGAATGAGTATAATTAACATGCCAGCAAAAAAGATTCATACCTATATCTTAAATTAAACATGTTTCTTGAGAAGAATATGTCAGTGTTATGGGCTTGCCTAATAGAACTAAGCCTTAGGCTCTGTCTTTGCTCTTAGGGCATTAAGGAAGATTTAACTGTTTTGAAATCTTTATATATATTGAACTAGATTAACAATCGTAAATATGAAAAATACTTTTTTCCCTAGTGGAAATAAAGCATGGAGATTAATAAGCTGATCAATAGTAAAGATCATTTTCTATCTCCAAGTGATAGTGTAGTTTTCTATTAAATAGTAACAGTCATTATTATATGTACTAATGGACAAAATCAGCCTTTCTATTTCATTTTTTTTTTTTGTCCTAGAAATTTCTTTTCCCTAGAATTTATGAATATTTTGCATCTCCTTTAATAATGCAGTGTTCAATCTTAAGAACTCTCCTAATATTATCCTTCCGACCTGACTTTTTCCCTAAGAACAAAAACCATCTCATTCAGCCTGGGGATCATTTGACAGTACCTATAGAAAATGGTTTGAAACAAATTACAAAGCATCTTGAGTCTGAACCTCTGGCCCAACTCAGTCACTCAGAATTTTTTTAGAGGATTATTTGAGGTGAAGTTCCAGTGATATTTCTATTCTCAGCCACTAACGGATAAATGATAAAAGAATTTTAAGGTCTTTGCTAGTGAACTCTGTAAAGAGTGCCAGTCTTGGGTGAGCAGTGAAGTAAGGAGTTTGGATCTGAAAGGGTGCAAATGAAAAACCATCATGACATTGAAGTGATCAGTAATGCAGTGAGACTAAGAGCTGGGACTTTGTAACTAAACTGAAATGATAAAATGAATTCTGACTCACCTGAGCTTATGGCCCAGATTAAAAAAACATGTCTGTGCAGTTGCGTGAATATGCATGTGGATAAACATTTTTATTATTAATTACTATTATTTATTGAACAGTAAGCCCTAACTGCTTTTATTTTTAAACGAACTCTCATTTAACCCTCATATTAAGCATGTGAGTATTTAGTGATACCTACGTTTTGTAGATAAGGTACATTGAAGTAAACCCACATGTGCTAGAATTTTGCTGGAGTTGGTTAGAGAGGCAAACTGCTCATTAAAGGAAATGGGACCATCCACATGCCTTAAAAAGGAAGATACAAAATATTTAAAATATCTAAGTAGATTATAGACAATTTAGACAGTACTTTGGATATTTGTCCTTTGCGCATTTTATAGTGGGCTAAGTTGCTATGTGAGACACTTGAATTTTTATTTGCTGTCTGGTCTAGGAAACCTTTCTAATCCCAGGGTATTCACTCTTGGGATTTTAACACTTTAGAGCAGTGTTTCATGTAGTGAGTTCCAGGTAAAATTTGTTATGGAAAAAAAATCCCAAAGAAGTAATAAAATCAGCTGTGGTCATACTTTCAATTACTTAAAATACTTGCAGCTTGGTTTGAATGGTAAACAAGAGACACCTAGATTATATTGGTAACTGAAAACATTGCAGAATCTTTCAAAAGCAGTATATTAGATAGTAAAAGGAGGATCTAATATATATACATTTATTTTAAATATCTTGATATATTCGAGAAGCAACTACCATAAATATGTTGATTTTTGCTGTAAAATAAATTTTTTGTATTATATGCTTATGTACACAATTTTCTATAGTCTAGAATGAACTTCCTCCATCTGGAAAAATTTCACTTATCCTTCATGGTCCAGAAGATGCCCTTTCAGATACATTTAATTAATTTAAAAAGATTTTTAGCCAGTTTTAACTGTTTGGATCAATTTATATAAATACCTGAAATGTTCAAGCAAACAAGAAACTAAGATCATAGTTCAGAGTCTTTGGGAACATATGCTGATTCCTCTTTCTTTACTGGATAAATTTTAAAGTAAAAGGATTATGAATAATGATCTTCTAAATTTTAAAACATTTTATTATGGAAATTTTCAAACATAGAGAAGTTGGAAAAGTTTTACAGTGAATACCAGTTTACCTACCACTTATTTTTGCGAACATTTTTCTATTATGTATCTGTTCATCTGTTCATCTCTCTATTCATCCGTCAATCAATCTTATGATGCATTTCAAAGTACATTGCAGGCATTTCCTCCTAAATACTTCAGCATGCATATCATCTAGAATTCAGTAATAGTCTGAATTATTTTTTCTTCTTGAGGTAAATTGAAATACAATGGACATACATAAATCTTAAGTGAACATTTGCTGAGTTTCGACAGATATGTATACCTGTTAACCCAAACCTCTATCAAGATAATGTTACCATCTCCCCAGAAAGTTCCCTCTTGTCCATTACCACTCAGCCTTTACCCTCACATGCCATAGGCAACAATGTGATGTTTTTCCTCTCCTGATTAGTTTTGCCAAAACATGAAATCTTTAAGGAATCAAAGTATATAAATGTTTAACTGAAAAACATAGGAAGGTGACAAATTATTGTGTGAAATGATCTTAAGAATGACAACTGGGAAACCTGAGAGGGCAGTTGATGAAGGAAAGCTAGAAGGACTTCAGGAAATGACTAATGACACGAGTTTAGGGCAATGCCAGAAGTACACACAACTAGCGGCCATTGAGCCTTGTAATTCCTTATAATGGCATCAGACCATATAAACCTGAAAGTCCCTTGACAGAGATCTTTGCCTGTTAGTCAGCAAAAGTGACATAATTCTATGACCCAAATAAGCACATATTTTTACAAAGGTTATAAAGTTGAAATATGGCAGTTGTTTCAAGTGTTTTGCTTTTGTAATAAGAGTTGGTTAATAGTTGGCTTTTAAAATGATCTATTATAAAATAGGGAAAATATAAAGTTTTAATTGTACAATGGAGAAAAATATTTTGGAATATATAAAGTCACTTTGTATTAAGAGTCTCTGCATTTAAAATATAATTTTAATAGTGTAGTTATACATCATACACAAGTTACACAGGTGTAATGGATCCAAGGCTTTAATCAGGTACTTTGTATCTATCACTAATATATTTAAATTCTGAACTCCAAGCAATAGAGAAAGAAATCACCAATAAAATCTGTAAAATAGCACGGCCTAGTCTGGGAACTGATCCTCGGTTTATCATTACTTCTGGTCCCTAGCCTCTCTGACTTTTTGCATAAAGGCTGAATATATATTAGCTGATGGTTTGTTAGAAAATGATGGTTTGTAAATTCTAACAAACCCCACACACCCCCCACCCGCCTACCTTCCCTCTCTTCCTTTTTTTCCTTAATTCTCTCCTTCTCTTTCTCCTTCCTTCCCTGCTAATTAAAAAGGTATTTATTGTGTACCGACTGTGTAACACCGTGTAAGATGCTGGAGGTACTGTGATGAGTGGAAAGTATCTTAATGTAAATCAGATTCTACAGATGGTACTTAGATTTGTAAATGTTAAATTCTAATGAATCAGAACTCCCTTTAAAAATAATCATGCATCTTAGAATTTGTCAGTAGGTTTTGTATAATACAGGACATGATGGTATACATGGTAAAGATAGATTCTTCGAAGTTGATTGAATATTTGTACTGTTGACATAATTCTTTTCTTTTCACAACCGGAACACTGGACTTGTTATTGACACCTGCCCTGCGCCATCAACTCTTTATGCTCAGTGTAGTCATCAGTACATTTAGCTGTCTTTTACTTTAAAAAAGATTCACTTGTGCCTTTACTTGTGCGAATAGTTTTTTATATGTTTCAAAAGAACTATTCTTGGTCACAGTTAGGAATTTCTTATGTGATCTCTCAATTTGCATAGTGTTAGAGAACAAAGTTCATGGAGCCAGAAGTCAGGAAACTGATTTTCTCCATCGTATTAGCTGTGACTTGAGACAACTTAAGTGCTTAGCTGCTATTATTAATAATGAAGTACTTTCCAATTCAGGCTGAATCTCAGAAAAGAAAAAAAAATGTATATAAAAATATAAGTATAATTACTTTAGCATGATTAAAACTTTTTTTCTTGTGGTAAAATATACATAAAATGAATGTTAACCATTTTCAGTGCTATTAAACATATTCTCCTTGTTACACAAATGTCACCCCCATCCATCTCCAGAATTTTTCATCCTTCCAAACTGAAAGTCTGTACCCATTAAACAGTAACTCAGTGACTTCTCATTCCTCCCTCCCTGCAGCTTCTGGAAACCACTATTCCATCTTTTGTCTTTAGGAGTATAGAACAAATGTTTTGATTAAGAGTGCTAAGTTTTCTCTTTCCATTCCTCGTAGTTAAGAAGTGTTTTTCTTTTTAGTAACTGTATCTATCAGGGTTAACTACTAGAATACCTACATTCCAAGTCTAAATTCAGTTCTTTAATTTTTTAACATAACCTATAATTTTTATTTTACAGCTGTGGGAGGCATAACAAAAACACTTTGAAATAAGTGTGCCTAGGCAATTGTATAAATGCAATCCATTTAAAACTTAAGCCATTTATATGATATTAGGCATTTCATTTGATTTCCACCTGTGGTATGGCTTTGAGAAGTTTGCTTTACAATTTATTTGATATAATTTCAGGCTGAGAATATCTTTGCAATACAATAATTAGAAATTAGGTTATTTGAAGTATGGCTTAATGAAGTGTAAAGGGTATGAAATGAAACATAAATAAAATGTAACCTAGGGAATATTTGTATAAAAGGTATTTAGCTATTGGGCATTTTTATATTTATACTGTAAGTGCATTTTCATAATACATAAAGGTAGTTTTACTAATGTTGGTATCATTTAGAACATTTTGTCAAGGTAATTAGATGATTGAAATTTTTGTTTTTTATTTTCTTGAATGAATTGGTATTTTCAGGCCAGCATTTGGTTCAATATATTGTGTACTAAAAGAAAAGTCTTAGTCATTTGAATACGCGTTAACTGTAATTATATTAAGAATTTCACTGGTATTAGCAGTACAAAGCTCAAAGGCACTCATGGTAACTTAATTACCAAGAATGACATTTGTTTAGTGCTAGTGAGATGTGAGTTTTTTTGGTTGGTTTTTTTTTTTTGGAACTGAAGGTTGAAGAGATATCAGGTAAGGTCCAGAGTGGGGGGAACACATGTGTTTCAAATTAACCTTTTTAAATCCTGGGATTCAATGACAGTGATGTAACTGGGTTATAAAATGTAACGCGTGGAATGAAGAAACAAAAATGTAGGGATTGCTAATTGGTAAATACTTATTTTGATCAAGACATAATTTCCTAGCATCAGGGGCATTAAGGTTTTGTTGGGGACCTGAAATTAGACTTTTTATGAGGGCGGGTCCTCTTTAAGAAAAAAAATACAAAATTACGAATTGATGTACAGAAGTTAAAACTTAGAATGAAAAAAGAACAGATGGCAGATTTTTAAAAAGGTGGCCAATGACATCATAATATTTAGAAAAGTGAACATTTTAGAACTAATAACACTTGTAAAATACTTTTTAAAAATTTACATCTGTAGGATGTATAGTCTTTGATTGCCTCTCCCTGTAACAAGGCTATTACAATATGATTACCTGGAAAGAGATTAGAAAGATAAGTTAGTCTTTCCTGTAGCCTGGCTAACAAAATTTTTTTTTATTACTGATAGTTGAAGTGTATAAAACATGCAGCTTCACTCAAAGACGTACTCAGCTGCTTGTAGAACTGCTACAGGTTTGTGCTCTACAAAGAGAGTTTGAGAAGTTCTATTTCATAGGAGTCCCATAAAAAGAGAAAAGAACTGTATGATGCATTTATAATTATATAAGCCTTATCAACTAAACTCCAATAAGAGAGAACTTCTGATTTGACTAGGCACTGACTAAAAACTGAATTATCTGCTTATACTATTTCATGTATCATGAATGGAAGAATTTACCATAGACTAGCTTCTAGCTGTGTACATTTCAGACTTTTTCTCCTCCACTTATCACATACCTGTAGTTCTATTTTCCATGGGACACGTATATGTCTCCATAGACCTCAGGCTCTGTACTTCCATTTCATGACTCCAGGTGAATTGGTGCAGTGGGTAAAAAGGTGTACTCCTTGAAGCCATTCCTACAGTGGAACAGATGGCAATAATTAATTACACATGGAAATAAGTGAGAACCACATACATATATTTCACTAAACCCAAATTGAATGTACCACCAATTCTCCTTCCTCTTTGCTGGACCCCCAAGGTGCCTACTGTGACTCATACCATTTGACACAAGAGAAAAGAACCCTGAAGCCTAAGCTTCATGCAGCAAATTCATGGTAAATCCACCTCTGTGGATTCTGTAGTGCTATTTCTACAGTGATGGAAATCTGCTCTCCAGTATGGTAGCCACTAGACACATGTGGCTATTGCACACTTGAAATGTGATTCGTGACACTGAGGAAATGAATCTTTAATTTTTTTTTTTTTAATTTTCTGAAGCCTTCCCTTGTGGCTTCTACTTTTTTTTTTGAATTTTTGAATTTTATTTATTTATTTTTATACAGTAGGTTATCTATTTCATACATATTAGTGTATATATGTCAATCCAAATCTCCCAATTCATCCCCCTGTGCCCCACCCCCAATTTCCCCCTTGGTGTCCATACGTTTGTTCTCTACATTTGTGTCTCTATTTCTGCCTTGCAAACTGGTTCATCTGTACCATTTTTCTAGATTCCACGTATATGCGTTAATATACGGTACTTGTTTTTCTCTTTCTGACTTATTTCACTCTGTATGACAGACTCTAGGTCCATCCACGTCTCTACAAATGACCCAATTTCATTCCTTTTTATGGCTGAGTAATATTCCACTGTATATATGTACCACATCTTCTTTATCCATTTGTCTGTCAGTGGGCATTTAGGTTGCTTCCATGACCTGGCTATTGTAAATAGTGCTGCAATGAACATTGGGGTGCATGTGTCTTTTTGAACTATGGTTTTCTCTGGGGTATATGCCCAGGAGTGGGATTGCTGGGTCATATGGTAATTCATTTTTAGTTTTTTAAGGAACCTCCATACTGTTCTCCATAGTGGCTGTATCAATTTACATTCCCACCAACAGTGCAAGAGGGTTCCCTTTTCTCCACACGCCCCCAGCATTTGTTGTTTGTAGATTTTCTGATGATGGCCATTCTGACTGGTGTGAGGTGATGATACCTCGTTGTAGTTTTGACTTGCGTTTCTCTAATAATTAGTGATGTTGAGCATCTTTTCATGTGCTTCTTGGCCATCTGTATGTCTTCTTTGGAGAAATGTCTATTTAGGTCTTCTGCCCATTTTTGGATTGGGTTGTTTGTTTTTTTAATATTGAGCTGCATGAGCTGTTTATATATTTGGGAGATTAATCCTTTGTCCATTGTTTCGTTTGCAAATATTTTCTCCCATTCTGAGGGTTGTCTTTTCGTTTTGTTTATGGTTTCCTTTGCTGTGCAAAAGCTTTTAAGTTTCATTAGGTCCCATTTGTTTATTTTTGTTTTTATTTCCATTACTCTAGGAGGTGGATCAAAAAAGATCTTGCTGTGATTTATGTCAAAGAATGTTCTTCCTATGTTTTCCTCTAAGAGTTTTATAGTGTCTGGTCTTACATTTAGGTCTCAAATCCATTTTGAGTTTATTTTTGTGTATGGTGTTAGGGAGTGTTCTAATTTCATTCTTTTACGTGTAGCTGTCCAGTTTTCCCAGCACCACTTATTGAAGAGACTGTCTTTTCTCCATTGTATATCCTTGCCTCCTTTGTCATAGATTAGTTGACCATAGGTGTGTGGGTTTATCTCTGGGCTTTCTATCTTGTTCCATTGATCCGTGTTTCTGTTTTTGTCCCAGTACCATATTGTCTTGATGACTGTAGCTTTGTAGTATAGTCTGAAGTCAGGGAGTCTCATTCCTCCTGCTCCGTTTTGTTCCCTCAAGACCGCTTTGGCTATTCAGGGTCTTTTGTGTCTCCACACAAATTTTAAGATTTTTTGTTCTAGTTCTGTAAAAAATGACATTGGTAATTTGATAGGGATTGCATTGAATCTGTAGCTTGCTTTGGGTAGTATAGTCATTTTCACAATATTGATTCTTCCAATCCAAGAACATGGTATATCTCTCCATCTGTTAGTATCATCTTTAATTTCTTTCATCAGTGTCTTATAGTTTTCTGCATACAGGTCTTTTGTCTCCCTAGGTAGGTTTATTCCTAGGTATTTTATTCTTTTTGTTGCAATGGTAAATGGGACTGTTTCCTTAATTTCTCTTTCAGATTTTTCATCATTAGTGTATAGGAATGCAAGAGATTTCTGTGCATTAATTTTGTATCCTGCAACTTTACCAAATTCATTGATTAGCTCTAGGAGTTTTCTGGTGGCATCTTTAGGATTCTCTATGTATAGTATTGTGTCATCTGCAAACAGTGACAGTTTTACTTCTTCTTTTCCAAGTTGTATTCCTTTTATTTCTTTTTCTCCTCTGATTGCTGTGGCTCGGACTTCCAAAACTATTTTGAATAATAGTGGTGAGAGTGGACATCCTTGTCTCGTTCCTGATCTTAGAGGAAATGCTTTCAGTTTTTCACCATTGATAATGATGTTTGCTGTGGGTTTGTTGTATATGGCCTTTATTATGTTGAGGTAGGTTCCCTCTATGCCCACTTTCTGGAGAGTTTTTATCATAAATGGGTGTTGAATTTTGTCAGAAGCTTTTTCTGCATCTATTGAGATGATCATATGGTTCTTATTCTTCAGTTTGCTAATACGGTGTATCACATTGATTGATTTGCATATATTGAAGAATCTTTTTCCATCCCCTCACTTTCAGTCTGTATGTGTCCCTAGGTCTGAAGTCGGTCTCTTGTAGATAGGATATATATGGGTCTTGTTTTTGTATCCATTCAGCAAGCCTGTGTCTTTTGGTTGGAGCATTTAATCCATTCATGTTTAAGGTAATTATCGATATGTATGTTCCTATTACCATTTTCTTAATTGTTATGGGTTTGTTTTTGTAGGTGTTTTTCTTGTGTTTCCCATAGAAAGAAGTTCCTTTAGCATTTGTTGTAGAGCTGGTTTGGTGGTGCTGAATTCTCTTAGCTTTTGCTTGTCTGTAAAGCTTTTGATTTTCTGTTGAATCTGAATGAGATCCTTGCTGGGTAGAGTAATCTTGGTTGTAGGTTCTTCCCTTTCATCACTTTAAATGTATTGTGCCACTCCCTTCTGGCTTGTAGAGTTTCTGCTGAGAAGTCAGCTGTTAACCTTATGGGAGTTCCTTGTATGTTATTAGTCGTTTTTCCCTTGTTGCTTTCAGTAATTTTTCTTTGTCTTTAATTTTTGTCAATTTGATTACCATGTTTCTTGGCCTGTTTCTCCTTGGATTTATCCTGTATGGGACTCTCTGTGCTTCCTGGAGTTGGGTCGCTATTTCCTTTCCCTTGTTAGGGAAGTTTTTGACTATAATCTCTTCAAATATTTTCTTGGGTCTTTTCTCTCTTTTCTTTCTGGGACTCCTATAACGTGAATGTTGTTGCATTTAATGTTGTCCCAGAGGTCTCTTAGATTGTCTTCATTTCTTTTCATTCTTTTTTCTTTATTCTGTTTCGCAGCAGTGAATTCCACCATTCTGTTTTCCAGGTCAGTTATCCGTTCCTCTGCCTCAGTTATTCTGCTATTGATTCCTTCTAATGTAGTGTTCTTTTCAGTTATTATATTGTTCATCTCTTTTTGTTTGTTCTTTAATTCTTCTAGGTCTTTGTTAAACATTTCTTGCATCTTCTCGATCTTTGCCTCCATTCTTTTTCCGAGGTCCTGAATCATCTTCACTATCATTATTCTGAATTCTTTTTCTGGAAGGTTGCCTATCTCCACTTCATTTACTTGTTTTTCTGAGGTTTTATCTTGTTCCTTCATCTTGTACATAATCCTCTGACTGTTCATTTTGTCTCTCCTTCTGTGAATGTGGTTTTTCCCACAGGCTGTAGGATTGTAGTTCTTCTTTCTTCTGCTGTCTGCCCTCTGGTGGATGAGGCTATCTAAGAGGCTTGTGCAAGCTTTCTGATGGGAGGGAGTGGTGGTGGGTAGAGCTGGGTGTTGCTCTGGTGGGCAGAGCTCAGTAAAACTTTAAGCTACTTGTCTGCTGATAGGTGGGGCTGGGTTCGCTCCCTGTTGGTTGTCTGGCCTGAGGCGACCCAGCACTGGAGCCTACCCCACTCTTTTGTGGGACTAGTGGCAGACTCTGGGAGGGCTCACGCCAAGGAGTACTTCCCAGAACTTCTGCTGCCAGTGTCCTTGTCCCCACGGTGAGCCACAGCCACCCCCCACCTCTGCAGGAGACCCTCCAACACTAGCAGGTAGGTCTGGTTCAGTCTCCTGTGGGGTCACTGCTCCTTCCCCTGGGTTCTGGTGTGCACACTACTTTGTGTGTGCCCTCCAAGAGTGGAGTCTGCGTTTCCCCCAGTCCTGTCGAAGTCCTGCAATCAAATCCCACTAGCCTTCCAAGTCTGATTCTCTGGGAATTCCTCCTCCCATTGCTGGACCACCAGGTTGGGAAGCCTGATGTGGGGCTCAGAACCTTCACTCCAGTGGGTGGACTTCTGTGGTATAAGTGTTCTCCAGTTTGTGAGTCACCCACCCAGCAGTTATGGGATTTGATTTTATTGTGATTGCGCCCCTCCTACCATCTCACTGTGGCTTCCCCTTTGTCTTTGGATGTGGGGTATCTTTTTTGGTGAGTTCCAGTGTCTTCCTGTCAATGATTGTTCAGCAGTTATTTGTGGTTCCGGTGGTCTTGCAAGAGGGAGTGAGTGCACGTCCTTCTACTCTGCCATCTTGAACCAATTCTGAATCTTTAATTTTATGTAATTTTAATTACTTTAAAGTTAAAGAGATATTTGTGATTAATGGCTACTGTCTTGGACAGTATAGGTCTAGCATCTTCTTCTTTATTATTTTATGTAAAATTGTGCTTATGTAATTCCGTTAAAGATACTATGTATTATGTCATATTCTGCTTTACTTAGTTTATTTAGGTATAAAACTCCATTGTGACCTAAATTCTTTATTACATATGATATTGCCTACTGAGCAAAGCAGGCATTTCTCAGAATTATAGAGAAGATTTATATTTGAAGATCTATTTAAATTAAACTGGAAAACAACTTTGAAGTGTTTTTTATGGTGGGGATATTTTGAGTCTTGCTGGAAAATTATATTGAACCAGTCATATTAAAAAATTATGTGTTAAAATGTGTGTTTTCAAAGCAGGGGTTAAAACCTTTTGTATGAAGCACTGTCTTTTATTTTTCTCTTTGGAAATCTAATGGAGCATTTCCAAAGACAAAGGGAAAGTGGAATGTTTGGTTGACATGCTTAATATTACATTTGACTGATTAGTTTGCTAATCCAGGTGCTCCAAACCAGATTCTGAGATTTGGGCTAGATCTTGTCTTGCTGTGACTTGGCATTTGACAGTAATTCATGGATATTTAAATTGGTAGAAAAAAGAGAAAGCATGAATATTGTTCAGTAGAATTATGTGAACTACCTCTATGGTGTGTCATTACCTATAATTTTCTGAGATTTTGCAAATTTTATTCATTATATGCCTAGCACAGGATGGAGCATTTTTGTAATTATTGCTGCAGTGTACAGGTGACCTTTCAAAATTTGTGTATAAAGTTTCAGTGTGTACTGAAGTGGGATATTTAATGATTTTCTGTTCATGTGCTAGTGATTTTTATTCAAACAGCTGAGGGTTGATAGAAATTGGGATTAGATATTTTCTGTACATTTATATCTAATAATTGTAATTAATATTTAGATTTACTAGATTGACTTTTTTTAGTTGAGGTAAAATTCACATAATATAAAGTTAACTATTTTAAAGTATATAATTCATTGGCATTCACAATGTTGTGTCACCTCTGTTAAGTTCCAAATCATTTTCATCATCACCAAAGGAGTCTCCCATATCCAGAATGGATATAACCATTACAAATATTTCATATAAATGAAATAATACAACACATGGACCTTTGTTTCTTGGCTTTTCTCACATTTTAGCATAATGTTTTCAAGGCTCATCCATATTGTAGCATGTATTAGTATTTTATTTCTTTTTAAGGTTGAATAATATTCTATTGTATAGATATACCACATTTTCTTTTTCCATTCATTCATTCGAGTAACTTGAAATAAATTAAAATAAATTTCAAATTGAAGTATAGTTGATTAACAGTGATGTGTAGAATAACTTTTAAATACAATTGAAACTAAGTCCTTCAGTAATTTTTCTTAATCAGTTCTAAACCTTGATTGACCATAAAAATTCTTGTTTATAGTTAGTTATTCAGTACTCTTCAGGTTGAAATGAAATATGACCAGTATTTCAATTTTTACCCTCAGTCCCATTCCCATTCATTAATTTTTTACACACTGTTTTGTGCTAAACATCTTATATAAACCTCCCTTAAAATTATTTTTTAATGTTAATAAGATAGTCTAATACAAATGCTCTGAATTTAGTCTGATAAATCATAGAATGATAAAGCTGGAAGAAAGATAAAACTTGAACGGGGCTTCCCTGGTGGCGCAGTGGTTGAGAATCTGCCTGCCAATGCAGGGGACACGGGTTCGAGCCCTGGTCTGGGACGATCCCACATGCCTCGGAGCAACTAGGCTCGTGAGCCACAATTATTGAGCCTGCGCGTCTGGAGCCTGTGCTCCGCAACAAGAGAGGCCGCGATAATGAGGCCCGCGCACTGCGATGAAGAGTGGCCCCCACCTGCCGCAACTAGAGAAAGCCCTCACACAGAAACGAAGACCCAACACAGGCATAAATAAATAAATAAATAAATAAATAAATAAATAAAAAAAAAAAAAAAAAAAAAAGAGTGGATCTTTAGAGGGAGTGCTTTGAGGTCCACTGGAGATGGAGAAGCGGCAAAGTCTTCCCTCAAGCCAGTATTTAAAAAAAAAAAAAAAAACAAAAAACTTGATCTATGAGACTGATAATCTTTTAAACTAATTTGATAAGAAAGTAAACAGTAAAATCAAACATCCTTCTTATCCACCAATCATAAAAGGAAAGTCATAAAAATCTCCAGATATTAAATTTTTAATATTCTCTTTCATATCAGTGAATATAGACTTTTAAAAAAAAATGGTGAGCTTCACCAGAATTTTAAATTCTGTGATATAAGATGTGTTGCATCATCTTGTGAGGGCTCATTTTTTTTTTTTTTTAACATCTTTATTGGAGTATAATTGCTTTACAATGGTGTGTTAGTTTCTGCTTTATAACAAAGTGAATCAGTTATACATATACATATGTTCCCATATCTCTTCCCTCTTGCGTCTCCCTCCCTCCCACCCTCCCTATCCCACCCCTCTAGGTGGTCACAAAGCACCGAGCTGATATCCCTGTGCTATGCAGCTGCTTCTCACTAGCTATCTATTTTACATTTGGTAGTGTATATATGTCCATGCCACTCTCTCACCCTGTCACATCTTACCCCTCCCACTCCCCATATCCTCAAGTCCGTTCTCTAGTAGGTCTGTGTCTTTATTCCCGTCTTGCCACTAGGTTCTTCATGACCTTTTTTTTTTAAATTTTTCCTTAGATTCCATATATATGTGTTAGCATACTGTATTTGTTTTTCTCTTTCTGACTTAATTCACTCTGTATGACAGACTCTAACTCCATCCACCTCACTACAAATACCTCCATTTCGTTTCTTTTTATGGCTGAGTAATATTCCATTGTATATATGTGCCACATCTTCTTTATCCATTCATCTGATGATGGACACCTAGGTTGCTTCTTGTGAGGGCTCATTGTTTTTAATCTTCTGTTCTACTGTGCTGGGCCTCACTTTTCTATTCTAGAGATTGGTACATAGAGAGACATGAACATTGACTTTGCTTATGGTAAATTTCTAGTCAGAAATCCAGGACTCATGACAGGTTTTATTTGCAGAGTTTTAAAACTTTTCTCTTGGCATTTTTTTGGGGTCAGAACCTGTCTGTTTGTTTTTAAAAAATTATCACTTGGTAACCATTAGCAAAATTCTCAGTAGCATCTTAAAAAGTTGCTTCCTGATGGATTTGTTCTTGCATATTTTCTTGGTTGTGGATTTTTTTTTAACAGGCTGTGGTTGTGTCATATATGCAGTTATAATTTGGCTTTTCAGAATGTCAAATGCCAGCTATATGCAAAATAAAGTAATTTACATTTTTATGACTGTAAAATTCAGTTCATTTCTCAGAGTACATAAAAGCCTCAAATGACTTCTTTTAGTCTAATTTGTTGACTTTGGTGTTTTGTCAGTGTGTAACAGGCTGTATCAGTTTTCCATCCCTAAGTAACAAGTTCCCACAAACATAGTGGCTTAAAACAACATAAATGATGGATGTCAGTTTCCGTGGGTCAAGAGTATGGGTCCAGTATAGCTGGATTCTGTGCTCAGGATCTCACAGGCTGAGATCAAGATCTTACCTGGGCTGAGGTCTCATGGGGTCTTCTTGCATATTTGTGTTGTTGTTGGCATAATTCAGTTTCTTGAGGTTGTCTGATTGAGGTCCTAATTTTTTTGCTAGCTGTTGACTGGAGACTGCTCTCAGTCTTTAGAGGCCCTCTTAGGGCCTTGCTACATGACCCCCTCATGAGGCCCTTTTCTTTAAGGCCAACAGGAGAGCCTCTTTGAGGCTCTTCCTTCAGGAAAGGCCTAGTCCCTTCTGCGAGCTCACCTGATTAGCCCAGAATAATCTCCCTTTGACAGACTTAAAGTCAACTACTTTGTAACTTTAATTATATCTGTAAAATCCTTTTACCTCTTGTCATAAAATGTCATCTAATACAGGGAGTGAACATATTTACAGTCCTGCCCATACTCAGGGGATAGACTGTGTACACCAGGGGGCAGGAATCCTCTAAGGTGGAGGCCATCTTAGAATACTGCCGACCACACGGAAGTTAGGTGACAGTTTTAAAGTGTATCTGTATATGTTTTAAAAACTAATAGACTATATTTTTAAGAGCACCTTTAGGTTTACAGGAGAATCGACCATAAAGTATAGAGTTCCCACATACCCCCTCTCCCTCTACACAGTTTCCTTTATTATTCTTATTTTGCATTAGTGTAGTATATTTATTAAAATTGAACCAATACTCAAGTCCATAGTTTACATTAGGATTTACTCCTCATATTGTCCTATGGGTTTTGACAGATGCATAATATCATGTATCTACCATTACAGTATCAATCAGAATAGTTTCACGTCCCTAAGAATCCCCTTTGCTCTACCTATTCATCATTCCCTCCTCCCTCCCCTGAAGCTCTGGCAATCTCTGGTCTTTTTGCTATCTCTAATAGTATTGCTTTTCTAGAATGTCATATAGGTGGGATCACAAAGTAAATAGCCTTTTCATACTGGCTTCTTTCACTTAATAGGCTTTTAATGTCCCTCCATGTCTTTCTGTGGCTTGATAGCTTATATCTTTTTATTGCTGAATAATACTCCATTGTATGGATGTACCACCATTTGTTTAATCCAGTAAGCCGCCCTCTAGGTCCTACTGAGACTTGCTGGGAATTAGCCTGTAGAGGTGTCACTAAAACTCCCTGGGAGGCCTCCTTTGGGTTAGGAGGAAGGGGCTTCTCTTTCTGGTTTCAGTGTGCTTTATTCTCCTGCTCCTGTGGTGTGTGTGGAGGTGAGCCAATCCCTGAGGAGTGGACAGTGTCCACTGGAAAGATGCTTATGGGGTGCCACTGAAACTCTCTGGGAGACTGCTGTTTGGGGACATCTGTGAGACTTGCTGGGGAAACTACCTGGGGTGCTGGTGGAACTTGCTGCAGTGGGCTTATGGGGGTGCTGCTGAAAGCTGCTGGGGAGTGAGTGCCACTGGGTGCCCCCATGCTAGTGGCTGCCACATTAGCAAGAAGAAAATAAAGCATACTGGAACCAGCAAGAGAAGTCCTTTACTCGAACAATGTTCCTCTAGCACCCTCTACCAATAAAGCTTAATGTTATGGCTACTGGCAAAGATGAGAAAATACAGGGTCCAGCTTCAGTATCACAAAGCAGGACAGTGAAGGGTAGAAGGACAGTTTGGAGCTGACAGGCAAGAAGTTGATAACTGACACACTTTCTGTTTCTACTTTGCTGAGAGTTTTTTTTTTGTTTGTTTAAATCAGGAATGAGTATTGAATGTTGTCACATGCTTTTCTACAATATCAAGATAGTCATAAGGTTTTGTCTTTTAATCTGTTAATGTGAGTTACATTAATTAGATTTTTAAATGTTAAACCAATCTTGCATTCCTGCATAAGCCATACTTGATGCAATATCATTTTTAAAAAATTTTTATTGGAGTATAGTTGCTTTACAATACTGTGTTAGTTTCTACTGTACAGCAAAGTGAATCAGCTATACGTATACATATATCCCCTCTTTTTTGGATTTCCTTTTCATTTAGGTCACCACAGAGCATTGAGTAGAGTTCCCTGTGCTATACAGTACGTTCTCGTTAGTTATCTATTTTATACATAGTATCAGTAGTGTATATATATCAATCCCAATCTCCCAATTCATCCCACAACCCCCCCTTTCCCCTTTGTTATCCATACTTTTGTTCTCTACGTCAGTCTCTATTTCTGCTTTGTAAATAAGATCGTCTATACCAATTTTTTCAGATTCCACGTATATGCGTTAATATTCCTTTTTATATATAGTTGACCCTTAAACAATGCAGGAGTTAAGGACACTGACCCTCTGAATAGTTGAAAATCCAAGTATAATTTATAGTTGGCCCTCTGTATCCCTGGTTCCTCTGTATTCCCAGTTCTGCCTCCTTAGATTCAATAACTCGGATCTTACAGTACTGTAATATTTACTCTTGGAAAAAAAGTCTGCATTTAAGTGGACCTGGGCAGTTCAAACCTATGTTGTTCAAGAATCAACTGTATTGTTAGATTTGATTTGGTAATATTTTGTTAAAGATCTTTGTCTATATCCATAAGATATATTGGTCTATCATTTTCTTCTTCTGTAATGTCCATTTGGTTTTGGAGGTTTGGTGGCTTCATAAAGTAAGTCGGGAAGTATTCTTCCTCTTTTTGAACAAGTTTGTATGGGATTTGTCTCAATTCTTCCTTAAATTTTTGATAGAATTTGCTAGTGAAGCCATCTGGTCCTGGAATCTTCTTTCTGAGAAGATAATTTAGTTATAAATTCAATTTTTGAGATTGATGATTGGCTTCTTTTTGAGTCAGTTTTGTACTTTGCATCTGTCAAGCAATTTATCCATTTAATCTGTTATCAAGGATATCGGATTAAAATTATTCTTAATATTCTCTTATTGTTTTAATGTCTGAAGCATCTGTAGAATGAATCCTTTTTTATTTCTTGTATTCATAATTTGTGTCTTCTCTCTTTTATTCCCTGAGTCACTCTAGCTAGTGGTTTATCACTTAAAAAAATTTTTTTTTTAAAAAGCATCTTTGGTTTGTCTGTTTTCAATGTCTTTGATTATTTACTCTTGTAAAAACAATTTCCTCTTTTCTATGTACTTTGTTTTTAAGTTGCTTTGCTTTCTCTAATTTCTTAAGGTAGAAATTTGTCTTTTAAAGCTACAAATTTTCCTCAAAACTAGTGACTCTGAAGTTTTGTTGTAAATGAAAATGATCTAAGAGTCTTTAAAGTATACTAATGGCTTTTTCCCAGCCCCAGACACTGTGATTTAATTGTTGAAATAGATATGGGGTACAATGGGATACTTAAAAACTCTCTAGTTGATTCTAATGTATAGCACGTTCTGTGAAGCACTGCTCTGAGCACTACTTTAGCTGCTCCCACAAATTTTGATAGGTTGTGTTTTCATTTTCATTCACTTCAAGATATTTAAAAATTTCGCTTGTGATTTTCTTCTTTTATCCATTGGTAATTTAGACGCATACTGTTTGGTTTCCAAATATTTCAGGGCTTCTCTTTTTCTTCTTTTTTCTTGATTTCTAGTTTAATTCCACTGTGATCAAAGAAAGTATTGAGTGATTTCAACATTTTAAAATTTACTGGACCTTTTCTATTCGGGCCTGTCATGTGATGTCTCCTGGTTAACTTTTCACATGCACTGGAATATTATGTGTATTCTGCCATCACTGGATGGAGTATTCTACAAATGTAAATTAGGTCAAGTGTGTTGATGGTGTTAGTCAAGTATCCTATGTACCTACTGATTTTTTTGGTCTTTTTGTTCTGTGAATTACTGTCAGAAGTGTGTTAATCTCCAAGTATTACTGTAAGTTTGTTTATTTCACCATTCAGTTCTGTTAGTCGTTGCTTCATGTGTCCTGATACTCTGTTATTAGCTGCATATACATTAAGGATTGTTAAGTATTCTTGATGAATTAACTCTTTTGTCATAATAAAATGCCCATCTTTATCCTTGGTAATATTACTTGTTCTCAAATCTACTTTGATATTTATGTAGCTACTCAAGCTTTCTTATGGTTAGTGTTTGCATGATAAATCTTAAAAAAATCATTTTTTAATGTCTGTTTTTATAATTAATTTGGGTTTAACTTAGCATATATTTGGTTTTGTTTTATTTACAATCTGACAATCTGTGCCTTTAAATTGAATACATACTAGCCTCACTCAGCTAGACTTCTGCAAGAGGAATAAGCCTACAGAAAATGGTTTGAATGGATATTTTCCCAGTTTTCCTGAGTGTGGGACAAAGCAAGTCCCAATCTAGGTGCAGAGGGGAGAAGTTAATTTACTGCATACAATAAATGCCTTAGGACATTAGGGCTTAATTCTTTTGGAGAGCCCTGCTAGAGAGGCTGGTTTAGGTTTCTGTATAATGTAATTGCTTAAATCTGCCATCTTGCTGTTTGTTTTTTTCTCTTTGTCTGTGTTTTTGATGTTTGTAATTTTGTCTTTTCTTGCAGCCTTTTGAGACAATTGAGGACATTTTATGTGCCATTTTATCTCTACTATTGCTATATGTTGTTACTTTTTTAGTGGTTACTTTGAAGTTTACAGCATGGATTAATATATATTAGTACATTAATACCTTATGTATGGTATGTATTAGTAACACTTTATACTTTCAAATAATTTTATGCCTTTTCACTTATAATTATCTTACATTAGTATACTTCCAGTAGTCCCTTCCATCTTTTGTGCTATTGTGGTCATACACTTTACTTCTACATGTGTATAAACTCCACAATACATTATTTTTGCTGCACACAGTCAATTGTCTTTTAAAGAGATTAAAAATTAGGAAAAAGTCTTAGGTTTACTACACTTACATTCTTTCCACTGTTCTTTATGCCTTTATGTAGATGCAAGTTTCTATCTTGGTATTATTTTTCTTTTACTTGAAGAACTTCTTTCCGTGTTTCCTAAAAATATAGGTATGCTGACAAGAACATATCTGCCTTTATTTTTCATTTTTGAGGGACATTTGGGCTGGATATAGAATTTTAGTTTCATTAATTTTTTTTTTTGAGCATTTTAAAAATGGCATTCCATTTCCTCTGGCTTGCATAGTTCCTGACATGATGTCTGTGGTATTTTTATCTTTGTTCCTGTGTACATAATGTATCTTTATATTTTCCTGGCTGCTTTTAAGGTTTTCTATTACTGGCTTTTAGCAATTTGGTTATAACATATCTTGTGTGTTTTTTTTTTCCTTTATAATTATTCTGCCTGGGCTTTGAACTTCTTAGATTTGTAGGTATATGGTTTTTATCAAATTTAGAACATTTTTGGACATGGTTTCATTAAATTTTTTTTAACCCTCTTTTCCTTCTCCTTTTAGGACTCTAATTACACAAACGTTAGCTAATTGATACTATCTCACACCTTACAGAGGCTGTATTCACTTCTTTGCCTTTTCCCTTCATACTTTGGTTAAGACAATTTATATTGCTAAGTCTTCAGTTCCCTGATAATTTTTTTCTTCAGTGCTTAATTGCTGATAATCCCATCTTGTGAAATGTTTATGTCAAATATTATATTTTTTATCTTTAGACATTTAATCTGGTTTGTGTTGGTATCTTCCCTTTCTCTTATTATATTCATATTTTCCTTTAAGTCTTTAATCTTATCAAGCCTATTTTAATAGCTATTTTAAATTCCTTTCATGTAAACTTTATCTGTGTTAATTCTGGATCTATCTTATTGACCGGTGTTTCTCCTGGTTATAGGTAACATTTTCCTGCCTTTTGCCTGTTTCTTTTTTTTTTGGATAGGTAATGAGCATTAGGATTAATATTTTTTAGCTGAATTTTATGGTTTCCTTTAAATAAGGTTTAACCTTTATTTACAGATCAGTTTAATCATTTTGAGGCTCATTTTCATGCTTTTTATATTTCCATGATCTATGGTAGTATTTACTCTAGAGCTAGTTTAGCCTCACTACTAAGAGTAGTAGACCTTTCTAGAGTCTATACAGAATGCCCTGGGTATAAACAAGGTCTCTACATTCTGGAAATTGTTAAGTTTACAACTCCCCTGAAATTGCTCTTTCCTTTCTTGTTGTTCTTCACTTGGCCTCTTGGAGTTTCACCCTATTCAGCACAGATGGGTACTCAAAGCCTGTCAGGATTAATGCCAATTACTGCAGCTTTTTTTTTTTTTTGCAAAGCTCCCCCCACCTTTTTTTTTTTTTAAACCAGCCCCACAAATTCTGGCTATCTCAGCCTCCCCAAAGAGTAACTTTTGTTTCTTAACTTATGCAGTCTCTGAGGTTCTTTTTGGGTTCCCCATCCTATACCACAGATTGGACTTTGCCTTTAGGATAAAATATGGGCAGTCTTAGCACCTGATTTGTTTCCTTTCTCTTATTTCACAAGCCTGTATTGCCTTTTGTTCAATATCTGAAATAGCTTTATATATTTTGCTCACTTTTCTAGTTATATACAGAATTGGGAGAGCAATCTTATAGCAGTCCAGCATAGTTACTTTTCCCACTTAAATTCATTGTGGTAAATGTAGTTGCTCTAAACCTGAGTATTGAATCTGGTTACTTTCAGAAGCAAGCTTTTGTGGTATATTATTTTCAGAGATTTCGAAGAATTTTTATAGAGACCAAAAGATTATTTAATGAAAGTTATACCAGTATCTTAAAATAATACCAACAGAGGTTTTATAGAGGTTAAGATACACTTTAGGTCATTCCTGCCCCCCACCCCCAGCCCTTTTAGTGCACATTGGTTGTTTAATTCATTACATTGACAGCATCTACAGGTTCTTATAAAATTGGATTGGGACTCAAAATGAACACATGCTGTTGTAATGTTTCTTACATAGTGTGTGTTGAATTATGAGAGTTACTCATGGTTATATGTTACCCAGGAGGACTACTTAATGTGCTTGGTTATATAGATCTGCAAATTTTTAGCTATGGGCTGATATCCATATTGAATGATAAATTTATTATTGATGCATAGCTTTCTAGGCAGACATGTTACACTCTAAGAGAATTAAAGATAGGAATTACATTTCTCTTATGGGATGGTTTCTTCAACTTTAAATGAATGCTTTATATATTCACATTACTAATTTGTATAGCCAATACACAAAAAGAGTTGTTTAATTATTAGTTAGGAACATTAATTACAAATTTTTCTATTAAAAATACTAGAGGAAACATTTAGGGAAAAATATTTCCATGTAAAAGCAATTTAACTGACTGAAGCTTGTCAGCACTTAGAAACATTTATTCTCAGTTATAAATGGTACATTTTTAAGCACCATTTTTATTCTAGCTTTCATCAATGTATCAATATATCATTTAGACAGAAAGCTGACGTGGATTTTTGTCTTAGTTTGGAAAGGTATTGAAGGTGAATTTGGTTTTAGTTACACATCCTGTTTCCTCCACAGTCTGAGGATTTTGTGGCTGGAAAATTAAATTATCGTCAAATATATGGGCTTGGTGATCATTTATATGAGGTGCTTTAATTAAAAAAAAATACTAACTACATACAAGGTAGTTCATTTATCAGCTTTCTTATCTAGAACTATCTCTAAATTTGAGAATGTTTTACTGGAAGATGCACGAGAAGTTATTGTCCCCAAGTTTTCCATTCAAGTTTACTGCATTGTGAAATTTATAACTAAACTTTCATATGAAAAAGATAAAACACACTGTCATCTCATCTTGTCTCGTACTTTTCAGTTATAGGAGCAATGATATGCCTTCAGTTTTGTGACACGTTGCACTAGAATTTTTATTACAGAGTGTATGTGACTCAGTGTGTGTGTTTGTGTATGTTTATGCCTTATTCTTAGAGAATAAAGTTGTATTTACATGAACTATAGTGATATTTCTGTATCTGTATGAACATATTGATTCAGTAGACAAGATCATAGGTGTTCTCTGTATTTGTTTACAATAATTCTCTCACTGAATATGCACCAGTTACTGACCAGACAGTCCTGTAATGACATATTCATTACTGGTTTCAATGGCTAGTGGAGATAATTAGAAGTTTTGCAACATGGTCACTTATTGGACCATCTTAAATATGCTGTTTATGGTAAACTTACCACGTTTATACACATTTGGTACATATCGTGCTATTTTCTGGTTTTGCTGGTAAGTTAGCTAAAGGCTGTTACTTAGCATTGCAAGGTAGAATGATTTATTTTTATGAGTATGAGTCAATTAATATATTAATATATTTTCTTCTGTGATATGAGCATGTTACTTAAATTTCCCTGAGCCTCAGTTACCTCATCTCTGAAATGAGGGTGCAATAGGTCCTGTTTAATGGGATTATAGTAAAAATTAAATGAGTTAACACAAGTGAA
Source organism: Balaenoptera musculus (assembly GCF_009873245.2). Lineage (NCBI taxonomy): Eukaryota > Metazoa > Chordata > Mammalia > Artiodactyla > Balaenopteridae > Balaenoptera > Balaenoptera musculus. The sequence continues at coordinate 38,780,304 of NC_045793.1, forward strand.
GTTCGTAGAACAATTTTTGACCCCCTAACAAACTCAGTGAGTATTAGCTATTACCATCCTTACACTATTACTTTAGTTAATTTAAGAATCACTTAGCCAACAATCTTTTTTGTCCTTCTCCTTTACATCCCATAAAATTCACCCATGCTAAGTGTGGAAAACAATGATATTTCATGAATTCTGAGAGTTGTGTAGCCATCACCACAATCCAGTTTTAGAACATTTCCATGAATGCCAAAATATTCCTCATGCCTATTTGCAGTCACTCCTCTTTCCTACCCCCAGCTCCAGGCAACCAACAATCTGCTCTCTGCCCTTAATGGACATTTTATTTAAATGGAATTGTAAATTGTCTTTTGCATCTGGCTTCTTTTACTGAACATAATGTTCTTGGGGCTCATCCATATTGTAGCAGATACCAATATTTCATTCCTTTTTATTGCTTAATAGTATTCCTTGTATGGATGTAGTCCATGTTTAAAATTTATTCACCATTTGATGGACCTTTGGTTTATTTGCAGTTTTTAGGTATTATAAAATGCTGCTATAAATATTCTTTACCAGTATTTTCATAAACATATATTTTTGTTTGTTTTGGTAGATTCCTAGATGTGTGATTGCTGGGTTGTGTGATAAGTTTATGTTGAACTTTTAAAGAAACTATTAAACTGTTTTCCAATGCAGCTGTGGTACCATTTTACATTTCTACCAGCAATTTATGAGGGTTCTAGTTTCTCCACATCCTTATCAACAGTTGTTATTTTCTGTCTTTTTAATTATAGGTGTTCTGTCACTGTGTAACATAGTATTACATTTCCCTAATTTCCCTAAAGCACATTCTCATGTGTCTTACACAAAATTATGCCCTCTCTGGAAGTACCCTGCATCTCATAATGCACCAATATGTGGACTCAAAGACCTCTCAGGTTCTTGCCTCAGTTGGGAAATTCTGAAGTGCCATTCCCACTCAAGGTTCCAGTGGCTTTGACCGAAGCCTTCGTTACAACTGCATTGCAGTTCAACTTCTCTGTCTACCTGTCCTACTTTCTTCACTCCCTTCCAGATGTTGTTCCTGAAAGTGTTCCCCTAAATGCATGCAAATCTCACAGTCTTGGAGTCTGTTTCCCAGGGCATCTAACTACAGGGATATAGAGTTGACAGGAGTCACTAATTCAGAGAGAGTGATTGAGGAAGGTGGTCTCTAGCTAAAAGTAATATTTGAGCAGAGACCTGAATAAAATGCGGAAGCATGCCAACTCGGTATCTGGCGGGAAGAATTTTTCAGAGAGAACAGTAAGTGCAAAGAAACTGGGCAGGACCATGCTTGACAGTAAGGAGGCCCATGTGGAGAAACCAAAGGAGCCAGATCCTGAAGGGCTTTGATGGTTATACCCTTTGTGGCCTTTGAAGTATTTTCAGCAGTGGGATTCCATGATCACTCCAGATGCTTTGTGAAAATAGAATGTAAGGGGCTGAGAGCAGCAATAGGGAGCCGGTCAGGAGCTATTGTAATGGTCCAGGTGAGAAATGGTTGTGGCTTGAGTTAGAGTGGTAACATTGGAGTGGGCAAGAAGTGGCCGGATTCTGAATATATTTTGAGAATATAATTTTTTTGGTGGTTGGGATAAGGATGTCAGAGAAATGTGAGAGAAAGAGAGGAATCAAAGATGATTCTGAAGACTTTGGCCTGAGCAATTGGATGAATGCTGATGAGTGTGTTGAGAACTGAAAGGCATAGGAGCAGGTGGGGTTGGGTAGAAATCAAATTTCCAGTTTTAGACATTAAATTTGCATGCCTATTAGAAATATGAGAGTAGATTGGCCTGAAAAGTTGGAATGCAAGTCTGGGTCCAGACTGAAGATGGAGTTTGAGGAGCTCTCAGGGTGCACATACAAAGTCGTGGATCTGAGTGAGTTCCTCTCGACAGGGGTTCAGATGCACCATGTTGTCTTTGTTGCAGTCATTAAACTCTGCCCTGGTATTGGTAAATACTATGACAATAGTTAAACAAATGGGTGTGGCTATGTTCTAATAAATCTTTATTTATAAAAATTGGTGGTAGGTTGGATTTGGCTTGCAGGAAGTAGTTTGCTGACCTCTGAGTTAGATAGTGAATAGAGAAAGAGAAGAGATCTTAGCTCTTCCCTTAGCTGGGCCCTGGGGTAGTATAACACGTAGAGCTAGGGAGATTGGAAGGAAGACACTGATGTAGAAGGAAAATTCAAAGAATGTGTTTAGGTTACAATTTATGTTTATCTTCATTTAACTTACATTTGTAATTGGATAAATAACTAATGTAAAAATATAAATATGAAATATTCTTATCTCTTTTGGTCTTAGACATACTATTTCTTTAATATTATACTTTATTAATCATTCTCTAGAATTTATGGAGTAGTATCATGTAAAATGCTCAGAATTCTTTAGACACTTGAGTGTGAAGCTCTAATCAAAGTTTTTAGTGCATTGTTCCAAATACATTTTTTTTTTTTTTTTTGGTATACTCTGATATGTGGCGTTATTTGTTAAGATGATACGGTTGGAGTTTCCTGTTCCTGAATTTTCAGACAGTCTTTTTGTTTGGGGCACCTACATATTCAGAAATAGTGAAAGTAGAGGAAGAGAGTTTGAAAATAACAGATAAATCCTTTAAATTTGAGCATTTTCCATTTTTAAAGACCTTTGGAGTCTTAAAGAATACTGTTGCACCTTTCCTATTAAGTAACTAAAGAACGAACTGTGTAAGCACACGTGAACTCACTAAACTATAGTTGGTATAAGAAATTTCACAGACTTGTAGTGTCTTAGCTTAAAAACATGACTGATAAGATATTACAAGAAATCTTGGTTAAACTTGCATTTAATTTGTAGAATTGGAGTTCTTGCAAGCTATACCTGGTATAATTTTAATTTTTATGGTACTGCAATAAGCAGCAGACACAAGGTGAAGTAGGAATTAAGGAACTACTTAGACATATCTTTTTGGAGCTTCGGCACCAGAAGTGATTCTGAAATTTTTGCATTGTCTACTGGTAGACATTATGTATAAAGAACTCACATTATTATAGGTTACTGAATTAATTTAAGAAATAGCAATTGACATGACTCCTTCCGGGAATTGTGGGCTGCTGTTTGATATTATTGTCTTTGTCAAATACGAAAGTGTGGAATGAATTTTATTTCTAGTGTGTAGGGACTTTAAGAATGAATTGATTTTTTCTCTCCAAATTTAAATTTTTTCAAATGGATCAGAAGTGAAGTTTATAGACTTTCTTTCTACCTCTCTTCACTGAGATAGTTAAGTGTTTGAGTTTTCCATGAACTGTTGTATGTACTAGATTATTCCTAAATGGAAAAAGAGTTCCAAAAAGCATTAAAAACGGAGTTGTGCTCAAAAGTCATTTTTTATTTGTGGGCGAGGGCAGTCATAATTGATATTCCTTATGTGCCTATTATATTTGACAGCATTTATATGCTGTCAAATATAATGTGTTCCAGATGAGATCATTAAGAAATAAAATTTTTCCTTGTCATTACAATAGCAGTTGGGCAAGCCCTCTTTTGCTAAAAGGCTCTCAGTAACTCCTAATACTCCTAAGGCTCTCTGTAATTTCTAACACTCCTAATGTTTCAGCTCTTTGTGGTAACCAATTTTAATTGTATCACATTGAACCTGATTTTTTGTGTACTGGTTATCTTCTCAGATGAATTTATGTCCTTTATTCCAAAATATTTTAGAAAACAGATTGACTAGTGTGAATTTATGTGGCCTTTTATTTTCTAGTCAAGTAGATAAAGTACTGTGAGATAGGGCAAAATATGATGGGTAGGTCATGCGTCCATGGTAAAACTCCTTGTATGTTACACTGTCATTTGATATTAATTAGTATATGTGTTTGGAGTTGTTGCAGGTATGGCCCTTACAATAATATGCTGGTTAAAAAAACAAAACATAAACCATTCAAAAGGCTTCAAAACAGCTAATTTTGCCCAAATATTACTTTACATTTAACTATGATGGTCATTTCACATTTTGAATTCAAGCTACTTTTTAAATCATAGGAGCCACACTTTTAACAGTAGTACATGAAAAATAAGGGATCTTTCCTTGTACCCTTTTAGGGACCCTCTGCAGGATTCTTGGTAACCTGAATACAGAATTCTAGCTTTTGGACTTGGCTCTCAAACTGTTTGTGATTTGCAATAGCTATTTAACTTTTTGTCCTGTTTTTTTTGTCCTGTTTTTCATGTGTAAAGAAATTTGTTAGACCAGATGATTTTATTGATGAATTTAAAACAGCACATACATTTTGAATATTTACTATTCCAATAGCTGGTATACTAAATATCCTAGGAAGTACAAAATAAATAAATGATAAACCATCTGACTTTAAAAATTCTAACCTAGTTGGTATGAAAACAGCAGATAGTAATTTAAAACAGCATAAGATTCATTACCAAAATGAATGATACACAATAAGGAAGAAAGTAGTATGGATTTGGATGATCCAGGAGGACTTTCTGGAAGGAATGGTGCTCGAGTTGAGCTGGAAAAAGTTTGGATAGGAGGGAAAGGATTTCTTTTGTTAAGATGACCATGGAAAAACAGATGTCAATAGATGTAAATGAAGATAATGTGCTTGTAGTACCAGGAGGGCATTGAGTTGGGAACAGAAAATTCCTGTTGGAAAGGTAATAGGAAACAGATTGGATGTTTAGAGAGATGGAGGGTTTTGAATGCCACCTTGTGAAGTTTCAATTTGATTTTGTAGTATACGGAAGTTTTAAAGTTTTTGACCAAAAAAGTGATAAAAGAAACATTAAGGAAAAGGGTGATTGCATTTCATTATGTGAATAATCTATAGATATGAAAAAGCACTTGATATTAGGGACCAGGAATACCAGCTGAGGTGTTTTATAAAGGTCGTTTCAGAGCAGAAGGCTTTTGCTTTGTTTTGTTTTGAATACATGGGACATTTACAGGATGAATGAGTGAAGGATTGCTCTCTGAATTCATTATTATTATTTTTAGACCATGAATATATAACATGGGAGTCAGTCTCCCAGAGTACATGTTTCCTGGATTTTATTCACTGATCTAGTGTTTTGCACAAAGGCTCTAAATAAAAGTTGGTTTAATAACGAACCTGTAGTTTTCCTAATTCTATTGCTTAATAGCATTCCAAGTTGTTCCTTCCACCTGACCTTGTATGTAGCTATCTAGTCCGTGTTTCACCAATTGAATTGCTCTGTGTGACCATGCCTCGCCTGGTGTTTTTCCATTTTAGTCTTCACAGTTACTTGAGGAATCTCCTCAACAGCAAGCAGTGGTCCACTGCTAGTCAGGGCTCATTTGTACAGAAGTGCTACAGGAAGTATAATCTCCAGTGTACCTTTGAAAGGACATGGTTGGGTAATTTTTCCCTTATTTATTGCTCAAAGAAGTACCTTAAAATTTGGAAGGGTATTGGAGCTACAGTTTTAATCCCCTTATTTATCTGTATATCCTTTAATGCTAAAACTTTTGTGCCTCTACAGAATTCATTTATTTTTCTTTAAAGAACCATTTTATTCTACCTTGTGTTATAGTTAGGTGAGCACGGGTCTCTCTATTTTACCAGCATGTACACTCGTTGGGACAGAAAACTGGTTTTAACTGCTTTTGCTCCCCCATAACTCTCAGCACAGGTAGGCAATGAGAAAATATTTAAGATCCTATCCTTAGTAATTATACATATTCACTAGAAAATTGGAATTTTATTTTACTGACTTCATTTTAAATCATGTTATAACTTGGTGGATTACATTTGGAACATAAGCTAAATTTATTGCATCTCAGTGAGATAATCTCAACGCATGTCATCAAATCCTTAGAAAATAAAAGCAAATCTGTTCAGTCCAAAGTGAAGTTATTACATAAATTTATGTAAATATTTAAGAAAAACTAGACTAGCGTGAGGAAAGCAGAAAATACAAAAGTAAAAACAGAACCTTTTTTTTTTTTTTTTGACATTTGGGACAGTGTGGATGGACCTTGAGGGCATTATGCTAAGTGAAATAAATTGAACAGAGGAAGACAAATAGTGTATGATCTCACTTATATGTGAAATCTACAAAAAACAAAACACAAAAAATACTGAACTCATAAATACAGAGAACAGATAGGTGGTTGCCAGAGGCCGGGGATAGGGTTTGGTGAAGTGGGTGAAGGTAGTCAAAAGGTACAAACTTAGACTTATAAAATGAGTAAGTCCTGGGGATGTAATGTATACCACGGTGACTATAGTTAATAGTACTGTATTGTATTTTGAAAGTTGCTAGGAGAGATCTTTTTTTTTAAATGTTTCTTTTTTAAAAAAATTTTATTTATTTATGGCTGTGTTGGGTCTTCGTTTCTGTGCGAGGGCTTTCTCTAGTTGCGGCGAGCGGGGGGCCACTCTTCATCGCAGTGCGCGGGCCTCTCACTATCGCGGCCTCTCTTGTTGCGGAGCACAGGCTCCAGACTCGCAGGCTCAGTAATTGTGGCTCACGGGCCTAGTTTCTCTGCGGCATGTGGGATCTTCCCAGACCAGGGCTCGAACCCGTGGTCCCTGCATTGGCAGGCAGATTCTCAACCACTGCGCCACCAGGGAAGCCCTGCTAGGGGAGATCTTAAAAGTTCTCATCCCATGAAAAAATATTTTAACTACGGGTAGTGATGAATGTTAACTAGAACTATTATGGTAATTATTTCACAATAGATACAAATATTGAATTATCATATTGTATACCTGAAACTAATAAAATGTGTGTCAATTATATCTCAATTAAAAAAAAAAAACCAAAAAAACCCCCACCCCCAAACAACATAAACCTTTCCTCATCAGAATATACTTGAGAAGGACTTATCAGTATAACTTTTTTTTTTTTTTTGGTGTGGTGTGACTCTAAAAAGTCTGTGTTATTTCTACTGGTGATCGTTATGGAAATGAGAGTCGTAAAATTATAAAATGATATTAATAATCTTTACTACAGACATATTATTTCAGAGTAGAAATGCAGTCATGCCTCATGCCATATGCTTTCCGAAGATGTAAGCAGATAGGCTGAGAGCTCTTCCCCAAGCCTCCGTGCCTGAATGTTCCACGTCACTAATATCTCTCCGTTGAGCCATGCAAGGTACCTGAATGTAAATTTAGCACAAAGAAGGTACATTAAAAGTTATTGTCATTCAGACTACATATATAGATGGTTGATCACATAGAAAAGCCTGAAAGAGAACAAGATAGGAACATTTTAAATGGACAGTGGGGTAAGGTGGAGAAGGTCAAGGGTGGAAGGTGGGAGCAAGGGAATACCACCAAGGTGGAGGTGCAGCAGCAGGGAGTGTAAAACTGGATTCTGGAAATAGAGGTCATGTCATCATTGAATCTTTAAGTTGAACAGACTTAATAGATAATCTTGTCTCTAAATTACCCATTTCTGAATTGGACACCATGACCTATAAAGGTTAAATGACTTGTTTACTACTGTAATTACAGTTGACCCTTGAACAACACAGGTTTGAACCAGTGGGCCCACTTACTTGCGGATTGTTTTCAATAATACTACAGTACTATGCACTCTTATGTTTTTGAATACTCTTCAGGGAAATTTGCTGCTGTTAAATTGTGAAATTAAAAAAAAAAGCAAGCTACATAATGTTGCCATAATCCCAATAATTGAAAAATAAGGTATATATGTGTAGAAAAAGACTGAAGGAATATATAATATGTAGACATTGTGGATATGTCTATTAAATGTGATTTGTAATTTGAAATTTTTTTTTTCTGTAGCCTTAAACATAACGACTGGCATTATATATTGAGTTATATTGTATTTATACAAATAATTTGCTAACCAGTATTTCTCTATTTTTAGAGCTACATGATACATCAACATTAAATAGTTAGAATTATGGTTTATGTAAATTTGTTGAATAACATTTTTCAGGCGTGGGTCCAGATTGAATCAATATTTAATAGTTTTCACCTAGGAATGTTACAGGATAATGTTACCACAGTTGGTTGTGTATTTTTGATATACCAGAGGTGAAATGATATCATGCTTTCAATTAAGTTATTTTAAAAAGGGGAAAGGTTAAAATGAACAGCAAAATAAAGGAACAATTTCATCTATAAAATACCATAAAACTGTACTGTCTGTATTATTTTCTTTTAGAAATATTGTAGCTGTACTGTATTTTTCATTAAAATGTGGATATTTCTTATTAAACATTTTTATTGAAGTATAGTTGATTTACAATATTTTGTTAGTTTCAGGTATACAGCAAAGTGATTCAGTTATAGATATATAATATATATATTTGCAGATTATTTTTCCATTATAGGTTATTACAAGATATTGAATATAGTTCCCTGTGCTATACAGCAAATTCTTGTTGCTTACCTGTTTTATGTATAGTAGTTTGTATCTCTTAATCCCATACTCCTTCTTTATCCCTTTCTACCTCCTTTTCCTCCATGGTAACCATACGTTTTTTTCCGGTATCTGTGACTCTGTTTCTGTTCTGTATATAGATTAATTTGCATTATTTTTTACATTCCATATGTAAGTGACATCATATAATATTTGTCCTTGTCTGCCTTCACTTACTATGATATTCTCTAGGTCCATCCATGTTGCTGCAAATGGCATTATTTCATTCCTTTTTTATGGCTGAATAATATTCCATTGTGTATATATATCACATCTTCTTAAGCCAATCATCTATTGATGGGCATTTGGGATGTTTCTATGTCTTGGCTGTTGCAAATAGTGCTGCTGTGAACATTGGGGTGCATGTAACTTTTCAAGTTAGAGTTTTTGTCTTTTTGAGGTATATGCCCAGGAGTGGGATTGCTGGGTCATATGGTAGCTCTATTTTTAGGTTTCTAAGGAACTTCCACACTGTTTTCCATAGTGGCTTCACCAATTTACATTCCCACCAACAGTGTAGGAGGGTTCCCTTTTCTCCACACCCTCTCCAGCATTTATCATTTGTAGACTTTTTGATGATAGCCATTCTGACTGGTGTGAGGTGATACCTCGTGGTTTTCATTTGCATTTCTCTAATAATTACCGACGCTGAGCTTCTTTTAAAATGTGGATATTTCTTATATTAGCACATTCATTAACAAGAAGTAAAATGATTTTGCTGAAATGGCTGTATGATACAGTATAAAGTAAAAATGAGTACAAGTAATGTGTGATCAGGCAAACAAAATTGGGCTACAATTTTTAAATTTAATTGACTGCTCTCTGATTTAAGTAGAAATACATTTCAGGTTACTGTGTATGGAGACAGAGAGAAAAAAAGGGCAAAGTGTAGGAGAATGTGGAAGAAAAATAACTTATATCATTTGAAATTATGACTTGGTACTTCTAGTTTAAAAAAAAGTTTGAGCCATTTTCAAAGACTCCTAACTGTGGAGTTGTCTTATAGTCTGTTATCTAGTGAGATTTTTTTATAGTCTGTTATCCAAATAGTCTTTTGATTTGGTAGCTAGTGAAAGGATCTTACAGGATCTCAAAGGATATTAAAGTCCTTTGATATGAAAAGATCCTAATCTGTCAGGCTTGGATACTCTGAGCCAGATCATTTAGCACATCCTTTAGCAATTGCATCAGATTTTTTTTTTCAGTGGTCTCGCACATGGAGACAAATGCAAAGTATAGAAAATTAGGACAGAAACAAATAAACAAAAGGCACTCAGAAAAAGTTGAATAAGGAGAATGCATCAGAACTCTAACTTAATCTATGTTTATTTTTAAATTTTCTGTTATTTGTTTAGAAACATGGTGATGAACACAGCAAATTTATTGAATACTTCCTGTATGCCACATCCAATGCTAAGTGCTTTACGTGGGTTATCTCTGGTGGTCAGCCAGAGGCTGCTGGGAGAGGAACTTATCAAATCTAAGATGCATCCTTATTTTTATATACCACTAAGAAAGAAAAAGGTACTGTTACTTAAACTATGCTGTGATTGACTAAAATAAATCCTGATTCCAGAGATGACACACTATTTTAAAAATTGTATCCTAATAAATGAAATACGTTGGTTGGTGGATGGGAGAGTGGACTAGCAAACTGATCAATTGCTCTTCCCTATCTTGAAGGTCAGTTTTTAACAAGGTTATTATCACTGAAAGGAGAAAATTTTAAAAATGTGAGAACGAGGCAATAAAAGACATTGGTGATTCAATTCAGAATGAAGTTTAGTTGTCTATCCTGCATCCCTTGGCTATCTTTGGGTGTCTTCTTTTTGGGAAGAGGTTACATATATAGAACCCATTTATGTGAACAGAGAATCAGAGCAAAAGGATTCTGAGGGGACTGTGTATCTTCAGGTAGGGATACTTTTTTATGTAGGCAGAGGCTAAGCTTTAATTTTCACTAGTTGTAGACATTAGACTGCGAAGTTGTACCCTTGGCAGTCAGGAATGGTGATGGGAGGATTTTAAAAGTAAAACAGTCAATGAACATTGAGCAACAGATATGTTCTTCCCAGAGGAATGGTCTTTCTAGAGACACTGAACCTGTAAGCAATTCTTTCCTACACAAAATGTCAGGAGCAAAATTAAATAGCTACTTCTAGCATGCAGAGTTTACACACAACAGATAGTCTGAGCAGAGCAGACAACAAAGTAAGTCTAATTGAAAATGTGCAATGATCTAAATCTTGCCTGTTACCTGGTACAAACTTGGGAAAGGTAGAGGGAAGGGAAGGAGAAATGGGAGAAGTTTCTTATAAGAGGTAGTGTGAGAGGAGCCGTTAAAGGTACTAGGTCACAGTAGAGAGCTATTACTTACAAGGTAGTCTGTGGAAAAATGGAAAAAGGAAGAAAGAGTTAATGTATTATGGTACTAGAGAGAGAGAGATTTGGTCTTTGTCTCCACTTTCTGGCACAGAGCTCCTAAAACACTTGGAATTTTCTGAGTGGTAAGAGTGATAAGCACATCTTTTGTTCTAACAATAACTCTTGATGGGCCCCTGTCTAGCTTTTGCATAGGGCTGGTCACAAGGACAGCAACCCTTGACTGGAAACTTAGAACTCTGAGCCCCACCCAACAACCTCTGGCTAGTGGAGAGAGAGGCTGGAGATTGAGGAGATCACCAGTGGCCGGTGATTTAATCAATCTTGCTTGTGTAATGAAACCTCCCTAAAATCCCCTAAATGACAGGGTTCAGAGAGCTTTGCACTTGGTGAACACACCCACATGCCGGGAGGGTGGCACACCCCACCTCCAAGGGGATGGAAATCCTCGTGCTTGGGACCCTTTCGGCCCTCACCCTATGTACCTCTTCATCTGGCTCTTCGTTTGTATCCATTATAATAAGCTGGCAATAGTATGTAAAACGTTTTCCGGAGTTTAGTGAGCTGTTCTGGTGAATTGTTGACTCTTGCAGCAAGAGTCAATTGTGGGAACCCCCTGACTTTGTAGCCAAGTTGGACAGAAATGTGGGTAACCTGGGGACTTGATACTTGTGACTGGCATTTGAAGTGAGAACATTTTGTGGGGAGCCTGACGTTAACCCCAGGAACTTAGTGTCAGGATTGACTAGAATTGTAGGGCACCCAGTAGGTGTTACAATTGGTTGGTGTCAGGAGGAAAAATACTTCTCATTAGATGCCACAAGCGGTGTGAGCAAAACCTGTTCAAGCATAGTAAGGGAAGCACCAAGTTACAGGCCAAAAAGTTCAAGGAGGGAGGTAAGGATATAATACGTTGGTAGGAAATGAGGTGAGTGGTGGCTAAGGAATGTAAGACAATAGGCTAGAATAAGTAAAAAATAAATTAGATGCTTTAGGAGCTAAAGCTACAAATGCTGGGCCCATAGCAGAAAATTCAGTTTATGGTAGCTCTTGTACGTTTCCAGGGAACATTGACCATTAAAATGTGGCTAGAAGAAAAAGAGGCTTCAGTGGTCCGGCTACCCTTTTTCCTAGTTAGCCAATGTATGCATTGACAAGGGTGCTTAAAGCACTGCAAATGTGTCTAATCAAGTAATTGCCCACGTGGCTGTGGAGTCAGGAATAAATTCTTGTCTGAATTCCATCTTGGGGAGCAGATGTCCAAAGGGAAAATGCAGTTTGCAGATGGGATATGCTGGACACAAGTGAAATCTAGTTGGTAATGAAGAATCCGTATATGCAAAGCAAGGCAAGGACTGTGAGGCAAGCAGGTGAAGAACACTTGCTGAGCCTTCACTGCAAACCAGGAAGAATTAGCCTGAGATGGAAGCAATGCCTGTCGCAGGTCTGGGATGAGGGAGCAGTGCTCCGTGTCATCCTTAAGAGCAGAGGGCGGGAATCCCACCTAGAGAGTGGAGGCAAATGGAAGAGAGGCGTGGTTGACTGCTTAATATTAAAGAATCCTATCCAGGCTTCCTTGAACTCCTCCTCTTATCTCACTATTTATGTGTTTGCCAGTTTCTGCTGTAAGGCTGAAGCTCTTTCCTTTAAAAAGTCTGGAGGTTTGCGTAATCGTTCTTGTATAAGGCACAGACACAATGCGTTATCTACAGTACATTAGTTTGGTCGATTAACAAGAAGAAAAATTTAAGACACAAAGCATTCTGAGTGTAGAATCCTTTTAGATTTGAATAATTTTTTTCTAATTGTCCAGTCTAGCCTTGTTCATACCCAATATGTTTATATTTTTAGTAATTCATCTTTATTAAATCTTTGTGATCCATAGTACTTGTTTTTCTTAGATGCAGTAATTCTTGCCTTTTTGATCTTTGATTTCATCAGCTTGTGAACAATTTAATTAAGTTACACAGCAACAGGAACAACTGATAATAAGTGTGGGACCAAAACAACCACCTTTGAGTGTACAACTCAGGGGGTTGGGGGGTGGGGAGAAAAGCGGTGTATGGTAGAGAGGGTGCATGTTTCACAGGGCTTCTGAACAGAAAGGGCCGGCTAACTGGGTATCAGGCAAGAGATCTGCTATCGTATTTGTGATGCTCACAAGCCCTGCAGTTCCTCTATTCCTGTGACTTCTAAAGATTCTATAGTCTTTTGAGAATCTTTCACTTACATATTAGCCATAAACCATACTTGTTTTTATTAGTAAAAATGAACATAGTGGGAGACATTAGTAACTGGAACTGAAATTATAGTAGATAATAGAGTTTCAAGTAAAAGTTGTAAAAAAGTCTCAAATTTCTAAGTAAAAATTTTTTGTGATAGTTGAATGTATTTTGGTAGTAATGGTAGGGAGTGATAATACAAATTGATGATTGAGGTATAGGTTTTAAACTTATCCTATAATTAGAGTTTCACTCTTCCTAGTTCTGTGTGTATGAATTTGTCTGTTTTCTTTGTTTCAAAATGTGATACTAAAAATACACACATGGAAATTAAAAATTTAGTCCCACTACAGTCCCGTAATCTCCTCTTATTTTCTTCTGTTGCTAAGTCAGAATTCACATTTACTAGATTATTCTCTATTGCCATGGAAATCATTTTGTTATATTTCAATTCCACTACAAGAACAAGCAGCAGGAGCTAATGGACCGTAAGAGGGAAATTTGCTGTTTAAACAATGATTATCTTTTATATTTGGCTAACATGAAAAGGGGAAAGTACAATTTTTCTGTCACACAGCATGAGAAGGTAAATGGATGGGAGTTAGAGGCAGAATTCACCTTAAGAAAATTCACAACTGTCTTATGAGTCAGAAATAATGTTACTCCCTCACAAGACAAAATTATAAAATGTGTCCATATCACGCAGTTTTAACAAATAGCAAAGGAGGGCCTGGTTGTAGGTTGGGTTCCCCAGAAGTAATCACTGAGATGGAATAGGGGTGCAAGATGTATGTCAGGGATCAACTGCTGTGAAAGGAAGGGGAAGCTACAGGATTGGGTAGAGAAAGAAGCCAAACTTCCACGCAAGCCTGACAAAGCCCCAGCCAGGCCAGTGGCAGGGGAGGGGTTTGAGGTGGTATTGCCCTCAGCATTGTCTCAGGTCACCCCTGCTCTGTGGAAGGATGTGGAATGCCCAGGGCAGGGCTGTCTGCAGCTGAGGCACATGTTCAAGTCTGCTGACCTGGAGACACTCTACTGACCACAATCCCCCCAAGTTCATCCTTGAAGCAGGATCTGGGTGACACATTTCTTTGTCTACGTGGGTCATCTTATTTCACGAATAGCAGGGATTTTCTGCAATTTTATCCTTAAAATATTTGTAATGCCCATAAAATATGTCACCTTTAATCAGCCAAGTGTTGCATAAGAATAACAATTTTTTTTTTTTTTTTTTTTTTTTTTTTTTTTTTTGGCCACGCTGTGCAGCATGTGGGATCTTAGCTCCCCGACCAGGGAGCAAACCTGTTCCCCTGCATTGAGAGTGCAGAGTCTTAAACACTGGACCACCAGGGAAGTCCCATACAGTTCACATTTTTTAGACTTACTGATGATAAAAGCCCTTTTAATGTCCTTATTTTGTTTGAGTGCTTTTAGAATTATGTAGGCCATCTTTTGTCTGTAGCCACAGCATACCTTTTTTTTTTTTTTACTTTTTAAATTTACAGCAGATTGTGGCCTTTCATAGACAGTTAAGGTTTTTCTTAATAGTATATGAACATTTATGACCAAACATTTCTTTCTCTTTTAAACTTTTAATTTTACAATGATTTCAAACTTACAGAAACATTCTAAGAATAGGACAAAGAACTCTCATATGTTCTTCACTCGGATTCCCCTAGTATTAACATTTTATTACAATTGTCTTATCATATTCCCTCTCTTCTCTCTCTCTATCCCTTAACTCTCACAGATGATTTTGAAGATTTTGTTTTTGTTTTTTTTTGGCTTGAGAGTAAAAGTTGCAGCCATGATGCTCTAGTAATCTCTTAGTAATTCAGTGTTTCCTAAAAACAAGGACATTCTCCCACATAACCGTAATATAACCATCAAAATAGGAAATGCATATTGATATAATATTACCACCTAACCCACAGATCCCATTCATAATTCACCAGTCACCCCAGTGATGTTATTTATAGGTCCAGCATCCAGTATCATGCCTTGTATCTATTATCCTGCCCTTTGGTCTCCTTCAACTGGACTGTTCCTTAGTCTTGCCTTGTCTTTCATGATCTGAACGTTTTTGAAGAATACAGCCAAATTATGCTTCTCTATTTGGGTTTATCTGATGTTTACTGATGAATAGCTTCAGATGATGTTTTCAGACAGAATTACCACAGAACTGGTGCTATGTTCTCAATTCATCATGTTAAAAGGTGGTCCGGGCGTATCTTATACTTTTTCTGCCTCAGCCTTGGAATTTTAGGATTTCTGGTTCCTTTGGGTGGAAGTGACATTTAGAAACCAAGGGGTTTCTAGAGGGTTCTAGAGGTGTCATTGCTGTTAGGATATCTTTGCTTCTTAGTAAGTAAACTTAGGAAATAGAGGTTTGTATGTATGTGTGTGTATGTATATATGTATGCATGCATGTATGTATGTATATATACACCATATACACGTATACATCTCTATGTATGTATATATCTATAGATCTATGTAAAAAAATAGGTTCACACTGATATCTCCAACTCCAACCCCAAACAGCAGGATTTATTCTTCCTTCCCCATTTTTATACTTGCAGATTCCTTCTGCAGTGTTGAAAACCTTGGCTCCCATTATCCTCAATATGTTTACCTACTTGCTCAATTCCCTCTGTATGTAACCAGTCTCTTACTGATTGGTCACCTCTTTTGGCTTGGCCCTACCATCTCCAGCCAGCACTGTTGAATATTTGGTTTTGGCCTTGGTGACCATGCCAGCTAATTCTTCTGCCTCAAACAAGGGGAAGAGGCCCTGATGTTTCTTATGTTTCCCCGCCCTGTTATTAACTTTCCTTTGGATATAAAGTGCTATACGGTCTCTAAAAGTGATTGTACTCAAGGTAGCTTTTGTTATGGGTTATATCAAAAAAGAAATTACTAAGTTAAAAATGGAATTCTCTAGTATTTTAGTTTTTTAAAAATTGAAGTATAATTTACAATGTTTTGTTTCAAGTGTACAGCAAAGTGATACAGTTATACCTGTACATATATATACTTTTTCAGATTCTTTTACATTATAGGTTATTACAAGATATTGAGTACAGTTCCCTGTGCTATACAGTATGTCCTTGTTGTTGTTTTTTTTTAAATCATTATTCTAAAGGTATGAATGACAGGGTTTTAGTGCTTAGTTTACGATTCTATTGTGGATGATAATGATAGCAGTGGGATATGTGCTAGCGGTTTCTGATATTAAAGATAGCTTCTGAATAAGAAACCGTCTATATTGTAAAGGCAGATCTTTCTCTGGTTTCTTTTGGATTTATTTCTTGGCAGCTCAATAAACAACAGCTATTGGCAAGAACAGTTTCTGTTGAGCCTTGTTTATTGGTTTGCCATAATGAGCACAGTTATTGAGTCACAATAATTTTGTGCTTTTATTTTCAAATAACAAAGTGTTCTTGTTTTGTGATGATACCAAGGAAAGGTAGTTTAAAAGCTAGTTCTAAAGGATCTGTAGCTTTGAGAGGTTATAATGTAGAATGGAGGCATGGTGGTCAGAGGAAATGAGCCAAAGTTAAAAGCCTTTTCTGTGCCATTGCATCTGTAACCATCCTCAAAGTACTCTGCGCTTTATGTCACAAAAAAGCCTCAAATCCTGTGTGTAAATGTTATCTGCAGGAACCTCATCATTTCTAAAAACAGTTCCTTTATTCTTACAGTGTTTGAACGAGAAATACAACTAATCGTGTTTTCTTTTTGCAGGACAACATATGGATATAGGGATTCTTTTATTTTTGAATAAGTGCCTTGTGATGTAAAGAAAAATCAAATTTAAAATTAATGGATGGCAGGACAGAAACTGAAGGTGTTATCTTGGTTAAATCTTTTTTTTTTTTTTTTTTTTGCCTCTTTTGTGGAGCAAGGTTATTAGTTCTTATTTTTCTTGGGATTGTTTTATGCCTAATTTTCTTTTGAAGGATAAAATATAATTACTTCTCAGCTAAAAGTTAATGGGAGAGTTGTTTTTGCAAGTAGCTTTAAAGGTAGATCTTGATTATATTTAACCTGTAAGGAACACAGGGAGCATACAGGATATGGGCAAAGCAGTTGATGTGCAGTGAGTATGATTGTACAGGGAAGACGGGTGAAGGCTCACTTCATTCTTTTTCTTTTTAAATTTATTTATTTTATTTATTTTTGGCTGCGTTGGGTCTTCGTTGCTGCACGCGGGCTTTCTCTAGTTGCAGCAAAGGGGGGCTACTCTTTGTTGCCGTGCTCGGGCTTCTCATTGCAGTGGCTTCCCTTGCTGCGGAGCATGGGCTCTAGGGCTCAGTAGTTGTGGCACGCTGCCTCTATAGCACAGGCTCAGTAGTTGTGGCGCCCAGGCCTAGTTGCTCCGTGACATGTGGGATCTTCCCGGACCAGGGCTCGAACCCGTGTCCCCTGCATTGGCAGGCAGATTCTTAACCACTGCGCCACCAGGGAAGCCCTCATTCTTTTTCTTTAAATATATTTGCGTTTTCTCATGAGCCTTAGGATTTCTCCTCTCCTCGTCTAATGTAACTTTAGTTGTTGCTTATTCCATTCCACTTCTCTTTGTTTCTGCCTCTCTCTCTGATACAGACTCACTCACACGTATGTACACATACATTTGCACTTGAATCTACATAGTTGACATGTATAGAAATATTCCCAAATGGAACTCACACAGGACCTATGTATATAATTGGTGTGTGCTTTTGTGTATGTGTGTGTGTACACATGCACATACTGTTTTCAAGTAGTTAACCACTCAAAGTACTTGGCTTATTGTAGGTATTCAGCTCAGTTCATTAAGTGAATAAATATGAGCTCCAAACCAGAAGTGATTTTAAGAACAGGTGCAGATTGGGCAAAGGCAAAGGGCAAAGTCTCATGTAGACATCATTCGTGCAGCGAATATTTATTTGTTGTGGAGGTGGTTACTTCAGGTCACTTAGTAATTATATGCAACAATTGTTAGGTTGTCTGCTCCTTTACCTCACCTTTCTGAATGATACTTTACTTGTGAGTGGTAGGGGGTGATTAACTGAGCTGGACAAAAATTTCACTGGGAAAGGTAAATCATGCCTTGGGTGAAGACATGATACGGGACCAGATATTTGTACTTTTCCCTCCTCTGAATAAGCTCTTCTTATTGCAGCCCATTTTCTGTCTTGTGACAGCCAAGTAACTCAGAATAGAGTCAAATGACTTTTGTATGATAGGAACCATAACAAAGCACTTAGGACATTAGCCTTTAAAAACAGCAATAAAAAGATCAGACATTCTCTAGCTACAACTTTAACATTTTGCTATTTGCAGTGGTGCTGCTACTCCTGTCAATGACAATTACCCCTTGGCATCTTTTTGGAGTATCCAACTCTGTGGTTGGGGACCCTTGTGGGCATGGGATAGTGTGCTCTGTGCCTTGTTCAGGATTTTCTGATCTACTTTCCTAATGTGCCCGAAATGCTAAGAACAGGGCCCTGTTTCTCCTGCTACCTGCCTGGATGTCAACATCTTCCTCTCACAGAGGCAAATTGCTGTATTTTGAAAGAGCATAAGCAGTGGGAATCCAAGATTTGCGTTACAGTTCGGACTGGGACACCACCCACTTAAGCTCTTTTCCTCCCCATTCTGGTCTCTGCTCGAATGTCATCTTGTCATTGAGGACTTCCTGGGCCATCAAAACCCCTACCTTCTGCCTAGCCTGCCTTCTTTTCCCATTAGCACCACTTGACATATTTTATAGTTTACTTCTTTTATTATGTCTCCCCCATAAGAAAAAGCTCCACAAGGGCAGGTCTGCTTCAGTCCCAGTGCATTGCATATGGGAGGAATTTATTGAATATTTGTTGGTAAATGAGGCCTTACAGAACTCACCCAATTTATCTAAGACTTCACTTCCTCAGGTATAAAATGGAAGTATTTAGAAGTACTTCATGTGCTTTATAAGGTGTGCTTTATAAGGTGTACTTTATAAGGTGCTTTGCCATTATTAATAATCAAGTTAGAAACTCAGTATTTAGTAAGCACAATCTGTATACTTCCTAACTTACTTAGCCAGGTTGAAAATGCATGTAGAGCACTCTTTGTGAAATGCAAAGGGACAACCTCAACTGCCGGCTGTCTTTTTGGCCTCAATCCCCATTGACTCATGACTGATTTCTACTGTCTGTGGACCTTCCTTTGAGCCTGATGATTTAAGAATTTCCATAGCTCCAGGCCAAATGGAGCTCTGACTGGCTGATGAGTCAAAAGATTGCTCCTTTAGTTCTTCCTGTCTGGGCAGTCAGATTAATTCACATTGTTTATCCATGATACAAAATCCTTCTGGATCTTTCTTTCTTGCAAAAAAAGAGGTATAGTAGTGATTGTACGCTACTGGGCTCAGTAGCAGCCCCACAAATTGTTGTGGAAGTTCAGAGGAAGGAGAGATGAGGTGTGACTTAGAGCAGAGACCAACCTTGACAATGTGCTCAAGGTTCGAGATACACAGCTGAATTTAGCAATCTCATCTGATTTACTAGGGAAGATATATTTAAATAACTTATTATAACAAAGTGCTTAATAGAGATATAAATAAGGCCTATGAGAGGATAAACGAGGTGGTGATACTTAAATCTAACTGGACAGGGCGGGAAGACTTCCTTGAGATGACATATGAAATTCATGGATTTGAACATGTGGTAGTAGAAGGGGAGAGGACTTCAGGAGGGTCAGACTGAGGAAAAGAAAAATGAAAAATAGGCAGAAAAACTTAGTGCAAATTTTATTTTGTCTGTTGCTGAGGGCTTTTGGATGAGGGAGTTTCAAGGTGATATTTTGATGTTTTAATCTTCCACTTTTACCCTTCCTGTGTTCTGGGGTTCTGGACTGAAGAATGATTTATTCCCCCACCAGCAGGGAAATAAAGTGCTGCTTCATAGCTGGATGGATGCTTGGTAACCCTCCATGTCTGGCTTTTCCAGTGAGGGATTTGGAGGCTAAACTGTTTCCTACTCCAAGGAACCTCAGTCCCACTTATCTCCCCAGTCGTAGGTTGAGAATTGGAGCAGAGGGGAGATGAGGAAGGCCAGATCTGATTTTTTAAAATCACACAAAATGATCATGACCGTTCTGCCTGGAGGTCCACATTCTGCCTGGCATGCATGCTCACCTTTCCAATGCCAGTAATGGGAAGAGTGGAGGTAGAGGGAATCTGGGTTCCTGTCTTGAAGGCACAATAACTCCACCCACAGGGTTTAAACTGTGGCTCAGTGTGACAGATGTGACTCTTCCTTGGGAAGGAGCTAGTGAGGGGTTAGGCAGAGAGGATAGAAACTCTCCCACACCTTCCACTCCGCATGTACATAGGTGGAAACCCTGCAGGGACAGAAAGGTTCCCTGTCCCTCCAATCCTCTTTGAGACTGACAGTCATTTCTGAGAGGTTACCTAACAGGTACTAGAACCTATTAAGTCAGTGGTCATGGAGTAGACTGAAGTTGACTTGCCCTCTGATAGCTCTGTGTCCTTGGCTTTAGAACGTTTGCTATACATAAGTATTACTCAGATACTTGGAACTGTGGAGCCACATTTGCAGTTACCATTAATGAGAGGAGCCCAGTGATTCCTCTATAAAATGAGTAATATTTTAATATAGAAACTAGAGTCCTTATTTGGATCAGAATTGATCGTTGTCTCTTAAGCCACCTTCTCTTCCATCTTTAGGGGAAGAGATGTTCTCGCTCCTCGTCAAAGTTACCTGTCCACCTGTATTCTAGGTTTTCTCCTCGCCCAGCTTCTCAGGCCTTTGATCCATTAGTTACTCCATTTCTTGCCTTTTTAGCCATCCTCTCTGTGCTAGCTGCTCTTCTGAGCTTTTGAACATGTTCAAGTCTCTCTCATATCAAAAAACAAAGATGAAGGCACCCCAAACCCTCCCTCAAATCTGTGCTTCCTACTTTATTGTTCTTTTAGGGTTTTAGAAACAGCTGTCTCTGCTTGGCCTCTCTACTTCCTGGCCTCCCTTGTGCGCTTCAGCCTTCTGTAGTCTTGCTCGTTTCCCCCACTCTGCTGGAATCACCTTCATAAAGGTCATCAGTGATCTCTGACTTAGCAAATTTTGTACTCTTTCCAGTGCTTCTCTGAAATTATTCTTCCAGTTTGATCTTATGGAATGTTACTTACTTAAAAACATCCTTCTCTTTCGGCATCTGTGACTCTACCCTTTATGGCTTTTTCTCCTTCATGTCTGGCTACTCCCTGTTAGTGGACTTGCTCTCTTTTTCTGCGTCCTTAGTAGTGTTGTTTTCCCTTGGAACCTGTGACCCTTATCCCTCTACAGCCTCTCTCTGAGCAATCTCAACCCCTCCTAAGAGTTTGCTGCCAAACTCTGTAGCTTCAGCTTAGACCTTTCTCTTCACTTCAGACCCTGCAATCCAGATCTGGGAAGTATTTCCCAGATACTTCCATTTAAATATCCTTTAAGCATCTTATTCTTGATGTATTTGATAACAGAAAATTTCTCCCTCCTTCATTTGCTGTTTCAGTGGATGGTAACAACCTCCACTCCATTTCCCACTCCAGAATGTTAATAAGCATTTTTGACTTTTATTTAGCTCCCCGTAGCACAACCAGCATGGGACCCAGCATATCTTAGGCATGCAGTGGTATGTTTTGATGGATGAATGAATGAATGAATGAATACATGACTTCATCTCCCTCATCTCTTTTTTTTTTAATATTTATTTTTATTATTTATTGTTTATTTGGTTGCACTGGGTCTTAGTTGTGGTAGCTCATCTCTCATAACCAGTCACCAAGTCCTGTCTCCTCTACTTTCTTTTATTCTCTTAACTTTTCTCTCCTATTCCTTTGCATTCCTACTGTTGTGGATCAGGCTGTCGTCTTCTCTCACCTTGGCTATTTCAATAGCCTAACTTTGACCTAATCACTGTTAGTGTGTTTTCCTTTCACCAGTTCATCATCTACCACATTACTGTCCATTAAAATTTGTTATGCAAGCCATATATATAGTTTTACATATTCTAGTAGCCACATTAAAAAATAAGGAAGAAGTGATGTTGATTTTGCTAATATATTGTATTTGACCCAGTATATCCAAAATAATATTTCAGCATGTGGCCCGAGTCATATTTCAGTGTGCTCAATCTGTACACACTCTATTCTTCTTGTCTGGAAGCCTCCTATCCTTCTACTGAACAAACTTTTTCATATAGTATTAACCTGAATGCTGTTTCCTTGATGAAGCCTACCTTGACTTATTCAGGCAAATTTCATCTACTTGTGACTTTCAAAGATTTTTGACCATACCTAGGAAGAGTATTTTACATGGTGACCCAGATATATGTATGTACACACACATATAGAGATAAATATATACTCCTATATTTTTGTCTATAGCTATACTGAAATCTGTGTCTATGTTTACATCTAAATCTGTATCAATGTAAAACTGGAACAAAAGTTTAAAACAGTGTTTTCTTTCACGAGGTACATTTTAGTGTTTTGTATCCTATGCTATTATATTAAAAAAAAAATGACTGTGACTATGTTGATTCCACAGATCACAAAATAAGTCAGAATCCATAGTTTGCTGCTAGTGTAGACCCATGTTTTTCAATCTGATACATAAGTTTATTACTGCATTTACCAGGCTACACTAAATTTTATTTTATTTTTTTGCATATATCTCCTCACCAGACTCTAAATCTTTTTTTTTTTTTTTTTTTAAATATTTATTTATTTATTGGCTGTGTTGCATCTTCATTGCTGTGTGCGGGCTTTCTCTAGTTGTGGTGAGCAGGGGCT
Source organism: Balaenoptera musculus (assembly GCF_009873245.2). Classification (NCBI taxonomy): domain Eukaryota; kingdom Metazoa; phylum Chordata; class Mammalia; order Artiodactyla; family Balaenopteridae; genus Balaenoptera; species Balaenoptera musculus. The sequence continues at coordinate 38,803,186 of NC_045793.1, forward strand.
ACTCTCCGTTGTGGTGCGCGGGCTTCTCATTGCACTGGCTTCTCTTGTTGGGGAGCATGGGCTCTAGGAGCCCGGGCTTCAGTAGTTGCAGCACGTGGGCTCAGTAGCTGTGGCTCGCAGGCTCTAGAGCACAGGCTGAGTAGTTGTGGCGCACGGGCTTAGTTGCTCCGCGGCATGTGGGATCTTCCTGGACCAGGGCTCGAACCTGTGTCCCCTGCGTTGGCAGGCAGATTCTTAACCATTGCGCCACCAGGGAAGTCCCAGACTCTAAATCTGAAAAAAAAAAAATTCTTTTAATTTTTAAAAAATTTTAAACCTTTATGTTTCTGTTGACAAATCCAATGCCTGGTGCAACATGCCTGCTCAATATATATATTGGATGACTCAAGTCCAGAAGTGTTGTTCACATGCTCAAAGGCAATATTTTAACCATCCAAGTTAACTAGCTACAACAGTTTGTACAGTGTTGTCTCAGCACTGGCTGACTGAAACACAAACACCTGGGTGAAAACTTGGTTCCCTTTATTCCCAGATCCACTTGTATCTGAACAAGGAGCTCAGATTTGTTCTCTCATTCTGGCACTATGGAAAGTGGATAGCAGTGAGAACAATTGATATTTTTCACTTAGAATCAACTCAGATACTTAAAAGAAACAGTTGGGTTTTTTTGTTTTGTTTTGTTTTTTACTTTTTGTGAAGGGAGCTGAACTTAAGTTTATACTCTGAGGTTAGCAATATATGCCTGGTATTCTAAAAAATTTCTGGTGACATGATACAATCCCAGAGTATATCAGAGATATGCCAGACGACTCGTTTCTAGACTAGTTTTACTGCTAATTAAAGGGCTAACTTTTCTCTCACATACTCAAGAGTGTGAATGTATTTATTGTCAAAATATTCAGTAGCTGGACAAGCTAATTGGTCTAGGAAAACCTAATTGGGTATTTTCCATCTTGCATAACTCTGGTGCTTCTCTTTGAGAGAGCCTGGGGAATAGCTGTTAGTAAAGGTATTGATTATAAGTCTGCGACTTTTTAATAGCTGTGTATTAACTTCAGTTAAATTTCAAGGGACTAAAATTTTAAAGAAGAATAAAAATCTAAGCAGTTGGAACTAGCCCTGTCACTACCATTTAGGTGAATAGTTTTGATTTGATTACATTCCGAGCATTGCTGTCAGTCTGTGTGAAGAGGCCCACGTGACTGTGTTGCTCTTATTTTGACAAAAGATCATTATCTGGCTGAAACATGTCCTAGGAGCCAGTGAGTAAATAACAGGCTATTTCAGATTCTTTGAAGATATTAAGCATAATCTCATTTTGACTATAGACGGTGTTTCTTAGTAAATGTTTAAAAACTCTCTTGACAGGGCCTTAATATGACAACTAATAAATATATCATTGGATAAATAACAGAAAAACGTGTTACAGTGAAGTACTTTCAAATTATTTACGTGCAATAATAAAGTATCATTTTTTTTCTTGACAAATAAATTAGCGATGAGTGACTTCTTTCATGTTAATTTATGTTGAGAAATACAGAAGTTTTTGCTGGGGTTATTTTTACTATCTTCTGGTAATTCACTTTTGATTTTTATTCAGGTAATTTATAATGCTAAATTCTCTTGAAGAGAACAGTTGCCACTTGCAATACATATGGATTTTATTTTTTGCTTAAACTTACCGTGTATTTGTGAATCTTGTTATTAATGTTAGGAAAAAATGTAACCAAGATCCTGGCTTAGAAAGTTGCTTATGAATGCTCTTTCATCTAAAAATTCGACTTGACCCGACTTGCTACTTTTCTTAATCTTAAAATGAGTTCCTGTTTATTTGACGAGCAGAGAGTTTGCAATTAAATGTTAAGTAATTTTGTTATTTAGAGTTTGATATGTGCCGTTTTGATATCTCTGGAGTTTTCTGTTCTTGAAGCTGAAAGCCTTCAGATATGTATTGTTGTTATGAATACTACCATTATTATTCAAGAAAGTGACTGGCATTTTACTTGCCTTTCAGCATGGTGTCTTTCCATTATATTCACATGATTAGGGAACTACTTTTTGGCTCAGTGAAATATCAACAGTGTTTTTGTGAGATGCAGTAGTCTAACATGAGATTGTCTTAAAGTGCAACATTATGAAATTGTATTTCACCATGTAAGCATTATGGCCTATCCTTTTTTTAAAAAATAAATTTATTTATTTATTTTTGGCCGTGTTGGGTCTTCATTACTGTGTGCGGGCTTTCTCTAGTTGCAGCGAGCGGGGGCTACTCTTGGTTGCGGTGCGCGGGCTTCTCACGGCAGTGGCTTCTCTTGTTGCAGAGCACAGGCCCTAGGCGCACGGGCTTCAGTAGTTGTGGCACGCGGGCTCAGTAGTTGTGGCGCACAGGGCTTAGTGGCTCCGCGGCATGTGGGATCTTCCCGGACTAGGGATTGAACCCATGTCCCCTGCATTGGCAGGTGGATTCTTAACCACTATGCCACCTGGGAAGTCCCCATTATGGCCTATCTTGCAATTTAAAAAATGACTTGTATTTAAATACTTATAACAGCTGTAATCCTGAAAAATGGGTATATAATTTACATATTCTCATTATATCTAATTTATATACTCTCATTATGTAAGTTCTTTGACTAGAATATAAATTTGCCTTTACCTATCAGTTTAAGTGGGAAGCTGACATTGTACATGGTCTTTCTTATCTGTGATATGACTTTTTTACTGTAAGGTTTATGAGAAGCTTTCAGTGATACTTTATTTTTAATTTCAGTCTTCTCTGACTTTGTACAGATGTCACATATCTTGTTCTTCAGTTAATAAACAGCTTGTATTCTACTGTCTCATTAGCCTTTCAGTAAATGGGTTTCAAAATGGTCTCATTAGCCTTTTGATAAATATCATTTTAATTAAATATGCATAAATATGGAAAGATCTACTGTGTAACAATGCAGTAATTATGATGCGTTCTATATTATTTTGTATTCTCACGGAATTGTGTACCTATTTCTCATGCAGAATAATTATTTCATTAAGAGTCTAGACTAACCTGTTTTCTGTGTTTGTAAAGATCACAAATCTATCAAGTAGTAGCTTGAATTAATTTGATTTCACCTTTATCAGAATGCTGAAGAAATTGATATTGTAACTTTTCATGTGCCAAGAAGTAAAGAACTCAGGTTTAATAACTGTGCTGATTCAGAAAAGTAATTTGTTGCTTGCAGGATTTTTGTAAATAAAGATGTTTTAATGTAATATTATAAAAACTCTTCAGTTCAATTCTTCAGCTAGTCATTAAAATCATTGTTAAGATATTACAAAGGTATTGCTTAAGAAAGGAACTTTTGAGATAGAAAGACCTGACTTTGAATCTGAGATTTGCCAGTTAAAACTATCATAATGCCCTTGGGTGATTATAATAACAATACCTGCCTCCTAGGACTGATTGCAGACATAAATGAGATAATAAGACTTAGTAAGTGCTAAAAGATGTAGATGATTATTATAATCACAATAATCAAAGCCCTAAACTTTTGTCCTAAATATATTTAATTTTGCTGGAAATTTTGTTTATCAACCTTTGTATATGTGACAATTACAAAATGTTGACTAGTGGATGAGTATACCAAGCTGTAAACTATTTTTTGGATGCCCTGAAGGACAGTATAATCAGCACGTTGAAAAATATTACATAGTTGACATTTAATAAAATTGAATTGAATTTGCATTGGCTTCAGCTGGTATGAGATGATTGTCTTACAATTTTGCTTATTTCCTGATATATAATTGTTTTGTAATTGTTATATATTCTCTGTCAAACTAAATTGTAAACAAAAATTGATTAGAAATTATTTTTCAGCTTCCTCTCATCTAAAAGTATGTAAAAAAATTTTTTTTCCAACCACCAAGTATATTCAGTAAATGTTTGTTGGGTTTTAAGCTGATACATTTTTAATGGATGCTCCCTACTCCCCTTGATATTAAAAGAAAATGGATAAATAAGACAATTAACTATTCATGGAAGAATGACAAAATTGATTACAGTGTAATCATACTATGCATAGTATCATGCTGTTAAGACATATATATGTGGACAAGTAACTGTATATGCATAGAAAAAATTGTTAGGATTTATAGCCCATTGTTTATGTAATTACTTCTAGAGAAGAGATTGGAGAAGTGTAGAGTATATACTAAATAGGGTGTTGTGATTACAAGCAACCTAAAATGAGAGATTAAGCAAAGAAAGAGGGGGAGATATATTTGATAAAGTGCCGGTACATCACAGAATGGAAAGCAGAGTTGAATAAGTAGGCCTCAGGAAGTAGAGAAATAGAAACCACTCCAGAGTTAAGTGGCAGAAATTTGTGAGCAGTTACTGTGGCAAGAGTGGGGTTTGAGGACTTCTTGTAATTGACAGCCCACTAGAGTTACAGAGAATGGTGGTAGTGGCAGTTCATCAAAGGAAAGGGTGCTGGGCATAAAGGGATGTGTTCCTTCTTATTTTAGATAAATCTTTTTAAAAAAATAGCTTGAGATTTAATTCATATACCATATGATTCACCCATTTGAAGTTTATAATTCAGTGGCTTAGTATTTTCAGAGTTTTGCATTCATCAGCACAGTCAATTTTAGAATATTTGTATTACCCACAAAAGAAACCCTACTACCCCCTTAGCCATCATCTCCACGCCACCCCACCTCTGCCCCTGGAAACCACTAATATGCTGTCTATCTCTATAGATTTTCCTATTCTGAACATTTTATATCAATGGAATTAAACAATATGTGGTCCTTTGTGACTGACTTCTTTCACTTATCACAAGATTTTCAAGGTTTATCATGTTGCAGCATGTATCAGTACTCGATTTCTATTTATGGCTGAATAATATTCCATGATATGGATAATACCCCATTTTATTTATCCACTCATCAGTTGATAGACGTTTGGATTGTTTCCACTTTTTGATTCTTATGAAAAATACTGCTATAAACATTTGTGTACAAGTTTTTGTTCAAATACTTGTTTTCAATTCTCTTAGGTATATAGCCAGGAGTGAAATTTCTGGATCATATGGTAATTCATATTTAAGCATTTGAGGAACTGCCAAGCTGTTTTTCAAAAGTTGTTGTACCATTTAAATTCTCACCAGCAGGGTAGGGAGGTTTAAATTTCTCCAAATTCTCATCAACATGTTAAATGTCTTTTTGATGTTAACTATCCTTAGTGGGTGTGAAGTGGCATCTCACTGTGATTTTGATTTGCATTTACCTGATGACTAGCAATGTTTACTATCTTTTTATATGCTTATTGGCTATATATATATTTTAAAGTAATGAGATAATGAATTTTTTTTACTTTCATAATTTTTAACTAAAATGTATCAGATTTGTCCATTTTTTCTTACCTTTACTTTTTTTTTTTTTAATATTTATTTATTTATTTTGGCTGTGCTGGGTCTTCGTTTCTGTGAGAGGGCTTTCTCTAGTTGCAGAGAGCAGGGGCCACTCTTCATTGCGGTGCGCGGGCCTCTCACTATCGTGGCCTCTCTTGTTGCGGAGCACAGGCTCCAGATGCACAGGCTCAGTAGTTGTGGCTCACGGGCCTAGTTGCTCCGCGGCATGTGGGATCTTCCCAGACCAGGGCTCGAACCCTTGTCCCCTGCATCGGCAGGCAGATTCTCAACCACTGCGCCACCAGGGAAGCCCCTACTTTTTTTTATTTTTTTTTTATTTTTATTTTTTAAAGATTTATTTATTTAATTGATTGATTGGTTGCTATGTTGGGTCTTCGTTTCTGTGCTAGGGCTTTCTCTAGTTGCGGCAAGCGGGGGCTACTCTTCATCGTGGTGCGCGGGCCTCTCAGTATCGCGGCCTCTCTTGTTGCGGAGCACAGGCTCCAGACGCGCAGGCTCAGCAGTTGTGGCTCACGGGCCCAGTCGCTCCGCGGCATGTGGGATCTTCCCAGACCAGGGCTCGAACCTGTGTCCCCTGCATTAGCAGGCAGATTCTCAACCACTGCGCCACCAGGGAAGCCCTTACCTTTACTTTTCATTCTTTATCATTTTTTGTGAGTGTTTAACACAAAGTTAGTTACTCCTCATAATTTCTCTGAGCTGAGTATTATACCCATAAAAAAATTGAGACTTAGAAAAAGTATGTAATTTGCCCAAGGCCACAAAGCTAGTAAGTGGTATAGGATTTGAAAGCAGGCTTATTTTAAATCCAAAGCTTGATTTCTTAAACATGACATGATAGTGCATCTCAAGTTATATATACTCTCAAGTTTACTGTATTGTTGTTATTTTGTTTTACTTGCCTTCATAATCTCATAGAAACAAAGACAAATATCAAAGGGACCTCATAGTTCATCAAATGCTGTTTTTGACCAAATGCAGAAATCTGTCCACAGGTTTGCTAAGGCCTGGTTGTTTAGCTAGCATTGTATATCTTCTACCTACATCAGAATCAACTAAGTTGTTTGTTAGAAATGCATATTTACAGGCCCCCCCCTCCCCTGCCAGTTCATGAACAAGCCAGTTGAGCATCAGGCCTAGGAAACAAAATTTTAAGCAAGTAGATTGAGAACTACTGCTTTGGTGGTAAGACATCTATCTCACAAGGTCAGTATTTTGTTGGATGCTTTTTCACCTGTTTCCTGGTAGCTTTTATCCTTTGATCTGTCTCTACTCTTTGTAGCAACACTCAACAAGCCTATTCCCCTTTGATGCTTGGTAAGCATAGCTCTGGCATGCAGAAAGACAGGACATTTAGTCTGCAGTTTGATCCAGGAAGTTCTGCTGAGTTAATCATTGAGTTAAGAATCTCTTGCTCAGCACCTTCTGAATAGATGGGTGACAGCACCACCTCTGCTATGCATGACCTCTGCTATGAAAGAGGCAAAACTCTGGTAGGAATTTTAAGCTTTAACCAAAAATACTAAAATCTTCTCAATAGATCATGAGATCATGTTTGAATATATCTGATGTGAAAGTTTCTTGATTCCTTCGATAACAAAAGTCTAGTCTTAGTGATAACAGTTCTACCTGATTTCCTGTAAGAAATTTTCTGAACAGTGTGATAGCTACAGCTAATATCAGGTGCAGCATCCAATGTCTTTGCACAAGTGATATCCCCTACACTTTGTTTTCTCACTTGAGTTGTCAAGCTAGGAGAGAATATTATTAAAGGGTCAGACTCATGTGTTCGGGCCCTTTTAGCTTTTGATTTATGACCAAAGCCATTTCACTTACATCCTTACTTGTTTGACTCTCAGGAGTTGACTGTCCTTTGGTTTTAACTTGATAAGGACTGTATGGATGTCATTCTTGCCTTTAACACTGTGAAAAATGCAGGGAGCCTGATAAGTTGTGATTGTTAGATAAAGGACAATAATAATGTGGGGATAGCATGGACTTGGTAAAGCTCATCTTGTACAATTGTTAAGTCCTGTCACTTTTTTCTAATGTTGGATTTTTTTTTTTTTTTTTTCCTCCTGGGAACTGGCTTCTTATTACCAAGTTCTAAAGCTTTTTCTTAGTCATTCCCCTAGGATGCATTTCTTTCCTTTCCAGTTTTTTTTTTTTTTTTTTTTTTTTTTTTTAACTGTCATTAGCCAAGTTTAGTATCTTATCAGCTACAGAATGATCAATACTGGGAAAGGTTAAAAAGGTCAGATGTGAATTTATTACATGAGTATTCACTTGATTTATGCAGATGCATTGTCAACAGGTGACCAATTTACATTATTTGATATTTGTTTATAGGCACTTATGATGATGTCAAACTCTAGCTTGTGAGCAATTTTTAAAGACCTGCTTTGTGCTTAGTACAAAGCAGCTCCCATTAAATAATTTGAAGTAATGATGATGAAGGTTTGGTTTTTTTAGGAATGAGGTCTTTACTGATGACTAAAGTAGGAAGAGTCGGAGCAAACCTAGAATTAGAAAGAGGTATTTGCATTTTTTCCTTCATAATTAAAAAAGCAGGGGACAAAAAAGCATTTTGTAACTTTGAATTGATTCAAAACCGTGTTTTCCAAAGTGTAAGCCATTCTTGTCATATGTGAGTTCCTTACCTTAAAAGTGGGTTCATTTAAATCTGATGTATTTCCCCAGGTTCTCCATTCATGCTTAGGAGGTAGGTGATTTATGAGCTACTGTACTCAGCAGAGGAGAAATTAATTTGGCACAAAATATGTAGAACCAAATCTTATCCTTTTTTTTTTTCCTTGGTGTAAGAATTCATTCTACCCTCACCACCTCATCCTTGAAGGCGTTTTCCTTTAGTTCATAATCTTCACTAACCAATTTGTCTCCTGTAGGAACTTATAAGCATCAGCAAAGCTTACAACCAAAGTTGTCAAGAAAAATGGACAAGTGAAGATCTCTGTGTCAGTAGAGCTTTACAAGTGGCAGCACGTGGAGCACCAAGGAACCAGGAAAGGGATCCTAAATGCACTGCCTTTTTCTGCCTTGCCTTACTTTGTAGCATCAAAAGGCAGTTTTCCCTCCTTTACTCAGTGTTTTTCTCAGTTTTAATATTTTTACTGCCTGGCATTTTCCAAATATATTTACAAACATAATCTCATCCAATTATCTAAACACTGCTGCTGGGTAGGTGGTGCAAGCCTTTATTCCAGCATGCCACACCCCTGTCCCCCAGTGTAATAACTTTTTTGATCATCTCTGATTTTTTTTCCTTTTCATAGAAAATCTGTTGTTTTTCTTTCCCTGATATATAATTTCAGTTAAATTTAAGAAATGTTTATTTAACAGCTACTCTGTGAGAGGCTTTTGATCTCTTTTCCTCTGTAGTTAGTGGGGTTTTTTGTTGTTGTTGTTTGTTTATTGTTTTTGTTTTTTGGGGGCATTTATACCACTTTTAAGTGTTTTGGGGTAAGTCACTTAATCCTCTGTAATGAGAAAACTGTATAATTTTGTAGGCCCCTTCCCTCATCAAGTAACAAAACAGATGGAATCCACACTTGATTTTTCACTTTCATCTTGACTAGTTGTTCACCTTGAGTATGCAGATTTATGGGCTTTTTGTGAAAATATGTTCCATGATCTCACAACACTTGAAACAGGAAAATGAAAATGACTAGGAATTCTGACTGCTCATACTATTGTTTATTTGGTTGTAGTCGGGTAAAACTCGTGGTTTTTACCGTCCTCACTCGTAACTGTGTTCGTGACCTCTTGGGTGGACTCATAGGGAAGGGGATGGCTATCATAGCTCAAACCTCCTTATCTGTCTGCTACCCTGCCCCCACTCTCACCATTTGCTTTATGAAACAGATTCTGCTTGTATTAAAAAACTCATCAGAAGAGATGACAGTGTCAGTGATCATTTGAAAGCTTATAGGCAGTCTGTTTACACCTTTAGTAAGTTTTTAAAATAATAGACTTTATTTTTTAGAGCAGTTTTAGGTTTATAGAAAATTGAGCAGGAAGAACAGAATTACCATATACCTGCCCCCAGGGCCCCGACCGCACAGAGTTTCTCCTGTTACTAACAACTTGAATTTTTGTGGAACATTTGTTATAATTGGTGAGAAAATACTGATACATTACTATCAACTAAAATCCATAGTTTCCATTAGGGTTCACTTGTTGTGTTATACTTTGCTCTATGAACTTTAACAGATGCATGATGTCATGTATCCACCATTATCATACCTCACTGCCCGAAAAATACCCAGTGCTCCGTCTCCCTCCTGCCCTTCCACCCCACTCCTCAACCTCTGGAACCCCTGGCAACCACTGATCTTTCTGCTGTCTGTATAGTTTAGCCTTTTGCAGAATGTCATATAGCTGGGATCATATAGTATATAGCCTTTTCAGACTGGCTTCTTTCACTTAGTAATATGCATTTAAGTCTCCTCCATGGCTTTTCAGGGCTTGATAGTTCATTTATTTTTATTACTAAATAATAATCCATTGTATAGATGTACCTCAGTTTATCCGTTCATCTGTCAGAGAACGTCTGGTTGCTTCCAAGTTTTGGCAATTATGAATAAAACTGGTATAAATAAATATTTGTGTGTGGGTTTTTTTTATGGGCATATGTTTTCAACTCCTTTAGGTAAATACAAGGAGTGTATACTCTTTTCTGACACTTCAGAAAATTAGAATGCCTATTAATATTTTAGAGCTTTAAAATAATCCATATAAAAGAAAACATGCCGTTAAAATGATTATGTGTTTGATTCTGAAAATACATTGTGAAAAGAAAGTAATTAATTTTTGAAAATTACTGATGAGAGTGTATGTTTATATTATGTATGAAAAGTTATTAAAGAAGTGGAAAGAAGTCAGAATAACTCTTTTGAAAGCAGTGTTCCAGGGTTCATAGGTATAGTTTTGGTAGTATTTGTATGTATTGAATGTATTAATTTAATGTATTATGAGTCTAAGCCCTTTGTCATTCCTCAAAGACTAAAACCTGTCAAGTCCAGAAAAAAAAAAAAAAAAACTTACTTTTCTCTCCCCCTTACTTTTTTTTTTTCCTTGAATAACTTTTTTTGGATATTCCTTCATGAACAAATACTGAGTACTCTGTATGCTGGGGATACAGCAGTTAGCAGATGACATTTTAATGGAAGGAACAAACAAGTAAAATTCATAGTGCAGCAGATACTTGCAAGTGGTCACGGAAAGATTAAAACAGGTATGAGGGATGAGGAGTCGCTGGTGACCCTGGGGTTGCCACACTGCCCCCAGAGCCTGGTGGGGATAGAGATGACCTGGGAGTCTGGGGCTTCTCCGGGAGCTGATGAGAAGGGGGAATAAAGGACATAATGAGATTCGTTTTGATGATCCCAAGGGTGTTAAACATGGTAGGATTGTGAGTGTTGCTTTGGGAGGGGGGTGGGTTCTCAGTTTTCATTCCTGTCAATGGCTATGTAGACACTGGGGAGGACTGGTCCTGTCTGTAGCTGCTGGGCTCTCGCGTTGATTTGTGCTGATGGAGGCCAAGGAGTCAAGGGAGGTTGACGTCGTATCCAAAGTACGAAAGCCCCAAGGATCTTTTTTGACAAACGTAAGTGAGAAGACGGGAGCTGGGGCAAGTGTGTGTGAGGCTTGATCAGTGCCTTGATCGGGTCACCAAAGTCCCATTTCCATAGCTCTTCACTACCTTCCTCGGTATCTGCTTCCTTCTGAGGCAACGGATATCACCTGACAGATGGGCTTTTTCCTGCCCACCCTCAGAAAGAGAACCAGAGATGGGTGTCCTTTTCTTTTCTAAGCCTCCATTATTTTATTGAAGTAATCTTTATAAACAAATTGTAACCCACAGTTTTTTTCATTGTTTTGTTTTGTAGTTGCTTGCAGTTTTTAAACACGAGGCCAGGACAGGACCCTCAGGCTAGCGGTCTTGCAATGCTGGCTGCCCCTTGCTGGTAAAAGTGGAGTGCTGAAGCTGGGGAAAAGCCAGGCCGACGGCTCTCTCACCCAGAGCGGTGGCCATTTGTTCATGTACTCTGAGCTGCACACCTTGGAGACTGTCAGTTAGGTTGAGTAGTCGAAATCTGGGACATGCCACTTCGCAGTGCAAATCTGATGCCGGCAGGCTCATCTTTAAAATTAGTGGTTTTAGTTTGTTTTGAGTGTATGTATGTATGTTTGTTTTGTTTTGCTTTAAAGAATAGTTTCCCAGGCTGAGCTTTTTTATTCTGAAACACATACCCACCTCTTTACACCTTTTTTTTGAATTTTAAATTCTGAGTATATGCCATACATATTTGCTTCCTGTGTCTTTAAAGAAGTGGCCTTACTTCGTGGACTTGACTTGTGAATTCAGTCTCTGTACATACAGTCTTTGTGGTGAGACTATCTTTACGTAATGAACAGTCCATTGCAGGTGACTGGCAGTTATGGTGTATCTTTCTTAGAAACCTCATGGCACCTACTGTGCCATAATCTTCTTTTGAAGGGTGCCTTATGTATATAGTACCAAGTTGTCTGTCTTACCATGTCACCCCATTATCCTGACCACCGACTATAGGAAGACAGGCAAAGGTGCGTAATCATGGAAGGGGCTGGACATAAGAACTCTGTTCCACGGGGTGCTCTCTACAGGAAAGTGAGCACAACCCCCGTAAGATCGTTTCCCCTAAGGAGAGGGATGCAGTTAATAGAATGATGTAGAAGTGTGCAGATTTTCTGAGAGAAGGTAGGCAGCAGAATCCAGGAGGCTATAGCAGCCATAAAGAAGACATTGCCATGAGATAATGGGAAGAGGCATACTGAGAAATTAGTAGATTAGTGAAGGAGAGAAGCAGACCCAGAAGAGGAGTCCAAATTGACTTGCCATGTGACTCCTCAAGTCATTGTGTATTCCGAGGGCAGGTTGATTCTGCTCTTACCTCATCTTGTATCCTTTCAACAATCCACATCCTCCCCCCAACCCGCCCCCCAAATTCCCTGTCTTCTGAGTTTCTGGAGCTGCCTGAAATCCCTGATGTCTTAAAATTGCTTACTTAAGAATAAATCAATTTTTGAAAAGTGATAATATGATTCTCAAATAAAGACCTTGCGTAATGACATAGATGGTCTAAAACAAGGCCCAAAATACCAGATACAGAAGTGGAATATCTGAAAAAGAAGTGATATTATAGGTTTTTGTGTTTATTTCTTACCATGTACAGATTTTATTTATCTGTAAGTAAAACTTACATAGTTTCTTGAGAGCTATGATATAACCAGGTAGTAGTTTAAATGAGGAAGAAAAGATGGCTATATACTAAATTGATGTAAGAGATCTCATTAACATACTGCCTTTTTTGTCAGGTTGCTAAGGCTCACTGATTGTGAATTTAGAGAAACTATCATCTTGATGGCAGTGTTACCAACTATACTTCATCTTCATTTAAATTTCTCTTTGTGTGTTAATGTTTGTTTATTTGTTTCCCAGTGGTAACTATTTCAAATACACATGTCAACCTTACAGGGAAGTGATGTATGAACAAGGAGACAACCAAGCATTATAAGTTTTTCAGTAGATATTTTCTGTGTAATTTCCATGTGATTTTGGACTATTATGTTCACTGACATCTCCCATGTGCATAGAACAGTGCCTGATATATTGTAGGTAGTGTTTGATAAATAGTTGCTAAATGAAGATATCCAGAGGGGAAATTAAAGATCTTAAAGCATGACTCCATGACTCCCTTCATAGATTAGGAAATTGAAGCCTAGAGAGGTGAAGTGAATTGCCTAAGATCACAACTAGTGGCAGAATGAAGGCTACTTTCTATGTTTCCAAACAACTTGATCAGTTTCACATGGCCAACAGGAGGGTGGAGCTGGGGTTTAAACTCAGGTGTGAATGACTGTGAAGTCCAGTATCTACATAAGAGGTTACTGTTCACATTTCTGATATTTTTCTAAAGGCTTAATATGTCACCTTCTCTGTAGCTCTTTCTGTGCCCCCAAATAGAATTAATTGCTTCCTTGACAGATAGCACTAAATACCATCTCTTTTCTAGTATGTATGACATTATATTGAGTCGGTTTTCATGGCTATTTGTGCCTTAAAGCCAGCAACCAATTGTTATTCCTCTTTGTTACCCTAGCATTTAGTGTAATGACTTACATGAAAGATGGAGTTCCCTGTGTGTTGAATTGTGTTGAGAGTTAGTAACAAATAGTATCCCCAAGGTTAGGTTTAGAGAGAGAAAACTTTGATGAGAGGAATAGACTCTCATAGCCTTTCAAATACAGTTAATGCTTGATAAATGATAATATTAAATAATCATGGTTCTGTAGACATAATGATAGTCTCCTCGGTTTGAATGGCTTTTTGAGGAAGACTTTGTAATTTTTAAAGAATTCGTAATAGTACTTTGCTATGGATGTCTTGGTTTCAATACTAACACTTGTGACCTGATGGTATGTCCTCGCATTGTTTCAGATTCTCATCAATCTGTGATTAATGCAGTTTAAAACGTTTCAGCTGACATTGACACTAGTAATTTTAGACCTCTTTGGAAAATTGAATCTAGTATTGTTATGGATATATTCCTTAGTAAGTGCACCAATCAATTTTATACACATTTAACAGAACATGTCTATCAAATCATCAACGAATTTTGAAAGGAATTATTCTTTTGAACTTGAAACTTTTAGGTAAGGTTGGTGTTTATACAACATTTGAAAACATGAAGGAAAGCACATTTCAGGAGAATATTTTGATATTAGAAAATGTAAAAATCTGTAAAAGTTGCATTGTTTTGCCTGTGGATATTAAAAATATAATAGTATTTACTGTGTAATAATATTTCAAACCTATTTATTTTTTATAGCTATATCTTCTGAGACATGTGATGTTTTTCCCTTAGGGAAATAGTCTGAAAGTATTTGATTCCTAGCCTTTATGTTAGAAACAACTATAAATCTTATTTACATAAAAAAATAATATTTAAAAAAGAATGGGTAATACTAAAGTCAACGATTAACCATGTGCTAAATTCTTTAAAGAAGGTCTATATTTTTGGTGTTGTCATTAAGAATCTGATCTTCTTCACAAAACATAATATTTTATGAATGTAAGAAAACTTGCAGTTCAAACCACCTGCATTCACAGATGAGAAAAAAAAATTAAGAATGAGTGCATTCACACTTGAAATGTTATAGCCTGCTAAAATGAAAGCCTGGACTAGATTCTAAACCTTCATATTCTTTGGCCAGCATATTTTCCAACATACCAAACTAATGGAAAATAGTAAAAGTCATCCAAAGAAATACTAAATAAGATTATATAATTTCATCCCCTTATGGCTTTATATTCTATATGTTTGTTTTTTTGTCATCCTTGCCAGCAAAAGACACAGACTATGATTCAAAGTTAAAAAAGGAATTTACTAGAAGTTCTTAGAATGAGGGACGCTCTCTCAGAATTGAAGGGAGACTGCATAATTAGGCTTGGAACAGGGAGGAATCAGGCAGATCCAAAGGTCTTGGTAGCAGGAACACTCAACAAAAATACCTAGGCTCTGTTGCTGACATGAATCAACTCTAACCACATCTTTGGTATGTACATAGACTCTGTTTAATAAACCAAGTCCCAAGAGATTGTGTTTTATTGACTAACCCTCGGTTTTGTGCTAACCAATCTGTACTAGGAATTGTGCAGAAATCTTCCCAAAGCAGCCTCCGAGGGACACCTTTGGTTTCTATAGTTGGCGAGCATGTATTTAGATTTATGTTTCCATCAGGACGATATAGTGGAGGAGAAAGTTCCCCAAAAGGGAGTTGAAGAGATGTCAGGAAAGGGGCTGGATGCTGGGTTGCCACAAAATGACATATGTTCACTTCATCCATCTGTCAGTGATCACATTATGCTGGAAAGCTTGTTCTGTGTCCGATAAGATCTGCCTTTTCTGGATAGCATACTAAGTATTTTTAAAATGTGGTTATCTAGTGTGTACAGATTGAGACTATTTTAAGACTTTTTCTCTATTGCTTTGTCTCTGGTAGCATTTTTTTTTTAATTTTTATTTATTATTTATTTATTATGTTTATTTTTGGCTGTGTTGGGTCTTCGTTTCTGTGTGAGGGCTTTCTCCAGTTGCGGCGAGTGGGGGCCACTCTTCATTGCGGTGCGTGGGCCTCTCACTATCGCGGCCCCTCTTGTTGCGGAGCAGAGGCTCCAGACGCTCAGGCTCAGTAGTTGTGGCTCACGGGCCCAGTTGCTCTGCGGCATGTGGGATCTTCCCAGACCAGGGCTCGAACCCGTGTCCCCTGCATTGGCAGGCAGATTCTCAACCACTGCGCCACCAGGGAAGCCCTCTGGTAGCATTTTAATTACTCAACAATACATTTTTTTTTTCCCCCATGAGTGGTCAGAGGAGGGAAGAAATGGGAATTCAAATCTAAGATAGTGTTGGTTTTTGAATTTTATATAGAGCATTTGCTGCCCACAGTGAATAGAAATAATAGCTATAATTTATTTTTTACCTACTGGTTTATAAAATACTGGATTTAAATACTTGATGGTCATTTTACCTATATATTCAGCACAAGAACAATTTGAGATCAGAAACTTAGGTTCAGGAAGGTAATAAAAACACAGTGGAGCATGGTGTTTAAGTATGAGGTCTAGGATGAGATTCCCTGGGTTCAAATTCTGACGCTGACACTTACTAGCTGTGTGACCTTGCATGAGTTACCTAACCTTTCTGTTGCTGGTTTTTCTCTGTGTGAAGAGGGGCGGAAATAATAGGATCTATGTCATAAGAGTGATTGTGATAGTTAAAAGATATGATCTATAGTAAGCACTTACGGGCATAATAGCATTAATAGCCTGGCACTTAGTAAGCAATAAATGTTAGCTATAATGATGTGCAATTAAACCTTGTTAACTGTACTATTTGTTACACTACACACACACACACTCTCACACACTTCTTGTTGAGGAGAAAAAGACCTTCCAAATCGAGGAAGAAGGAAGAAACTAAAGAACTGGGCTTAAAAACAGTACTATGCTCTTAGTGGACTTAAAACAAATTGATGATTATTACCCCCAAAATACTTATTAGTCTCTGCTCTGCTGCATTGTGAGGGCTTTTCGTATTCTTTAAATTTTTTAAAAATCGAGGTGTAATTGACATATAACATTATTAGTCTTAGGTGTACAACATAATAATTCAATATTTGTATACAGTACAAAATGATCACCACAATAAGTCTAGTTAATATCCATCACCATGCAGAGTTACATTTTTTCCTCTTGTGATTAGAACTTTAATCCATTTTGAGTTAATTTTTGTGAATGGTTTAAGATATAATCGAGTTTTGTTCTTTTGCATATGGCTGTTCAGTTTCCTCAACACCATTTATTGAAGAGATTCTTTCCCCATTGTATATTCTTGCCTCCTTTGTCATAGATTAGTTAGCTATATATGCATGGGTTTATTTCTGGGCTCTGTGTTCCATTGATCTATGTGTCTGTTTTATGCTTATGCCGTACTGTTTTGATTACTATAGCTTTGTAATGTAGTTTGAAATCAGGGAGTGTGATGCCTCCAGCTTTTTCTTTCCCAAGGTTGCTTTGGCTACTTGGGGTCTTTTGTGATTTTATACAAAATTTAGGATTGTTTGTTCTATTTCTGTGAAACATGCCATTGGAACTTTGACAGGGATTGCATTGAATCTGTTGATTACTTTGCATAGTATGGTCATTTTAACAATGTTAATTCTTACAATCCGTGAACACAAAATATCTTTTCATTTATTTGTGTCTTCAGTTTCTTTCATTAATGTCTTATAGTTTTCATTGTACAGGTCTTTAACTTCCTTGGTTAAATTTATTCCTAGGTATTTTATTCTTTTTGATGTAATTCTAAATGGGACTGTTTTCTGAATTTCTCTTTCTGATAGCTTATTATTAGCGTATAGAAACACAGCAGATCTTTGTATATTGATTTTGTACCCTGAAATTTTAATTTGTTAATTCTCAGTTTTTTTGTGGTGTCTTTAGGATTTTGTATATTTGAAATAGTGTCATCTGCAAGTAGTGATAGTTTTACCTCTTTCTTTCCAGTTTGGTTGCCTGTTTCTTTTTCTTGCCTAATTGCTCTGGCTAGGACTTCCAATACTATGTGGAATAAAAGTGATGAGAGTGGACATCGTTTTCTTCTTCCTCATTTTAGAGGAAAAGCTTCCAGTTTTTCACTGTTGAGTTTGTTGTTAGCTATGGGCTTGTCATATATGGCCTTTATTACGTTGATGTACATTCCCTTTTTGCCCACTTTGTTGAGAGTTTTTGTCATAAATGTATGTTGAATTTTGTGAAATGCATTTTCTGCATCTCCTGAGAAGACCATATGGTTTTTATTCTTCATTTTGTTAATGTGGTTTATCATGTTGATGGATTTGCTTATGTTGAACCATCCTTATATCCCTGGAATAAATCTCACTTGATCATAATGTACAACTCTTTTAATGTTGTTGAATTCAGTTTGCTAATATTTTGTTGATGATTTTTGTATCTATGTTAATCTGTGATATTGGCCTTTAGTTTTCTTTTTTACTGGTGTCCTTGTCTAGTTTTTGTATCAGTGTAATGCTGGCCTCCTAAAATGAGTTTGGAAATGTTCCCTCCTCTTAAATTTTTTGGACCAATTTGAGAAGGATAGTTATTAAATAGTTATTAACGATTCTTCGAATGTTTGGTGGAAATCATCAATGAAGCTGTCTGGTCCTGTTTTTTTTTGTTTTTTTTGTTTTTTTTTTTTTGCGGTGGGAAGGGGAGAGGCTTTTGATTACTTTTTTTAATCTCCATACTAGTAATTGGTCTATTCAGATTTGCTATTTCTTCATGATTCAGTCTGGGAAGATGGTATGTTCCTAGGAATTTATCCACTTTTTCTAGGTTGTTCAACTTTTTTGGCATATAGTTTATAGTAGTTTCTTAAGATCCTTTGTATTTTTGGGGTATCAGTTGTAACTTCTCTTTCATTTCTGATTCTATTTATTTGAGCCCCCTCTCTTTTTTTCTTGATGAGTCTAGTTAAAGGTTTGTCAATTTTGTTTATCTTTTCAAAGAACCAACTCTTAGTTTCATTGATCTTTTCTGTTGTCTTTGTAGTCTCCATTTCAGTTACTTCCTTCTACTAACTTTGGGCTTTGTTTGTTCTTCATATTCTTATAGTAGTTTTGAATGAATTATTAAAATAATTTACAGAGCATTATTTTATCTTTATTCTCCTTTGTAATATGCTACTTTACACATGTGAGCTTAAGTAACATATATGTAGTTATAAAGCTTAGTAAAAAGAGGAGCAGTCATGCATCTGTCATGGAAAATATTACACCTCACATCCATCTGCCTGATTGCCCTGTCTGATTCCTCTGCCTCTCTCACATTAGTTGGAGTTTGTGTTTATCATTCTTCCTGCTTTTTTAAAAAAAATTTTTATTTGGAAATAATTTTAAATTACACAAAAGTTGCAAGGGTAGTACAGAGAATACCTGTATGTATGTATTTAATTACACTTATGTATACACTGCACACACACATATGTAGAGTGATCATTTACATTCATCCTTTTCTCAGAACCTTTTGAGAGTAAGTTGATGATATCATTGCCTTCCTTTACTGTTAAATATTTCAATGTGATTTCCTAAGAATAAGGTATGTTTTTATGACCATAGTAACTTAATATTGATTAATTTTATCTAACTTACAATCCATATTAGAATTTGTCAGTGAACCTGATAATGTACGTTATACATCTTTGTTTTTCTCTCTTGTACAGGATCCAGTAGAAGGCTGCATACTGCATTTGCTTGTCATGTCTCTTTAGTCTCTTTATAATCTGAAACAATTCTTAAGCTTTATTTTTGTCTTTTTATAACATTGACATATTTGAAGAATACAGGGTTCTCGCTCTATTTTTTTTTTTTAATAGAATGATCCTCATTTAAGTCTGATGTTTCCTCACAATTTAGTTTCAGATTTCACATTCCCAGACAGAATACTATAAAAGTGATGTTTCCTTTCCAGATATTATATCTGGAAGCACTCAGTGTCCACCTGGTCAAAGTGTTGTCCAATTTCTCCCTTTTATAGTTACAAATTTTCCTCTTGTTGCTGGTGAGCAGGCAGTGGGGAGACATTCTAAGACCACGTGTATGTATATGTATATATATATATATATATATATATATATATATATATATATATATCCTGTTCCTAGTAAAAATTTCTCCTCTTGATTTAGCATCTGTTGATAATTCTTGCCTGAACCCAGTGTTATTGTTGTGGTTGGAAAATGATGCCAGCAGCAAGTCCACTTTTACCCGTCAGCTCTCAGCATTCTATTCTATTAACCTTTCTTTCTTCCCCATTTCTATCTTTATTTATTATTTTCCTATTCCCCGCCCCCCCCCCAGCAATTTATAATTTTGAGTCCTTGTGACATGTCTTCTTATTCTTTGAGCATTTCCTTACTTTCTGGTGTAACAAGATGCTCCAGGCTCATCATGTACCTTCTCTGCTCAGCTCTGGAATCAGCCCTTTCTCCAAGGAGCTACGGTTCTTTAGTGAGGAATGGCATTAAAAAGCAACATCTGGGTGCTAGGTTTACTGTCTTTGTAAGTTGATTGAACTGTGGTTTTAAACCAGTTGGCAATTCTTCTTTTCAGCCTTCAGCCAACTGGTTATTTATTGAGTTTCTCTGACTTAAGATACATCCTTCAAAACCTATGACATTTTAATTCTCCTTGCCTTTTTTATAGTCCTTTATGTATTTGTGATAGTATTCCTCATGAGTGTCAGGATTAGCCACCATGTTGTAGGACATCCAATAGCTGCCCTAGTGTGGCATGAAATGAACAGCTGTGTGGGATTAGTAATGATACCTGTCTCAGGCAGGTGAAATAAAGCATTAATGATGTGGGGTTGTTGAAAAGGATGAGAATGAAAGTGTTTTCAACAAATGAAATGTTCATGATAGATTGTGTTTCAGAAGCTGAATAGTTTCACATAATCGCTTTTCTACATCCTTCTTGAAGTACAGGAAACTAAGGAAATAAAGAATTGTGCAAAGGCCACTCCAGGATATTAATACTATACTGAATTAAATTTTTAAAGTTCAGCAGTACAAAGGTTAGGACCTTCTAATTTAAAGTTTATTTTGGAACTTCCCTGGTGGTCCAGTGGTAAAGAATCCGCCTTACAATGCAGGGGACACGGGTTCGATCCCTGCCAGGGAACTAAGATCCCACATGCTGTGGGGCAGCTAAGCCCGCACGTCACAACTGCTGAGCTCGCGTGCCTCAACTAGAGCCCACGTGCCTCAACGAGAGCCCACGTGCTGCAACTAGAGAGAAGCCTGCGCACCACAATGAAAGATCCCGTGCTACAATGAAGACTCCCCCATGCCACAACTAAGACCTGACACAGCCAATAAAACAAATAAATAATAAACTTCTAAAAAAAGTTTTATTTATCTTATTTCTTAAGGAATTTCCTGTTGATTTAACATTGTAACCCGTAGAATTTATGATATTGAATATGATTTAAATAAAAATACTATGTATATAATGTTTATAGTTTATATAAAACATTTCATCCTAATTTTCAACCCTGATTTGATACTTCCTACCTAATATGATCTTGCAATTGCTATTTAATCAATATAAAGAAACTGTCGGGAATTCCCTGGCGGTCCAGTGGTTAGGACTCAGCACTTTCACTGCCAGGGCTGGATTCAATCCTTTGTCGGGGAGCTAGGATCCTGCAAGCCATGCAGCATGGCCACAAAAAAAAAAAAAAAAAAAAAAATTGTGACTGAGACAGATTATGTAATTTTGCCAAAGTCACATAGCCATGTTCTGTATACGTAGTCAGACCCTGCCGAGTTGAAAAAAAGGAATTGAGGTAGATTATTTTAAAAAATAGTTTTTATATCTTGGTTTTACTGTATCATATGACATAAAAACACTAAAGTGTAAGAGCAGGGAAGAAGCAAATATATCAATTGCAAGAGCTATTACAGTGCTATGATTAAGAATTAAATTTCAATTTATTCATTTTGACTCAGTCTTCGTCACCTGTTTCATGCCGTTAATTTTGTTAGTCCCTGGAGGAGGTTATTGTCTATTTAGGGAGACAGATTATTTGAATATAAAATAAGTGATGTGGGAGTACAAAGCAAATAAACTTTACCCATTGTGTGTGTGTGTGTGTGTGTGTGTGTGTGTGTGTGTGTGTTTGTTTCAGCACACAGGAAAGCTTCTTGGAGGAGAAGATGGCTGAGTGGGGCCTTGAAGGACAGGTAAGAATTAGCCAGAGAATAAATAGGGCAAGGGTATTCTTGCAAGGGATAGCATGATGAACAGTTACCACATGGTGTGTGCAGGGAGCTAAAATAATTACAGTAGGCAATGGAAGGTGGTTGCATGATGAGGCTGGAGAGCTAGATAGGAGCCAGATAATCAGGTCCGCATGTACTTGTAATATTTCATTTTGGGTTGGAGACACTTGAAGGGTTTTTAAGCAGGGGAGTGCCATGGTCAGATTTGTTAAATAGATTCTACTCTTGCATCTGTGGAGGGGATAGGTTGAAGGGAGGAAGGACACTTCAGAAGTCCAAGAAAATGAGGAAGAAATGTGTTTCCAGTATATTTAGTTTGAGGCTTATGGTCTTATAAATTGGTTAGTTTACACAAGAAACACAAGGGTTATCTAGTTATTAAGATCAGAAAGGGGGAGACATTATCTCTTCAAAAGAAAAATAGTTTTCTACATATTAAACTTTCAAAAAGTATTCCTCCCCTTCTTACATCAGTGTTTATATGCTTATCTGCATGTAAATCATGTGGGGATTTTGTTAAATCAGATTCTGATTTAGTAGGTGTCAGATGGGGCCCCCAAGTTTGCATTTCTAACAAGATCACAGATGATACTTATGCTGTGTTCTGAGGACCATACTTTGAGTAGCAGGGATTTAGATCATATTTAGTGTTCAGATGATTGTGCCACCAGCAGTAGTTTTATAATAAATACAGAGGTGATCTTCATATGATTACTTTCTATGAATGGGCTTTGAATTATGTGTGTGAGAGAGAGGTGGGGAGGACGGGGCGAGAGGTGAGGGAGAAGCTGGGAAAGGGAGATTAGTTTAAGATACTAAGATGAGTGAAAGGATAGTGTGCCCCTTGGACCTGAGGTCTTCAAATTGGTACATGATTTCTTTGCAAGGGACACACAGTTGATTTTGAAAAAATCCCTTTCTAAGTCCTAAATTTCCATAGTCTTGCCTAAAATTGGTTCACCTGAGAAAGCATCTCTTTAGCAGGTTCTCCTTTACTAACTGCCTTCTCACAATTGCTCTTTCATGTTGTAAGAAGAAATGCAGACAGGCCTCTCACCCATTCCTTTTCTTACTATGGTGCATTTTTCCAGGGTGGAAAATGCCCCTCGCATCAAGCAGAGGGTCAGTTAGAAATATTGGTATTGGTATTGAGAAAGTGAATGACTTAAAACCACTAGGCAACGAATTCTTTTGCAACTCATGTGGTTTCCAATTTCTGTGTTTCTCCACTTGTAGGAAGATGTAATTGAGTTATCAGCTGATTATTAAAAATATTTGTATGATTCATTATGTGATTTTGAGGAATTAACATTGCTGTAACAAAATGCTGTCCCTTTTCATGTATTATTTAAGTAAACAGGATTTTTTTCAGTCCTCTCATAAGGAGAGAAAAGAATAGAACAAAAATTGATGCGTAACCTTGTCTCATACTAGTAATAAGTAATGTTCATTCAGAGGTCTATGAACAATTAAAAAAAAAACTAGCCCCATCCATTTCATCAAGAAATGCATTTCCAATGTATATTTCTAGTTTGAACTTTACAGTTTTAGGAAATAAAATTAAAAGTTTAGATGTAAGATTTTAAGGAATATTTTTATTGTAGAGAAGTATGATAGAGTGATCAATAAAAACTTTCAGAAATAAAAAAATGTATTACATAATGGTAAAATTCAGTGGGGACGTAAGTATAAATGAGTTCAAGCAAAAATGTGAACCCTGTAAAATTTCTTACTATTAAATATTGTATTTTAATAATGGATGATGGTGTGTATCAAACGGCTGTGACATTTAGATTCCTATGGTACTCTTAAAAGAGTGATGTGATGGTTGTGTTTAAAAATGAGAATATTTGCAACGTACTGGAAATTACATTCTTTGCAACTGTTCAAACTTGTGAAAAATTTTGAATGTCAACTGAGAAAGCGTACTGCAAAATTTTAGAGAATTCTTTTGGGAACATGGGGGGGAAAATGGCATCTACTGCTTTGGAGCTTGTTTCTCAGACCCTAACTTTCCTTAATAAGGCTTTTCATAAAATTTAGATGATAAAAGAATTGATCATACTCATTGAGAGCATATTAAATTGTTAGTAATAGCAGATTTCTAGGCTTTGGATGCCTGATGAACAGGTTGTGATAAAGTTGATCTCCTGTCAAAGATGAGTGTCCTAGACAACTCTCTCAGATGAACACTTCTTCACTGAAAGGTAGGAGTAGCCCTAGGCAACACCAAATTTTCCTGAGAAAGAAATCTTTGGATCAAGGCAGACGTTTGAACAACTAAGCATTTTGTTGAGACTCCATAAAACAAGACAGGTATTTTAGGAAAAATTTTGTGATAGCTTCAGCTATACTTCATGATGCTGCAATTGCTACTACAGAATGTGTAACTCTTAACAGTGAGTTAGCTGTGAAATACACTCTCAGATAATTGAATTAATGTATATAATTATATAGAAATCACTATATAATCCTAATTCAATGTTTAAGAATGCTTGCAAAATGCAATAACTTTAGTTTTGATATGCTTACTGTTGAGTTTGTCATATTGGTATAAGTGAGAATGATAGGGACCAGATGTCCACATAGCTAATAAGTTGTGAAACTGGTATTTAAACCCATGTATACAATACCATGTTTTTTCTACTACAGCAATTAGAAAGGCTTCCCAGTATTTTATACATACAGCAAGCTGGTTAAATTTAATACAGTTTGTTTACTAGAAGAAATTCTGGCAGTGTTACAGGATTTTGCTAATTAGTTTATAGTTTTAAAAAAATCTTAAAAATTGAGGGCCCCAAAGAGCTTTTGTTTACGTGGATTAGATTTGTCAGTATTTAGCATATTAGAATTTAAAATTGGGAAAATTAAAAACTCATACAAATAGTAAACCTATTATATATTAATGTAAATAACTCTTTCCTAAAACAAAAACACGTAGTGAGAATAGTGGGACTTTTTTACATTTTTGTAAATCTCTTTAATGTGTAGCTTAATAGACACAGCTGGGTTCCCGTATCTGCTCTTGCATTCAATCCGACATATGTTGTTTTGTTTGAAGTACATGAAGAAAATCTACCCTTCCCCAGATACATACTTGGAAAACAGAGACCTTGTGAAACCCCTGAAAAGTTCTTGGGGATCACCAGAGTTCTTTGGACCACACTATGAGAAGTGCCGCTTCAAAATATTGTCATAAGCATTATATTACACCTTCATAATTTGTATGTGCATGATAAAATAGTACAGTTTTTGCATATGCGTTATTTTGATGTTGTCTGCATTTGATTTTAGCTTCATGTATTATGGAAGACTTTTAACCTGTAGATGTGTAATTAAGTTTATGACAAAATTGTAATCCTAACCTGAAAACATTTAACTAAAATTATGGGGTATATTAGAATATAAGTTTCTATAAGATGGGAATTTTGAACAAGTGTTTATCTCAATCAGGAAAATCAATAGAAAAGAAATTAAATATATTATTATTAACTAATGCAGTTGTAATAATACCAAAGAATTCTAAACTTCAGGAAAGTGTTTATCCCATAAATCCTTTAATCTAGATCTCTATCCATCTGTCCATCTTTTTCAGTTCTTTCCAGCTTTCCCTCCCTCTTCTCTCTTTCATTTCCATCTTCCTCTTCAAAATTCATTCAATAAATATTTGTTGGAATCTTTAGAGGTTAGGGTAAGCACTCGCTTGTATAACAAAGAGAGGAAAATGGGCAATGGTTCAGAAGTTTATTTGTTGCTTCATTTAATGCGCGTGTTTCTGTTTGGGGAGAGGCTGCTCATTGAGAGAGGTGGCCGGTCAGCTGGGGAACTGCAGTTTGTGCAGTTTAGGAGCTGTCTCACAACTGCTGGCTCTAGAACCACATCATCTCTGCCATGATTCACACTGGTTAAATGGACGGCTCGCCCTGGCTCTTGACACTCCTGAAAGTAGGAATTGGACATTAGGATCTATGCTGCAGAAAAATCAAACTTCTCTCTCCCTGATTCTGCAAGTAAAGACAGCAGAAGCCACAGCAGCCAGCCTGGCCTCTGTCTCACTGTGTTTTAACTCTGACTTAAAGTCCTGTTGGTGCGTCTGCTTGGCAAGAGCTGGATTATGTGCCAAAGTCTAGCTGTCAGGGAGTTCAGGAAGTGAACTCTAGCCTTCTAGCTTAGCTTTCTAGTTTGGCATGCATTAAAGAATGCAACTGGAATGGAGTTGAGGGAATCAATCTGTATACATAGGAAAAAAACCCTATAATGAAATGTTTTAAAATGTTGATAGCGAATATTTCTGGCTTATTAAATCAGAGCACCTACTCCTTCCTTTACTGTCTTGATTTCTGTCCTCATCCATGTCAATCTTCTTCACTTTAAAAGAACTTTCACCTTTCTCCCCTGGTTTTACAGTATCTCCCCTCGTTGCTGTAAGACCATAAGACTAACAGAATTGGTCATTTCCAGCAGCTGCAGGAAGACTACTTCCAGTCTGAGAACTTTTCATAGTTCTCATGGGGATGGGGGTCACACAGTGAACTGGCTAAAGGAGCTTTTCAGTGCAACTACTGTACATGTTGAAATGAGTCTAGATCATTCTCATTTTGCTGCCAGCTGTGGATGCTTTGGCTTTTTAACGCCTAACTGAGCTTGGGCATTATGGTATATCATGTCATGGAGGAAATCAAGATGGTTTTATGCTTTGTGGTTTTTCCTTGAGCAGGTCCGAATTTCCTTTATCTCTTATGTTCTGCTGCCTGTTGAAGACTCTATATGGCACATAATGGGAAAAGATACTTTCATTAATGCTTGGGGGTTGCCCTAAGTAACTGGTGGCGTAAATAATTTGTCCTCAACTCTGGGTGGTATCCTGGCCTTTGAGTGAC
The DNA here is from genome assembly GCF_009873245.2 of Balaenoptera musculus. NCBI lineage: Eukaryota > Metazoa > Chordata > Mammalia > Artiodactyla > Balaenopteridae > Balaenoptera > Balaenoptera musculus. The sequence continues at coordinate 38,829,889 of NC_045793.1, forward strand.
AAGGGAATAGAGGGTAATAAGATAATGCCCTTATTGTGTAGGTGAGGAAAGGTGAAACAGTTGTTCAGGAAGGAAGCCAAATCCAGACATGCTGGGTCTTCAAATCAAATGGTTCTAGAGAGTGAGGCACCCAGGGAGTGTAGCAGAAACAAGCCAAATGGTTTTGTATTCTGAATAAAAAAGTAAGTGGTTGACAGGCCAGTAGAGAAAGGGTATCCAGAGCTGAGGTAGGGTGTCCAAAGGGTCCGGATTGCCTTAGGGTAAAAAGCTTAAGGATTTTATGGATCGCAGAGATCAGTGAGTGTGGGGAGGGGTGGGCGTGTGTAGGAGTGGTACAGCAGTAATTCTAACACTGGCTAGTGCCTTTGCTTATCTTCAGTTTCCTAGTTCATGAGAAGATGGGTATGTCCCAGATGGTTAAAGGTACAGATAGAAATGGACAACAGCATTTATGTATATCTTTTCCATACATTCTTCATGATGACTCATGCTGTAGAAGGGTGAGAGACTTTTTTTTTTTTTAACACATGGCTTACCTCATGACAATCGGTTTGATGGATTTAATTACATTAATTTGTTTACTAAAAATAATTCGACATAATAGCTAGAGCTGGTGAATGTTACCAGTAATATAAATTAAAAAACCAAGTGCAACAGTCAGACAAAACAAGTTAATTTAGTTGACACGATTCTGAGTTGTAAAAGCACAGACCAGCATCTGAAGGGAATGCATTTAGGATTTTTAATATGGCAATTAAACACGGTTAGGGGGCTATGTAAATTAGCATGTTTTTAACTGCAGTTATGGTCATCTTAATCTGATATGGCTGACTTAATTTCATAGTCATTTGAGGATAGTTAATTCTGCTTTATAGTTGCTTACCATGTTAATGTCTCATGCTGTGTGGTGAGGTTTTGTAAATGAATCTAAAGAAAATTTAAAAATTCTTTTTTTAAGTACCATCTAACATTGCTGCCTCTAAGGGATTGTTGCTGCATGGTATTTTAAAAAAGATTTTAAATGTGTTTTATATCTTGTCAGTTTTTGAACAGAAAAACACAGAGGTGTGTGTTTAGCAAAAAACTTAAATACCACTTTGGGGTCAGTCTGTGTCCACATCTTTCTCAAGTGTTGGTGATTAATCCCATGGCATAGATGAGTTTGCAGTTTATGAAGTACTGTACCATTTGATAATAATCTTATGGTTTGTACATACATGCTTTAAAAGATAAAATATCTGTTAAAATGTCAAATCTCTTTTTTTAAAGTCAAGATTTTTTTAATCCCAGCTAATACAGAATGTTAACTAATTTACTCATAAATAGTGTCGTTACCAAAAGCTTGGCCTCTCTGTACATCGGTGCTGAATCAAATCCCAGAGACAGAGTTCTGGGTCAGGTAGAAAAGGATAGCTTTATTGCTTTGGCAGGCAAGGGAGACACTGGGCTTCTGCCTTGAAAAACTATGTATCTCCACCCCAGAGGATTTGATGAGGGGTTTATAGCAGTGGTTCAAAGTGGGAGTCCTGACAAGATTAGGGTGTGAGCAGGGCTTGCACTCCTTTAATCTCATCTTTTTTTTTTTTTTAAATAAGTTTATTTATTTATTTTTGGCTGCATTGGGTCTTCATTGCTGTGCGCAGGCTTTCTCTAGTTGTGGCGAGCGGGGACTACTCTTCCTTGCGGTGTGCGGGCTTCTCATTGTCGTGGCTTCTGTTGTTGCGGAGCACGGGCTCTAGGTGCACGGGCTTCAGTAGTTGTGGCACACGCACGAGCTTAGTTCCTCCGTGGCATGTGGGATCATCCCGGGCCAGGGCTCGAACCCGCGTCCCCTGCATTGGCAGGTGGGCTCTTAACCACTGCACCACCAGGGAAGCCCTCAGGTGGTCATCTCTTAATCTTGATGAGTTTCTCTGGTCCCTTTAATCTGGCCTCAGGTGATTTTTTGGCTGCTCCTCCCATGATTAGCAACTGTTCAAATCTGCCCTTTGGAACTTGGGGAAGGTCATGGAGGGTGGAGTCTTGCCTATAAGAAATGGTGGGCAAAAGGAGGCCTTGGGGCGGGTGGGGGGGCTTCCCTGGTGGCGCAGTGGTTGAGAGTCTGCCTGCCAGTGCAGGGCACACGGGTTCGAGCCCTGGTCTGGGAAGATCCCACATGCCGCGGAGCGACTGGGCCCGTGAGCCACAACTACTGAGCCTGCACGTCTGGAGCCTCTGCTCCGCAACAGGAGAGGCCGCGATAGTGAGAGGCCCGCGCACCGCGATGAAGAGTGGCCCCCGCTTGCCGCAACTAGAGAAAGTCCTCGCACAGAAACGAAGACCCAACACAGCCAAAAATAAATAAATAAATAAAATTTAAAAAAAAAAAAAAAAAAGGAGGACTCGGTGCCCAGGCCCCATTCGGTTTCAGTGCCTGGGAGCCCCACAGGGCCCCACTCGGCTTCAGTATTACTTGTATGAGAGAAGTCTGCAAATTTTCAATTCTGTGTTAGAAAGCACGCATTCTGGATTTGATATAAAATAAGGCATTATTTAAAGATGTTGAATGAATCAATTAATTAGTGTAAAAAGGAATCTGGGTCTATTTATTCTATAACTGATTATATTTTATTTAAAATATGGCTTTGTGTATGCGTGTAGTGTGTGTGTCTCATTTTCTAAATTCTGTGTTAAATCCCATGTGGCTTAATTATTGTCCTTTGGAGTTTGTTTTTCAGATAATCATTGTTAAAAATACCCATGGAAACAAGTATTTTAAGAGTTGTAAGATTTTCTAACAGAATTAAATATTTTCAGATGATTAAAGACCTATTGATAGAAAAATAACTTGAAAAGTACTATTAATAAAGCTTAAACACAAATCTTTGAAATATAAAGCAAAATTAAAATAGATTACACTGTATGTATGTTCTCCTTAATTAAAAAATTTTGTTTTGGGTATGTTTCAATCCTTCTTCAAAAGGAGGGTGATTTGTTGTATTACAAGATGTAGATTATACTTGTTCTATAGGTGAAAGTTTAAAAGGTTACTGTCAACATTTTTGTACGTCTTATGAGTGAGTAGAGGTTTTAAATTTTTTTTCCTATTTTAAAAACTATTTTTCTTTTTTGAGTAGGTTTTCAAAAATGGTTTTTAAAATGCTGAAGGAAATTTGTGTAGGAAACTGAAGAAAAGCAAGAAAGTTTGGAAAAATAGTGAACTAATAATTAAAAGGATGTTCATGGGTTGTGTAAATTAAGTAATATTGCTCAGCCCTGCAGTTTACATTGAAAAGTTTTGAAGACTCAGAGCACTTTGCATTTGCACAGTGCCTCTGGTTAAAGACTCAAGGTGTATAAATTACTTATTTTTATAATTTATGAAAAGAAAACATTTTGCCAAACTTAATTTACGCATTAGTATTATCACCTACATTATGTATGTTTAACTTTTAGAAATTGATTTTGATTTTTTAAAAATATCTTGTAGAAAACATGTGAATTGTATGAAGAATATTTAATTTCGTCTTTCAGAGGCAACCATTGTTATTTATGTTTAATAAAAAGTATCATGTTTAGTGTAACATAATACATTCATGGAACCATCATAAAATGTTTTCTGTTGATACTGGTGTTGCAGATTAACATGGGGAAAACTGAATTCATTGGCAAGTTTCCCAGAATGGTCTCCTTCCCAGCTTCTCTGTATTCACTCATATTTTGCTGCAGTACTTACACAGTTTTATTTATTCTGTTGAGATCTTTAGGACATCTGGAATTTTGGGGAGGGGGAAGTTTGATATAAGGTAGGGATGTAATTTTTTGTCAAATGAATGACATCTCTTCGTTTTTCAGAGCTTGTTTTATGTCCTTTGGTAAAATTTTATAGCTTTCTTCACAAACTTTGCACATTTCTTGTTAGATTTATTCCTACTTATTCTGTATATTTTTATTGCTGTCTCTCAAGAGATCTTTTTTTTCCAAAAAATTTGCAATTGATTATTTCTGTGTATAGGAGAGTCATTAATGTTGACCCTGATTCTGGCCACATTTTTGGATGTTCTTATTCATTCTAATGCCTTTTCAATTGATTGTATCTGTCTTTCTAGATAGGCATAAGCAAAATAAAATCATTTTTTTCTTTTTTTCTCCTTAGAGCACAACCTCCATTCCGTTTCCTCTTCACTATGGAAGCCCTTCTACTATTTACATTGACTGTAATATTTGCCTTAGGCTCCTTGTATGGAATCAGAGACATGTTTTTTCCTCTATTCTCATTTGGTTAAGAGGCTTTTTGGGTTTTTTGTTTTGTTTTTTGGTTGTTAAATGTTTATCTTAAAGTGAGGGGAGGTTAGACTTTAAGTACTTGTAAGTATTTCAGCCTTTGATACTAGGGGTCAATTGAGATAACAATAGCTATGTGTTGTGTTTATCTGTTAGTATGGTGAATATATTATATAAATAGATATCTTTAAATTTATTTGTCTTACATTCCTATGATAAGTCCTATTTGGTCATGAGGGGTTACTTTAAAATATGCAACAGGATTTGTCAAGATTTTATTTGGAGCTTTTGCATCCGTAGTATTAAATGAGCATTTGTGGGTGTTATTTTTCTGGTATATTTATTCATTTTTGATATCAGAGATAGACTAGTTTTATATCTCTATTACTCATAAATCTAAAGCTCTATGCTCTATCCTTAACTTTATATTCTCCGTAAATAGTACCCCTTCTCACCACTCCAGTTACATGTCTACCTGTACCATCTTACCACCTAGGATCCTACCATAAGACTCTCTATAGGAAACAGTACTTGATATTTCAGATGTTTTCAGAAAAAGAAAGAGGGGAAGGGGGAGTAGGTGGAGGAGGTGGAGGAGAAGGAATATTATCACAATTTGTGGATAAAACCAATTTTTTTCCATAATTAATGTAATACATATAACTGAATATATTTGTGTTTGTGGAGCCTATCATTATACAAATGATAATAAGATTGTCTTTTGATATATTAATTTGGGCAATTTCTTTTTAGTAAATTATTTTTTGTTTACATATGTATATCAATATATATGTTTGTTTTTAATATCCACAGCTCTTTTCCCATTAAATCAGGTTGAAGCTTATTACCATTACTACAGTTTTATGTTGGAGAGGAGAGTTAAACTTTTAAAGAAGAATTAAGTTCTTATGTTCACAGGTAAATTTACACATAAATAACACAGTTAAATTCTGTGTTCTAGGTAGACTGCTGAAATTTACAGTTGGTGCAGTAGTCTTGAAATCCAAGCTGTTTGAGTTGCAGGAACTGGACTGTATTTGATAGACAAGGTCTTGTTTTTAAAGCAAAGCTCTGAAGATACCAGTGCATAAATTTATTTATTTTAAAAAATTTAAACAATAGATTGGAATGAAATTAGCTAAAAAATGAGATGATCTCATTATAATGTTAAATAAACATTGTCTTGGCTGGAAAGAGATTTGTGTTAGAAGTGAGATTCAGTAGACACAGCGGCCCTGTACCTTACTCTCCTTTCCTCTTCAGGCTGAGGTGTGGGAGGGATGATGATAGAAACTCCTTTAGGTGAAGATTTGAGTAGGGGATATTTGCGCTTCACTCTCTAGGTGAAAGCCAGGGAGATGGCAAGACTTACATAAAAGCGTACACGGTCCAGTATGACCACGGGTGTGGTAGCAGTAACGTTGGAATGGCTGAACCCCTGCCCCTTCTGGAACTTTATGAGGCAACGATCTCATGGATGTGTCCCACATTAAAGTGAAATGGGGTCACTAGGGTAGAGATGCTTATGAGAGGAGCCTGGAGACAAAGAAGATGTAATATTAATCCCCGGTTTCCTGTGGATCAAGGGAGGCAGCTAGAACTTCTTAAATTCCAGGACAGGGAAGTTTGCTCAGAGAACCAGTGCTCTCAGTTATGACGAGGGGGATACAGCCAAGAATGGCAGTGTAGGGCACATGCTTGGAGGCCAGCGGGACTACAGATACATCACTGAAAACCAGACTGCACAAATGATGTTAAACAGGGCATTGCAGATCCGATGCCTCCCACTGATGACACAGGGTGAATTTGCCCCTCAGCCTGTAACCCTCACTTCAGGGACAAGAGAGATGAGGAGGCCTGAAATCTTGAATTGACCTTATACAGAAATTACTGAGGAAACCCAGAAGTGATTAAGTTTATCTAGAAAAGACTAGATTATGTCTTCTGACTTTAGGTGGAACAGGATCTTGAGCAATAAGTATTAAGTTCCATTGCAGAAAACAAAAATTCTATATTTGCATGTCTGAATTTGTATTTTATATAGTAATGCACATGCAGTATCAGTAATATACTTCAGAAAGTGGTGTTCTCAAAATGTGGGAGATGTGGTTGAGGGTATGCTGATGGATCCCTGAAACACTTTGGGGGGGGGTGTCTATGAGTTCAAAACAATTTACATAATAATACTAAGAATTTATTTGCCTTTTTTTACTCATTCTCTCATGAATGTACAGTGCAATTTTGCTGAGACTAAAAGACATGTGACATCACAACAGATTAATTCAAAAGCAGATATGAGAATCCAGTTGTCTCTATTAAGATTCGCAATAATGTAAAACAATGCCATTCTTTAAACTCTTTTGGGGAAAATATAGTTAGTTTTAAACAAAAAAGTGTTACTTGTGTTGACATGTAATGGGTTTGCTATTGTTAATTCATTTAAAAATAACAAAAGTTTTAGGTTGTCAAATTTAGTTTCTAATATGTTATAACTCATGGATACAGTCCATATAAAAGAAAGGCTTTGGGGGATCTTTAGTAACTTTTTAAAATGTTAAGGGGTTCTAAATCCAAAATGTTTGACAATCATTGGCTTAGACTAGAGCCAGCACCTGGATTGGAGGCTGGAATCTGACTGGCACCTGAATAACATTGGGTATGTTTCTCAAATTTTTTTTTTTAATAAACTTATTTATTTTTATTTTATTTTTGGCTGTGTTGGGTCTTTGTTGCTGCGCGCGGGCTTTCTCTAGTTGCGGCAAGCGGGGTCTACTCTCTTGGGGTGCGCGGGCTTCTTATTGCAGTGGCTTCTCTTGTTGCGGAAAAGCAACAAGAGAGGTGCGCAGGCTTCAGTAGTTGCGACGCATGGACTGAGTTGCTCTGCGGCATGTGGGATCTTCCTGGACCAGGTATCCAACCTGTGTCCCCTGCACTGGCAGGCAGATTCCTAACCACTGCGCCACCAGGGAAGTCCCTTCTGTTTCTCAAATTTTGAGTCTTACTTTCCTCATTTATAAAATTGGGATAATAATGTTTAACTCGTAAGAACTTGTGAAGATTAGAGATATGTACATTGTCCACTCTAATATCCTGCCCATATTAAGTGCTCAACACTTTTTGGATAGGTGGATGATTAGATGGATAGTTATATTCCAGATGTCATTGGGGACTTCTGTGTGGAGATAGCCTATAATTTTCTTTTCTACTTACTGTCTTTTTCTTACTCTTGAATGGGTTTCAAAGGTTGAGAAGATTATTAATTTTCTTTCCTAAGAGAAATGACCAAATTTATAGATACAGATGAGTCTATCTTACCCTAGCATTTTTGAGCCAGTCATTCATCAAGTGTTACATTTCCCTATGCCATATATTTTTAATTCTTAATTCTACATTTTCTCCTCTAACTGCATGTCCAGATTTTTGTCACCTCTATAGTAGGCATATACTTTTTTTCTGTTTTTTAAACACTTCTCCTGTATCCTGCCAAGCATTACGATTCATGTAGGCTTTGTCATGCCTAAGGTGTTTATGCTCATGATTGCAAACATCTAGCTGATTGATTGCATTTTTATGTTTTACTCGTAAGTCTTGGTGATATGGACACATTTGTTGTCTTAATGACAGATAAAAAAATGCTACTTAAAAAATATGACACAGAAAAAGGAACTATTCCCAGTCAAATGCCATGTTTAAGTGAATGTCAGTTCACTGAAAAGCTGAAACCTAATCAGATTGAGTTTTATATTAATAAATCAAATGAAATGTATTGAGGTACTCTGTAGCAGCTGTCTTGAAATACACAGGTCAGAACCTCCCTAAAGGGAGGTTCATTGGATACGTGGTATAACATGGATGAAATTGAGATGGACAGTGTGTCTGCATTTACTCATCTCAAAAGGATGGCTTAAAGTTTAACATCATAATGAAATAATTAGATAAAATGATAAAGAATAGTGAGAGGACGCCTCTGTTTTTGCAGTCTCATGTTACTCCAGCTACTCATTTAGCAATTTTTATCTCTGACACCTGTTTGAAACTTACATATGTCAAAAGGAATATATATATATTTTTGGTTGGTCAGGAATGGAAGCAAAACTTGATGACAAAATGATATTGGTGATGAATTGCTCCCATTGTTAGTTATCTTCTTGAATTGGTAGTTATCTACAGTGCAGTGAAAGAAAAATAGATGCCACCCTCATTCATTTTGATTTAATGGGTTGGTATAGAATACAAGATACAATTTTTTTTCCCCCCAGCACACATGCAATAGCGAATTGAGTAAAAAATGTATTAAGTAAGCTTTTTAGTCTTATATCCAAATCAATACCAGACTGTTGTTGAAAATTTTAAGATTATGATTTCCTCATCAGTTTGTGTTGTACTTTAATCTCTTAGAATGTAATAGTCGGCTATCTAACCTAATAATATTTAACGTCATGATTGAACATACACAGTCAATTTTTCACCTGTCTCATCATCCTGGACAATTACAGTGTTCATCGTTCTGTTCTAAGTAAACAGAAGCTCTGTGAGGAAATTAGTGTAGTGTGGACTGAAATAAAATTAAATTAAAAATAGATCACAGGTGTAAAAGGTGAAAATCTTCATGGTGACTGTGAATAAACTGTTAGATGTTTTGGATTATTTTTGAAAAAGTGTTAAATTCTGTTTCTATTTACTATAAAATATTCTGCAGAGAGGAAGTGAAAGAGTGAATATTCCATCGTAAAGTGAAGCTGAAATCTCCTCTCCTAATCAATTAGCCACTTCATATAAAAAAATCTTCTGTTGTATGATTACTTATGGAGAATAATCGTGTAAGATTCAGATAATTAATAATCTAGACCCTCCTAGCTGTGGGAGGAATATTGTCTCATGGTAATGTATTGAACATCTACTATGTACTTATAGACTCTGGGGATCTAAGATGACCCTGCCCTCAAGGAATTCATTGCCTAATAGTTTATAATAATACAGTGTATTAATAAGTACAAAATAATAAGTCCAGCAATATATCTATATATGCAAATTTAATGATATGGAATATATTTTATTACTTTAACAATTGGTATCAGGAGTTCCCCTTAAGAAGGAAATATCTTTGAATAAATAACATAATCAATTCACATGGAGTAGATGATATTTGAGGGGGGTTGGGTGCAGAAACTTCATTTTGATTTGGACTGGGGGGGCGGGGGAGGGTTCTGTGTGACATAAGGAGAGAAGACGGAGAGGCCCAGGAATGGATTTGGGAGGGTGGAGAGTCTGACCCTACCTGGAAAACACCCGTGGATTTCCCTGGCCTACCTCTCCTTCCGTTTCCCTTAGCAGTGCTTCTCTCTCCTTAAGTCAGGGACCGCCCTCTACTCCCCTCCCTGGCACCAGATGACCACCCTTCTTCTAGAGACATTGTTAGTTAAAACCTATTGCTTTAACAGAGGATTTAAACAGAGGATTATCTGTTAATGTTTTTAAACCTACGTAGGTAAGGCTCACGTGGCTCTATGAAAGCCAAGGCAAATTTATTTGCTTTACTAAAGTTTAGGGGGGAACGCTGATATTTAACATTTGAAATTTGAAAACAAAGGCACCTTGTTGTAAATTAACTGGCTGCATTTGTTGACTTCTTGCTCAGAAGTCTTTCAACTCTTTTGTTCTCTCATGTACTTTCTATCCCACTTGCCTGTACAATTCCTGGAGGGTAGGAATAACATTTCCTGCAGTTTGGTTACCATCCCAGTACCTAACAGAGCAGCTGCCCAACATAGGTGCTCATTCATATATGTCACATAATTTATTGTTCTTAATATTAGCAATTAATCTTTTTCGGTTGTGTTTTTCCTTAAATTTTAGAGAAAAATAGAATTGAGATAGTAATTCTATGTCTGATTCTGGAAATTAGGGTTCTAGGAGGCTCCTCTACTTTGATAATGTGGTTGTAGCTCAAAAATCGTTCTTTTCCTTATGGCATACTACTAAAATTGCAAGAAAACTGTATCTGGGGGGAAAAGCCTCTGACATGTTCAGCATGCAAGACCAAGCTAATAAAGTATTAACTGGTATACACCGAAATCACTCAACTTGGGAAGAAAATAAATAGTCGAAAGGATTTTTGATGAAGAAAATATTTCTTTGCTAGTTTAAATTCATTCTAGGCAGGTCCTTAGGAATTTATCATATGTATACATAAGGACAGAAAAGAATATTCATTCCTTGCTTTCAGATATCAGAACCTTTAGATGGCAAGTCAGCTAGTTAGTAAATGGCAGAGGTTTAGTTTCTACAAGGAGAACATCTAGGGCCAGTGAGACATAGTTTAATGCTATCTTAATAGTTTCCAAAGACTATCCCACAATTCTAGTTCTGTTAATGATACTAATAATGCCATTTGGGCATATTGAAAAAAAAAATCTATGGACCCAATGACCTTATTTGTGGGGCAGATTCATGTGAACTATTTGCTATTAGAAAAATACAAATTTTCTCTAGTTTACTTATTAAAAAACTGCATTGTTTGGTTTCTAACATTCTAACATGGAGAAGTATGTGGGATTACAGTATAATTAGGTGGATCGATAACTGGCTTCCTTCTTTTAAGAAAAAAAGAGCACCTACTGTGTTTTAGAGAATGACTGGGAATTTTAGCATTGAACAAATGCTATTTGAACAAATGCTATCATTGAACATGATCTAGTGGCAAAATAAACATATAACTTTTATCATAATAAGTGCTTTAATAAAAATTTAGAACCAAATATTGTATGACAGATAAAAGTTCCATTTATGAGAGGAAAGTAGGGGGAAATTTCACAGGCAACAAATGAATTGGGCTCTGAAAGTTAAGTTGAAGTTCATCATAGGAACGCCTTTCCCTTGTCATTCTCACTCCATTCCCTTCAAATAATATCCTAAAACTTTGCCGCCATACTCAAGTTCAACTCCCTACTCCCCCCACCTCCCTCTACTCCCCCCACCTCCCTCTACTCCCATGGAATTGACCTCAGGTTATTACAAGATGTGAAATTGGAGAGAAACTTCCTCAATTTCTTGCTATAGGACATATCTACCTCTGCATCTATAAATTTTTAAAAATTGAAGTATAGTTGATTTACAGTATTTCAGGTGTACAACATAGTGATTGAATATTTTTATAGTTTATACTCCATTTATAATTTGTTATAAAATATTGGCTATATTCCTTGTGCTGTACAATATATCCTTATAGCTTTTTTATTTTAGGGGTAGGGGATTAAGAGGTACAAACTATAATACTATCTCGCCACTCCCACCTTCCCTCTCCCCACTGTAACCACTAATTTGTTCTCTATATTTGTGAGTCTGTTTCTGTTTTGTTATTCATTCACTTGTTTTGTTTTTTAGATTCCACATACAAGTGATAACAGGAATATTTGTCTTTCTCTGTCTTATTTCACTAAGCATAATACCCTTCAGGTCCATCCATGGTGTTGGAAATGGCAGAATTTCATTTCTTTTAATGGCTAAGTGATATTCTGTTGTGTGTGTATGTATATATATGTATATATATCACATCTTCTTTACCCTTTTATTCATTCATGTGTTGATGGACACTTAAGTTCCTTCCATATGTTAGCTAATGTAAATAATGCTGCTGTGAACATTGTAGCGCATGTATCTTTTCGAATTAGTGTTTTTGTTTTCTTTGGATATGTACCCAGAAATGGAATTGCTGGGTAATATGGTATTTTTTTTTAAGTAATTTTTTTGGAGTATAGTTGCTTTACAATGGTGTGTTAGTTTCTACTGTACAGCAAAGTGAATCAGATATATGAATACATATACTCCCTCTTTTTTGGATTTCCTTCCCATTTAGGTCACCTCATGGTATTTCTATTTTTAGTTTTTTGAGGAACCTCCATACTGCTTTCCATTGTGGCTGAACCAATTTACATTCCCACCGATAGTGTATGAGGAATCCCTTTTCTCCACATCCTCACCAACATTTGTTATTTGTGTTCTTTTAATGGTAGCCATTCTGAGAGATGTGAGGTGATATCTTATTATGATTTTGATTTGCATTTCCCTGATGATTAGTGATGTTGAGCATTTATTCATGTGCCTGTTAGCCATCTGCATTTCCTCTTTGGAAAAATGTCTATTCAGTTCTTCTGCCCTTTTTAAAATCAGATTGTTTGTTTTTTATGTTGAGTTGAGTTGTATATGCTGTTTATATATTTTGAATATTAACCTGTTACCGGTTATATCATTTGCAAATATTTTGTCCCATCCTGTAGGTTGTCTCTGCATTTTGTTGGTGGTTTTGTTGGTGGTGCGTTTCCCTTGATGTGTAAAAAAAGCTTTTACATTTAATTAGGTCCCATTTAAAAATTTTTGTTTTTGTATCCTTTGCCTGAGGAGACAGTTTCCAAAAAAATACTGCTATGGTTTATGTCAAAGACTGTTCTGCCTATTGTTCCTTCTAGGAGTTTTATAGTTCCCAGTCTTAATCTGAATCTATACTTTGCCTGTTGTTTCCTGCTTTTCTAGGAGAAAGAGGAACTCTTGTTTCTGTTTGAGGCTTGTCCTTGTGCCCTGGACCCATTTCTCTCCAACTGCTCAGAAACTGGTTTCACCAGGTTAACCCCTTAATCCTTTGTACCTTTAGTCCCTCCCTGTCTCTAGGCTCTTCTCTTTCAAACTCTTAATTCTTGTGTCATCCATCAAACTAAGTTACTTTACTCCCCTGGCTTTTACATCCTTTCTACTTGCCCTCATAGCCAAATGTCTTTAAAAGGCTAGACTACGCCCAGGCATTTAATTTCTTACTCTTCAACACATTGTTACCTGGCTAACCTCAGACATCTCAGGCTCATCATCTTTGAAAGTAAACTCCTGATCTTCCTTCTCATGCCTGACTTTCTGCCTGTGTTCCATCTCTGAGTTCATCCGGTTACCTAAGCAAAGACATGGAGCCATCGTAGACTACCTTCTCTGCCTCTCTCCTCTTCTCCTTCTTGTCATTGCTAACATTTAGTGAGCATTTATTATGTGACAGGGACTTTTATAAACCTTCTACATCTATTATCACAGTTAGTGTTACCATCATCTCCATGAGTTAGGTACTGTGGTACCTCTTTTACAGTTGCAGACACTGAAGTACAGCGTCAATCACACAAATTAAATTGTGGAGCTGTAATTCATATCCCAGTCAGACCAGAGCCCACATTCTAAACCTGTAGTATACTACAGCTTATAATCTGAACCATCACTGAGTACTGTCAATTCTGCTTTTTAAAAATCTCTTGAAACCATATACTTTGTTCCATCTCCCTGTGACTTATCTAGTTCAGACTCTTGTACAGGGTTCACTTGGAATATTGGGAGAGTTATCTTACTGCTCTCAGCCTCCAGTGTAGCTTTCTTTCCATCCATCCATACATATCACCTCTTAGAATTATACATTTACTGAAGTGACTTTAAAAGTTAACTCTATCACTTAAAATACTCAATGGCCTCATAACCCTAAGGTAAGTTCAGACTTCTTCCTGTAGCATTTGGATAACTCCATCCTCAACCTTGTGTGGTTTAGCCACACAATTCTTCAATTCTTCAATTACTTGGAGAAAAATGGTTGTTATATTGAACACATAGATGGTTCAAGTCAGTTTGTGTATTAAATAACATAATTAAATAACATAATTAAACATATTTAAACATATTAAATAACATAATTAGGAGTTAACAGATGTTCAGAAGCTTCTCTTACCCCCATCCCCCCTCCACTCTGCTCAGGTCTCGTCTGAAGTAAGTAGTCCAGGACAGGGGTTAGGATTTGCAGTCAGACATGTGTTCAATTTCCATACTTGTCTCTAACTATATAGCCTCTAGCAGGAATTTCTATTTCTGTAATCCTCCATATCTTCATTTTACGATGATGATTATAATTCCATCCTTATTAGGATTTGGTGGAACAAGACATGCAAAACACTGAGTACTTATGTTGGTTCTTTTTAAAAAAAAAATTATTTATTTTATTTATTTATTTTTGGCTGCGTTGGGTCTTCGTTGCTGCACGTGGGCTTTCTCTAGTTGCGGCGAGCGGGGGCTACCCTTTGTTTTGGTGCGCGGGCTTCTCATTGCGGTGGCTTCTCTTGTTGCGGAGCATGGGCTCTAGGCGCGCACACTTCAGTAGTTGTGGCATGCAGCCTCGGTAGTTGTGGCTCACGGGCTCTAGAGTGCAGGCTCAGTAGTTGTGGTGCACAGGCTTAATTGCTCCGCGGCATGTGGGACCTTCCCAGACCAGGGCTCGAACCCGTGTCCCCTGCAATGGCAGGCAGATTCTTAATCACTGTGCCACGAGGGAAGCCCCTTTTGTTGGTTCTTAATGTTAGGTTAGTGCATTTGGCTTTGATTGTTGAAATATAGCGATAGCAACATATTTAGAAGACAGTGACTCAACACCATGCCCTACGATCAAGGTTACAATTGAATAAGCTACAGCAGTTTAATCTGAAGACAAGGAAAATGAGGCATGAGGGTATGTAATAGCTTCTTCCAAATTTTTGTAGGAATGTGGAAGATGAATTTGATTTATTCTCTTGGTTCTAGGGAGTATAACCTACTGAATTGGGAATAAACTAAATAGTTGAGAGGTAGATTTTCACTTAATATAAAGAATTCTATAACAGAGCTGCCTTAAAACAGTCTGCCCAATATAGCAGGTGTTCTGGTGGAGGCCAGGGTTGTCAAATGGGACATTAGCCCTTTGACTAGCGATTCAGACCCATTAACCGTTAGAACGACCACCAGCTAATCCGCCTGGTGCCCCTCATCTCTGCTGTTCTGTGAGTCAACTCAGTTTTTGCACAACATACTATTGTTCAGCATATCCCACTTGGGCCATTTACAGATCATAGTTTTGTGGTAACCAATCCCTGTAATAAGTTGCAGTCCTCAAATAATCAAGCAACATGCATTATTTCTTATTCTGTAGTTGCTTGCTGGCTTTTATATTTCCCCAAAGTGTTAAATCTGGCCTTTAGGAATCAACATTCTGTAAGCCCCAGGAGACGGTCTAATGTTGTCTGCAACATGGGGCTTATTGCAAACAGCTGTTTATTGCAGAGTGGTGGGGAGCAAACTGTACCTCTGGTGACCAACGTAAAATAAACCTGAGTGCATCCAGCTCTCATGGAGCACAACTGAAACAATTTGCTGTGAGTAGATCTACTTGGCATTTTTACCCGACCTCAAGTTAGTAATATTACACATTCAGCAATAGTAGACTGGCCTAGGAGTTATAAAGGAATTGATTGACTCATAAAATTGGGATTACATTCTAGGTGATCCTATATGAAATTTCCAATTTTCACGCTTAATATTTCTGTGCAGGGAAAATTCTAGGAAAAAACCATATGTGAAATGTGAGATAATGAGGGTTTATCTTTGTTACTCTGTCTGTCCCCATCAGTATTATTCCTATTTAAAATCATGTATTTCTGGGACTCGAATGTTGTTTTGCCTCATTTTTTCCTCCAAAACCTTATCATGTGGTGGCTTCCTGATGCCACCACCCTTAGGTGGCACTTCATTTTCAGAACTTTCTGGATTTATTTCTCTTATCAAAACTGTCAAGTATTTTATTTTCTATTTCTTATTATCATATTTCATCCTTTCTGAGGTAATAGCTATCTACTTTTATTGACCCAATTATATCAACCCTTGCCTTATCTCAGGTAACTTATGCATTAACAGTAGTCTTGGGCTTCCCTGGTGGTGCAGTGGTTAAGAATCTGCCTGCCAATGCAGGGGACACGGGTTCGAGCCCTGGTCGGGGAAGATCCCACATGCCGCGGAGCAACTAAGCCCGTGCGCCACAACTGCTGAGCCTGCGCTCTAGAGCCCGCAAGCCACAACTACTGAAGCCCGTGTGCCTAGAGACCTTGCTCCGCAGTGAGAAGCCACTGCAATGAGAAGCCCGCGCACCACAACGAAGAGTAGCCCCCCAATGCGTACCCTAAAAAATGCAAATTTCTGTAAATATATATGCTTGAAATGCTGGAAATCTCTGAGTGATAAGACTTGTCTTTTCTTTATCTGTATTTTTATAAAAATTTCTATAATGTGAACATTTATATATAAATGCTCATATTGTTTTAAATCTATAAAATTGATCAGTAAAGTTTTCATTTACAAAAGTAATAAATTCTTGTCATAAGAAAATTTTAAAAATAAATAAATAAAGAGTAGCCCCTGCTCGCCACAACTAGAGAAAGCCCGTGCACAGCAACGAAGACCCAACTCAACCAAAAATAAATAAATAAATTAATTAATTAATAAAAAAAAAATTACCCCCCCCCAAAAAAAAAGAGAATTAGAAAAAACAATAAAAAACAGTTGTCTTCATAACAGAAGGCATTTATCCAACTCTACTGATGGATGTCAGACTGTTGAAGGTGAAATTTAGAGAAAACAGAGAACCCATGCTCACATCAGAATAGACTGCACATGTTCTGCCCATGTACAGCTTCCCTTCTTTTCTTCCTTCCCGAAACATTTTTAGTCTGTTGCTGTGTGCTGAGCCATGGCTCTACACATTGGGAATTTGCTGAAAAGGGAAGAAGGAAAGTGTGGTAATAGAGAATAACAGGATTGCAGGCTGAGGGAACAATTTGGATACAGTGTTCAGGGAAAACCTCTCTGAAGAGAAATAACATTGAAGCTGAAGGAAGTAAAGGAACCAACCCTACGAAAACCAAAGGCAAGAGTGTGCTAGGCAGAGAGAACAGCATATGCAAAGGCTCTGAGGCAGGAGAAAGCTTGATAAGTTGCAAGATCTGGAAGGAGGCCAGTGTGTCGTGTGTTGGGAACTTTGGGCATAGTTGGATGAGATGAGTTTGGAGATGTTGTTAGGGGCCACATCATTTAATAGGGTAGTAGGACGTCACTGAGGGAGATTTTAGGTAGAGTGACAGTTCACTTTATAGTTTTTTTTTTTTTAATGAATTAATTTATTTATTTATTTTTGGCTGTGTTGGGTCTTCGTTTCTGTGCGAGGGCTTTCTCTAGTTGCGGCAAGCGGGGACCACTCTTCATCGCGGTGCGCGGGCCTCTCGCTATCGCGGCCTCTCTTGGGAGCACAGGCTCCAGACGCGCAGGCTCAGTAGTTGTGGCTCACGGGCCTAGTTGCTCCACAGCATGTGGGATCTTCCCAGACCAGGGCTCGAACCCGTGTTCCCTGCATTAGCAGGCAGACTCTCAACCACTGCGCCACCAGGGAAGCCCTCACTTTATAGTTTGATAAAGGTTCTCTGACTGCTCTGTGATAAATAAATTGGATGGGGCAAGAATGGGAAAATGTACTTGAAAATCTAATAGAGAAGCTGGATTACTGTGGGGATAGAAAAAAATGGAGAGAAGCAGACAAATTGAAATATCTCTTTGGAGGTAGATATACAGACTTTTGGTTTGGATTGGGTATGATAGTAGAGGGAGGGAGAGGAAACAAGGATGATGACAGGTTTTCTGGTTTGATCAATGAGTGGATGGTTGCACCATATGATGAAATGGTGAAGGTCCCCCTCTTTAAAGTAGTGGAAGATAAAGCTTGAAGAGGTTAAGTAATTTGCCAAGGTCACCTACTCTTCTACTCTGCTTTTTCAAATTAAGCAAATGCCCAGACAGGGAAACTATTTGTGTGGGAAATATTTTATTGTGTGTAGTGTTCTAAGAACCTAGAACTCATATTACCTATATCAAGGACTGCCATTTATATCATTCACTCATCCAACAGATAATGAATTTTCTAGGTGTCATTGAGTACAGAGTGGTGACACACAGAAATGATCTCTGTCTTGCTGTTTTGGGGGAAGGTAGGCCATTAAGTGGTATAACCCAGCATGAGATTGCTGTAGGGGTGAAGCACTGGTATGTGGGGAACCAGGAAGGTCTTCTCCATGAGGATCATTCCTTCTTGCAGGTGAATATTGAAGACTCAGTAGAAGTTAGGGTGAGAGATCAGGAAATAGTGTTCTAGGCGGAAGTGACAGCTCATGTTTAGAACTGGGACTCCACAAAAAGTTCAGAGAACCTGAAATTAAAGCCATGTGGTTGAAAAACTAAGTTCAGATAGAGTGGGGAGAGGTAAGGCTGCACAAGTAACCAGGGCATGCCACCTCAAAAGTCCTTTTAAGGAACTTAGATGTGATTCTGTGGTAGCAGGGAAAGCATTTATGTCTTTTAGAAGGGGCATGAGTTTTTAAAATTATCATTTTAGAAAGACTGTTGTAACTGTAGTGTGGAGAATGGATTAGAAAAGGCTACAACCACTCAATAAATATTCGTTGGTAATATTCTACAAATGTCTAGTGTGTATAATAGGCAGTTGCAAGGATTTTCAGCTTGGTTGCATTTAACTGATGAAAGATAATTTGAAGCCACTAGGGAGTGGCATAAACAGAGCCTCAGTAAGTTTCATTGCTATTTTATTCTGTTATTTGAATTTTTAGGCAATTTGATTTTAGTGTATACATACGTAAGTATTTTTTTCAGTTTGCTTGTTTTTTGCATTTTTGTCCTAGAAGGATGTTAAAACAGATTAAAAGAATTATGTTGCTTTTTAGAAATGTACGTACTTTTTTCTACTTAAAAAGCGTGTATTTACTGATATAAACATTCTTATTAACCTAGCTAGAATTACAGTAAAAATTAACATATTAAAAATACTTAGAGATATAATGCTCACTAAAAAAGGAACATAAAATTTTATTTTTGTTATAATTATACCGTATATGTATAATTATAATAACATTTTAAGATCTATAAGATAATAGAGTACTTTAACTGTCAATTTATTATGAATGTAAGATTGTGTATGACTTTTATTCTTTTTATTATTGTATATACACAGTAAGCATTTAAAAGTCTGCCATATTTTAATATATTTTCAAAACTCCTAATCGATAATTCCTGTTCTTAGAATTAAATCCTTCCTAGAAGGGTCTTATAGGTCAAATCTAACCTCCTTCCCAAATACAAATTATTTCTTGTCTACAATCCAGTATCAAGTTTCTCTTTTAACACTGCCTTTTAAAATATTTTGGTTGTTTAAAGTTTCTTAATTACTGACCTAATCTCTTTCTTTGAAAAATCTGCCTCTTTGGTTGCAGCTCTGTCCTCTGTGGTTTTAAGGAAATGCTTAAATATTTCATGTGTTATAAAGACTTATTCATGAAGATTTATGCTGTAATATTAACCCTGGAAGAGGATTCACTTCACAGCATAATGAAATAGTTATTTAAAGCTAGGTTCCCTTTTGTGTTTGTGTGTTCAGATGTGTTCACACTGGATGGACTTTCATTTGGTGTGTATATATCTATTAATATAGCTATACTTTCTAATTACTGATTACAGTTTACATCTTCCTCCCTCCCTCCCTCCCTCCCTCCCTTCCTTCCTTCCTTCCTTCCTTCCTTCCTTCCTTCCTTCCTTCCTTCCTTCCTTCCTTCCTTCCTCTGCGTGTTTTCTATTTCTTTCCACTAGAGTAAGAGCAATAAGTGCCTACAACACTGTCCTACATATAGTAAGCTCACATGAATATTTGTTACATGAATAAAAATGATTTAAAGTCTTTCAGAAAAATCTCCAGAAGATCTCTGAGATTTATTGGCTATTAGAATTATCACTGGGAGGTTAAGTTATGTTAAAGATCACATAGTTAGTTAGTAGAAAGTCATTACTAGAATATTATTATTCTGATTAATACTGCTAGGATGAATTCACTACTCCAAGATATAATCTTAGAAAAATTCTAATGTATGCCTAGTGTTTGAAGTGATGATCTTAAATTGAAGTATAACATTCAAGGAGAAATGGATACACATCCTAAGAGTACAGCTTGGTGAACTTTTCCAGGGTGGTTGCCCATGAAACCACCACACAGATGAAGGTAAAGAACATTATCTTTCTCATGCTCCCTTCCTGTCATTATCTCACTCAGATAATTATTATCTCCATAGATTAGTTTTTCCTGTTTTTAAAGGTGTATGTAAGTTGAATTATATAGTATGTACTCTTTTGTGTCTAACTTCTTTCACTCACCATTATGTAGATGACGCTCATCCACACTGTGTGTAGTGGAAGTTCAGTTTTATTGCTGTGAAGTGTTCCTTGTAAGGTTACTCCACAATTTATTTTTCAGTTGTACTGTTAATAGACATTTAAGTTGTTACCTTTTGGATACTACAGATAACTGCTTAAATTTTCCTGTATATGTAAGAATTTCTCTTGGCTGTCGACCTCGGAGTGGAATTGCTGGGGACATAGGGTATATGTCTAGCTCTAGGAGATATAGCTAAAGATTATTCTAAAGTGGTTGTATTATATTTTATGTATGAGAATATGGTGAATATCAGAGATGTGTTGTGATGAAATAGGAATCATATTGGCAGAAAATATTCAGTTTTAAATTTTAAGAAATCTAAATAGTATATAATTTTTTAAAAACAACTAGAATAATGTCTTTTATACTTTGTCCCAACTTTTCAATTTGATATAGAGAAAACTTGAGTGGATAAGTATATTATCTTGCAATAGTAATCTTTTTTTTTTTTAAAGATTTATTTATTTTATTGATTGATTGATTGCTATGTTGGGTCTTCGTTTCTGTGCTAGGGCTTTCTCTAGTTGTGGCAAGCGGGGGCCACTCTTCATCGCGGAGCGCGGGCCTCTCATTATCGTGGCCTCTCCTGTTGTGGAGCACAGGCTCCAGACGCGCAGGCTCAGTAGTTGTGGCTCACGGGCCCAGTTGCTCCGCAGCATATAGGATCTTCCCAGACCAGGGCGCGAACCTGTGTCCCCTGCATTAACAGGCAGATTCTCAACCACTGCGCCACCAGGGAAGCCCTTGCAATAGTAATCTTGACGTACAAAGAGATCTGTAATGGAACTTAAAAAAAATGGAATGTTCAGGGAACATATTAAATTACCAAAGATGTACTTGATGCCCAGTACTAATGGTTTTTCTTGCCCTATGTATACTATAAAAAGTGACTCTTGGACTTGAAATCAGGAAAAGAAAAATTTGAAGATTTCAGTTCATTTGATATGCCATAAAATTTTCTTTCTATTTGTTTCCCTCTACCAGAGTTTCTTGGTTATGTTTAACATGTTACAGACAATGAGCTGTGTCTACAGTACTCTGTATACCGAATGGTAGTATCAGTGATCAACCTATGCTCTTTGGCAATTATAATTGCTTTTTAATCCCAAATTAGCACTTTGGAGGGTATATGCAGGTCTCACCATGCATTTTAAAACATAGGCATCCTTATCTTAATATGATTATTGAATGCTACTTCAGCCTCAGTTACATTAAGTATAGTGTTTGGAAAGTATTTTGATGTATTGCAGAGGCTAATTACTCAGTTTTCACCAAATTCCTTTACTATGCAAGTGTAGGTCCAGAAGAAGAGTTGAAGTTTTTAAATGACATAGAAGAATGAAAATATCAGTAACTTTCATATCTTTGTTTCATGTTCAGTTGTACCGAATGGTTTTTATCTAGCTGAGAGAAGTGGTATAATATCTTTACCCCCCTTTATTTGTGGTTCTTTCAATCAGTATTTCTGCAGCTTTGATTGGGTAAACGCTTTACTGAGTCTTAGTTTCATTATCTGTTAAATGAGGGCATGGGACTAAGCTGGCTCCTTCTAGAGCTAATTTCTGTGTGTGTGTGCTCTATATATTAATGCAGGGTATTAGATGTATATTTAATAAAGTGTTGCTTAGGAAGGGGTCTGTGGTTTTCTTTCTTCTTCCTTACAAGTGAAAGGAAATATTTCAGAGAGAGAATAACTATCCTCCCCCTTCCAGATCTTCATAACTGGTGCTAAATGAACCAGGGAGGAGAGAGATCTGCTGATTCATGGCATTGAACTTGGAGTTCTAACCATTATAATTTCTAATGAATGGTGACTCAGGAGACTTCTTTAAAATAATACATTCTGACATCCAGTGACCTTTAAATTAATATTTCTATTATGTAACTCAGTTGCTTCTGTTTCCTGGAGGTAATAACATTAGTTTGTGCTGTGCTGAGGTAGATAATGATTTTGTTAGCAATTTCCTTTGTGGTAAGTGTTTTTACTGTAATTTAGTTTGAAGGAAGGATTGTTTGTACAAGTAAAATCTAGAGGAACTCACCTGTAGTGTACTGTGATCAAGAAAAAAGGTGGTCATTGACTTCTGGGACAATATTCTTGACACTCTGGATGAATAGTCACATTGACTGAATTTATTTTGGTGAAAGCTTGTTGCCAACTACAAATTTTTTTAAATCACAAGCACACACAGTGCTATGGCAAAGGAATGAGGCTGTGGAATCAGACCTATTGCTAGTTCTCTCATTGATGAGTAAGCAATATTACAAACTTGGGTTTCTTTATCCATAAAACAAGAGTAATAATACCTCACAACAGTGTACAGTAAGTATTAAGTGAAGTGATAACCTCATCAGATCTAATTTCTGTTGGGCCACTTTACCTTATCCACTATAAATGACATAAAAAACATGAAGAAATCTACTTTTGAGAAAGACAACTTGATAAATAGCACAAACAGGAATTTGCTTTATATAAAATTAGTTTAATGGATGGATCTGCTAAAAACTTTAAAATAAGTGTGCTTGATTGTTTTTCATGGGAATAAGTGAAAAAATAACTTCCATTGGACTAGAGCAAGAAATTATGTAACCAAACAGGCAGAACCAAATATGAAGGTGTATATAAAAAAAAGATCTAATTAGAAATTGAAGAATTGAAAAATGTTGTCACTAAAAGTAAAATGCCATTATAGACAGGATAAACTTTAGAAAATTCACTGTTAGAATTTTTGAACTGGAAGATATTATTGTGGAATCCATATCAAAATCAAAGATAGATTAAAAAAATAGGAAACTATAAAAATACTGAGACTAAAGAATAGGTTGAGAAGTGCCATTATAACTAGAAGTATTTAAAACGTTCTAAACACACACTATCTTCATTTTTTTAATCTACTATTTTCTTTAAAAATAACAAGAGGAAATTATACAAGTATGTGTGAAAACATTCTTGACATAAAAATTCAAACATCAGGTAACAATATATTGAAGTAAAAAGTAAAAGTACCTCTGCTCTTTTTAGCCATGCACAGTTCCCACCCCATAGTAACCACTATCCATTTGGTGTATATCATTCCAGACCTTTATTCCTTTATTTATATGAAAATATATACACATGTAGAAATATATAATCTGATTTTTTGTAAGAGACATGAAATTGTTCATATTATTACACACCTTTTAAAAAATCACTATTAAAAGTGTCTTTGTAATTAAGTGTGAGTGTTTAGAATAATAGATGGTTAGATATGGAAATAAAATGGTATGTAGATTATTAATTTTGATAGGTATTGGCAATGTTGCCCTCCAATAAAGTTGTGTAATTTTACATTCTCACCAACATTTTAAGAGAATGACTATTTTCTCATATTCTCACTAGTACTGGGTATTATGAAATTCTTAAAATTGTAATTTCATGGCAAGGATATCCTGATTTTACTTAAATTCGTGATGTTGGAAATCTTTCAAATTTTTGTTTTTAATGTTAATTGATACTGATAATTTTTACCTATTTGAGGTCTATATATTAAATAGTAACCTTTATCTGTTACATGTGCTCTAAATGTTTTCTTCCTGTCCATTTGCCATTTAGCTTGGGGTTTTTCTATTCTGTAGACACTTTGCCTTTTCATGCTGTCCATTGAGTTTTTACAGCTCTCCAGGGTTATATCATACTATATGTACTTAGTTTATTTCTCCTTAAAATTGTTCTTATATAAAGATATGCATCATTTTATCAAATATGGTTTTAAATATTTAAGATATCCATTAAAAAGAGAAGGTAAGGGAGGCTGAAATACTGCTCTAGTTTTCTACCTTTTCTATAACAAGGCCATTCTTGTCTCCCTTGCTTCTTGTACAATACATGTGTTAAAAGCTTAGATTCCAGAAGTGTATTAGTAAGTGTGAACCTCTGCTGAGCTTATGGGAGTTGGCTTGTAACCTGCTCCTGCCACAGGGTGCAAGGACAAGGAAAGCTGCTTGTTAGAAGTCTGTATGGGATGATTAACAATACAAGAGGGATATGACTGGAGAAAGAATAGGTGTGTCTCAAAATTTTGATTTCCATTGTTAGGTGACCAATTTTACCTGAAACTGACCTACCTTTTTCTTTCGTTTTTCTGTGTATTAAGACATGATAGAAAAAGGGGAATGGAATAAATAAAAATGAAGCAAAATGGAATAAATAAATGAAGTGTAATAAAATAGATATATTTAGTAGTCTTGTGTCTCAGACACTGAGCCATGTACCTCCAGGGAGTTCAATTCCCAGGAACTCTTCTGCACCATCAGGACCAAATAGAAAAAAACAGTGAGAACCTGCAATGTAAATGGGCACTGTCTTTCTGTAGTCATACATGTATGAAACGCCATGTTATAAAATTTTTATTTCAAACGCCTTTATGAGCTGAGATTTTAATTCATATGTATAACATGAGTCCTTAAAAGTAGAGAGCCTTTTCAGACTGGGTCAGAGCTGGTATAGAAGAGAGAGATATAAAGTATGAGAGACTTGAGAGATATAAAGTATGAGAGATTTCTGGCTCTGCAGATAATTCATAAGTTTTTACTCTTTCAATTTCATTAAAATGAGTGTTTAAGGCTATCAATTTTCCTCTGATCAGTGCTTTAAAAATATCTGATATGTAGGGCTTTCATTATTATTTTTAAAAGACATTTTTTGTTTGTATTTACTCTTTTACCCAAGAATTGCTTTAAAAAAGTTTTTTAAATTTCCAAGTAGGAAGGGGCTTTTACAAATCTGCTTAAGTAATTTCTAGTTTTATTTCATTGAAACCAGAGAGTGTTGCTTATCATATATCTCTTTTATAGAACTTTCTGACATTTTCCTTGTGACCTAATACATGATTAATTTTTGTGATGTTCCATATAGAGTAAGGTATATTTTCTATTTCCAGGGTGTAAAGTTTAATATATATTCATAGAGTCTTCATAATTCTATTTGTAGGGTTAAAAAGTGTTTTCACATTTTTAGTCCACCTGATCTGTCAGTAGTATGTTAAAGTCTCCTATTGGTTTTGCTCTGTCTGTGTCTCTTGGCATCTCTGAGATTTTGCTTTACAAAGAGGAATGCTGTGTTATTTGCTACATAGATATTCATACTTACTATATCTTCATTGAGACTTTTGGTTTTTAATATTAAACAGTGTCTTCCTTTTTTACATTTAATAGTTTTTGTTTTGTGTTTTACTTTGTTTATCAGTGTTACTATCCCTGCTCATCTGTTTAAAAATTTTCGTGGTATATTTTTGTTTAACTCTTTATATTTAGGCTTTTGACTCATTTTCTTTTAGGTATATACCTTATATATTGTATAAAGTGAGGTTCTGCTTTATGAACCAGAATAGAAGTCTTTTCCTTTTAATAGGTATGTTAATGCCTCTAAAGTTATTGGAAAGAATGTTATGTTTGGTCTTAATTCTATCATATTATTTCATATTATAATCATTCTGCATTTATGGTATATTTGCTGGGTTTCTTTTACTACATGAGTTTTTATCTCTCTCTTATGTCTCTCTGTTTCAACTTCTTTTCTAGCAGTGTTTTATTTTTGTTTTAGTAGTCACATTGTAATTATGGCTTTATTCCCAACTTAAAATTTTAACTCTTTAATGTCTGGTTTGTCAGCTTTTAATAGTATACCTACCCCTACCTATTGCCTATACAAGTTTATTCTACTTTATTCTTTCCCTTTCCTTCTTATCCCATTGTTTTATCAGCATTGTTTCTACTTTGTGAGAACATTTAGTACATAATATATTGTGTATATCATATAGCATGGTATTTTCCTGTGTTTACCCTGTCTTTGTCTTATATATACAAATAAATATATAAATGCACACTGTTAATTTTTGGCTTAACTTTCCCAATAACTGCTTAGTTGGATTAAATTCATCTTCTAATAGATTTCTCAAGGACTTGTGGACACAATTCCTTGAGCTATTACATGTTTAAAGCAGTTTTTCTATAGGCTTGATACTCAAAGGTAGCTTGGCTGGATATAAATCTTTAGATTCCACTGTATTTCCTGGAATTTTATGAAAATGTTGCCCATTGGGACTTCCCTCGTGGCGCAGTGGTTGAGAATCTGCTTGCCAATTCAGGGGACACAGGTTCGAGCCCTGGTCTGGGAAGATCCTACATGCTGCAGAGCAGCTAAGCCCGTGGGCCGCAACTACTGAGCCTGCGCTCTAGAGCCCGCGAGCCACAACTACTGATGCCTGTGCACTTAGAGCCTGTGCTCCGCAGTAGGAGAAGCCACCACAGTGAGAAACCTGCACACCAAATGAAGAATAGCCCCTGCTCGCCACAACTAGAGAAAGCCTGCACACAGCAATGAAGACCCAAAATAAATAAATAAATTAATTAATTGAAAAAATACATTAAAATAAAAAGAAAATGCTGCCCGTCAGTACTTTGCACTGAGTCTTGTATTTGATAAACCTGTTGTCAATCTAATTCTCTTTCCTTTGTACATTATTTGAATTTTTTTGCCTTGATACCCTGAGAATTTTTCCTTTAATGTCTACTAGTCTTACTAGGAGTTGATCATGTGAGGTCCTTTTCCCTTGATACCCAGTGTCCCCTTTCAGTGTATAGATTCAGGTCTTTCATTTTTTAATACTTTATTGAAGTAGAGTTTCAAATATTAGTTCTATTCCATTAAAAAAATCTTCTTTAGGAATTCAATTGATATGTAAATTAGATTTTCTTTTGCCTGTCCTCCATTTCAACCACTTTCTCTGTGACCCTTTAATTTTTTTTCTCAGTTTCATTTTATTCCCTTAGTTGTTTCTGTTGTTTTTCTACTATCCCTTGTTATATTTTCATTGAAATCTATTTTTTGTTTAGAATTTTGTAATGTAGTTTCTATTTGTGGTATAGTTTTGTATTTTTCTATTTTTCTTTTTTTGAGTTCAGTCAACTCACTTCTTTTTTTTTTTTCTGATCATGCATTTTCTCTTAGTTTAAAATTTCTGTTTCACCTACCTAAATGCTTGTTTGAGGATATTTAATTAAGGTTTGAGTGTTACGTTATAGTTTCCTTCTGTTTTGGCAGTTTGTAGGGAGGGGATGGAATTTCTATCAGATGAATTGTTTGGCTTATTCTCAATTTTCTTTTTATAGCAGTTTTTTTGTTTTTCTTTATTTGTTTTTCCAGTGTGTTGGAATGACATTCCTAGTTCAAGAGCACTCTCGTCTGTCATTGCAGACAGAGTATTGCTTCTTTACTGGATGGCATGGCTTTCGAATAGTTATGTGTCACTGGATTTTAAAATTTTATTTTGTCTTAGGGGATTCTAAATATTTCCCCTTGCTCCTTTTCTTTTCTATGTATAGTTCCCAAAGAAACCTTTCCTTTTGTGCTAGCTCTCTTCTCCCTCCAACACGAAAGCTTTCTGAGGTTGCCTTGTCATCTTTAATATATCTTTTCAAGTCCCTTCTCTGTGTCAGTGCTCGTATCTAACTGTTGACTTTCAGTATTTTCACATATAGGATCGACTTTCTGGCAGTGGTTTTAAATCACATTCAGGTCTGCCATTAGCTTCCCTCTTATCTCTTTGTATTTCTCCTGAATTGCTGTTGGTTTCCATGAAGCCTGGTGGCAGGAGCACCAGTGAGAGCATGCTGGAATTTAATGTTTACATTTATACTTACAAGTAATTGGAAGTTGAGAGGTTTCTGTCTTCCATTTATGTTGAGTCACGAGTTTGTGTAGTTTTATTTGTCCTCCCTGTTTTTTTGTTTTGTTTTATTTTTGTTTTTTTGTTTTTTTGGATATGTTGCGACTTTGAGATTTACACCACTCCCACTGCTTTGGCAACCCAGAATCATCTGTATACATTGATATCACTCAGTATCCTGTAGCAACTTAAATGTTTTTAAATTTTGCTTTGTATGAAATTCAAATATTGAATATATATGAAAACTTTCCAAAAGATGAGAAGATATTTTAAATAATTAAATTTATACATCATAAGCTTTATCAGGCACATAGTTTCAGCAGGTTAGAAAAAAATGGATTCTGAGGTCTTACCAAGGTCTTACTAATGTAAAAATCAATGGCTTTTTGTCTCTGTGTTATTAATGTTTAGAGTCCCTAACGTGTTTTGTGGGACTAAATAATAAAACAGCAATCTTCTTTTTAACTGTGATTCACTGCTGATTCTTTTTGCTAAGATTATCTGAGACAACTATGTGTGTTTAGTAAGTCCAAGGGCACGTTGAAGTTTCATGTGGAATAGTTACATGGAAATTTGCTGAAGCAATTACTCTGCTGTTTACTAAGTAATTATCCACATCACTTCCCAAGCTATACATCTCTCTCTTGCTCTTTAGCATTATGAACATCCCACCCATTGGTATGCACATTTATTATGCACAGTATCCAGCTATTACCTACTCTAAGACATAACACACCTCTAATTTGTATAGCTAAATCTTGCTTCACTGGGTCTTGTAAATCTGAAGCCTTAATTTTTTTGATGGCCAATTTTTTTGTATTCTTCAGACTTTGTAACGCTTTAAGAATCTGTGGCCCCTGAAATAAATTTTGTACCAATAAGGAGCAAGAAAGAACAGTAATTTTCCTACTGGGGAAAACTGAGTAATCTTGTAAATGCGTTTCTAATTATCATTCTGTGAGCTCCTATTCATTTCTAGCTGCCATGGATTTCACTGTAACATGTCATAATTGGTATAATATAGTTTAAATTTTTCTTGCATTATATCAATTTTTAAAGCATTTTTAATATTCCTTTGTAACCTGCAGCTGAATTGAAAAGAACCCAACCATATTGACAATTTTCAAAATAACTTTTAAGAGGTTATAGGAAAGTATTCTGAGAGAGCTGTTCCAGTGGTACTCTTTTTAAAACTAATACAAGTTCTCTGAGTAAGATTGGATCATTGTACTTTCATTAGTTCTACTATGACTGAGAGGTCATCAAGTGGCTACCACAGTTCGCTTTTATATTCTCCAGCCTAGCAATGAAAAGATGGAAAAATATGAGTGGATCCTGTGCTTAATAGTGCTTTATTCCTGTATTTATCTCCATATATCATGTATGGCTATATTTACCTCTCCTCTCCAAACAGGTGATAATGTATGTAGTTAAACCCCATTTTCACATTGAGATCAGGAGCTTTTTCATATGTAGCCATCTGGAGAGTTCAGAATTTTTCATATTATATGCTCCATGTTTTTCTGCTTCCATTTCTGACCTCAAGCAATTTGTGGCTCTCCTTCTACCTCTGCATTTATCTTGGGTAAACCAGAGGACTTTATGATAGCATTTAAGTTATCAAGATAACATAAGGTTGCTTTCTAGCTTCTAACTTATCTCTGAAAATAGTTAAATATTTTACTCTTTTATTCAGAAACAGTGCATTGATGAGCTAAGTTTTCCCATATTTCTTTAGCTTTTGTTTATTCACATATTGGAATATGGGGTTTGGAATAGATTATTTTAGATCACGTCCGTAATAAGTACCAGTACCTTCTTTTAAAATGGGATAAGAAATACACTGCAAAAAGGTAAAGTTTAAACTGTAATGTCATTGTGAACCCAGAATGTTTACCATTTGTCAGCTAATTTAGGAGGATTAAAGAATTGCAAATTAACAATTCAGGTATGGGGATCACCTTTCTAAATTTTTCTAAGTCAGTTTACTTGATAAGACAGTAATCTGTAGTTGTCTATGTATAATTTAATATTATTTAGACTATGGTTTTTAGTGTTAATATTAACTAATTTAAACATTTATACTGGTCCTCTCCCCTCATATGCAAGATAATAGTAATCTTCATTTTCACCACTCTGTGAATATTATTACTCTTTCTAACTAATTTTGGTTTTCAGTAGAGCAATTTGGGATTAGACATTTGACGACCAATACTTAACATGTTCATACTTAGGGAAAAGAATAAAGCCATTCTTCTACATAAAACTATGATTACCTCTTCACACCTAAGAAAATTAACAGTAACTCTCTAATATCGTCTGATATCCGGTCCACAATTTTCCCCCAAAATGTTTTTGGTAGTTTATTTTTTTTTCTGGTACTGAGACCAGTGAAAGTTTATAAGGTTGTTAAGTCTTATGCATCTTCTTGAATCAAATCCAGTGCTTTCTGTTTGATAGCTGTGACTGTGATAAAGAGAAGTGGCTCTCTTGCAGTGAATATTCTTTCTCTGGAAAAAAAAAAAAATTAGGTTGGGAGTGTTTGCCACAAAATCACAGTGTCGTGTAGTGCTGAAGCCCTTGACTAGTCTCCTTTGTTGATGGAAATGGAATTAACCTTGGAGGAAGCGGTATCACTTGCCTCCTTTGTTTTTTCTCCCCTCTCCAAATTTCTCTCCTTCTCTTTTCACTTTGCCCTTTGACTTCTGCTATTCCATATTCATGAAGCAGGAATGTTACTGGAGACTAAATGTGGCTATGAGAATTTTTGAATTGGGCAGTATAGGAGACAACTGAAAACCAAGCCATCTTGTAACTTTTTACTTCTGGAGGGAGATTGTTGTATTACAATTTTGGAATTATTATAACTTTGTCTAAAATGAAGAGATATTTTATTTCTTACCTTTGGTCTTCATTAAAAACTGTTTGCTGTGGTTTTGAAAACTTAAAAACCTTCATTAAATTTAACGGTTATTGGCTAAGCACTCTTTTTTGCAGTCTCACTGTTAA
Source organism: Balaenoptera musculus (assembly GCF_009873245.2). Classification (NCBI taxonomy): domain Eukaryota; kingdom Metazoa; phylum Chordata; class Mammalia; order Artiodactyla; family Balaenopteridae; genus Balaenoptera; species Balaenoptera musculus. Next base: position 38,861,008 of record NC_045793.1, read on the forward strand.
ATATGGATAATTCATGTTCTTAATTGAGCTGTGATGATGGACGAATTGCTTTTAGAATAACTAATACATGAAAAACTCTTAAGTAAAATTTTCTTCATATCTGTATAAACCTGAAAGAAATTAGAAGTGAGGAGATAAGACATTTACTCTTACTTGCTTTGGGAGATTTTATGAAATGTAACTTAAAAAAAAAAAAAGTACTGTGCATAATTTAAGCACACCATGTTTTACTGTATGTGACTTCAAGCAACAATAAATTAAAAATAGCAGTGTTGCTCACAGTTCAGATATAGGCAGAATTACATTATAGTTTAAATTCAAATTCTAGTAGATTATTACTACAGTAAAATTTCGCAAGGAGTTCAACCTTTCTAATAAAGAAATACAAATGAATCAACTGTGAGATGCTATTTTGACCTACCACATTGACAATGCTGAACAGTAATATGTAGTATGGGCAGGGGTTCAAGGGAATAGAAGTTATATAGTTATATATAGAAGTGGGAATGTAAAATTCTTAAATCTTTTTGGAAGGAATTAGATGATATGCATTAAGATTTACATCCTTTGATCTAGTAATTCCACCTCAAGGAATTTTTCTTAAAGAAGTAATCAGAGAGCTACACAAATAATTACATGAAGTATTTTATTACAGAAGGTTTCATAGTACTAAAGCATTAAAACAAAAACATAAACACTGAAAAATAATGGAATGATTAAAAATATTTTGGTAGGTCCAAATGATTATCACAATATGCATTTATTTAAAATGACATTTTGGAATTTATTTACTGTTACGGTAATATACCTCTAATAATATTAAATGAAAAAAATAGAATAGAAAATTATATTTATTTTGCTTGCTTTCACATTTGTATTGTTTAAAAATATATATCTGTCTCCATACAAGACTATTGAAGTAAAATTTAGCAAAATGTTAACAATTATTACTTATAATTTAAAGATAACAGATTTTTTTAATGGTCCCATTTTACGTACTTTCTTGAGTCTTTGAAAGTTTCTACCATTAACAGGTGTTATTTTAAAACTAAAAATGTATTTGTTTGAAAAAGCTATCACAACTAGCTCAAAGAATATACATCTTTAAAAATGCATGTAAATTATTTTGTGACTAAGATCTCAGATTACCATTTTTTCCTGTTGACTAAGCTATTGTTGGATTTTCTGCTAGTAAAATAATATTCACCAAATACTGCATTCTCTATGGGATAGCATTTGCAAAACTCATATATTTAGAGAACACAATTATGTCAGCGAAATGAAATTAATGAAATGGCATCCCACACAGGCACCATAATTTGCATATTAATTTCAGTTAATGTTTTTATGGATGTGACAGGCTTATTCTAGTCATATTTGATAAAAAAAAAAAAAAAACAGATTGTGAAACAACCAAATATTGAACAGTTGTTCCAGTAGATTCACAGTATTCCAAAAAACAGCTTTAATATGTTATTTTTTGGCACTTTGACTTTGGTTTATTTACCTTTTATAGCTTTTTTTAAAGTACAAATACATTTTGTCAATAAATAGGTAGTTGTTGATGCTGAGTATTTATTTTTTAATAATAATACCCCCCTGCCCCCAACACACATAACACCCTGGCAACCACCAATCTGTTCTCTGTATCTTTGAGCTTGTTTTCTTTCTTTGTTTTGTTTTTTAGATTCTACATATAAGTAATATCATAAAGTATTTGTCTTTCTCTGTCTAACTTATTTCACTTAGCAAAATCCCATCAAGGTCCATCCATATTTGTCACAATTGGCAAGATTTCATTCTTTTTTTATGGCTGAAGAGTATTCTATGTATATATATCACATCTTCTTTATCCATTTATCCATTGATGGACACTTAGGTTGTTTCCGTATCTTGGCTATTGTAAATGATGCTGCAGTAAACATGGGGGTACATATATCTTTTTGAATTAGTGTTTTCATTTTATTTGGATAAATCCCCAGAAGTAAATTGCTGGGTCATGTGGCAGTTCTACTTTTAATATTTTGAGGAATTTTCATACTGTTTTCCACAGTGGCTGCAGTAAGTTATGTTCCCGCCAACAGTGCACAGGGTTCCCTTTAATTCACATCTTCACCAACACATTATTTCTTGTCCCTTTGATAATAGCCATTCTATGATGGCGATGAGTTGATATCTTATGGTGGTTTTGATTTGCATTTCCCTGATGATTAGTGATGTTGAGCACCTTTTCATGAACCTTTTGGCCATCTGTATGTCTTTTTTGGAAAAAATGTTTATTGAGATCCTCTGCCCATTTCTTTAATTGAATTTTTTTTTTTTTTTTTTTTTTGGTTATTTGACTTCTTTATGTATTCTGCATATTAACCCCTTATTGAATATATGATTTGCAAATTTTTTCTCTCATTTGGTAGGTTGCTTTCATTTTGTTGATGGTTTCCTTTGCTGTTCAGAAGACGTTTAGTTTGATGTCATCCCACTTGTCTATTTTTGCTTTTTTTGATTTTGCTTTTGGAGTCAGATTCAAAAAATCATCAAGACTGATGTCATATGAAGCTTACGACCTGTACTTTCTTCTAGAAGTTTTATGGTTTCCGGTCTTACATTCAAGTCATTAAGCCATGTTGAGTTGATTTTTGTATATGGTATAAGACGGTGGTCTCGTTTCATTTCTTTTGCATGGGACTGTCCAGTTTACCCAACACCATTTATTAGGAGACTGTCCTTTCCCCATTCTATATTCTTGCCTCCTTTGTTATAAATTACTTGATCTTACATGTTTATTTCTGGGCTCTCTATTCTTTTTTTTTCTTTTTCTTTGATCCATGTGTCTGTTAACAAGAACCAGCTTCTTTATTTATAAGTGTTACAGTTTTTCTTTTTTTCTTTTCATTAATTTCTTCCTTCTGACTTTGTTTTACTTTGTTGATCTATTTCTAGCTTTTGAGTAGAATGTTTAAATCACTTTTTTTTTTCCAAAATTTATGTATGTAAACATTGAATGCTATGGATTTCCTTCAGAGAAGTGCTTTTGCTATGATCTTTAAATATTAGTTGTTTAATACCTTGTTTGTTAATTTCCAGGTGAAAAGGTTTTACATTATTATTAATTAGGGTTTTTTTTGGTTATTATGTGGTGATCAGAGAACACTATTGGTGTATTTGTGTATCAGTACTAATACACTAAAATATAGTATCAGTATTAATTTACTAATATTAGTACAGGTGTACCTCAGAGGTATTGTGGGTCGGTTTCAGACTACTGCAATAAAGCAACTATTGCAATAAAGTAAGTCACACAAACTTTTTTGGTTTCCCAGTGCATAGAAAGGTTATATTTACATTATACTGTAGTCTATTAAGTGTGCAATAGCATTATGACTAAAAAGCCAATGTACATACTTTAATTAAAAAATACTGCTATTGAAAAAATGGCACAGACAGACTTTCTTGATACAGGGTTTCCACAAACCTTTAGTTTGTTAAAAACGTAATATCTGGGAAGCATAATAAAGCAAAGCATGATAAAACAAGGTATGCCTCTATTGGTATATTTCTTTTTTTTATATAAATTTATTTTATTTTATTTATTTATTTTTGGCTGCGTTGGGTCTTCGTTGCTGCGCGTGGGCTTTCTCTAGTTGCGGCGAGCGGGGGACACTCCCCCCCGCAGGCTTCTCATTGCGGTGACCTCTCCTGTTGCAGAGCATGGGCTCTAGGCACACGGGCCTCAGTAGTTGTGGCACTTGGGCTCAGTAGTTGTGGCTAACGGGCTTAGTTGCTCTGTGGCATGTGGGATCTTCCCGGACCAGGGCCCAAACCCATGTCCCCTGCATTGGCAGGCGGATTCTTAACCACTGTGCCACCAGGGAAGCCCTATTGGTATATTTCTAAATTTTTGGATTCAGTTCTTGTTACCAACCAGACTTTGAGTTCCTTCTTCAAATTTGGCACGCAGAGATTTCTCTCCCTTGGTTTCAAATTTGTCTCTATCCCAGAATTCTTTTGTTATCCCCTCTGCCTTAGGATTTCATTGATTTGGAGGAGAAATTGATGATTCTGTCTGTATAATCCACTGTAAAATTGTGCTGAAGTTATGCTGGTATTTTCTTCAGTTTCAGGGTATCTTTACAATGTAAACTAAAATTCTGCATCTAACCGGTCAGTTCGACTTCAGTGAATATTTATTGAGAATCTGTTATCTTGTCACGTACTATTCCAGTGGGTCAGGCATAAAGGAATTTCTGAGACAGCTTCTTATTTATTAGTAATTACTCAGTAGATATCAGGTCCTAGAGTCATGGCATCCATGTTCATTTCAATTATTCAGGCAAAACTACAAATTGGAAGCCTTTATCTTAAATTCCTACAGGGATATTTCTTGGCATTGTTTTCTCTTGTAGAAATTATAAAGGTTCGGGCTTCCCTGATGGTGCAGTGGTTAAGAATCCACCTGCCAGTGCAGGGGATACGGGTTCGAGCCCTGGTCCGGGAAGATCCCACATGCCGTGGAGCAACTAAGCCCGTGTGCCACAACTACTGAGCCTGCACTCTAGAGCCCACAAACCACAACTACTGAGCTCACGCACCACAACTACTGAAGCCTAGAGCCTATGCTCTGCCACAAGAGAAGCCACTGCAATGAGAAGCCTGTGTACTGCAATGAAGAGTAGCCCCCGCTTGCTGCAACTAGAGAAAGCCTGCACACAGCAATGAAGACCCAATGCAGACAAAAATAATAAACAAATAAAATAAATAAATAAATAAAAATAAAACTTAAAAAAAAATTATAAAGGTTCAAAAATGAAGGAATGTACTTTTAAGTACTGTGAATGAGGAATGCTGCTTATTGTGCTTTGGGTTTTAACATACTTTGGGTTTTAACATAGGCATTTTAGGCTTAAGGATTTGTATCATCATAACTGAAGGTATTTTAAGGTAAGTTGCTTAGTCACAAAGGCAAAGATGAAAGTAAAGTCTTAGAAGTGTTTTACACAGCCTTTGAAAAGGCATGCTGAAGTTTTCTATACTAATTACTGTACAGTTCTACATCTCTTAATTAAATAAACTGCTATTGTTTTCCCATTATTCTTGGACTTTGAAGTTTTTGAGTCTAAGAAGATACTGAATTAATTCAAGGATTTCTGAATTTAAAGATTTAGGGCATAGTTACATAGTAACACCAGCGTTTGGATTTAGGACTACAATTTTGATTTGCAGATTTTTTAAGGACTTATTTTTTATCACCCCCAGGATACATTGCAAACACCTGAAAAGCTCAATTTCAAAGATAAATAATTTAGGAAAAAAAGATTTTTGTAAGTTTTTTTCCCCAGTCGAGAATATTTGCATTTAATTTAAGACATTGAGTGCATTTAATTTAAGACATTGAGTACATTATCTCAAATCAGAGATCTGAGCAGTTGTGAGCTTCCAAGGAGCACTTAGAATGGATGGAAAACATCCTTTATAATTACTGTCATTTATTTAATCAGTGTGCAGTGATTAAATCATGTAAGGAAGCAGGATTTTGATTAAAATCCTTTTCTTTCAGTAGAGGTTGTAATCTGCTGACACAGAGCCAGTTGGGTGCTGACTTAAACTCTCATAGTATGGACAGGTGCTTATTTGGTATGATGGGGAGACAAACAAGGGTAAGTCAGAGCTAAAGGCCAGCATCACTCGATAGCTTCTCCATCAGTAAACTTTCCTGGATTCATTAGGAGTGTCCTGGAATTTCAGACAAACTCTTAGTTGTTATTTTTTTCTTTGGGCAGACCTAGAGAGTAGCTTAGCATAGTTCATGTACATTTTGGTAGCCATTTTTTCTTGAAGGAAGCACAGATTTGTGTACCCTCCCATCCCCATATTTATTTATGCATTCTTTTATTCAGTTAATATCTATTGAGAGTATCATGGGTTCCAAATACTGTGCTAGCATCATGATACACATATGAATGATGTTATTTGTACTTTTTAGGATCTTATAGTCAGGGATGGAGAGAGGGAGAAAAAAATGTGAACAGTACAATATAGTGTGATAATTGTAAGCTCGGGGTGCTTTTGGAGCACATAGATGGGCCAAATATAAGAGGTCTAAGAATGTTTCCTGGAGGACTACAAAGTGAATTAAGCCCTGAGGAATAAGGAATGGTGGGACTTGGTGCTGAGAGAGTACGGATTACTCTCAATATACTATCAATTTAAGCACTCCAAAATTTTAGTTTTGTTGGTTATGAAAAGTAACAGTGGTAAGAGAGGAGGCTTGAGAGTAAACAGTCAGATCATAAAGGACCTTGTAAGCTGTGGTAAAGAGTTTGAACTTGATCTGAGGGTGGTGGGGAACCGCTTAAAGGTTTTAGGAAGATTACTCTGGCTGTGTTTTGAGGCATGAATTTTGGGGTCATAAAACCAGAGGCAGAGAAACGAGTTAAGAAACTGATTAAATAACCTGAGTTGGAAATGCTTAAGCAAACACTGAGGCAGTCAGTTGGAGAGAAATGAAGAGATTAAAGAGCTAACAAGAATTTGGACTAATTGACTGTGGGATGAAAGGGAAGAGGCAGGCATGACTCCCAAGCTTCTGATTTGGGCGAGAAGGTGGATGTATGGTGATGACATTGACTGAGGTGAATGAGTGGAAGGCAGTTTGGGGGCCTGGAGTTGTTCAGATTCATACTGTAGAATTAGCGTCTGTCCTGAAATGATTACCTGAGCAGATGTTCTCCACTTGGCAGCAGTGTGCAGGGCAGGTGTGATCTGCTGTTGTCAAAGCCTCACATGACTTATGCCTGAGGATCAATGACTTGTCCTCTCTTTCTGAGTAGATGTCTTCCCAGAATGGAGGATGCTGGGTGATGAGGGTACTTGTTTAAAAGAGGCCTTTATATACAGAAATAAACAGTAATGAATAGCTTACGAGGGAGGAAAGAGTTTCATTTAATAGTACTTAATTAAAAATATAGATGAAAGAGAAAAATAGAAGCAATTTTCATATAAAGTCATTGTTATCACCTATAAAATGTTGCACCTGAAATATTACCCGTTAGTTATTCTCTAATAGGCCTTGGGCATTGCCTGGAAGTGTGCCCCGAAAGTATGTTTTCAGCCAACGTTCTGACCTTCCTTTAATCTGTTTGTTTCCTTTTTTACACTTTATGCTATTTTAACTTTCTAGGAAAACTTAGGTTTTAAGTGATCTACACTGGAACTAAAACTGTCTCTTTCTTAAAATAGTACCTATCCCTATAGAATATAGTCTCCCTTGAAACAGATTATGGGATTTTTCTTGAGGGCTGGTCATTGGGACAATCAAATATATAACATTGGTAGATAATGAGAATTTCGGTAGTTTACTGGTAACATTCTCTTCTGCCTCTGCTTCCTTATCTCCTTCCCTGATCCATTCCCACCATCCCACCAGCAAAATGAGTCCTGCTTGGATCTGCTTTTCTGTGAATTTTTTACTCTTTTGAAAATAGCGCCGTATCACATTTGGAACATACTGGAGAAGGCTATAGTATGTAGCGCATTAGTATAGAAGGATATTCTACTTCTTTTGTAGAGATGGCTTTTAGTGCTTATGAGGACTTAAACTATGGTCTTTATGCCATAAAACATCAGGGTCACGACTTGATACTGCTGAACAGTTCAATGGATTCTGTGAGGGTGAAAAAAAGAATGCTCTCAGCACTTCATCGTTGACTGTTACATGATTACAAATGATTCTGCACAAATTCCTGAAAGTGTAAGCATGCCCTCAGCCTTGCCCTCCCACAGACATATTTGGTAGCTTCCAGTCAGATTCTCAGTCTAATGGAGTCTTACCTTAAGGCATATGGTGATTTTTTGATTACCATGATGGTATGGAGGGATATATTTGTTACCACAATGTGTGAACAAAATTTAAGATAATGACACAGAGAAATAATTGTTGTAGATGGCTAACCTCTGGCTAATTAGCAGACTAATCTTTGAGTTATTCAGTACAGTCTGGGTAACCCTGAATCTTGTGAAGAACAGACAATATATTTGCTCTGTAATTGGTTTGAAAGAATTATTTCCATACTTGAAATGTAAATAACACCAGAAATTTAATAGTCCTACTTTAGTAATGAAATATTTTTAAAAGAATCTAGTAACTAAGAGAAATCTTTCTTAATTATGTTATAGTTGGTTGTGGTCAGTCCTCCATATCCGTGGGTTCCACATCTGTGAATACAGAGAACTAATTGTACTTCGTTGTGTTATGTAAGGGAACTTGAATATCTGCGGATTTTGGTATCCACAGGGGCTCCTGGAACCAATTCCTGTGGATACTGAGGGACGACTGTATTTAGTCTTAAAGTGGCTTGGTAAGGTATTGCCTTCAATAAGTGCTGTCTTCCTAGTTTGCCACTTTTCTAGTTTCTTTTCTATCAGAACTAGAAAACTATTTTGTGGTTTGATCTGAGCCATACCAGTGTTTCACAATAAATATTTTGGTTGAGGTTTAGTCATGTTGAGGCCTGATGTAGTTTTGCATCTGATCTGAGGCTTCTTGTGATAGCTTTTGGGGTAAAATCTTTTCATGGGGAGTGGGTTCCCAGACCTCCCTTTCTCTGCTTCCTTCGGACATCCGTATGTACCTATCTGTTACCACCAGACTTCAACCCCCTTCCCTTGTACTCAACCTGAAATATTGTTTGTGTGCTCAAACTCTTTGCTGGTCTTTGTAAGGAACCCAAGTACCCTCTTAGCTCTCCCATCTGTATCAACCAGGCAGCTTGGGGAAAAGCTGCCATCTGCTTTGTGGACAGAATCAATCTGTACACTGATATTCAGACCCCTTAAAGGCCCTCTCCTGCCACTTGTGGCCCTCTTTCACACCTTAACTTATTAGATTCTGGCCTATATTGGAAAGCATAACTGCAAAATCAAAGCCAACATGGTTTCTATTTCTCTAATCCTCCGTAGTTTGGTCAAGTATAGTATTATAAGGATTGCGTTGTAAGTACTGTTTATATTCTGTAAATGCTTATTTAACATACTTGGCGCGCTCAAAGGGTGGGTTGGAAAAAATGAAGATTTTTAAAATGTAACTGCCTACTTGATATTCTTTAACAACAAAAAAAGGAACATATAGAACCTATAACAAATTTTATTCAGCCCCTCCTGACATTTTTAAAGTTTGATTTAACTCTGAGAGGATTAGGAAGTAATGAAATGTTAAATTCACAAACTTAAAAAAATCTTATTTTTAATAGGTTTAAGGAACTGTGTGAGGGTCTTAAATTTTCCTTCATTTGACAACAAAATAAACAGCCTTTACTAAACCTCTTGAAATCAATGACTGACAGACTGTTCCAAGCAGCCTTATAATGGTCTCTTTTTGGGCCATGATAATTAGACTTGAGAGATTGAAGATGAATTGTTGATTTTTGTGATGTTTTTGAAAGTTCCAAATTTAAGAGTTAAATAAAATCCCATACACTCTTTGCTAAGAATGTTTGCTTTTAATTTTTAGACCTTTGAATATTTTATTACTAGTTTATTCCTCTGATTCATTACTACTTAGTTCTTCAAAATACTGAATATCTAGGGTCTCTTTGAGTGATAAACCTCAATTTACAGGGAGTCATGTAATATTCTTTGCATATTTAATGTTGGATCTTAACATACAAATCTTGCATTCAGCCAAATCACATTGAGCTTGGCTAAATCTTTGTTTCTACATTAGGTCTGAATAATGATGCACTGACAATTGGAGTCTTCATTTATCTCTAGATCAGAATGGCTTTAGATATTGTTGAATTTTGTATCATATGTATCTCTTAGATGAAATCCTGGAGTGGGTAAAGGATTGAGGGTCTGAGACCTGAGTAAGAATCTGGGCCTTCCATGTCCATTTAACCTCTTGAGCCACTTTTCACTCCTGTATAAAGAGCCAACAATACTTGTTTAAAAAAAATTTTTATTGGAGTATAGTTGATTTACAATGTTGTGTTCATTTCAGGTGTACAACAGTGCATCAGTTATACATATACATATATCCACTCTTTTTTTTAAGATTCTTTTCCAACAGTACTTCCGTTTCAAAGTTGTGAGAATTCAGAGATAATACATGTGAGGTCCATTACAAATGCTCCTTTATAATTGCTTATAAATATGAGGATATAGTTTTTCTTACTTGAGCATATAAATATATGAGATAATACGTACTATCAGATATACTCATTCATTTCTTCATTTCCCTTTCTTCCATCTTTTTAAAAATATTTGCTTATTTTTTCTACTCCTTCATAAAGGAATTTGTTAAGTTGAAGTCCCTGGTAGCTGGAGTCTTTTAAGCTGTAGCCCTTCAGAATGGAGTCTTAAAAGAATAATAAGAACCACTATAGTGGTATAATTTTATTCATTGCTAAAAATTTTGAAGAGTTTTGTCTTTTATCTCTATTGATGTGTTCATCCCTAAATGATACATTTAGATCACAACAAAGAATTTTACTTTGTTGGCTCTTACAGCAATGAAACATGTATACTGGTCTTTAGATTCTTGTTCCTACTAACTTTTTGCCATGTCTTCTCTTTGTCTATAAATATGTCGGTTAGGGTGGCTGGCCTGTGCTTTGAACACATCCGACACCTTCCAGACTTTATGTCTCGTATGCCTTTGCTTATACTATCCACCCTCTTGCAATTCCTTTCCACTCAAGGTACTTTCCTGTCAGTAAGGCATGGGGCATGGTGTGAGTCTTACCTCCTCCATGTCTTTCCAGACTACGTAGCCAGAGTGGTTATTCTGTTTCTTACATTCCTACAGAATGATTAGCTCTAACACTCATTTTTGCATTAGCTGGATAGTAAGAAAGCCTTTTTTTCCCCCTTTTTTTCTAAAAGACTGTAAGATACCTTTTCTTGTATATCGTTTGCCTAAACTGGCTTAGTGTCATTCTCTGAAGCACTGGATGGTGGTGAAGAGGTAGTACCATGATCGGTTTAGATTAAACAGAGCTTAACTCTAAAGCTGGGTTGGGATGAATATGGGGGAGTATACTACATTGTATATGCAAATAATCTGACAACATTCCACCCTCCACCCCCCCGCCCCAGAAAATGTCCATGTAAGTTTTTAAGAAACCTAAGACTCTCAGAAATAGTTTAAAAATCAAAGTCGTTTCTTTTTAGGAATGCATTATGTCCAGAATCCCACTGAAGAAATTTTAACTTAATCTTTGATACTTGAAAGGAAAAGCAATATTTATATATGAGTGATGATAACTGAGAACGGGCTAGTTTATTAAAAAAAAAAAGTATTGTTAGAGATTGGATTGCCCTGGGCAATACAGAGTAGTAGGCGTATTTTGTCTTTGACCTTTTCCTACTTCGTCTTTCAGTATCTGTCCCTTTTCACCACTTCTTTCCACTTCCCTTCTTTAAACATTTATTGCGTGTTTATTGTGTGTCAGTCTTGTGCTTTGTGCAATGAAGACAAGAATGAATAATAATTGTTCCTGCTATCAACGGCTTTCATAGGCTTCTCTCCAGTTAGATAATTTTGTGGTCAAGTATCGTTAAGTACTATGATACAAGTATAAGCAGGATGCTAAAGAAACACCCGTGTTCTATTTTCCTCTCACCTGTCCAGGCTAGTTCTCTATTTCTTGCCCTGTTGTTTGGACCTCCTCCATAGCAAGAATTTAATAAAAGAAGTTTTGTGCAAAACTGTTGATTACAATTGAAGATGGCCTCTTTTCTGGTTGGCAATATAAAATAGGCTGTGATAGCGTCACAAATGATTGCCTTTTATTATGATATAAAAAAGTCAATGCCGTTCTGAGGGAGAGTGACCATAAAAACAATAAGAATCGATTCTTAATTTTTCTATGGGTGGGATTTGCCACTGTACGTTAAAAATATTTTCCTCTTGGTTTGCTTTGGGCAACTTCTAGTTCTGCTAGTGATTATGTATGAGGGAATATGGCAGAATTTAAATGATAACCTAAATAATATTATTAAGAGGTAGATTGGCTGTAAAAGAATTAAAACAAAATAGGTAAATAAAAAATAGAATATATGCCACACTTACGTCAGAGTACTTTTTACTAGCTACTCTTTTCAGTTACATTCCACAGGTTTCCATCTTTTGTTTAGAAAAATCTATAGGATAATTTTATTAATCTCTATAGAGAAATAGGGTTATTAAAGTGGTCATTGAAAATACATAAATAGTTTTGAAATGAGCTTAACTGACAGATTGATTAGAAGCTGGGGAACTTAGAAAAGGAAGGAGGAGGAGAGCCAGGCTTTTCTTAGACTTATGAATATAGGACAAGTGGGGATTATTTCACTTTATTGCACCTTTAATTCTAGTTTCTCTCACTAGAATAGAGGACTACTCTTCTATTCCCTGAGTGTTATCCTCTCTAATCAATCCTCCACTCCTCTGGCAGTTATCTTTCTAGAATGCAAATCAGATCTGACAGTGCTACTGTATAAAGCCCTAAAACACCATCTGATCAGCTGTAGGAGATGCAGAATCGTACTCTGCTCACTGTAACCAGTCCAGCCTTTTTTTCCAGTTTACCCCCCTCCCCGCCCCCAACTCCTCAGTTGATATTCCAACCACATAAAATTCTGCCACTTTCCAGGCATGCTTTATCGTGTCTGTATGCCTCTGCACATGCTGTATTTCTGACATGGAATACCCTTTTCTTCCTGTATTCTGACCAAGCTCTAATTTTCTTCCAAGTGTCGCTTCTTTCCTGAAACCTTCATTGACTTATCTGTTAGTCGTGGTTCTCTCTTCTCTGTGCCTGGTACACATAGCCTGGTTCTTGTTATGCTGTATTTTGTTTCTTTCCTCAAACTAGAGGAAAAATTCCTGTAGTTGATTTTGCATATTTAACTCCAGCATTGGATGCAAAATCAGGTTCAATAAACACAGTAAATACTTGTTGAATATTGAGAAAGCTAAGATAGAATGAAAATAGCATTTTGAGTACTTCTCTGCTACTTGGTTTTCTTTACATTTCTTAATCTGCCATTTAACTTTTTATATGGTTGAAGAAGGATAAAGTGGTCATACTTTATTTAACCATTAGTGTTTGGTTTCATGCCAGCTAGGGCACTTATCTCTCAGCTCCATGCCTGCC